>NW_017729032.1:74056383-74086936 GCF_001723915.1 Gavialis gangeticus
TTTTAGTGTGAAGTCAGGCAGAAGGTAGGTCGGGGGGCACCTTAAGCCAGGTACAAAAGTTACACTTATTGCATGGTAGCTGCAGAGAAAACTCTCTACAGCCATAACTGAACAGACAATCAAGGCATGTAGAGCACTGTAAAAATGACAGATCCTGTTCTAAGATGATCCTGGATGGATATGGTATTGGATTTCAGCATTGTAGGTTAGAGGGCCATAATGAACAACTGTACCAGATCTCACCACAATTCACATTAGGTCACATTCTGCCAGCAACCCATGGAACTTTGTAGCACCCTCTTCACCCCCCTTTCAGGGCAGCAGTTTAGCCTCACCCAGAGCTCATGTGGTCTGCCCAAGTGCTGAGCCACCCTTGTCCCCAGGCAGTCACTGACAAGAATCAATGAAGCCCCTGTTTCCAACCTCTCCCTGGGAGACAGGAAGAGAGATGGTGCCTGGGCATCCTGAGTTGTGGGCAGCAGTCCTCCACGATGCAAGGCCAGAGGAGCCTGTGGCAGGAGACCCATGGCCTACCACCAGGGTGTGGGCACTAGAAGCCCTCTGGCCCTACTTCTTGCTGAGGGCTCCTGGTCTACTTGGTTGAGGAGCTACTTGGCCAGGGCTTTGCAGATTTGGACAACCTGCCATGGTGTGGGGCTGGTGTCCTGTCCCCCATTCCTGCCCTGCATGTGCTTGCATTGCCAGGCCCTGCATATAGTTGAAGTACCCCCCATTGGGCTTCATGAGCCAGGGCACGACGGGGTAGGCCAGGCTCCCAACAAGGATTGGGGAAGAATGATGATGAGGTCGGGGACCCCAGAAGTGCAGTGCTCACTATCTATCACCCTGGGGAATGGGGGTATCATCCTCACTGGTTGCATGGAAGTCAGTGGCTTAGTTGTGCCCTAGACACCTGGGTTCTGTGTGTGTCTGGGGGAATGGGGGCACACACACACACACACACACAGAACCCAGGTGTCTGGGACACACACACACAATGCAGGTATTTGGGGCAGTCTTGCACACACTTGGCAGGTGTACAGTGCACTGAATGGGCATATAGGTGGCTACTGGCCATGAGGGCACATACCGTGATAAGCCACTGCTGCATCAGATTCAGTGGGCAGCTATGCTGTTCCTATCAGACAATCAGAAGCAGTTCAGCCTTTTGGCTCCATTTGGGAGTCTTCAGCAGCAGGGCACACTGGGAGGAGTGCAAGAGCCCATCCTACCTGCTGTGCTTGGTCCATGCAGGCAGGCTCTGATACCCCCTTCCCCACAAGGGATAACACATGTTCTGCTTCTTCCTGATCTAAATGTGGTATTTAAAGTAAAGCTCACAAGCTAGAGTGGTTCCACCACAGGCTTCTTGAATGCCTTTGCTTAGATTTAGAGACTAACCATTTCAGAGATGCAAGAGCATGTGTAGGCAACAACTTTATTTGCTGAAGGCATCTGATGAAGTAAATTGTTGCCTATGAAACCTTGTGTCTCTCTCATCCAGGTAGTCTGTAAAGTGCCACCTTGCTTTACCTTTGAGATGACAAGTATTTAATTATGAATGTCTTGCTTCTTTGAGAATGAAAACTAATATAAGTAAAGAGATTGTCTTAATCTACTAATTTCAAATCTGGATTCAAATCCAGACCTTGTATATTTACCAATGATTCAAAACTGTTCAAACAAAGGGTTTTGTTTTAATCCATATGTATAGGAAATATGCACTGATTTCAGATTTTCTAAATGACTTAGTAGTTATTTACAATTATTGTAATTTAACAAAGCAACAATGTCTGGGAAGGAATTTATTGGTACTATATGCTACCACCTGTATCTGTTGGCTTCTCTGAGCATGTCATCAAAGTAGTGGCGAAAGGAGAGTCAGTAGATATTATTTACTTGGATTTACAATAAGCTGTTGCAAAATCTTTCACAAAAAATGATTAAGTAAATAGACAAAGATAAATAAATTAGTTAAAGAACACAAACTAGGCATTAGGACTAAATAGTTCATTTTCAGTTCAACAAAAAGCTAATAATAGAGTAACCCAAAAATTCATACTAGGAGCAGGTTTTAATCTACTAATAACTAGAAAAAGGAATAAAAAGTGAGGTAGTTGAATGTTCAGACCATATAAAATAAAAAAAACAGTCAAGTATGGAGGCCTACTATCTCACTCTAGCAATTTGCACTTAGTTACTTTATACTTTAATTTCACCATCTGTGAAATGGGAATAATGAAACATACCCATTTTTCTAAGCAATTTCTATGCAATCATGCTAATCCTTCTAAACATTGGCTGTGTGAAAAGCTCAATTAATTTTAAAATGTTATAGCTATTACATCGTCTACTGTACTTAAGAATAGCTGAACATTCCATGGATTAACCAAGAGCAAGTCATTCCTGACCAACCTGATTTTCTTCCATGATGAAGTGACAAGGTCTGTGGATGGGGGAACAGCAGTGGATGTGATGCACCTTGGCTTTAGCTATGCTCTTGACTCTGTGTCCCACAACATTCTCATTAACAAGCAAAGTAACTACAGACTAGATGAAAGTACTGGAAGATGGATACATAATTGGTTGAAACATCATATTTAATGAGTAGTTATTAAATGAGTAGGTAGGAGGTATCAAGTGGGGATAACAGTGTGGTCTTGTTGGAAAAAACAAAACAAAACAACTGCATACTGGATTGTATGTTGTGTAACAGAAGTGTCACTTGCAAATCAAGGGAAGTGATTTTTCCACTCCATTGAGCACCGTTGAGGCCTCACCTGGAGTACTGTGTCCAATTTTTGGCCCACACTTGAAGAAGGATGTGGATAGTTTGGACACAAGAGTCCAGCGTAGAGCAACAAAAATGATCAGGGGCCTGGGAGGAGAGGTTTATTAGCAGAGATCCTGGTTTTCTCAGATAAAAAAATCCGCAATTTTTGGATTTAAAAAGTACCCCAAATCCACATTTTTCTGGACTAAAATGAAACATCACTATATATAGATCTATATGTATCTATCTATCTATCTAGATCTATATATTGATCTATATCTATATAGCTATATAGAAGTTTCCTTCTGATCTCCAGGGATCCTGGTTTTCTCTGATAAAAAAAAAAATAATCCTCAATTTTCAGGTTAAAAAAGTGACCCAAAATCCACAGATATATATCTATATATAGTGGTGTTTCATTTTAAGCACAGAAAAATGTGGATTTTGAATCACTTTTTTAACCTGAAAATTGAGGATTATTTTTTTTTTATCAGAGAAAACCAGGATCCCTGGAGATCAGGAGGAAACTTCTAACTATGAGGATGGTCAAGAATTGGAACAGGCTACCTAGACAAGTTGTGGAATCTTTATTCTTGGAAGTTTTCAAGAGTTGATTAGACAGACACTTGACTGGGATGGTTTAGTCAGGGATGCTCCTGCCTTGTGTAGGGCACTGGACTGTATGACCTTATGATGTTTCTTCCAGTCTTACTTTCCTATGATCCTATCCATCCATCCATTTTTATGTTCTACTTATCATCTGGCCAATTAATAGTCAATTAATTGAATTGCTTATACTTCTATATTATCCATTTATCCTACTTCCAAATTTAATAGTGCCTAGAATATTTTCCTCAACATTACTGTAGCAGTGAAACCGCATAGCAATCAAGAATAAGTATCTTTTCATGAGTGTTATCATGGCTATTTTTGAGAGTCGATATTGTAAGATAAACATTATTAAAAATAGTAAAATATATAAACTTAAAGATGCTAAAACATTTCAGTTACCCAATAGAAAAAAAATGTCTGATCTTGTTCCCAATTAGGTCAATAGGCCTAGTCAATTTTACCTTCCAACTAAACATGCTCCTTCCCCTTTCCACAAACATGCTCCTTCCTCTTTCCATGAAGAAAATGGAATACATAATGAGATTAGATTATGCACAAATCAAACTTCCTCATGAGACATTAAGCCCTTTGTGAGCTTTTCTGCATAACAGATCAAGAGCAGTACTTCTTGAGGTATTCATTGTTTCCACTTCTGACTCATGCCAGAAAGTCTACAGTTAGTATGGATTCACAGATGTCCAAATGCACACATATGCAACAACAAAACAATAAACCATCACAACTATGAACTTTGCACAAATATAATCAATCCTAAAATTTTCATTTTGAGAAATGAGGGAAGTTTTAGATCAGTTTTTACTGGAAAAAAAAATTGCCTGGTGTTTCCACATTTTATTAGCATTCTGGAAAACGCATAAAACATTGCGGGGCATGTTATCTTGGTGAGACAGATCCACTTGTCACTTGTCAGGTGCTGAATGCATATGCATAATTTATATTGCTAAAAATGTTGTCATGCATCATTCATCTAAACAGAAATGTTGATGAGTTAACACATTTTGAGTAGGAAAAAGGTGAGGAAAAATGTATAATTTAGATGAAATTAGAGAATCTGGACCCCTCTCATTTCAAGGTTGTGTAGACCACTGTAGTTACCTGGAGAAAACCGGGGGGATATAAGCACTTGCCAAGCAAACTGTCTGCTGGGATATCTACTGGTGTCTGAATGCTAAAAAGGCCCAGGGTTGGCTGGGGAAAATGGACAGACTTCCACTTACAACCTCGTTCATTGTCAAACCTGATTCTGTTCACCAAGGAAGCAACAGAGTGCTATTCCATCAGGAAAAGAAAAAAGGGAGGGTTTAGAAGGCTTAAGTTAAATCTTAACTGGTGCACCCATTGCATAAGCTCATGAACTAGAAACTTACCTTTCTATTTTTTAAACAAAATAACATATACTTTCCATCATCTTTAGGCTTCCTCTAAATTCAGCTTTGAGATCCTCAATTAGATGATCCTTTTCATAAATATTATGATTCTGCATATGTCATATTCTCATCTAATGATTTTATATGGCTTTTTTTTTTTTACTTTAACATACAAGGATGACTGCTATGTCAAAAATACACATAGTAGTAACTTGTTATGTATAGGACAAAATCCCCTTTTGGAAGGTAAGTAACCCTTCTAGGCACATCCAGATGAGTGCACACATCCATTTCCCCAGGGACAAATAGCAGCAGGACATAGTTGTACCACAGCTACTTGTCCCCAGGGAATGCCTGTGCACATATGCTCTGGTGCGCAACAAATTGACCTGGGGGGTAGGGGCAGGGGGCAGGGGGTTGAGATGGCTGAGGTCAGCACCTGGGCTGTCCCCAGCAGCTTTCACTAGGGTCCTGGGGGCCTTCTAGAGCTCCAGTGGCAGCAATACAGACACGCAGAGCCTGGCTGGCATACTCAGAAAAACTCAGCCCAGCCCCTTACATTCTGCTATTGTCCTTTTTCACCTGACTAAGTATGTAACTCAGTGTAAACTCAAATTCCTGGAATGTTATTCTCTGAAAACCAAATGGGGAGGGCCCTACCACTTTTTAGCCTCAAAGCTAAATGCCTATAGTTCTTCATCAGGAAGTGAGATACCTAGGGTGTTCATACATGTACTCTGTGGCATTTATACATGTGATGCTCTGGGGACTTTAATTAGAGTGGCTCTGAGAGCCACTCTAATTAAAGCTTGTCAAACTAGCTTTAGTTAAAGCACCCCCACCACCATTTTTCAGTGTGAGGAGATTGATACAAGTGATGCTGGAGTCTGCTGGAGTATAGTAATTACCATGCTCCAGCAGACTCAATCAATCAAGTCCACTCTGATGCATTGTAATTACACTGTGTCGGGCCAGCCTTGGTGCACCTATATAGGTGCCCTTATGTTCTCAGCTAGCCACCCCGTCCCCAATGAGGATTTGAAACTCTCTCTCTCACTTCCTAGAAAAGTACTCTAATAGTCTTGGACCGTAGCCTAGGGCTAGGTCCGAGTCCCATGGCATACAGGGTGCCTTAAGTTCCTTTCAAGGGTGCCACAGGGTGCCACCGTTAGCACTTTTAGGTGTGCAAACATGATTTATGAGATGAACTCTGAGATTTCATATAGGAACCAGTTATGTTAAAACCATTCTTTCTGGTCCTTACAAAAGAAGAATTGCTCTATTCTTTTCCTGTAGTCAAAAGAGTGAAAACTATGAGCCAGTCTCTTCCAAGGGATATCTTGAGTTTAATGAGGAGTGTCTTGAGTCTAACAGGGTTGAAAAGTGCTGGGGGAGGCATTGCTAAGAGCTGTTGTAACTGGACCACTGAGCAGTCAAAAGGGTCCAAAAAGAGCATGATGGAAGGGACATAGCTCAATGAAATGATCATTGCTTTGTAAGGGGCAGAGACTAGGTCAAGAGTAGCCTGTTCTGACTATTGGACTAAAAGGTGAGAGGGATAAAATGCAAAATCCCTGAACATTTCGCACTTTATGCAGCCATGGGAGTGTGATGTAAAATTACATGAGTGACCTTTTGGATCACTTAAGTGGATAACTTTGACACACATGTACTATGTAACCATCTAAAGGTGAAATTGATTTTTGGCTATAATATTCTGCAGATAGAAGATAGTTCTCTTTCCCAAAAGTGCATAAGGACAATTGCTGTGGTTCTACAATGTGAGGTCAAACCTGTTGGGACTGATTAGGAAAATAGCAGGGGTATGGTAAGTAGTTTATCAAAGTATAAAGAAATGTTACATTGAATAAAACACAGAAAAAATAGCAAGTCCATAATGACATCCTGGCAAGAGCATATTAGGAAAGCTGGAACAGCAGGGGTATTAAAGCCCAGTAGTTAAGATAATGAAGTCAAATAAATTTTCTTCACTGTTGTGCTTTCATTCTAACCAAAGCACACTGTGATAAACATACTTGTTTGATGGAAATCATAAACATTCATGTTTATTAAACAATTATTAACACTTCTATAACATTGATATTTTATGTTCATTACATGCTCATTGCATTACAGCAAGTTTATTTCCTTGTTTCATTTCTCCAGTGTCATTGTGCTTGTGCAAGACAGGTCTATTTTTTTATGTTATATAGTACAGTATGTGAGTAACGTTCAGTTCGTAATGGAAGTGTCACATCATTTCCAGATCAAATTATCTAGTTTTAACAGCTAAAGGGAATCAAATTAATCAGAAAAAACAGAATACAAAACAATATAAATGATTTGGTTCCCAAGGTGTTGACTGAAATGCATGGAGGTCATGTTTACCAGTTATCACATTAAGTGGAAGTCATAAGCTTAAGGGGATTCTCCATTAGTTATCATTAGAAGCCTCATATGAGGAGCATATGCACAGGTTTAAGCAGCTAAGAAAGTGTAACTGAGTTTAATCAGGTAAAAAACAATGGGGATTAGGTTTCTTTTTTTTTAATTAGTCTGTTATTAAATATGTAGACATGGGGTTATGAATAGAGGCACATAGCATTTAATATTTAGGACTGGTCCCAATGATGTTTAAATCAGGCAAAATCCCTTTTAAAAAAATAAGGATGATATCCTCCATAAATGCATGTCACACAAAAATTGCTCCCCTTAATTGGACCTGTGGCAAGCTGCTGGTTTTGTGTTTCAGAATCATAGAGAATACTATTAAATGTCTCTCGGTCTGAATTACAGCACTATCTCTGCTTTCTGTCACACTTCTTAGGCATAGGCTATCTGCCTCTTACCCCTTCACTGGAGTCCTACTTGAACCACCCCACTATATTTTCAGTCCAGACTCCAGATGTCTCCACCTCAGGGACACATACTAGTAAAAGCAGACTTAGGGATTTAAAAAAGCTTTTAAAGACAGTAACACTTGTTACAATAAATGTTACAGCTAAGGGGGGAAAAGTAAAACATTTCAGTGAAGTTCTGTGAATTTCTCTGCCTCAGTTTTCTCACCTCTTTGGAGAATTCTCAGGCTTCAACTCAGAAGTCTTCTAAGAGTGCCCAGGGTCTCTCCTCCTTCTCATGTCATCTTCTTCAAATCATTGACCTTCAAACTCATTTGGTGTCACAGTCAGAAACTGCAACAAGATACCTAATAAAGATTATTTGGATAATGAAAGGGACAAGCAGAGGGATAAGACAGCAAAAGAGTTAGAGAGCTTTTTATGAGTCTGAATGAATATAATTCAGGAGGCGTGATGAACTTTATCCCAGGGCACTGAAAGAACTGGAAAAAGAGACCTTGGAGACTTTGACAATGATATTGTTAAAGTCATGGGTGACAGGCAAGGTACCAGAGGAGTGGAGACAGGCCAATGTAGTGCCCCTCTTTAAAAAAGGCAAAAAAGGGATCTGGGAAACTACAAACCAATTAGGATCACCCCAATATCTGGGAAGCTACTGGAGCATATCCCAAGGAAGTCCAGTTGCAAGCATCTGGAGGAGGACAGGTTTATCACCAGGGATCCTGGTTTTCTCTGATAAACAAATTCCCAGTCTTCACATTAAAAAAGTAACCCAAAATCTACATTTTTCCATGATTAAAATGAAACACCAGTATATATATCTAGATAGATAGATAGGTATGGATAGATATGTTTAAATCTATAGATATTTATATATCAAAGTGCTTCTATCTTATATATCTATATATATCAGTGACATTTCATTTTAATCAGGGAAAAACGTGGATTTTGGCTTTTTTTTAATGTGAAGACTGGGGATTTGTTTATCAGAGAAAACCAGGATCCCTGCTTATCACAAGCACTCAGCATGGATTTGCTAAGAACAAATCATGTCAAAGAAACTTAAATTTCCTTCTTTGACAAAGTAACTAGTTAGGTGGGTGAAGGGAATGCTATGGATCTGGTATATTTATACTTCAGCAAACCTTTTGACAAAGTCCTGCGTGACCTGTCAGACCAACCTAGTGGCCTTCTATGACCAGGTCACAAAATCCTTGGCTGCAAGTGTTGTGGTGGACGTAGTCTTTCTGGACTTTAGGAAGGCCTTTGACACTGTCTCTCACCCCATTCTCATTAAAAAATTAGGAGATTGTGGTGTCGATACCTACACAGTCAGGTGGGCTGCCAATTGGCTGGAGGGCTGTACCCAGAGAGGGCTGGTGGACTGGTCATTTTTGACCTGGAGGGATGTGGGCAGTGGGGTCCCCCAGGGCTCGGTCCTCGGGCCCGGCACTGTTCAACATCTTCATCAGTAACTTGGACAAGGGGGTGAAAAGCACCTTGATCAGATTCACAGAAGACACTAAGATGTGGGGAGAAGTGGGCACACTAGAAGGGAGGGATAGGCTGCAATTGGATCTGGACAGGTTACAGGAGTGGGCGGATGAAAATAAGATGGGATTCAATAGTGACAAATGCAGGGTACTGCACCTAGGGAGAAAGAACCAGCACCATACCTACAAGCTGGGGAACTCCCTTCTCAGCAGCACAGAGGCAGAAAAGGATCTTTGAGTCATTATAGACTCCAGGATGAACATGGGCCACCAATTTAGGGAGGCAGTCAGGAAGGCTAACCGCACCTTGTCATACATTCACAGATGCATCACGAGCAGGCCCAAGGAGGTGATCCTTCCCCTCTATAAGACACTGGTCAGGCCACAGTTGGAGTACTGTGTCCAGTTCTGGCCACCGCACTTCAGGAGGGATGTGGACAACGTGGAGATGGTCCAGAGGGGGGCCACTTGCATGATCAGGGGGCAGCAGGGCAGGCCCTATGAGGAGAGGATATGGGACCTGAACCTGTTCAGCCTCCACAAGAGAAGGTTGAAAGGGGATCTGGTGGCCATCTATAAACTGGCCAAGGGAGACCAGCAGGCAATGGGAGAGTCCCTGTTCCCCCAAGCACTACTGGGAGTAACAAGGAATAATTGCCGTAAGTTGATGGAGAGTAGATTCAGGCTAGATATCAGGAGGCACTACTTCACAGGGCAGCTAGGACCTGGAACCAACTTCCAAGGGAAGTGGTGCTTGCTTCTACCCTGGGGGTCTTCAAAAAGTGGCTCAATAGACACCTTGCTGGGGTCGTTTGACCCCAGCATTCTTTCCTGCCCATGGCAGGGGGTCGGACTTGATGATCTGCTCAGGTCCCTTCTGACCCTACCAACTATGAAACCATGAAACTATAACCTTCTCATAAACAAATTGGAGGTATGTGGCCTAGACCAGTGCTCTCCAACCTTTTAAGTAGGGGTTAACCTTTGGCATTTAAAAGTAACCCAAGATATACCATGTGCCACTGCCTCCCCTCCCTCTCCCCATCCAGCAGGTAAGTCTGTGGGGAGGGAAGTTGCGGGGAAGGGGGGAGATTGAGGCCAAAGGAGAAAAAATTATTTGAGGTGCATCTCCCCAGCAGGTAGGTCCTACCTGGCCAGGGTCCCGCTCAACTTACCCCTGCTCCTGCTTCTGTCCCTCACTGCAGGGACCTTGATCTAGGCCCCATCCCTTCCCTCCCTCATGGACTGACCTGCTGGGCTGGGGTGCACGCATTCATGTATGCAGGAACTCAGCCCCCCCACCCCAGCCTCAGGTCAATTCCAAGAGGCTCCGAGATCTACTGGTGGCTCGAGATCCACTGGTTGGTGACCACTGGTCTAGACAAATCTACTACAAGGTTGAAAGGCAACTGGCTTTAAAACCACAAGCAAAAGAGGTAATTAAAATTGGATTCATGGTAGAATGGCAGGAGGTTTCTAGTGGAGTCCTAAAAAGGTCTATTCTGTTTTCACTGCTGGTCAATGTGTTTGTTAAAGATTTGGATGCTGGAATAGAAAGTTTCTTAAGCAAGTTTTCAGATGACATGAAAGAGAGGAAAATCATGAACATGCTGAAGGATGGGAACACAATTAAAAAAAAATACTGACATATTGGAAAACTGGGCTGAAGCTGACAATTGCAAGGTATTATACCTTGGGATGAATAATTAAAAATACAAAAACAGAATGGATGACACCTGACTGGATGGAGCACTATGGAGAAGGACCTGGCAGTCTTAGTAGGTTGCGGGCTCTATATGAGTCGGCAGCATGATGCAGCTGCACAAAAGGTGGACGCAGTTTTCAGATTCATCAATAGATGATTAGGTGCAAAATGTTGGAGGTGGTAGTGCATCTCTACTCAGAATTGGTTAGGCCTTATCTAGAGCATAATGTGTGCTTCACATTTTAAAAGGACATGGAGAAGTTACAGAGGAGCCACAGAGGAAGGCACAGAGGAGGCACAGAGGAAGGCACCAAAAAATATAATGGGCTTGGAAACAAATAATATGAGGAGAGGCTGAAGGAAATAAGCATATTCAGCTCTGGGAAAAGTCACTTAAGGGGAACACAATAGTGGTCTTCAAATACTTGAAGGGCTGCCATAATGAAGGGGTAAAATCCCTTTTTCTTTCTACAGAGAGTAAGAAATAGACCAATGCTTGAAGTTGGAGCTGAGTAGGTCTAGATTGGATATCAGAAAGAAGTAATTTACTGTTAGAACAGTGAAGCAGTAGAACGGACTACCTAGAAAAGCTGTGGACTCTCCATTACTGAAAGTGTTCAAAAAGAGGTTAGATAGTTACTGATCATGGTGATCCAGGCACAGCTTTGCCTATGTACTTCTGTGTCTATTCCCCATGTTTCTGGGCTTTGCTTGTTGCCTCATGCGGCCAGAAGGAAATTTTGTCCCCTCCTGCTGCTACATGTATAAGGGTTTTTTAAGCCTTTCTCAGAAGCATTGATTATTGGCTGCAGCCAAGGCTGTGGAATTAACGGGTGTCCCAGTGCTCCAGCTGGGATGTATACCTAGATGTTTGTGGATAGAAGGTTTTTCCCCTTCACTCAAGGTAAGATCAGTCACCATATTTGGGGTCAGGAAGGAATTTTACCCCATGGTCAGATTGTTATGGGCTGAGAGAGTTTTTGCTTTCCTCTGTACCAAAGGACATGGTCCTCTTCCTGGGATACCTCAAGTGTAACCCTTGAAGCTGTGGTCCCTCTGCTTTACCTGTGGCATATTAGGGTGTTATGCCCTTTGTTTTGTCAGGGTTGACTGTGTAGTTCTGTGGATTGTGTAAACAATGGATTTATATAGGATGGTTTGGATAAGCATGATCCTACCTCAGGCAGGGGTTGGACTAGAAGAACTCTCAGGGTCCCTTTCAGTCCTCCTTCTTTAGGATTCTATGATATAAATAGATATCCCTAGGATTGCTGTAGATTAGCATGTTATGTGATATGGGCATCTATATGCCATGTTCTCTGCAGAAGTCTTCCAATAAGATGCAAAGAGATTCAAAATGGGATAAGGACAGTATCTTTGTAATTATCTTTCAAGTTTCTTGTTTTATGAAGAATAGATCTGCAGTCTTGAACTGTAGAATGCTTTATTTGCATTATTTATTGATCCCAGAACACACTTATACATTCTCTATTTATTAATATGTTTTGCTGCTACTGGCCTTACACTTTTATAGATACATGCAGGAGACAATTTTGATGGGACAATGGTGTTTCTTAATGTAAACCTCTAACTGTGAGTGTGGTCTTGAAACTCTGAAGGATATTTAAGTGAAATGTATTGTAGCAATAAATATCAAGGCTTCTCTTCCTATTTCTCAATGTAAACTAGAAAAAAAAATCTTGTAGAAAATTTATGTGACTAGAGAAAAAAAAAGGCTTACCACTATTCATGTGAATTTAAAATCAGGAAAAAAAACATATTTCTTGTCTCAGGTGACAATATTCATACATATTAAATAAAAATGGCACCATTACACTTTTCTCAACTGTTTCACTTTGGCAATCCCTCACAGTTGAGGATGATTGTCTTTCACGATTGGTTTATCTGTTTCCAAAGATGGCTGATGAGGCCCATGATGGCTGATGAGGCCCTTCCAGGATTGACAGGATTATGGATTTAGTTCATGACACACTGTTTCTGCTGCTGCTGCTTTTCCATCTCTTGTTGCTGTCATGAGGTTTCAAAGTACTGAGATGCCTGCAGCAGACTCTTCCTCTATTTCGGGTGGTCCTGGGTGATAGTCTCCCATGAACTGACATTGATGTTGCATTTTTTAAGTTGGCCTTGATGACATCTTTGAAGTACTTTCTCTGCCCTCCTCCTGAGTGTATACCTTGGCTGGGATGAGAATAAAATTTGCTTTGGGATTCTGGAGTCAGACATCCAGATGACATGGCCAGCCCAACAAAGTTGATGCCAGGTGATCATTGCCTCAATACTTGTAGCTCCAGTCCAGCTGCAAGCTTGTTAGTGGTCTGATGTAATATCATGGCAAGGAATATTGAGAAGAGTGTTGGTGCAATGATACAGCCTTGTTTAACTCCCATTTTAATGTCAAAGGGATCTGTAATAGATCCATTACTGAGAACCACCACTCACATACCATCATGGAGCAGGCAGGGAATGGTGACAAATTTTGGCGGGCATCCAGAAGGATCCTCCACAACATATCTTAGCTGACAGGTTCAGAAGCATTTGTGAGGTCAAAGAATGTCATGTAGAAAGGCTTATGTTCTTCCCAACATTTCTCCTGCAGCTGATGAGGTATGAAAATCATGTCAGTTGTGCTTCTGGATGCTTTAAACCCACACTGAGATTCTGGGAGGAGCTCTTCAGCAGGTGGAAGGAGATGATTCAGAAGGGTTCTCACAATAATCTTTCCTGTGGTGGACAGCAAGGTGATCCCTCTGTAGTTTCCAGTCAGACTTGTCTTCTTTTTTGAAGATTGTCACAGTCATGGTATCCCTGAGATCAACTGGGATTCCAGATCCTGAAGATGATGGCATGAAGCTGTGATGTGAGCTCCTTTTCTCCTTGTTTTAAGAAGTTAGCAGGAATTCCATCTACTCCAAATGCCTTGCTGTTCTTCATCTTCTTGATGGCTTTCCTCACCCCATCAAGGGTTGGAGCATTCCAAGATCATTTCTGACTGGGTGTTGTGGGAAGGAGTTGAGAACACTCTTGTCAACAGCTGAGCCTAATTGAGAAGGTCTTCAAAATGCTCTTTCCAATGGACATTGATGACTCCCCTTTCCTTGATCAGGTCTCCTCCATCCTTAAGTCTCAAGGGGGTTGGTTCCTGAGTGCTTGGACTATAGATGGCTTTGGCCCTGAAGAAGAGAATCATATTGTGGATGTTAGCCAGATGTTGAATCTCCTTAGCCCTGTCTTACCACCATTTGTTCTTCATATCATGCATCTGCCTTTGGACCTGTGCCTTGGCAGATGTTTCAGTTTCTTTTGCTAAGAACTGGTGTCATTTTGCCAAGCACAAAAGGCCTTGTGTATGTGATCGATCAACTCTTGGATCTCCTGGTCATTCTCATCAAACCAGTCTTGTTGTTTCCTGGTAAAGAATTCAAGTGTATCTTCATAGGGACTGATGATGGTGGTTTTGAGGGCACCCCATCTGCTGCTGTCAATCTCCCATTGTTGTTGATTGGAATCCACCAGTTTTTCATTGAGGCACTGGTGGAAGAATTATCACTTGCTTGGGTCCTTGACTCATTCACCATTGGTCTTCTGTGAGCATTGCTTCTGCTGCACCCATTGTTTGGAAGCCAATTTGAGTGACACAACTGAGTGATATGTTGGTGATCACTGGTCAGCCCAGCAGTCATAAACTTCTAGCATAGCTTAGATGAAGAGGACATCTTTGCAATCCTGGGCATGGATGATGACATAGTCAATGAAGTGCCAATACTCAGATTATGGGTGTTTCCATGATGTTTTGTGTATGTTTTTTTCTCATGGAGCAGGGTGTTGGTGATGGTGAGTCCATGTCCTGGCATTTGATCAAGGGGAGGATGCCACTGGAGTTGACCTTTCCTACTTGTTCTCTTCCAGAGGTTAGAGTTCGTTTTGACTCTAGTGTTGAAATCACCAAGAAGAATAAGTCTGTCTCCCTTTGAAATGTCAGAAAGTACTTGGTCAAGGTTGGCATAGACTTCCTCTTTGGTTTTATCAGCAGTGTCAAGTATTGGGGCATATCTGCTACTGACGGTGGCATATTGGCTCCCTGCCAGTTTAAGATAGAGAGTAATGCAGTGCTCATTAATTCTGATAGGGAACTTATTGAGTAGGTTTATGAGTTCATTTGTAATGGCAAAACCAACACCAGGAAGTCAGAGTTCTACTTCCTGTTTACCCTTCCAGAAGAAGGTATAGCTGCCTCCTGGTTCTTTAAGCAGCCCATATCCCATTCATGAGGTCTCACTCAGTGGCCACGATTGCAGTGCAGCGCTCTGGGCATTCACTATTAGGGTTGTCTATGAAGATCCTAATGTTCCTGCTCCTGAAAATAATGGTGTGTCTTCACTGATATTTTCAACTTCAGTAAAGGTGATCCCACTGGACACAGTTATCCGGTCAGGAAAAAACACAGAATACAGGAAACTCTCGCTATTCATGGGTTTGACATTCGTGGTTCCTTATATTTGTGAACGCCAAACCTTCATCTTAAATACACTTACAGGAGCTCCTCAGGAGCTCTGCGCTTGCCGCTACTGGGCTCCTGCCACCTGCCACCACCAGCGGGGTCCTGTCACCATCACCGAGCTCCCACCATCACCAGTGCAGCTGTGCCCCCCACCAGCCTCCAGGGGCACTGCATTCATGAACGCAGACAACGTTCATGAATGCAGAGCTGTATTCATGGATTTTGCCATTCGCAGGGATTTCCAGAACGAACACCCTGCGAATGGTGAGGTTCACCTGTACTATATTAGACAGGCTATATTTAGGGCACCTTTTCTAGTCTCCTCCCCATGTGGAGTGAGCAGAGTGGATCCTGAAGACAGCTGCTCAGTCACAGTTATAGCTGCTGAATTGCACTCCTGTCTCATCCAAGTGCTAGAAAGCCTTTTTGTAACTGCCACCTTCATGCCAGTTTATCATTAGGACCTTCCAGACCTCAAAATCTGGCTCCCATTGCAATTAGCTAGTTGCCAAAGGCTTGAGGAATATGCTGTCATGGAAGATGCCTGTGGGTGACTTCTTTTGTTGTGAAGAAGCTGCTGCACATCAGCTTCCACATGGCTTTTGATAGAATGGGACCTTGATCCAATAGCAAGGAGACCAAGACAACTGGAGAGCTCACTTTTGTTGGCAGCCTTCATCCACCTGCACAGTTGTTGAGATTCTAACATTTTCTTCCACCGGCTCCACCACTGAGCACTTGTAGATCTATCACTGGGGGCTGGGCAGGCTTATTATAGTGGTGCTCTGTACTTGCCATGTCACAGCACCATCAAAGGATATATGTTGCTTTTTAGGAGGGAAAGCATTGTCATCTGCTGTCCTCATCACATCCTGGTGGTGCTGCCACTGCTTGGTCTGCAACTGTTTATTCATCAGAGTTACCCCTGCTTATTTCACAGCTAATCTTCCCTCAAGATCATTCCACTGTCCACCACCTGTGAACATGCTAAGTAGCAGTACAGCTCTACCCTACAGTTAACTACTTACACATAATGGAACTGACATAAACACTTTGGAATATTAACATTCAAATATGTACTATGTAAGAATGGTCAGTGACCAATTTGAGACATTTTCTAAACTGAGTCTAAACGTAGTGGCACTTTAAAAGTTAAACAAATGCTCAGGAAATTATTTTTGGTGAAGGATTTTACTAAGAATAGAAAACCTCTATTTTTCAAAGTATTAAAATGGTTTTTTTCCCCCTGAAGAACAATACATTTCCAAACTTCAGGCTTAAAGTGTTTTGTTTTTAGTTGTTTGAATGCTAAAACATCTTAAAAGAGATTATGATAAACATTTTTCCTAGAAACTTAAAACAGACTGGCCAAGTTTTGTCATACTAAGGGATAAATTGTTCAAACATAAAGTTTCAATCAAAAGGGATTGTTTTCATCTCTTAACTTTCATTAGTATTGAACTTACACATACAGCACTAACAACACTGTTTTCAGTGGGTGACAAAATCTAATAGTTAAAGCTATATGAAACAATAACTTTATGAACCCAAAATTTATTGACAGAAGATTTACCTTTTTATTAATGTTGCTATACAACTGACTATCTGATAGTATTGCTTGATAGGCAAAGCAAGGTCTGTATTGAACAACACTTTTCTAATTCCTTTCTCTCCCCCTTTATTGACACTCTTGTTAAACCACCTGCTGAATGTTCTTGTAAATCTAGATTGTCATCTGTCTGGCTCTGTAAGCACCTAAATGGGATTTAGGAGGAATTTATGTACCAACATTCCAGAGCGGGATTACAAAACATATAAAACAAGAGTTGTTATGTTCTCTTACATGAAAAGAAATGTAAGTTTACTTGGCACTTCCATTTTGGACTTCCAGATTTCCTGGGCATCTACAATTGGGCTTCTGAGCATGCTCAAAAGTGATACATTTTGAGAACTAGACACCTAATTCCATAATGTAGCTGAAGACAAACTGGAACTCAGACTCAAGCCTTGGGCGGGGGGATTCTGATGCCTATCTGTTAGAGATGCTTTGACAGAATTGAGTTCTGTACAAAGCACAGTGGCCTTGGTCACTTTCATTCCAAAGAATTGTGGGAGGTGACATCCAACTCTTGTGCAATAACGTATCAATACTTAGCCAGGAAGTGGAAAGCCTGGATTACAGGCATTCCTTAGAAAAGAGAATTCAAATTCATATCTCCCACTTCCTAAGACTGATTTAACCACAGACTGTATATAGAATAAGAGGCAGGCAGACTTTAGTTTTGCTCTCCACTCTCAATTATTTATTTTTTTGATTTTATTTTTTAACCTATGACTGTAATATACGATGCAGCAGGCACCAGAACTCAGGTCCTCCTCTCAATGGAGGTCCCTAACCGCTAGGATACAGTGTCAGAAAGTCTCTGGGTCACTGTCCTTCTAGCCTGATAAATCTTTCATTTCTTTTTCTCTGTGGCCAAGCTTAAATAGGATAGCTACAGGATACCCTCCTTCCCCCCCCACCAAAAAAAAAAAAAGAGAGAGAGAGCGAGACTCTTATGGAAAGTGAAATTTATGATTTGAACTTCTTGGTTGTGGCTATGGGAATTAGAACCCAGGTCTCTTATTTCCCACCAGAGGACTCTAACTACTTAACTTTTTGCCAGGAGGTAGTTATATCCAGAACTCAGAAGAGAACCTAGGCACTGTGCATCCTGAAGGAAGGGAGGTGTTAAAGGTTCAGCCTGAGTCAGGTATCTAAACTCCACATGGCGGGGTAAAGAAAGCAGACACACACCTGTGCTTTATGTTTCCCAGTGCTTGGTTTTAGATGTCTCTTTTTTTTTTTCCTGAAACACTTTCCACAGGAGTCTGACTTTCCAAATCCCTAATATATGCATTTTAAGGGATAGAGAGATGTATCAATTTTTATCAGTAACAAAGTATACCAATGCAAGTGTTACAATGAAGTGTTATATATGCATGAATCTGTCCTGATACAAGTTCAATAAAACTAACCTGCCCAGTTTTAACTTTGTTTCATTCAGGGCCAATATTGGGATGAGGTAGTTAAGTGTATAGCTACAGAACTATGCAGCTGTAACAGAGTGTAACAGCTGCTGAGGACTTGGGAGAAATAGCTCCCCTTCCCTTTAAAGCAGTAAAAATGTACATTTGTCCATCCTCTTCTGCACTTAACCTTGATTTGACCTTGCCTGTTATTTCTTTCCACTGCCCATATAGAGGGGATAAACATTGAACACAGTCTGCTTAGATCACCCTCATGGGCAAGATACCTGAGGTGCAGGTGTGCAGTACCTATGGGCATTGTTATACATGTTCTGGTGGGTGGGGGCATTAATCAAGTCTGCTCCAATGTGCTGCAATTACAGCATGTCAGATCAGCCTCCAAACATGTTCACAGGCACCCTAAGTGGAAACCAATCCCTGACCTTTGTCTCCAGATACATTCTAATTAAGTTACCTCTCAGCCTTCCTGATGAGCTAAACAGATTGAGTTCTCTCTCAGTAACACATTTTCTCCATCCCCTGAATAATTTTTGTGACTCTTTTCTGGACCATTTACAATTTTTCAGCATCTTCTAAAAAAGTTGAATGCCAGAACTGTCCACAGTCTTTCAATTGCAGTTCCACCTCAGCTATAGACCAAGATAAACTCATCTTCCTGCTCCTCACATCCTTTGGCACAGCATGAGTTGTTTGCCTTCCATTACCCCTAAATTCCTCATGGGCATGTTCCGATGAATGGAAACATATGTTCTCTGGGGACGACTAGTAGCAGCACAAATCTGGGCTGCTGTTAGTTGTCCCTGGGGATGCTGCTGCATGTGTGCACTGATGTGTGGCAAGTTGCCCCTGGTCAGGTAGGGGAGGTTGGGGCCAGCACCTGGGCCTCCCAAGCCTCCAGCAGCAGTGATTTGGGTATGTGGAGCCTGGCTGGTGGGGTTCTGGTTTTGTGTGGTGCATGCTGCTGCCATGTGCACTGCCCCACATTTTTCTGGTGCGCATTTTTTTGACATGGGAATTTCCATACATTTCCAAAATTCATATTAAAAAAGAAAGTGTTTTATTTTTAGTTATATGAATACCAAAAACATCTTAAAAGATATTATGATAAACGTGTTTCTTAGAAACTCAAAGCAGACTGGCCAAGTTTTGTCATACTAAGAGATAAATTAGTATGACATCTATAAAAAGTCCTTATGCTTCATACATCTGTGAAATTATCTTCATCAACCAAACTTAAAATGTTTTCAAAGAATGAAATTGTGTATGATTAACACTATTCTTTGCTTCTTTTAATCTTTGTTGACTATCATTAATTATATTCCTATCTTTAATTCCTCATTGACTTTTCCATTATTTTGCCTCAGACTGATGTCAAGGTAACCAACCTATGATTGCCCAAGTCAACCTATGATTGCCATTTCAACACAATACATTTTTAGCACAATATTATCACTCTCCAGCCTTCTAAAATATCCTTGATACTCCAAGACTTATTTTAAATCAATACGGGGAGGTGGGGGGTGCACAGCTAGAAATTTCGTCATGGCATCTTGGGTATCCCTGATTTAAAAAAAAAAATCCCCAATTTTTGGTTAAAAGAAGTAACCCCAAATCCACATTTTTCCATATTTTAAATGAAACTCCATGAATATATAGATGTATATATAGTGGTGTTTCATTTTAATCATGGAAAAATGTGAATTTGGGGTTACTTATTTTTAATCAAAAATTGGGGATTTTTTTTTAAATCAGAGAAAACCAGGATCTCTGATCGTAAGTAGAGTGAAAGTTATCTGGGTCTGCTGATTTAAAAGTATTTATTTCTTGAAGGTAAGTGTGTTCATTAATAATGGACAGAAAGAAAATATCATTTTCCCCATGTGATGTGAATACATAGCCTGGCTTCTCTTCATATAGAGAACAAAAATATTTTTCAAATATTTCCTCCTTTTCTGCATTGATATTAATACTTTATCACCTCCATGTGGTAATAAGTGTATGTAATTGCTAGGATTTCTTAAGTGGGAATTCTTTTTACTATAAAGCAAAATAATAATAACAATTAGTATCAGCCTCTCCTATTCTAAACTAACAAGAACCTAAGTTCTGAAAAGAGATTTAATTGTCCACTCCCAAATCTACTAATACCATTCAAATTGAAACAATAGCACTAAGTTTTAAGTTCCTCTTTAAGCATTACATCTATTATTATACTAATGATTGCAAACCATATGGTGTAACCAATAGGGCTGTCTTTAAATACACTAATTCTATCAAGTGCCAACAATAAAGCAGGTGCTAAAACCATGTTCTCACACACTGCTGCTCATTTACAGCTTCAAAAAAGACCTATAGCATAAAGCATAAAACTTCATTTGTATAGGCTTCCAGCTGACACCACGGGCCACATGTAACGCCTAGTTCAACCAGCAGCTGGCAATGTATTGTTTCCCTATAAAAAGCACAAAAGAAAAAAAAAATGAAATGGATTAACTCAAATTGGAGAAATGAATGGGAGGCTAAACCAACCCCCTCCTTTAGATTATGAAGCTTTTTGTAGTCAAGTAGGCAAAGTGCTATGTAAGTAGTCTGACAGCTCTATGTTACTTTGTTCACTGAACCATTACAGCAACAACATTTTGTTCTGACTGGATTAGTTATGTTCTCTTATATGTATGATCCTCTTTTTCTCCTGGAACTGTACTTAACTACAGATGCTATCAAGGCTGCCTTTATGTTAAAAAATAGAAGACCCCCCCAACCCTTTCCTCAGGATCAGCACATTAGCAAAGCAAGCCCAATGGATTTTGTTAACTGTTAAATTATAGTGAAAGTTGTTATTTCCCACTAAAACTAACATAAGGGAAACATATTAATAAAAATAAACACAACATTTGGAAATCATTGGGAAAAAAGATCCTTAGATATATTAAAAGTAATATTAAATCTCAAAACCAACTTACTTCTTCTGAAATCTATAACAAACATGAAATCAAGAGAAAAAAACTCAAAATCCATATACCTAAGAAGTTTATCCCCAAGCCTTAGCAGCAAGTGACATTTAAAAACCTGTATATTCTGGCATTGCTTGTGTGGACTTTGAGGTGTGTGGAGCCTGTGGCTGTGCATGTTTCCAGTCCTAAACACTGTGATTTATTTTTCCAGGGGAACATTGCTAAATAAAGGTAGAAAAGCTCTTCATGACAGGGGCCTTGCATACTCATGGATGCATGTACATAGTAATTAGCACAAAGGGTGCTGATCCTGATTAAAACACTACTGCAGTATAAATAATGCACAATAATAATATGCCTACAGCCACATGTAGTTTAATCACTGTAGAGGCAAAAGCACTCATACAGGCTTCCTGCCTTTCTTTTACAATGCCAGTTTTTCAGATGTTTATTTAAAGGCATGTTTAATATGAGCAGGAATCCTGTTTCTTTCTAACTAAAAAAATCCTCAGTTGTCGGATTTAAAAAAGTAACTCCAAACCCACATTTTGGACTACTTTTTTAAAATCTCAAAATTGGGGATTTTTTTTTAATCAGAGAAAACCAGGATCCCTGACCATGACACAACCAAGAATTAATACATTGGGGGAGTGTAATTAATGCGCCTACACATTAAACAGTGGCCCACGCCCCCCATCTGAATGTGCACCCATTACGAGTAAATTGAGAGCATTGAAAGTGGAAAACTACTTTTGACAGAGACTAAAACAGCTATGGAAGCATAAGGAAAGAGAGAATCAGGGGCCGTAAGTGAAAGGATAGCAAATGGAAAAAGAGGGAAGGGAGAATAGGAGCTGAAATAAATAGGAGAGACAGGTTACTCCTACACGAGATGCTGACTGCACAGTAGCGTCACATGGCAGAAACTGTGACATGATGCTACTGCATAGTAATCTTGGGCTACTGTGAAGCCAGCATCACAAAAAAGCCTTTTGGCACTACTGCGCAGTAACTTGTGTAAATAAGTAATGACTGTGCAGTCAGCGTCTCATGTAGATGTGGCCATAGGGGCTAGCAGTAGGACATGACCCCCAACACATCTTGATTGCTCCCCATCTGCTGAGCAATCACATTTTTCATGAGTCCGCTCATATTACCCCTTCCCAAGTTCTCTGTGACTTTTTCTAAATTTTCCCCCTTTCCTCTGAGGACAGTAAAGAGTATAGTCCTATTGCCCCGTACTTGATTCCTCTCCTTTGGGAAACTGTCAGTGAAATCTAATTTCAGTCTAATGCCTTTCACTAGCACAAAACCCATTAAGTTTTATGAAAACTGATGTTTATGCTTACATCGGATTAGGATAAGATTTTAGCTAAGCAGTGCCCTTAAGATAATGATTTGCATCTGAGATGTGCCTAAACTAATTTTGAATCAAGAATTCCCCTAAAGTTGGCATATAGGGCCCTACAGTTCAGTATACAGAATATACAGAGAATGGGAGCATGAAACATTTGAGCTACAGCTTCCATGAGGTAAGCCTATTGTATTTTTTATTCAAACTGTTTTGGATTTAGGAGTTTTGAAGATTTAAATTTTGGATTTAGATTTGTAAATCCTGCCTAAATCCCAGTTTAAGAACCTAAATCCTTTTGTGGGTGACATCCTAAATTTATGTTTGCCTCCATTCCATCATAAAAATGAGGATGATTCTTCCTTTTTTCCATCTATTTTATGTGTTTTTCTATTTAGATTGAAAGCTGAATGGGAGAGAAGATGATTACAGGAGTAGTTCCTCAGTCTCATTTGTGAGCTTTAGGTAACCTAGAAAAGCTTTATCATTAACAATTTATTATAAAGACCAGAGGCCCATGAACATGAAACCTATCTTCCTGCTTTACCTTGGACTACGGCGCTGCTTGACTGCAACTTGTAAAATGCTGAAACCAAAAAGGAGACAAAAGAAATTAATATCAATGACAAATGCTCAACAGGCTTGGAAAAGGGAAATTACACAGAACTATTCAGTGTCACCAGCAATTATTGGTGTGTTTTAGTGAGAAGGCAGATAGCTGAGACTGAAGGTTTATTTCAACACAGAATGTTTTGAATGAGAAAATGAGATGCTCAGAGAGGTTGGAATTTGCTAATGGTAATAATAAGAAAATCAATAGTTTTATAAACTTTGGAAATGACTTTGATTTGTTACATTAAATAAATAAATGAATAAGTAAAAACATTTGCGAGTATCTATTTCTTGTGACAGTAATAGTAAACGTTTAAAAGATGAATATTTTCAGTTCAGCACAGAAGGGAGCATGATTCTGGAGCAGAATAGAATAAATTTACCACTCTCCCACTTTTGTTTACAGTACATATTCTTCTATGCAGTTATTATATATATATATGTCTGTTTTATATATTGATATTATATATTGATAACATTTGCACTTTGTATTATGTTGCAAACAATTTTCAGGAATGAGCAGTTCTTACAAATGTAATTTACCTTTTTAAAAATACAATCTAGTTCATTATCTAGAGGTATTTCCTTAACATGATAATGCAAATAAAAGAGACTAAAAGAAAGAGTAATTACAAAAATGGAAATATTGAAACAATTATAAATGACAATAGTAACCTTACTTCTTATTAAGCCCTTCTCATTACAAGACCCTGTATTCAGAACTTATCCACCTATATTATTTTTCCATGATTGTTATCTATTTAAAGAGGTTATATATACAACAACTTTAAAAAGACAGCAAGAGGAAGAAAAGTGGAATTGTGTTTTGAGAGGAGTATGGAACTGGGAGTCAGTGGGGGTGGAATAAGTGCATGTATGGTAAATTGAAGGCTAAAGCAGGGGGTGAGATACCCAGATCAGATAAAACCTATGACTGACAAAATAGGAGTGGCTGGGTGAGAAGAATTTATCTGCATATGTTTCATAATTCAAAGGATATATGTTGGGCATCCTGTTATTTCCTCACATCTCTGATTGAATCATGTTGTCATTGAGAAACTGCCTTCCTCACCTCCCTTTAACTAAAACTTAGCTCCATGGAAAAACAAGCTGCACTGAGATCTTAATGTCTAGGAGGTCAGCTTTACTGGTGGCTGTAAAGCACCTGCTTGTCACAGATGGTCAGAAATCGAGTCCACTACCTTTATATGTTAATCCAGTACAAAATATATAAACAACATTAGGAGCAGGAGTCAGAAACCAGGACACCCCTCTCTTTAGTACAGTACAGCTTTCATTAACATTCATATTTTACTCAGCTACGGAATTAGACCTCTTTTGACTTGCCTGCATTCTGGTTCCCAAATCTCTTATGGTTGTCCAGTGGGCTTGCTTCAAAAGGAAATACAGAGGATGGTCTCAGTCCCACCTGGTAATCTATGGCCTACTACATGAAATGATTTGGGGAAAGGGAAAAGGACTAGAACTGGGCTCATGGCATTTCCAGTGATATGGAATTTATATGCTTTCCCAGAGGGACTCAGAATTAGACCACTATCATGCCTTACTGGACAGCTTGTGAGCATGCATTGCTGGCCAAACCTAATCAGTGCAATAAGATAAAGTATCTCAATGTCACCGATACCTCTTAGAGACAGAAGAATTTGGCCAGGTCTTTTATGTCAAAATCTGCATAGATACATTAAAGGTGAAGCAGTTCTAGTCCTCCATTTGATTACCTTCTTATTCATTATTGCATCTTTTTCCTGCTTTTCACATGTTTCAACTCCACATTGTCAAAAGCAACAAACTAACTTGAACTTCTTTTCCTCTTATGTGGTCTCCTCTTTTAACTTTGTCTCATGGTCACATGCTTCCATGGATCACCTTGTTTGTTTATTATCCGTCCTGTAGGCCCCTTGTTTAATATTTAGCTGCATTTAGGATAGGATATGGTTAAACAACAGTTCAACCCATACATTCAAATTTTCTAATCTAAGGGAACTCATAAATAAGAACCTTCCTAAAAGAGCAATCTAGGTAAGTGTTTAACACTTAAAAATGCAGGTAAAAGTCCAGCAGCAGGATGGAGACTAACCAGCTTATTGTACTGAGTGCAGCATGTATGATTATCTGCCCCTGGGGCAGGTTTTGTATGTGTGTACCCAGCTCAAGGAGCTCCTGGCTCCCAAAGAGCAAGGGTGGTGTGACTGGAACAACTAAGGATGTCAGAGAAGTTTACAACTGAGGCTTTAAGGGACACGGTAGAGAAGTCCCACATCCATTGTACCAACCCCTGTATTGCTGAGGATGATGAAAGCTTCAGAGATGGAGGCTATCAAACTAGAAAGAAGGGAAACTATCCCTTAAGGCCTTGTTACATGTTGCACTTTGAGCTACTCAGATGTTGATTGGTATTAGTGCTAACTCAAGTTTGGAGCAGTTGCACCTTAAGGCTAGAAACCTTCTCTGACTATTTCTAACCTCCACAGCTGTGGAGCTGTTAGGCAGGAGGTTACATTCCACAACCTTCACTGTAGCATTCTCTGAAACACTTCCTGTTCAACGCACAGGTGCAGAGATACGGGCAGAGTTGCAGAGTTTTAATGCACGGGAGAGATGATGGTTCATGAAGAAGGGGTTAATCAGAAACTGGAGGACCTTTTGAACCAGAAGGAATCTATGCAGAGAAACAGGGATCCCTATGAAACAGAATAGAACCAGACTGTTGACATTAAAAATTAGAAAGGTGGTAGAACATTTTTTAAACTAAAAAGTTAGGGAAAGCTGATAGGTGCTGAAGAGCACACAGAGCAGTTGATCCAATCCCAGAGCTGACAGGTTATAATTCAGATTGTATTCTGTCTTGATGAATGCAGCAGGGGAGTAAGCAGTATTACTGCAGATAATAATGAGGATAAATCAAAACATCTAGAGTTCCAAACAAATAGCAAGGACAGTAACAGTCAGCTAAGGACAACATTTGTAAGTGCTTCCACACAAATGTCAAAAGACTACAAATTGAGTGAACTAGAATGTTTGGGATTAAATTCAACATAATAGGCATTTCAAAGACTTGGTAGAAGGATAATAATTGAAAGGATACTATTCTAACAGATTACAAACTATATAGGAATGACAGAGTTGGATGTACAGGTGGAGGAGTGGCACTGTATGTTAAGGATAATATAGATAGCAACAGTATAAAAATCTTATCTGAAAGGAAAACTACTCTAGAAACACTGTGGGTAGAAATGCCACACTTGAATGAAAAAATATATTAGTATTAGTGGGATTGTACTACCAACTACCTGATCAGGAAGGCAAAGGTGATTATGAAATGTTCAGGAAGATTAGAAAAGCAGTAATACTGTGAGACTTCAACTATCCTCACGTAGGCAGGGTAAATAATTCACCGGGGCAAAATATAGAAATAAAAGTTCTGGAAGTGGTAAATGACTGCTTTCGAGAATGATCCATCTTCTAGAAAGAGGAACCCACAAGAGGAGAATCAATTCTAGACTTAATCCTGAGTAATGCACAGGACCTGTTTCGGGAGGTATCTGTTGGTGAGCCGCTCTCTAATAGCAACCATGACGTTATCTCTCTCAACGTTCTGGCAGGAGGGAATAAGCCAGAAAAGTCTACCACACTGATATACATCTTTAGGAAGACAAATTACACAAAAAATGAGGAAACTAGAAAGAAGTTTCAAGGAACTATAACAATATATGTAAAGCCTACAGGCAGCTTGGAACCTGTTTAAAAATACCATGTTATAGGCTCAGGAAAAGTGTATACCATAAAACAAGAAGGCTACCATTTGATCCAAAAGAACACTTGCATGGTTTAATAGCGGAGGCCAAGGTGTAAAAGGTGCAATCAGGGATAATAAGGTCACAGCAGAGAAGGTAAACAAATTATTTGCACTGGTATTTACCACAGAAGACTCTGGGGATATTCCTCTACTAAATCAATTTTTCCAGACGTAGGTCTGAAGAGTTGGGCCACACTGAAGTGCCAACACAGTAAATTTTTAAAATAAATTGATCAACTAAATATTAATAACCAGTGATCCTGGTATTCTCTGATTTAAAAAAAAAATCCCCAATATTTGGATTTAAAAAAGTAACCCAAGTGAAGCACCGCCCTGTGTGTGTGTGTGTGTGTGTGTGTGTGTGTGTGTGTATGTGTGTGTGTATTTATGTGTACACACACATTAGTGACATTTCATTTTAATCATGGAAAAATGTAGATTTGGGGTTACTTTTTTAAATCTGAAAATTGGGGATTTTTTTTCTTTATCAGAGAAAACCAGGACCCCTGCTTATAAGACACCAGGACCAGATGGCATTTGCCTGAAAGTTCTGAAGGACCTCAAAGGTGAAATTGCAGAACCTCTGGCAACAGTATGTCACTTATCATTACAAATGGCCTCTGTGACACAGGACTGATTTGTTATGCACATAATACCTATCTTCAAAAATTACTCCACAGGTGATCCTGGGATGTACAGACCAGTGAGTCTCATTTTCATCCCTGGCAAGTTGGTAGAATCTATAATGAAGAATAAAAGTAGTCATCACATGGATACATGTAATCTGATGAGGAAGATGCAAAAAAGGCAACAAAATGTTGGGTATCTTTAAGAAGAGAATTGAAATAAAAATGGAGGACATCATCATGCCATTATGAAAATCCATGATGCGCCCACATTTTGAATACTGTGCTCAGTTCTGGTCCTCACATCTCAAAAAGGATGTAGTAGAATTAGAAAAAGGTGCAAAGAAGGGCAACCAAAATGATAAAGGGCATGAGACAGCTTCATACTAGGACTCTTTAGTTTTAAGAAGAGAAGGCCATGGGTGGATATGATAGAGGTCCATGAAATCAAGAAGGGTACAGACCATATGAACAGGGAACTGTTGTTTACCGGGTCCTAGAATACAAGAATTGGGGGCACCCGCTAAAATTATCAAGTGACAGATTTAAAACTAACAAAAACAAGCAAAGTATGACCTTTGGGGACATGCTCAAGTATTACAGCCAGGAGACTAAGTGCTCTTAAAAAATGTGGGAGTGGTTGGGAAGCATAAAATAGCCAACCGATGGAGAGCTACTCCCTATGTGATAATACGGCAGATGGAGAATCTGCCTGTATACAAGATAAAGCCTGAGGTCAGACCCAGTATAGAAAGGACTGTACACCTCAATTTATTACTGCCCATAGCGGAATTAGTGGGTCCCCCTTTGCCAGGCTCAGAGAGGCAGCACTCTCCACCAAAATGACGACTTACAGCCCAGATGAGATCACCAGATACCCAAAGTTTGCCAGGCCAGATCCAGAGGAATGCCTCAGACAGTGAGTCCGATGAAGATTACTCAAGGGGTCTTGATCTGAGTGCTGGGGAGTACCATTCACAGGAAGCAGAAAGGGGCTGGCGACGGCATAAGGATAACTCGTTTCAACCAATGCCTCTTAGCCCAGGAAGTGAAGTCAGCAGGACCCCAGAACCTGCTTTTATGGAGGAGGCCCAGGATTCAGGCAATGAAGAACCAGGTACGAGTCAACCCTCCATGGGGGAGCTGGCATCACCCCCCTTCCCAGATACTGCTCAACCTATTTAGGATAATAAAGATAACTTATGATGCCCCAGGTGTCATTCTGAAACCCCTGTACTGCAACCCTGGAAAACATAAAAAAAACTACTCCCTTTTATGGTAGTTATTGGGGACAGTAAACTCAAATATGGGGGAGAATGTCAAGGTGCTGAAGGGTTTCCTCAGAGCTTGCAAGCTCAGTCAAGGTGTTTGCACTCTTGGGACAAGGATCTGCAGTAGGCTGTGCATGCATGTGATGGGAGAGCTGGAACTCCAGGGCAGGAAGCCCAGGAAAAAACAGGGGAGAGGTAGCTGAAGCTGTGCTGAGAGGGGCTGATTTTGAGGGGGCTGCTACCAGGACAGGTGCTCCAGAGAGGCAGAAGAATTGTGACTGAGCGAGCTGCTACTGAGGGCAGAGGAGCCACCAGCTAAGAAGTAGCCAGGTACCTTTGCCTGGTATCCTTTATTGAAGGAGCAGGGGCTGTGCAAATGGGTTCACCTTCCCACTCTTAAGATCCCCAGGTGCAAGGAGTCACTGGAGGGAATCAGGGACAGGGTTTGCTAGAGGAGGTTTGCTGGGAGAGCTAGAGAAAGCAGCAGGGAATCGTGGCTGTGTGGGAGCTCCAGCAAAGCTCAACAAAGTACAGCTGAGAAGAGGCACTCCAAGTGCCAAACACAGGGGAGCTGCCTTGGGGAAGCATCTGGGAAATGGTGTGATTGATTGCAGGTGCCCAGGAAAGACTGGAAAAGGGAAGAAACTCTGGTGTCTGGAGCAGCCACACCTGAGGTCCTGACAGGCACCCCATCTTCTGTCCAGATGATGGCATCACTGCTCCTCTTCTGAGGCAGAGCGAGCACCGCTCCACAGGGCTCCACTGCAGCCACTCCACGGTGGACTACTTTGCTGCAGGCAGAGTGATTTTGTGGAGACCTGGCTGATTAAGTGTATAGACCTGTTATAAGTTGCCTGAGTGTTAAAGTTAATAACTTAATTACTTTTGTTATATGATAAATATTTGTTTTATCTGCTGGTATAGATTATTATTGAGCTCATTGAAATATTTTCTTGTTATTTATCAGATGATGAATTTGTCAATCTCTCAGTTATTTTAGATAATAAATTATTGTAAATAGTTATTTAGTGCGTGATCTGGTGCAGGGAGGACCATGGGAGAACACTCTAATGAGCGGTGCTCGCAGCCTGTAGACAGAGTCGGAGTGGATCAAAACCTATTGGAATCCCCCAAAATTGGATGTGGTTGTGGGTAGTGCCACCACCAGGGTTACATCTGCGAAGTGGAAATACCCATGCTTCATCATCTTGATGGGGCTGTGAAAATAAATACCTAAATGCTTTTCTGTATTTCAATGGCAAGTGTCATGCTAAAAGCTATGAGATAATTTTGTCTTCAAAGCAGGATTTGAATGGTATAGCAGGGGACCACACTTTGGACACTTCTGAGAAAACAAAACACTGAATAGATGTGTAGTGAATGAAGCAGAGACTGCATGGAAAAAAATAAGATTGATCAAATAATTATAGACTGTAGCAAAATGCCCAAACCCTCCATCGCCACCAACAAGAGGAAAAGAAGTTCATGAATTTCTGACTATAAACTCTTAACACAAGTTCATTTGGGTTGGGTATTTTTTTTGT
>NW_017729032.1:74091936-74095430 GCF_001723915.1 Gavialis gangeticus
GCCTGTTAGGTCGCATAGGAAATCTTTGTAGAATCCTAAATTCCATTTGTGTTACTTTGCAATTTAAGTAATCTTATCTCTTAGTAACCAGATGTATTAGTGAGTGTGTGTGTATGCAAAATATACTTTTTTGCACACTAATGTGTTTTTTATTGTATGAATAGTCTAATTGAGTTCATCAAGGCAAATAATCTAAGGTAAAAAGCTTGTTGAAACCAAGAATATGTATTATCTAAGGCTTCTAAATAAAGCACCAGTTTAAACAAGAGGGGCACTTGTACACATGCTCCAGGGGTGGGGGGGAGTAGTATCCCCATGCTTAAAAATGATGGAAGGAACTTTCAAATTAAAGTTTGTTCAATGAGCTTTAGTTTAAGCAGCTCTGCCACCATTTTTAAGCTCAGGGACACTGATACAGAAGATGTGGGAGGCTGCTGGAGTGGAAATTGCCATGCTCCAGCAGACTCAAATAATTGAGGTTGGTCTGATGCACTGTAATTTCAGCACATTGGAGCAGCCTCCATGCTCATGTACAGGCACCCAAGGTACCCAACTTACATTCAAACTAATAGAGAACTCTAGCCATTTCAGGGTACTTTGCAGTTTTTGAAGCCTGAATTCCATTAAATATATAGATAACATTGTCAAAGGAACCCAGAACTAGTATGGACTTTCTGGGTCATCAATTTCTGTCCTCTGCTGTCACAGGAATTCACATCCTATGTTCTCTTTTATAAGGTGACCAAATTTCACCATAAAACTAGTTGAATCCCTGCTTCTTCTGTAAAGTTTTTCCAGAAATTCACTCCTCTGATAATTAGAAACCTTTCTATTTTCAATCTAAATGCATTCATGGTTAAGTTGCTACCAATTTTGCATGTATCAACATGAATTATTATTTGTTGGTACGTGGGTTTCAGAACAACAGACTGCTTTCAACACCCATGGAAGCCATTTTTTACTGAAAGTGTTCAGCAGTAGACATGGAAAAAACATCCACAATTCAAAATTTCAATGACAATGAAAGGTCAAGTTTTCCCTTAAGGCTAAATCCATTTTTAACTAACAGGAGAGAGAGCTGGGGTAGGAGAAAGGGAGCAATATTGCATGTGAATTTTTGATACAACGATTTTGAACAAGTGTATTCATCTCTTTTGGATGACAAGCTAATGCATTTTCAAATTAAACACCTAAAATATTTGAAAACAAAACAACCCCCCACCAATCCCCATACATACTCAACAGTGCAGGATTTGTGCCATTTTTTTAAGAAATAGCATTAAGGATTAATTAGAGACTGTCCCCTCTAGACTTTCATTCCCTTTTCAAACATGTTAATAGAATGATCAATAAGTTCCTATGATTTACCAAAGTTTCCCCTATGTCAAATACTTTGCAATAATTCAAAAGATATACTTACACAAAGGTCTAGTTGATGGTGACCTTCTTAACTTCTCTTTGTATTGCTGTACTTTCATCTAGGGAATGGAGTCTATTGGTTTACTATTAATTAATTATCTTTTTTTTTTTTTGCATCTTTCTTGGCTCCCTTTTGAGATTAATCTCTCAACTCTTTAATCTTGGTAGGCTACCTCCTATGATCTTTTCTGAGACTATCTGGAACCATTCAGTTCTGAATTCTGCTTGAACAGCTTTGCTCTTATTTGATCATTTATAAAAGAGTATTGTGTGTGTATACATATATATATACACACCCCAGCTCCCAGACAGCATGCAGTGCACTGCCGAGCCATGCTGCACCTGCATGATGTGACAGCTGACATGCGGGTGCCAAGTGGAGGGTGGGGGGCGATCCCCGCTGTCCCCCACTGCACCTCACTGTGCAGGAAAGCTCTGGCACAAGCCCCCGGAGGCCCTGATCGCTGCTGTTACAGCCAGTGAGTATAGGGCTTTTTTTTTTGTTAACATGACGGGCAGCTGGGGCCAGGCGGGGCATGGGACTGGGCAGGGCAGCCATTGGGGCTTCTCCCATGGCTCCCCACTCCCACAGAGAGGCAGGTTGTAGCTTTTCAGCTGTGCCTGCCTTTCCACGGCCCATCCAAATCTCTCTGAATCTTTTCCAAATCAATTCAGAGGCTTCAGATTTGATTTGGACCTTTTAATGGGTCTCCTGATTTGATTCAGATTCAGAGATTCAGCTGCCAAATCTCCTCCGAATCAAATTGGCGGCCAAAGTTTTGCACAGCCCTACAGAACATTACCTTCACAGAACATTACATTCACGTTATGAAACTTTCTTCATAACCACAAATTAGTTTTCTATGAATCTTTGCTTTCCCCAGTTTGAAACCGCTTGACCTGACTCATCAGGCACAAAACTGTCTTTATTCAGAATGGGTAGGGATAACCCCTATGCTTCAGGTAGCAGGACACTAGGGTGCCTGCTACTGAATAATGGTAGAAGGGGCTTAGCTGTCACTCACCAGGACAGCAGGTGAGAGTTGCTAGGGCAGCTGATTGGGTCAGCTGACTGCCAGGGGGCTGGGCCTGGCCTTTATAAGCGGCTGGGCTGAAGCCTAGCAGGCAGTTCCCCTCCGGTGGCAGGAGGAGCAGCAGCCCTGCTATGGAGCAGCGCAGCGCAGCGCAGCCTGACCGTCTGAGTGGCTGCGGCACGGTATGGGGGGAGAGAGCCCTGACAGGGAGGCTTAGGAAGTAAGCCAGGGTGGCATTGCAATTATGTTATAGCCAGCAGGCTTACTGTTTTGAGTTACAGCCGGTTGGCTCATGGCTGGAGTTTCTGTTGGGTTATTTGCAATACTAAACCGGAGGACCGGGTGAGGCTGTAGGGGTGTGAGGAGGCCTCATGGGAGCTCCCCAGGAGTCTGGGGGGTTCCTGGGTGCCCTGTTCGGGCACAGTAAGCAGTGCCTGGGAGGCGCGGCTATTTGGCGCCGGTGTGGGGCTGTGTGTGGGGAATTAAGCCCCAGCCTGTGAGGGTGGTACTTGCCCAGTAAGGTGTACGACCCTGAGAAGGGTCAGGGGGCCAGGCACGATGGCAGGCCACCTGAGCCCCGTACACGAGAAGTGCGGGACAGGCCCAGAGAGGGCGACGAGCGTGAGGCGCACGGTTTACAGTCCAGAGTAGGGCCGAGCACACGGTGGAAAGTCCAGAGAAGGGCAGAGTGTGCGGTGAGAAGCCTGAAGAGGGCAGAGTGTGCGGTTGAGAAGCCCGGGAAGGGCGAATATTCCAGAAAGGCCCCAGAGAGGGGGCGAACATATTGGGCGTGCATACTGAGGGACCCCAGAGAGGGGGTGCGCGTATTGAGGCAAGCCCAGGGAGGGGCGAGCATATAGGCATAAGAACGTCCGGTACAACTGCGAGGCTTGGGGCGTGCTACAGGGGAGGTAGGAGGCATGTGTAGCCCATAAGGCAGGGTGCACCAATTCAGAGTAGGGCCAGTACGAGAGCGCCGTGCCCAAGGGGACGGAAGGCAGCCTCCCACTGATAATCATAAGATCCAAGATGTGGCGGGCG
>NW_017729032.1:74100430-74102012 GCF_001723915.1 Gavialis gangeticus
GGGCCAGTACGAGAGCGCTGTGCCCAAGGGGACGGAAGGCAGCCTCCCACTGATAATCATAAGATCAAAGACGTGGCAGGCGAGACTGAGGGTGCATTTAGGACCCAGACTGTGGCACAGTAGGGGTGCCAGGGGGATCACGGCTGTCCCGGCACCCTGCCCCGTGACACTTCATATTAAAGCCAAATTTAATGACCTTTGGATAGAAGATTTTGTAGAAGCTATGTGGATAAGCAATGCGTATCCCAGAAGAAACATCCCAATGAAGATTTACTATTGCATCTAGAACAGCAGTCAAGTCTCCCACCTTAACCCTGGCCCGAAGGGATCTTGTTACACCAGGCTATATGAACTAAAGGGAAGTGCAGAAGTGTCTCTGTTCCGATTTTGACACTATGTTGCCTATACAGCTGACAGTTACAGCTAGAGTTTAACAGCGAAGAGGATATTGTGAATCAGGTCTTCTTTGGTGGGACAAACATCCTTGTTTTGATCTTTTCTTAGAACAGTGGTTTGTGAACACTTATATTTTCCCTTGTTGCCCATGGAAAGTAGATGTATATTTTTTTTATTTGTCATAGAAATGCATGCAAATATTATTGAAGTAAAGAAACAGAGCTAAAGAGATGCTAATTCTTTCAAAAGCTCTCATATTAGGTGAGTACTACTTCTGCTCATTCACACACAGCATGCAGGAATATATTCCAGTTACCAAAAATCTTTCTGACATGATATAATTCTGTTTCTTCTATCTCTCGCAGGCAATTAATAAGCCACACATTATGTTTTCCTACTGGTATCCCATTATCTTGGCATCTTATGTTCATCTCTAGTATCTGTCCGTTCCCTCTCCCACCCTACTTTCTTGTTATCGTAGCGGCCCAGAAAAGTGATGTGACAATATGTGTGCAAGGGAATTCTTGGTCTAACTACAGCTAGCTAGTGATTCATTATTAGTTTTAGTTTGTAGAAATCATTTTGAATTGATAGAGAAAGATGTGTATAATACTCCAGTTCATTGGTACTAATGTTTGTGTGAAGGACTGCTGTACGCACTAGAATATTATGTAACTTGCATTGCTAGGATTTCCTCCCAAGAAGTCCTACCTCTTTCCTTTTTCTTTTCCCACACAAAGACATTGTATTTTAAAATCACATTGTTAATAAAGTTACTGTACCAAGAATAGAAATGTGGTAAGTCAGCATGGGTATGGGTGACAATGTGATTGATGATTTAAAGTAACTAGTAATAATTAATATTAACAAGACACTATATGATTCATAGTACTGTGGTTGTTTGGTGCTTTACTGCATTACAGGTCCTAGGAGTGACCTTTTGACATTTTTTTTACTGGTCATCTAAGCATCCAGACTTGGTAGTCTACATGGCATTTTTGATCATCTAAGTGTAGAGTGACCATACATCACTGGAGTACAACACAAGGGGACTCTGTCTTCCAAGCCAGGAGTCACCTTACTGAAGCGCACAGGCTCTACCTTGCTCCCTTCCTCCAAGCACTACATCTTTCCCCTATACTTCCATTTTGTGAATGTCCCAGTAAGCCAGACCCAAAAGCAACAC
>NW_017729032.1:74107012-74112882 GCF_001723915.1 Gavialis gangeticus
TTCCCCTATACTTCCATTTTGTGAATGTCCCAGTAAGCCAGACCCAAAAGCAACACCATAGAAGGCCTCTGTATGGGTGAAGCAGGACCTAGAACTCAAGACCTTCAGCTCCCTAGGTATATGCCCTAGCTATTCATTTGTTAAGGTAAAAAATAGGATAGTTCTCTCACTTTCCTTCTAGTGCATATGCCCAGTCTTGCTAAGTATATCACCATCCTCTTGCATAGCGTTACACATCCAGAATTAGAATGTAATCCTGTGCTTAAGTGTCCAAAAGGCTGCTTAGATACACTTAGGTGACCAGAAAAGAATCAAAAGTCACCATAGGCATTCAGGAATCGTAAGTTAGGTCTGCTAAACTGATTTAGCAATCATAGGGGCTATTTATTTTGGTCTGTTAGGGGTTACACATTTAAAATCTTCTCCATAACAAAGCAGGCTAAAAACAATTAAAAATATTGAGATTGTCCAAAATCTAGTCTTTAAGAAAAACACTAAATTATCCTAGTGTCACAAGACTCCCAATAAACTTGTAGGTGTTGGCATCTCTGGGCAGGTATTTTGTCCATCTTACAAGCTAACACAAAGCTTTTTTAGTGAATAAAAACCTCTTTTCCCCCTCAGTCCTTTTCCACCATCCATTACCTCTCATATCTGACTTGGGTACAAATCCTCTCTCTTTCTTGAGCTCTTTTTCTCTCTCTATCTCATACACACACATATGTACAGATGTGCATGTATGAACATACACATATACATACAATATGATGGTAGGACTCTGCACTGTAATTAGTGTATATGATCCTGTTTTAAACTTTGCTACAAGTTAACCCCCCCCACCACATACAAAAATAAAAAATAAATAAATAGTGAGAAAGTGGGAAAAGAAAAAAAGAAAGACAATCTGGTAAAAAGGAAAACAAACTAAAATTAACATTTCAAATTATTACATTTGATATCAAAGGTTTTTTTATTTCACTGAAGTCCTGCTAATGTCTCCACTCATTATGCTTCCCAAATAACAAAAACAACAAAAGCATTAATAACACAAATCTACAACTTAAAAAAATCCATTGCAAGTCTTACAAATTCTGAGAATGCAGTTAAGAAATCTGTCTGGGTCCCGTTTGCCATCTAAATAATTCAACCTTTATTTTTAATAATTTAGAGGGGCAATATCAATATTTATTTTTAAGCATTTATTTATATTTGTATTGATTTACATTTTCAGGATTGCACAAAATTAGAAGTGTGGGGGGGCAGATAATTTATTAATGGCAGTATACTATAATTATAGTGCAATTTAACTGCCCTCTGTGACAAACATAACTACTGTAGGACTGCTGCCAGTTGAGCAACAGAACTGCCCTCAGTCTTGGCTCTGTTTGCCTATAGCCCCCTCATCTGCTTTGTCACTTCCTCTTCCTTTATTCCTAGTTCCTTGGGGGTTTTAGGAGTCATAGTCCAAACTACAGTCTGCACAGTTCTGTAGGAGTGTTCCATCAGCCACCATTTTTCATAATCCCCTTTCTATAAATTTTAGCTAATAACGATGGAAATATTTCTGTCAGTCTATAAGCGTGGTGTGAAATTGATATTTATCAATATTTAACAATAAAATTGAATATTACCAAGCCTACATATAAGCCTTTATCCTCATCCTGGATAAGTCGGTCTCTTTCTTTCTCTTCATAATATATATTCTTTCACCCAATCAACCTAGCGTGCGTGCGTGCGCACGCGCGCGCACACACACACACACAACTATATAACATAAAATGCCCTGGGTTATAGTTCTCCTCCTACAGACCACGTTACACTGCCTCCCTGCTGAACTCAGTAGTACAAGCCCTCCCCTTCACTTCCATTCCACAAAAACCAAGTCTTCGGTGTATTCTCTAGAGCAGTGGTTCTTATTCTCTTTTAGGCTCAAGGCACCCCTCATTAGACTCAAGGAACCCCTCAGAAGATGCCAGCTCTTAACTTTTATACATTTTTGACAGCATGAAAAAAGAATAGAGTAATTCTTTGGTTGCAAAGAACTCATGAAGACCACAGCAGGTTAGAAAGTTTTTAATGCTATGGATTTCTATTTGAAATCTCTGATTTTTATCTTGTGAATCACTGTTCTGAGTCATTCTCAGACTTTCTGTCTTGGGGATTTACAGGCTTGAATTCAGGACCATCCTAAAGTAGCTACATTGCCAAATTTTTAGGGTTTGGCACATTTGAGCAGGAGCAAATAGATGGGGCATGCTTCTCAGCAACGTTCCTAGTCTTGACATAGAAGCAATGTAGACATACCCTTTCTCTCATTTAATAAATGCATCAGAAGTATTAACCCAACCACAAATTTCCATTACAGGGCAAAATGAGCAATCAAAGCTAAGGTTTGGTAAATTATACAAGACAAATGAGGAAACAAGGATTAAGGTTTATTGGTGTAACAGAACTGGTGGCCTGTAAATAGTTTTTAGTGTGTAGTAAACGAACAGTCTGCTGTTCATGAAGCAGATGATTTCAGATGAATCTGTACTAATTGTGCTGATTTAGCTGAATCCACCCATGGGTGTTTTGGTGGTGCCTGCATGTGCTTTATGAGGTCTCATGGTTCAGCCCCAGATAGTTCAATTTAACATATGATCTTTAAGAGTTCCAATCATTTCTAACAGACAACAGAAAAGCTGATATTTATTCAGCTGTTGCCGTTGGAAATTTACAATGAAGGCCTAACATGCAAGGGTCTATAAAACTGCTCTCACAATATGGTACTTTGCCACTTTCAGCTTTTCATTGCTTAAGCAGTGTTGTTGCCATTGGCAACCACAGCCCAATATTAGTATGCAGCCATTATGTTACCGACATATCGAACACTAGTTGAAAGTGCTATTCAGTGCTAATTTGTAAACAATACACAGCAAAAGTGTTGACAGGAAAGTCATTTTCAGGAGAAGAGAAGAGCTTAAAAGCAATAACTATCCTGGGGCACCTGGAAACTTGCAGACATCTCTCTCTCTCTCTCTCTCTCTCTCTCTCTCTCTCTCTCACACACACACACGCACACACACACGCACACACACAGGGATATTTGAGATTATTCATATATTTTTAAAAATATTATGTATTCTGTGTCGTTTATGAAAATCATTTCAAATATCCAGACCTCATTTTATTATTGCGCTTTGAACTAATTAAACACTACCAAAATTATGTAAGGCAAGAACTATGAAATGCTCTTTTAATAATGCTCCTGGTACAGATAGTTGCATCTTATCTGAATGTCAACCCATCATTAGGGATTGGAAAAAAGTAATTTCCCTAGTAGAGAAATTAAGTAAAATGCCACTGAGTGTTGTGTTTTTTTTTTTTCTTTTAACTGATCCTACTGAAGTCACTAATTTTACAAAAAAACAAAAAAATAAAACAACTGCAGTGAGAGACAAGATTGTGGAGGAAAAAAAACATGATAACAATGTTTTTTTAAACTGTATTTTAAATCTTGGGAAATAACTTGTAATCAATGGTGATAGTCCGAAACTCAAAATATTAAAAATTTCTCTTTTACCATTTGTGGAATGGTGTTAAAACACTTGGAAAAAATGTGATACTTCTGGAATATTCATACAGGAGACAAAGGAGTGTGAATCCCAGAGGTTCAAGCACTTGCCTAGCTAGTGAGAGAGTTAAGTGTTAGCTGTTCCCTTCTCCAGAAGGGATTTGAATGCATCTCTCTCTGATTTCCCAGCACCCTGTGCTAATGCCCAGTGGTATCTCTAAAATTGACTTAGACTGTCTAATCTCATTAATTGTCAGCAGGTACATCTACATGAGACACTAAGACGTCTACACGAGACACACAGCTCATTGTTATGGTGCTGTAGTGTCACTGGGTGCAAACCGTGATGGTAATGCTGCTGGGCAATAGTAACAAGCTACTGTGGAGGAGCATATTGGTACTGCACAGTAGCATCTAAAAATAACTGTGTTGACAGGACCGTGCAGTAACTGCAGTTACTGCTCCATCAATTAGTACTTGGTTAAGCAAGTACTAAATGACTGTGCAGTAGCAACAGCACAGTCAGCTGATAATGTAGATGTGGCCAATGAGACTATCCCAGGTGACCTTACAGGTACCTAGAGGACATAGTTTGAATTTAGGTGCCTAATTCACAAACATAATCCAAATCAACTCTACACAGTGGTCGCAAAACTCCCTAGGTGCCTATAGTTATTAGGTACCTCCATTTTGGCATAAAAAGATTATAGACAGCAAGAACATATCTAGTATATCTTTGACATTGAGAGTATGCTTGTATCTAAACAAAAGCCAGATGGTACCACCTACATTTGATACCACCTACACTTTGGGCAAAACCTAGTGATAAAATCACTTATCCAGGGTGTCTAAATACCTAAGTTCTAAGACTTCAGGAAGAATCTTATACACCAAGGCACAGGTTTGGGTAAATGGGGCTGTCCTTCTTTTCTATTGAAGCTGGCCACTAGTTGGCCAAAAGTGCAAAATTTATGAGACCAGAAAAAGAGCAAGCAAAAGAGCATCATTCGGTAGCTGTATGATTATAACATGTTTGCCACTGGCTGCGTTTGCCACATGGGCTGCTATGATTCATACTGAAATCAGAGTTGTTTTCAGTTTAGGCCCCATGTACAGATAATCACCTCCCTGCTGAGTAGTCTAGATACAAACATGATATAAGTGCTACCCTTTCAGACATTAGTCAAATGTATAAGTTCCAAGGAAGAGTGGAAGTTAGACATATTTCTGTGCCTAGCAACAAAAAGAGTTAAAGATGGCTAGCCCAATGAAGTGATGCTAGCCCAATAAACCTGAATAGTAATGGGAACCATGTAAGTGTCTTCATTAGATAGCACTAGTTTCTGGAACATCTGGGTACAGTGTACACATGTTCAAATAATCTGGGAGAATTCTTACAGGTTTGTTCTCCTGGGAGAAAAACTTACCTGACACATCTGAACAGACATTTGAATACTGAGTCTCTGAAAAGCAGAGAGCTTTCAGAGATGATTCTGTGCATCCAGGGTGGGGGGCCTTGTGCACATACCTCAGGGTGCCCTTCAGAATTCTTCAGTCTGCCCAGAGACAAAAAGGCAGCAATGAACAAGGCAGCCCTGACTGGCTCACCCAGAGTGCCTGTCTCCCTACAATACAATGTGAGAAGGGGATATGTTCTGTTCCCATATTGGCTGGAGCAGCAGAGTCCAGAAAGTGACAAACTGTCTCCCTGGGAGGGGGGAGAAATGGGAGCAAAGCACCCTGGGATGCTGGAGGATTGTGCTGTGGCTTCTCTCAGAAGTGTACAGATATTCCCTCTCCCAAGAGAAACTCAATGGGAGAAAAGTCCTGTGTATCTTTACATTCATGGGGCATGTCCTGATGACTACACACATACATCTTGCAGGGTCTCAAAGTCCTTTGAGACCCTGCAAGATGTATGTGCAGGAATGACAAAATGTTCCCCATGCTGCAAATTTGCAGTGCAGGGGCAAAATTGACCCCTGGATATTCAGGGTTAAAAAATACTGCAGGAAAGAAAAGCAGGGCAAACCACAGTCCAGGACCATGCTCTGAGGCAAGCAGGGGCTGGGTCCTCCACAGAGATGATCTGGTAGCAGCCAGAGCATCTCTATAGCTGGTCCTTGCCCTGGTGCTGAAGCACGCTGCCTTCCCATGTAGGGCAGGCAATGTGCCAGCTGCAGGGAGCTGTACCCAGGTTCCAGTGCCAGTAAGGGGTGGAAGGGCTGGAGGGGGGGGGGAGAGGACCATGGGGGGGCCCCCCGCCAGCCCCCCCTGCCCCCTGAGCCCCCCCAATTGCTGCCTTGCCCCGCTC
>NW_017729032.1:74113037-74114046 GCF_001723915.1 Gavialis gangeticus
AGGGCTGGAGGGGGGGGGAGAGGACCATGGGGGGGACCCCCGCCAGTCCCGCCTGCCTCCTGAGCCCTCCCAATTGCTGCCTTGCCCAGCTCCATGCCCTGCCTGTCCCCCAATCCCTTGGAGCCTTGCCCCTCCTGTCCCCATCCCCTGCCTGGCCCCCAAGCCCCTCACCTTGGCTGCCCCACCCTACTCCAACCTCTACCTGCCCCCTGAGCCCCCCATCACTGCTCCTCTGGGTTCCAGAATCACCACAAATAAAAAAATCCCCCCAAACAAACAAACCCCATACTCACAGGCACTAACAGCTGCTGTCGGGGGTCACTGGGTGCCCCCCCCACAGCGCTGGGCTGGGTGACAGCCCCAGCCTGAGCCTCGCTTCCCCCCACTGCCCCTTCCTGTGTGTGGCGGGGGGGGGCTCTGCCAGGAGACCCCAGAACCCCCAGAGCCCCTGCTCCTGAGGTGAGTAGACGCTTTTTTTTTAAGTGCTGGAGGCTGGGGGGGGGAGCAATGGCGGGGTTGGGGCTGTAACCTCTGTGGGGGATGTGTGGTCCCTGTGAGGGCCAGCAAAACATAGGTATTTAGAATTCACTTTATTATGATGATAAAGACACTGGTAGGCTTCCAAATTGCTTTAACACCGTATATATATCAATAAAACATTGCCCAACTGATCGCTGTCTCTGCCTCACTCTGCTTGGGGGCCATAACCCCTGTGTGACCATAGCCCCCACAATGGCCAGTGCTTTAACACTGTAGATATAGCAATAAAGCCTTTCCCTTTCCTCTCTCTCTCTCTTGTTTTCTTCTTGGTTTCACCAAAAAAGCTAAAGTTATTTACTATCTAGAGCTAACATAATGTATTGCACCCTATTTACTCCAGAAAGATATATAAGCAATGAATTTGGACAAATACATTTTGTGTATAATTCTACACATACGATAAAATCCTACAGATCCTTGCTCAGGCCAAAAGGCTTATGAAGTCTTTACAAGTTTTATCTAAGGCCAC
>NW_017729032.1:74119046-74123002 GCF_001723915.1 Gavialis gangeticus
CAGTGGTTTTTTGTTTTACTTGTGGAGGAACATGGATTTTGAGGTATATTACAGAGTGACTTTGGAATTTTTTTTTCAGGGATTTTTCAGTTTTCCAATAGGGAACACCAGAATTCCTGCTACAGAGGTCAGTGCCAGGACCCTGCCTGCTCAGGGCTGGCACCTTGGGCCCAGCTGGAGGTGGCTGACCTCCTGGGGCCAGGAGAACATGCTTTGACAATTCAAAGCAGGCCACCACATCTTCCAGGCAATAGCTGCCCAGATGGCTGGGCAGGGGGCACACTTGGCAGTAGTACCACACAAAGGACAACTTTGCAGCCACAGTCCACTGGCAGCTGGCTCGTGGGGCTGGGTGGGGCAGCAATGGCGGGGGCTTGGGGAGTAGATGACTCTACTGGCTGTGCAGTTTCCATCCAGGTCTGGCAGGTGCACAGCAGGTCACAGCCAGGCAGCAATCCCCACTGCCAGACTGCTGCAGTGGGTAGAGTGTGCAGGGAACTCTCAGGGCTGTTTCATTAGTCCAGCTGGCACAAGGGGTAGTGTCCCCAGGTACCAATTGGCTCTGCTCCAGAAGCTCCTGAGAGTGAGTAGTCCTAAGCTACTTGACAGGGCAGCTTTATTTACTGATGGGGCCAGGACAGAGCAGCTTTTTATATTGCTGAGGACAGGGGCTCTAGCTCCCCTGGCTGCAGATCCAGGAGGAGCCAGGCAGAGTTGCTTTGTCCCAAGTGGCACAATTTGCCCCACACCAAAGTGCATGTCTTAGCATGTGCGCTGAGGTAGAGAGCCCCAGCTCAAACTTGCACTGCTTCTGTTTGAGCTGCTCCAAACGCACATGCTTTCATGTGTGGATGCACCCATGGCTTCTCTTGTGACAGTAGCATTTCTCTGGGGAGAAAGTAAATGCTTTTACATGGCTCAGATCCTTTCTCAGAAGGTATAATAGGCATAGTTTATTAGACATTTTATTTCTTTAGAAACTGTTTATACTATTTTCCCATGCTCCTCCTTTTCTTTTCCTTCCATTTCATGTTTGAAAATAGTTTCCTTGCTCTAGCTTTAAATAGACTTTTAGTTCCTTTTTATTGTAGTAAGTGCTCTGCAGGAAAAGGATGACATGAACTTTTTAATTTTATTTAGTCAGGTACTTTCTGAGCAGTTAGCTTATGAACATTGGCTTTGGTTGCCCTTTAAAACTGGATGGAGCATGTTTTGTCAACACATATGGTATTATGTCAAGTACTTCACTTATTGCACAACATATGGAAAACCTGGGACCCTTGCTTTTTGCAAGAGTTACTAAACCAATATCCTTTGTATACTAGTCTTCCAAAGAGTGTGTGGAAACTTCAATTTGTGACAATATCTGGCTTACAAGGGAATCCTCAATGACTTTCCAGATTATCATTGCATATAACTCAATAAAATCAACCAAACCTGTAATCGAGGTCAGTTCATGTATGCCAGTGTATAATAACCCTCAACTTGTGACTGTTGAAGTCTCTTAAATATATATATTAACTACAGTGTTTCCTCATCCATTGTTTTGATACATTTTAGACTTGTGGACCATAAACTTTATATGTCACCTCAATAATAGAAAATATTACTGAGTGTCTCTGCTGGGTATATTTTTGCAGTAGGTAACATTCTGAGACCCAGAAGCTCATATGATATGAACTGGTGTAATGCCATGTATTTCAAAGGAATTATGCCAATTTAAAGCAGCTGAGAATCCGACAATATAGATATATACATGTAGCAAAAATGTTTGTATAGTACTCAACACAATGGGAACTTGTTCTTCACTGGGGCATATTGTAAAAAAAGTGCACAAAATAGTAATTTGAAAACTGAATAAAGTTAAATCTATAATTGGTACATTTGATGTGAACCTTTTTGATGCATTTAAAATGAAGAGACCCATAAGCAACAATGAAGACATTTCAAGTCTTACTAGGCCTGAAGACCTGGTGCAGTTAAAAACAGACATTTCAAAGGAGTCTCTGACAGCCATCAGGGTAGCAGCTAGGAGTGAATGAGAGAGGCATCCACTGTGATGTGAACTGGACCACTAATAATATTAAATATTAAAAACCCAAATGGAGGAAACAGTTTCAGTTACTATGCTTGCTGATCAAAGCTACTATATTTTCTTGAACATAAAATTTCCCAGAATATAAGATGAACCCCCCTAATAATTAGATTATGCATATGGAAAATATATAAATGTGTTATTTCCCAGGTGTAGAGTCTAGTTATCAGATGGTTGCCTTGAATTCATCCCCCTCTCACTGCTACAGCAGGGAAAATAGTGATTGAGGGAGTCAGGTAGTCTCCTTGCCCTCTTCCCCATCAAATTTTTTCCCTGTACAACCCCTTCTCCTCCTTCCTGTCAGACTTTGCTCAGGTATTGTTTCCTCCCTGAGCATGTGCCCAATGCATGTGACAATAAGTGGGGAGAGGAGAAGAAACTGCAGAGACTAAGCAGAAGCTCATTTGAAATGCAGAGGGCCAAAAAACAGACTTCAAAAGAAACATACATGTAGTAATTTTGCACACTTAAGTTACTCCATAATTGATGCATTTTTACTCTTTTTTTTTTTTTGCAAACTTCTTAAAGTATCAGCACACATGTTTCACAAACATACCTTTAAGTAGTACTTTTGTACCTACCTATACATAATACAAACTATGCATCATATTAGTTCAAAGCCAAAAGGTTCATGACTTATTGCATAGTTCATTGGGTGGGCCCTAGCAGAGTAAACATCATTTTAAATCATGGTGATCCCATAATCCAGCATTGCTCACTATGTGTATGTACTCCAGATACACATAGGATCCATGTGCTAATTAGCTCCACACTTGTGCCTGGAATTGTTGTCATGAGTCTTGGGATCCTATAAAAATTTATATGCGGATAGAGAGTGGAGCCATACCAGGGCCTGCCTGGCCTGCCTCCACCCTATGGAAGCTCACACTAGGGGCACACCAGTCATATGCAATGGGCTGAGAGAGGGGGCAACAGAGCTCCTCTACATAGATGTTTGATGATGTTTGACAGACATTTAAGGCCAGTGATGAAACAGGAATCACTGGAAACAGGGTGGGGGGAAGGTACTGTTCAGCTGTGGGAGTAAAGGGGGAGTTCAAACGTATTCAATGTAATGGATCTCCATGACTTGAAAAAGCATTGGTGCTGAGGAGGACTGAGCACGATAGATACTATACCTTATTCAGATGTGCTACATTATCTAATATCTAGTATTATAGTAGGGTCCCATCAGTATGTTTGCCCAACATGAGCCATGTGTTTAACAGGTATGTTAAGTGTGGGCTGCATTCAGTAAACTTCATAATTTCTATTTGTCATCCCATGGTGCTTCTGACAGGAGTTTAAAGATGGAAACAGATTCAGTGAGGTAGTTTTCCTGTATGAGAACATAAAATGAAGGGCTTTTATCTCCTTGCTAATTGGAGGAAAAAACTCATCTTATATTCAAGTAAATATGGTAATGCAGGATACAGTGTATATGCACAATTAAATTATTACATTAAATACATAAAGCATATAGAGACAGTATGTGGCCCTGCCTATTGATGCTGTAGAAAAACAGGTGATGTTCTCTTGGGGCTGAGAGGCCAGGTGCTGCATACCACAGAAATTCCCATGCAAGAAATGGCCCCTCAAGGTCTAATAGAACTTGTGTGGTTCTCCCCACCTCCAGAGATGCACCCCTGGGGTGCATCCTATCCAGCCCCGTGGACTTATATATGTCAAGTTTTTCTAAATAGTCCCTAACCTGTTCTTTCACTACTGTTAGCTTCTCACCTCCTTCCCAAACTGTACAGCCCAATGCTATATCTGGGAACTGATCTTCTGTGTGAAGACTGAGGTGAAAAAGGCACTAAGCACTTCAGCCTTTTCTGCATCCTTTGTCACAAGGTTGCCT
>NW_017729032.1:74128002-74128776 GCF_001723915.1 Gavialis gangeticus
CACCATAAAGCAAACACATATTTCATAGATTTCATAGACATTAGGGTTGGAAGGGACCTCAGAAGATCATTGAGTCCAGCCCCCTACCCAAAGGGCAGGAAGTCAGCTGGGGTCATAGGATCCCAGCAAGATAAGCATCCAATTTACTCTTGAAGGTGTTCAATGTAGGTGCTTGAACCACCTCCGATGGCAGGCTGTTCCAGACCTTGGGGGCTCGAACAGTAAAGAAATTCTTCCTTATGTCCAGCCTGAAACGGTGTTGCAGTAGTTTATAACCATTTGACCTCATCATCCCATTAAATAGCAGTCCAAATAGATGCCACCTTCATCTCTCCCACTGTATGTGTGGCACAACAAGGGACACAGACCTCTGTTTCCATATCACCATAAAATACGTTATGGTAGGATAAAGGCAACAAAAGGTGACTCCTATTTCCAACGTGAGATGACACTTTTTCCCTGGATAATTGTGGCTAATTTGAATTAACTGCCTTTTGAGCTTCATGTGTAAATGACTGCCCCACACCTGTTTTATTTTGAGTCAAAACCCAGAACAGTCATACATGGGATAAACTCTTTGGGCCTGCTCAGACCTGGCACCTTGGACCCAACTGCCTGTGGCTGACCTCCTGGCCAAATGGGGCTGGGAGGACATGCTTTGACAGTTCAAAACAGGCCACCACACCTGGAACATCTTCCAGGTGATAGCTGCTCAGATGGCTGGGCAGGGGGTACACATGGCAGTAGTGCCACACAGAGGCCAACTCTGCAGCC
>NW_017729032.1:74133949-74145688 GCF_001723915.1 Gavialis gangeticus
GCAGCAGCCCCCACTGCCAGACTGCTGCAGTGGATAAAGGGTGCAGGGAACACTCAGAGCTACTTCAGCAGTCCAGCTGGCACAAGGGGTAGTGTCCCCAGGTACCAGTTGGTTTGGCCCCAGAACCTCCTGTCTATTTGTATCCTTCAAATATCATAGACTCTAAGGCCCTCCTAGCTAACTAATCCCATACTGTGTGGGGCCAATGGGTGAAAGATACAACAGAATTCTTGGGACAAAAAAGGCAAAAAACAGGAAAAGAGTGTCATGTGGGTCAAAGGGTCAAAACATGAAAATAAGCATACCTGAGGGGGACACTGAGCAGAGCCCCCCGGGCCACACCCACCAGTCCTTGAAGGCATCCAAGGAGCCAGTGGATCCTGCCCACTGGTTTTCTGCCTGGAGAGGTGCATGAACAAGTGAGAGGAAAGCAGCCCCACAGTCTCCGGGCACCTTCTCTGCCAGAGCCTCTTTCCTGGTCAAATACAGGGCCCACTTGGCCAGGGCCAGAAGAAGGTTGACCATGAGGTCCCAGGACTTGGTGGTGCTGTGGAAGGGGTGACCAAAAACAAAAAGGTGGGGGGTGAAATTCAACCATAACCTCAAGAGGAAGCTCTGGAGGTGGAGGGGCTGCAGCCTGGTGCACTTGATGGTCATGTGTGCCAGGGTCTCCCTCTGCCCTCAGAAGGGGCAGGAGACCGGGGTGTCCATGAAGCTTGCCACATACACACCTGTGGTGATGGCTCCATGGAGGAGCTGCTAGCTGAGGTCACCAGTGGCTCATGGGATGAGGGTGGAATACAGACTCAGCTACTGGGGTGCCCCAGCCATGCCCTCACTGAGCAGGTCTTGTCACTTGGTGTCTGGGCAGGATGCAAGGGAGGCATGATGGACAGTGGGGTGCAGGAGCATGTAGAGGTGACGGTGATGGATGGTATAAAAGTGGACCATTCTGGTGTCCTCCAGATGGCTCAGGTGGTAGAGTGGGGAGCTCCATGAAGCCAGGCAAGGCGCTGGTCCCACAACAAATTCTAGTGGGCTGGAGGACATGGGAGGGGGCAGGGACCACTGCCACACAGGACCTAGTCAACAAAGGCAAGGGCATTGGGACATAGGGCAGATTTCACCTCTTGGAACAGATGGCAGGTTGCACGTCATGGGTAGACCCATGTGCTGGGCCAGCACAGAGGGGTCCACCCACTCCTCGCTATCGTAGTCCAGGAGGTCTCCAATACGGGTGACACCAGCCAGGATCAACCTCTGTTGCAATTAGGGTGACTTTGCCGTTGGCACCTCCAGCTGGGGGTTCCAGAGGAGGGGCTCAACAAGCAGATTGGCACCCTAGGTGAGTGTTGCAGGGGACCTAGGAAAGGAGACCAGCCTCCAGGCCCAGAGGAGGTCCTGGTAGAAATTTGGCAGCCCTCGCAGGTCCTGCAGGGAGAAGCCCCACAGGCTGAGGAGCTGCCAATTGTATCAGAGCCCCCAGAAGCAGCGGAGAAAAGCGCACCCCAGGTGGCCCCACGTAGCTGCCAACACCATATAGTAGTCACTGCAGGGCCTGAAGGCGGAATGCCAAGACCTGACTGCACAGGCAAACCAGGCCCTGACTGCCCTCCCACAAGAGGAGGCTGAGGACCTCTTGCAGAAACTCAGTGCCATCCTGGCCAGAAAAACTCCAGCACACATCTCTGGAGTCCCAGCAGGACCTCAGGGGGTACAGGTAGGGTGTGTAAATGGTGCCAGAGCATGGATAGGACCAGCTGGCTCAGCACCAGCACTCTCCCACGTAGGAAGAGACACATCACAGGAGCCCTGCCCATGCCTGGAGCCGCTCCACCACCCTTGCCTCCAGCTGGTGCCAGTTCTCTGGTGGGGAAGGGTCTGTGTGGGACAGGTAGACTCCCAAGTAGAGCAGCAAGCCCATGCCCCAGTGGATCCTGTGCAGCACGGGTGGGAGTGAGCCCACCTGCCACCCGTCACCCACCACCAGGTGAAAGCTCTTGATCCAGTTGACCCGGGCAGAGGAGGCCACAGAGTACAATGCCTGGCAGGCCTCCACCCGTTCCAGGTTACCTGAGTCCTGGACCATGAGAAGTATAGTGTTAGCATATGTTGACAGGACCAGCTGCACTGCCAGCTCTCAGAGCATCAACCCCGTCACCTGCTTCCACAGGAGAATGAGGAAGGACTCCAAGGCCAAGGCACACAGCTGTACTGACAGTGGGCAGCCTTGAGGCACCCCTCTCCTGAACAGGATGGGCTCCATCAGGGTCCAGTTGAGCTTAACCAAACATTCTGCAGAGGCGTACAGCACCTGGAGAGCCCGCACGAAGTGGAGCCCAAAGCCAAAGGCCTGCAGCATGCCTGTGAGGTACCCGTGATCCACTCTGTCAAATGCTTTCTCCTGGTCCAGGGACAGGAGGGAGAAAGACAGGACCTTCCAACACGCTAGCTCCAGAGGTCACGAACCAGGTATAGGTTGTTGAAGATGGAATGTCCGGGCACCATATATGTCTGGTCAGGATGGATCATGTCCATCAGCACGAACCACAGGCACAGCACGATGGCCTTCAGTATTACCTTGTAATCTGTGTGGAGGAGGGACACAGGATGCCAATTCCTTAAGTCGCGGGAATCTCCCTTCTTCAGCAGGAGGGTAAGTACGGCCCTCTGGCATGAAAGGGGGAGCTCCCCACTTCCCTCAGATTCGGCCCAGACTGCAGCAAGGTACAGGCCAATGATGTCTCAGAAAGGCCAGTAGAACTCTGAGGTCAGAGTCAATGCCCAGAGCTTTGTTGGCATCAGGCAGAGGGCAGCCAAAAACTCAGCCAGAGTGAGAGGAGTTTCCAGGTGGTCCTGTTCACCCACACTGACCTCTGGGACTCCCACAGGGTCTGACAGGCCTCAGCATTGGTCAGATCCAGGGAGAAGAGCTCTTTATAGAAGGCCCATGCACGCTGGCACATCTCGCCTGGATCTGTGAGGGGGTGCCATCACCTGTACTTCTTGGCCCCCTGCCTCCTCTCCACAGCATTGAAGAAGCAGGAGCTGAGGTCCATCTCCTGCAGGAGCTGGACATGCGAGCAGACAAATGCACTGTGGGTACAGTGATCGTCCAGAGCACGAAGCTCTTCCTGCCTCTCCCGACACTCTCCACAGAGGGATGGGTAGGTTGAGTCAGTGGCCAGGCACCTCTCCAGCTCTAGCATTTCCAGCTCGAGCTGCTCCTGGACCACCTCCCTCTTCTGGTTGTGCCCCTGAGTGTAACCGCAGCAAAAAAGCTGGATGCTCACCTTCCCCACATCCCACCATCTCCGAGCTGAAGGGAAAGGTGTCCATTGCTCCTTCCAGGTCAGCCAGAACTCCTGAAAAGCCTCCCTGAATCCACATTCTCCAGCAGGCTGGCATTGAAATTCCAGTAGACTGACCCTAGACACCTTGTCCCCAGCATGGCCTGGGCCCAGACAAAAAGGTGATCACTGAAAGTGGTCAGCTGGATGCCAGAGGAGTGGGCCTGGGCAAAGTGCAGCAGAGATATAAACCCAGTCTAACTGGGAGTGGCATGCCTGCTCCTCCCCCACCCTCACATAAGTGAAAGCAGGGGGTTCAGTGGGGTGACAGGCATGCAAGATGTCCACCAGGGAGTAGTCCATCAGGATTTCCCCAAGGATGCCCATGGTGGCCTGGTTTCGCTCCTTGCCTGACTGGTCTTGCACACCTAGGGTGAAGTTAAAGTCCCCATCAAGGACCAGACACTCACAAGGGTTGAGGGTGCCAATGTATGTGGCCACTTGGTGGAAGAAATCTGCCAACTCCAGGTCCTTCACAGGGGCATACACATTCAGAAGGTTCAGGACCAGCCCCTGCACCTGGACCTGGAGATGCAGCAGGTGGCCCAGCACCACTTCAATGTCCTGGAGAACCTCCAGCTGCAGACCTGAAGAGAACAGGGTGGCCACCCCAGATGAAGTGGCTGAGGTGACAAAAAAGACCCTGCCTCCCCACTCCAGCCACCAATGTGGCTCATTGACTAGAGTCTACTGAAGAATACCATGGGGTACCCCACCTCCTGAAGGAAGGAGAGCACCCGGCACCTCCAGAGACCACATGAACATTGCAGCCATGGAAGTTGAGAGTCATGAGCCGTGGACATTGAGGGTTGTGCAGCCATGGACATTGAGGGTCATGACCTTAAATGACCTCATGGCTGGGAGGGCGGAGTGGATGGTTCAGCAGGGGCCTTGTGCATTTCAACACCCGGTATGAGGCCCGCCGGTTCACATAGCACCCTCCCATATGGATAGAGGGCATCTATGAAACTGCAGGCCCTCCTATAGATCCAGGCATTGCAGTTTTGGGCCCCTTGCCTTCCCCTGCCAGTGCCCCCGCAGTGGCGAGGATGCTGTCAAAATCTCCCCAGTGGTCCAAGGCTAGCTGTACCTTGTTGGTGGACCAGCGGGTGTAGTCATGGTCAAGAAATGCAAGTATCTCATCCCTGGGGATCGCTGGGACCAAGAAGTCTGCAGGATCCATGGAGCCTGCTGGTTCTCAGGCATCCTTCTCCTTGTCGTGGAGCTCAGAGGGCTCCTTTGGCACCATCTGAACTCCCCAGTCTGCTAAGACCCCAGATTATTGTTGGGATTGGGAGAGCTCTGCAGCCCCTTGGGACAGGGGTGGAGGTAAGGGTGGGGGTGGGGCTCCTTCACAAAATGGTGGGGTACAGCTGGAGCCCTGGGGTGTCTGTGCAGGGTCCCCAATGAGATCGGCCCATTGATTAGGGAACCCCACCATGCCCCCCCTCTGGTGCAGGACTATTGGGCAGGCTGCAGGTGAGGTTTTCCTCGGAGGGGGAGGGAAGAGACCCACCAGCTCATGATTAATCAAGTCTGCTCTGAAGTGGCAGATCTCTGGCACATCATGGGACAAAAATGTATGTATATAAATGCCCATTAGATCCAAGTGCACTAACTTTAGTGCCAAGTCTCTGCATGTACAGACACCTGCCAAAAATTGCTTAATGCCCATTAGCTTAATGTGCATTAAATTTAGTTGCAATTAAAAGCACATATCGATGCACCCTACATCATACTTACATGTCTGCAATTAAATGCATAAAAGGTATTTTTGACACCTGAAGGAATCTTGGTTTCTATTTCTACTTTGTAGCCAGACTCATCCTTCTGAGATCCACTAGAGCTACAGAAGGGCTTTATAACTTATTTGACCTCTAGAAGGATTTTGGGATGAAGCAAAGAGATGTTACATGGGATGGAATAAGAATACTGATGAGCAAAGAAAGGTACATCTTAGAGGTCATGTAGTGAAAAGTTTGAGTGAGAATTACCAAAAGTCAGGCTGAGTTAGACTTTGCAAAAGAAATTAAAAAGCAGTAAGTTATTTTGCCATGTAAATAAACAAGATAAAGGAAAGATATGGGGCTGTTATGCAGTGAGGCTGAGATCGACACCAGAAATAATCTATATATGACCTACATATATACATAGTTTGCCTTGGTTTTTTAATATGATACACTTTGAATAGAGATGCAAAGAAGGATGTGAGAATGGAAATTGCCACCTATAAACTCAGAGAGCTGAAAGCATTCACATTTTGGGAGTTGGGTGATCTCTGCCATATCAGTCTGAAAGGGCTGCCACATGACAATCAAGGGTCTGATAACTGATAGAATTTAGAATTTTACATCTATTTTTATCTTGCATTTTTTACCCCTGACTGATATGTGCTTGCAGCTATAAACCAATAGTTGAGTGGCTTATTCTTCTGAACATAGAGGGACATTTCTATGACTGTATGATCATTAAACTGCATGGTCTTAAGGATCAAGTGCAGTGCAGGAAGAAAGTGCCTCCTTCCATAGCTCTAACAATAAATTACTCTACTGCTTCTGTTCCCTACAAGGAAAAACTAGATGATAATACTTACGCTCCCACTTCACAGGGATACTTTGATGACTAATTGATTCTTTTCAATGCTAAATTGATGGACTGATAGTATAGATAGGCAGCTTAGCAGATATAGTGAAGACTAGAGACAGACAATAGAATAACTTGTAGGCAAGAACCAGTGGAAAAGCAAGATTAATTTAATTTTATGTATTTAACTTTTTTCCCCGTCTTGTTTTTCCCTGTCAGATATCCCATATCTTTGTAAGCTATGATGGGGTAATACTTGCTAACTATTGGAGACATTTTACTTAGGAATTAGAGACAAAAAAAGAGAAAAATAGCTGAAATAGTTATCACAATGCAAATTTATGGCTAGATGGTTGAGCACCAGAACAAAGAACTTGGGGTCAGCTTTGCATATAGAATCATGTCTACATGAGACACTTTACAGTGCAGTACTCTAATTTTTTGTACAGTAAAGTTTTACCGTCTATACATGCAGGGTTACTGGGCATTAATTTAGTCTATTGGGGGATTAGTTTACTACCTGCAAATGTAGGTAGTAAATTAACTGCGCAGTAGTTATTGGACAGTAGTGCACGTGTAGTGGCTGACTGTAAGCCATAGGGCACAGGGTCAGAGTTTCTCCAGCCCCAGGGCTGGAATGGATTTTTGTCTGCCCCAGCCTTGCCTTTAAAACTATGCCATGACTCCAGGACCTGTGCCACCTGTTGCCTGCCTGTGGCCATTGGGTCATGCAGCAGTGGACTTGGGCTGGCTGCAGCAGCCTCAGGGACCCTAGTGATGGACCCTCATGAACCTGGCTTCCTCCCATGTGCTATGCCTCTGTGCTGCAGGCACCTGCTAAGGCCCAACAGCACCTAGACTTTCAGGTGCAGTTCCCAAGGCAATGAGGGAGCCATGTGGACAACATCCTTGACACCACACACCACATCCCGGGGCTGCAACCAGTCTCAGGAAGAGACCATGAATATCATGGCACCGTGGGGTGAAGCCAAGGGTCCAGAGACAGTTTACTCAGGGCAGGCACTCCAATTCCAAAGTCTGTGAGGCCCTGTTGGGCCACATGAGGGAGCATGGGCACGAGTGGTCAGTGTGGCAGTGTCACATAAAGATTAAGGCCCTGTGGGCACAGTAGGTCTATGTCACCGACCACAGCTGCTGGTCAGAAGCTACCCACAGGACCATTTCCTTTATGCAGCACTGGACCAAATCTTTATTCCCTGGGATTCTGGGCAGGGCTGTTCCATGTTCTCCAGAATGGGTGGCCTGCTAGAGCCTCCATCATGGCCTAGCAGTGACAACTCATCTGCAGAGGAGGGTCCGTCAAAGCACCTGCCACAGGTCCCAGCCCACTCCCCACCCCTGGCCTCATCCTATAGGTCTTGGATCCCAGGCCATCAGCTGCCATGCCAGCTCCAGGTGCACAGCCCTACCCAGGAAGAAGCTCAGGGATGGCACTACCCACTGTGATGAGCTCCAGCTCCATTCTGGAGGTGACCACTGCCTGGGCAGCCATGCACCATCCCCCTTTACCCCAGGATGCCAGCAGGAGCTGCATGTTGTCACCACCTGTGGGGATGGACTCAGGCAACCTGGGATGCTTGCCATACCCATCCAGAAAGTCTCACACTGGGAGGAAGGTTGTGGGTGGGAAAGTCAGCAATGTGGGCACCCAGACCCACACCATGTCTCCCACTTACCCCTCGGCTGCACACCTGAACTACAGCATGGTGGTGGAAAAGGATCTGGGAGTCATTATTGACTCCAAGATGAACATGAGTCGGCAATGTGGGGAGGCGGCTAGGAAGGCCAACTGCACCTTGTCGTGCATCCACAGGTGCATCTCAAGCAGGTCCAAGGAGGTGATCCTCCCCCTCTATGCGGCACTGGTCAGGCCGCAGTTGGAGTACTGCGTCCAGTTCTGGGCGCCGCACTTTAAGAGGGATGTGGACAGCATCGAGAGGGTCCAGAGGAGGGCCACTCGTATGATCAAGGGACAGCAGGGTAGGTCCTATGAGGAAAGGTTGCGGGACCTGAACCTGTTCAGCCTTCAAAAGAGAAGGCTGAGGGGGGATCTTGTGGCCTGTTATAAACTGGTTAGGGGGGATCAGCAGGCGCTGGGGGAGTCCCTGTTCCCCCGAGCGCCGCAAGGAGTGACCAGGAACAATGGTCACAAGCTGGCGGAGGGAAGGTTTAAGTTGGACATCAGGAGGCGCTACTTCACGGTCAGGGCGGCTAGGGTCTGGAACCAGCTTCCAAGTGAGGTGGTGCAGGCTCCCACCCTGGGGGTTTTTAAGAGGAGGTTGGATGACCACCTTACTGGGGTTGTTTGACCCCAGTACTCTTTCCTGCCATGGCAGGGGGTGTGACTAGATGATCTGCTCCGGTCCCTTCCGACCCTAGAAACTATGAAACTACATAGGAGGAGGCTCCTCCCCTTCCTGCCTTGCCTGGCTGAGCTCCCCCCTGCCCCCTGGTATGCCCCCTGCCACGCCCCCCGCCACACACACACACAGCATGCACAGAGGTGGGAGGCAGTGCAGAACTTTATTGAGAAGCCATCACTCTTCAACCTTAGTAGCCAGGGGCCTCTCACATGCAGAGAAACTCATCAATGTCTATGGTGATCTTATCCTCAGCCATGGGGGGCAGGCCTACAGTATAGGCAGAGATACTACTCTAGGTGGTAGTGCACATTGTCGGGAAGCACAAGTTTGCCTGGGGTGCTTTTGAAGCTCAGGGTCACATGCCAGGTTCTCAGGTGCACCTGGGTCACCATGGCAATCAACAGCAGCAGGGCATAGTGGGTCAGGTACCCTTCAGTGCACTCAAACAACAGTGCACTCAAACCTCAGGAGAGGTCGTCCCAGGTCACCTTTCCTGAGAGGCCTGCTGGGACAAGATGGGCAGGGGGTTACTAGCTCTGTGTCCCAGTCAGGTGAAATCCTGAGCCCCTGGACCCCAGCCAGCATGGGTCTGGTACCATGGGAGCAGACTGCCTGGCCTGCAGTAAGAGCAGGGGTCAGTGGTCCTGAAGTAGCCATAGCAGCTGATGCCAGAAGCCAGCCCTGGCCCAGCCTTGGGTATCAATGCACTGAAGGAAGCCTAGGTCATGGAACCCTGCCATCAGCTCCAGGGGTCATGGACCCAGAGCATGGTTTGCCCCAGCACAGCCCTCCCCTGTGCCACACCACAGACCTCCAGAACAGCCTCCCCAGCAGTTGCCTGGCTTATCCGGTACAGGTGGCCAATGTAATGCAGGCTGGTGGGTATGGTCAACTTGAGGAGGGTAATGGCCAGTGGGCCTCTGCGGGGAGGGAGGGGCAGCTTCATGGTGATGGCTTGTGACTCCAGGTGTGGATGCAGCTGGTCAAGGAGCTCCTAGAATGTGACCCAGGTCATCCAGAATGAGTCCAGCCACTGCTCATCATTCCACATGTGCTGGATGATGTGCAGCCACCAGTCCTGGCTGGCGGAGCCAGCCCACCAGAGGTGACAGCTTGATCCACTGGGCATTATGAGACATGGGTTCTATTCCCAGTTCCATTACTGATTCAATTTATGGTTTTTTGCCAAATTATTTATGTTCTCTATGGGTTACAGTTGTACAACAGACGTCAAACTCTTACATTAAATAGCAGAAAAGGATATAACTTTTTTTTTATCATAGTGTAATCTGCAAATAGGAAATCTGCCCTACTTGGAAGGTATCCAAAATATGGATAGTAGTCAACACAAAGACATAAGGATTATTTTATTTATCCTTGAGATCAAACAATGCTATAGTTAAGGTATTTTTTCATAGGACAATAAATAAATAGGGGGGAGGAGGAGGAGTCACCTGTTTCAGGGTGGGGGCCAGGGAGCTAAAAATAGCTTGGTCAATGTTGGGATGGGGATGGGCGGGGGAGTACAAACAGCACAGCTCTGGAGCTAGGAAGGGAGCATGGGCTTTCCAAGGCCCAGGCTGTTTTGTGAATATGTGCAGGCATTCACTAGATCAGGCCAACCCCTTCCTGGATTGGGTTAACACTTTCTTTATCTAAGTTAGTGCACCTCCTGAGCTGAAATAACTTAGATTCGGCACACCATTTTTTGGCAAATTTCAACCCTTCAAATACCTGCATGAGCAAGCATTTAGGTCAATTTAACCATGATTAGGTCAATCTAAATGTTATACTTTTATGTATCCTATGTATGCACCATTTGGGTATATAAGACTAAATAGAATCTAGTCCTAAAAGCTAACTGGATTTTAGTCCAGCAAAATTAAAATTTAGAGGGGATACAATTGCTTTCTGTACCTCTTAGGGAATTAAACAGCAGAAAGGAAGGAGAACTATTTAATATATAAAGACACTGGTAATTGAACAATTAGTTGAAAAGTGTCCATAAATAAAGTTAACCCAGTTTTATGTTTCTATGTTATGAAGCAAAGACTATTGTTTTGTAAAATATATCATCAAGGACATGTTTACACCGGAAGAACTAAGTTGGAAGTATACTTGTAATGGGGCCTGTACCACATTACTAGAATGTGAAGGGGGTCAGATACCCCTGGCCCTTCTTCACTCCTTCACCCCCATCCCTACGCCTTTTCTTTCCTTACCTTTTGTAAGTTTGCCAATGCATCCTTTCCTGGTAGAGGTCCCTTCCCCTGGTTTCCCAGTTATGTGGATCTGATTCCCTACCCCGCTTTCCTCTCACTTCCTTCCACTTAATCTCCGTGTCTCTTCTACCTGTGCCCCAGTGGTGACCCCAGAGGCAAACTCACAGGCAAGGGAGCTTGAAACAAGATGGCCACTGAGTCCAAGTTAGGACAGAGCCTAATGACCAGGAATCCTGGTTTTCTCTGATTAAAAAAAAAAACAACAATTTTTGGATTAAAATAGTACCCCAAAATCCACATTTTTCCATTATTAAAATGAAACACCACTAATATACGTGTGTGTGTGTGTGTCTCTCTTTCTCTCTCTCTTTCTATTTATCTCTATATATCTATAACTATATAGATAGCTATATATAGATATCTATATCTATAGATATCAATCAATCGATTGATCAATAGATCGATAGATAGTGGTGTTTCATATTGATGGATTTTGGGTTATTTTTTTAATCCAAAAATTGGATGGTTGTTTTTTTTTTTTTTTTTAAATCAGAGAAAACCAGGATCCCTGCTGATGACCCAGGGATCATGTGACCCAGAGAGCCCTGTATGAGCCCAAGCCTCAGTTCAGTGGAGGCAGTGGAAGCTGTTGCAGATGGAGTTCTCTCTGAGAGGTGTGAGGACTGGAGCCCAGACTGTGGAGAAAGGACTCAGTAGGTAGCCCTGAGCAAAGAGAAGCTGGGAATCTGCATAGAAAGCAAGATAAGTACTCTGGGTGATTTCTGTTTTGCTTTATTTTCTACTTGGAACCTGCCACCAAGGGGTATAGCAAACCCCATGCAGGACATCCCTTTGAACCAGGACTGGTGCTTGCATTTTGTGGTTTTCATTTTCCCCCAGAGGGCTGGATTGTACCTGTAGCGGAGGCAGAAGCCACTGAAAGGGGGTGATTGGGGACATTCTGAATTTGAAATTATGCTGGGAGGAACCTGAGGTCACAGGGAGTGACCAGAATGTGTTTTATGTTCATAAGAGCTGAGCTTACCTAGACTGTAAGGCAGAAGGTAGCAGGGGGAATGCAGTTTAAAAGACACGGTGTCTTTTGGTTCTTGAACAAACCTTTAATAACAGTTGGTAAAAACCGTATGCAGAATCTTTCTGCTGTGTACATAGGAGCATGGTTCCAGGGAGTTTATATTC
>NW_017729032.1:74150688-74157816 GCF_001723915.1 Gavialis gangeticus
GGGGAAAACAGGACTCAATGCCCTTAGCTGCCTACACAGCACATATTATGGGTGCTGGAACCTGAGGTCACAACTCATGGCTGGAGCTGAGACAGGAGCTTGCTAGAGGGCTCAGTGAGTGTAATATTGGGATGGGGCAGGGAAAAGGAGGAGCCTTGAACCAGACAGGGTCTGCACTTCAAAAGTGTGCCTTGCCCTCTGTGCATCCTCCCTCACTAATTTTAACATCAAGGTGGGTGAGACTACTGAGGATACTGAAAAGTGGAGAGACTGTAGGGTATAGGCACTAGTAGGCCTCTAGGGGGAAGTACCCTGTAGCACCACTTGTTAAGTGACCTACAGTACTGCAATGGATCTTCATGTATTACAATAGCAGAGGTCTATCTAGGCCAAGAGATATTAGAGTTGGCTCCAAACCAAGGGGAAAAGATCCTGTCAGACCTTGGGAACATTGGAGTCTGGATCCATTGCCAAAACCAGATTTTATGACTCAGTCTCCTGTCTAGTTGATAAATATTAGTAAAATTTCTGGCATGAAAAACACATTTTTTGTTGTGAATTTAAATCCAATTGTTTCCACTGATTTACCCATGTCTAATTTAATTTTTAGCAAACACTAAACAAATCTGGTATTAACCAAAATTGCAATTTACATTGGTCATATCATTTGTGGAAGCATTTCAATGCTTCATGTAAATATAAATGAAATATAAAGTTGGCATTGATATTACATAGTTTGTACAGTTTTACTCACTAAATATAATGTAGTGTTATATGCATTCTGTAGTTGTTCAGTTCTGTTTTATTCCAAAGACCAGATTCAAATTGTTGCATTAGGTAAATAAAGGGTAGGTAAGTGCACACGAGATGCTTAAGTCATGTGCAGTGAGTCAAAATGGATCTTCTCCAACACACACAAAAAACTCATTACACACCTCCATTTTGGATCTTAAGATGCCCGAAATGTTTTCACTCAAATTCAAAAGTGACCCAGAACAGCCACTTGCACACTTCATTCCTGCTTAAGCTCTTCTGTGATTCACAGTATTAATTGGAAGCATATCACCTACAAGCTCAATGCCCCCCAATAATTAGCCCAAAAAAGAAAACATGTCTAATAAACATCAGTTGCACTGAAATAATCATACAGGATTATGAAGAGTGGCTAGAGCAATCTCTCAAGAATGTGAAACTGTTACACTTGATTTTAACGGTGGTTTATAGTGAAACTAATGATACAATGGGAATGTCTACATGAGATGCTATGGCGCAGTAGCTACTGCATCATAGCTTGTTGCTATGGAGCCTGTAGCATCACTGGGCATAAACAGAGATGGTGATATTCCTGCACAGTAGTAACAAGCTACTTTGCAGTAGCTTGTTGCTTCTGCACAGTAGCATCTAAATAAAACTGTGCAGTGACTACACAATAATGCCTGTTATTGTGCAGTCATTTAGTACTTGCTTATACAACTGTGCAATGGGCAGCTCATATACACGTCTCCAGTGAAACCAATTCCAGTCACATTCAAAAGCTATATTTAGATATGCAACAGCAGAGATTTATATCGATCAATAAAGACAATGCTTATGTAGCCTCAGATTCAGGGAGAAAACAGGTCCACTGGCCGGGCTTCTCTGTTCCCCTGGGGACTTGAGTCAGTTTGCTGAGCTTCAGAGAAGTCCAAATTTAGTCAAAAAGCAGATGTCCAAATTTCTCTGCAGCCTATGCCCAGTATTTATATATGGGTCATCCCAATATTCTAATGAATGATCTCTGACTGTTTTTTCTTAAATATCTTTGTTTCACTGAAACTTTCAGAACTGAATTTAACTAGATTTCTTGCAGACCTGGAACATGTCAATTAGTTGAGTTTTACATCATTGGGAAAGCAGGGAAGATTTCTTATCTCCTTTCCCTTGCCATTGTAGAATGCTGTTAACACTTGTCTGTTACCATTTTACTTTTGTTTATGGCTTTACAACTTACCTAAATATTCTAATAAAAATATATCTTTTATAGAAAAATCCATTTTGTTACTACTTCTAATTACTACTACTAATTATTTTAAGATGAAGCTAAAATAGCAATGGATTATTTGATGTATAGTGTTTTCTTATAGTGTTTCTTTTTAGGCCTTGTGCTCTGTTTGACTGTGCCCAATTAAACATATGAATGGATTTCTTTTTGCTTTGCTGGCCAAGCTAGCTGTTGCATCTATAAAAGTTCACACTACAGTCACTCAGGCAGAGTTTTCTGAGGCCTTTCTGCCTTGGCCAGATTTTTGCAATTTAGATTTTAGGTTCCTGAAAATGGACATGCCTGGCAACAGCACATAGCATTGCCTTACAAAACCTGAGAACCAGACCTACGTCACTTCTAAGGGTATTTGAATCTATAAGTTATCTTCCTGAGAATAGATTATGTGAACTTGCCATGAACAGTGATGCCTAGTAGATACTGGAAATTCAGATACACCCTCTCTAATGGCCTCTAGGCTTTTTGAGTATTGTATGGAAAAAACTTACCCCATTATTTACTATATAAAATATATAGTTCCCTGAACTTCATTTCTTTTCTATGTTTCTGAAGTGCCTTCATTGACTTTAGGGGATACTAGGTGCCTAACAAGGTTATTTTGAACCCTGTCACGGGGCGGGTGTCCTAGAAGCGGCTGTGATCTCTCCTAGCGCCCCCTACCGTGCCAAGTTGGTGTCAATGCATCCTCGTTCTTGCCCGCCACGTCTTTGATGTTAAGAATATTAAGGGAGGCTGCCTTTTGTCCTTCTTGACACAGTACCCCTGACGTACTCCAGTCGGTGCCCCATCTAAGGTGCCTCTGTGCACCCATGCCTTAAGGGCAATGCATGGCTCCTACCACCCCTGATACCATGCCCCAAGCCTCACAGATGTACCGGATGTTGCCTAGTCAAATCCCATCTGTGCCCCCGTGGGCACCCCTAACTCTTTACGGGTTCCCTGGGCTCATCTTCCCCTGGCCCAGGCCCTCACAAGCTCTCTGGCCTCTTTCTCAAATGGCCGGCACCCTCACAGATGCTCTCTGGCCTGTCCTTCCTTGCAGTCGCCCGTGCTCCCCGTGGACGCTCCCTGGCCTCTCTCATGGCCAAGCCCATACCGAGCCTCCTCTTGCAATTAGGCCGTCTCGCACGACCCTGTCTGCACTGGGGTCTAACCTCACAATTGGGTCTGCGCCTGTGCGCCCTCCCTGGGGCTCTGCCGGCACTAGGGCCTTTCTCCGTGCTTGGGGCTCAGGTGGCCGTAGCCGTGCCTGGCCCCTAAATCCCCTCCTCGGGTCTACAACTCCTGTGGGGCTCAGGCGGCCTCGACCTTACCTGGCCCCCAATGCACTGTGCCCCTCCTCAGGGCTGAGGTCAGTGCACCCGTAAATGCTGTGCCCTCTCTGGCACCGGGGTTCCCACACCGCTGTGGAGCCCCTATGAGACCTCCTCCAACCCCTATTAGCCTCACCCGGTCCTCTGGTATAACAACAAACAATAGAACATAATAACATAAGCCAATCGGCTACAACTCAAAGCTAAGCCTCCTGGTTAAAACATAAGCTCTAAGCTGTCAGGCAATTTATCATCCCAAATCCCTACCAGGGCTTCCTCCACCCGGTCTCCTCACACGGAAGCTGTTCAGGCCATCGGGCTTCTCTACTCTGCTTGCTCAGACTTCCTCGGCTGCCAGAGGGGAACTGCCTCTGGCCTCAGCCTGGCTTGTTTATATAGGCCAGGCCCTGCCCCCTTCTGGTCAGCTGACCAAACTGCAGTTGCCCCGGCAACCAGCACCTGTCCCTCTTTCTAGGAGCAGGGCACTTCAGTGTCCTGTGACACACCTCCCCCCTTAAGTTGGAGTCTCACTAGGAGCGGGGCACGGACCTGCGACAAGCCCCCTCTTGGGGCAGGTATTCAACAAGTATGTGGGACAGTGCTTAAATTGAGGTACTTACAATTGGGCATTAAACCCCCAGGCACTGTATCCATACCAGGCATAATACAACTCTGTAGCAAGTGTTAAAGATAAGGGTGGGGTTTCAGTTTTTAAAAACTAAACACAATGGGTCTTACTGGGTGCATCTACATGTGTGCTTTCCTGCTGAGTGGACTAATTAGTTCTGCAGTAAAGTATCACAGTCTACACGAGAACCAGTGTTAGGGCACAGTAAATTAATTAACTCCACCATAGGATACTGTTACTGGGGATGGTACTGTCCTACAGTGGAGTAATTATGTTTGCTGAAACATATGTTTAGACAGTGATAGGGGCTGGCTAAGGCACAAGGGTGCTAATTTGTGGGGGCTACCTGCTACCTAGCCCCACATTTTAGCACCCTTGTGCTCCAGCCAGCCCCTCTGCTATCCACCACCGCCACTCAGAGGCCAGAGCTGACCCCCTGGACCCTCTGCCAGCCCAGGGCTGCTTCACCTTGGCTCAAAGTGCTGTGGTCATGTGTAGATGCTGTGCCCAGGAGCAGCTGACTGAGGCAAAAACTGGCCGGGGTTATCTCAGCACCGTAATAGCCTATGTAGATGCACCCACTAAGCACTAACCACACATGTCATTTATCTGCATAGTTCTATACAACTGAGAAGCCACATAAGAGTCCTTTACATCACCTTAGTACAGGTGATAAAAGTTGCACCCTCCCTCACTCAGAAATTGGAGGAATCATGGATAAAAAGTTGTGGTCTCTGACAATCTGGAAAAACAGGCCTTAGATGGATAATTTCTGATATAGTTTAGAGGATCCGTTAAGGGGTTTAAGGATTGAAGGAGTAAAAATATAGCACTGGATCTTTTATCCTGTCCTATGTTCAGCTCTCTGAGAGGTCAATTAAGTCTGCATCCCTATTTCCTTAACTCTGTTCTCTAATACATCATCTCACCTGTGTTCTTACTCCCTCTCTTTGAAGGTGCTTCTGACATCATTCCTAAACACATCTCTCTCCTGTATCTTCCCCTATCCCACTGATCCTGGTATTTCTCCTAAACTTCATCTCCTTTCTTCTCCCTCTGATTTACTCAGCCTGAAACAAAAACAATTAAAAATAGTAATGCTGTCAAGATGTGTGCACAGAATGAATCTAGGTAACCATATAATTATTTTAACAGTGTTTTCTCTGCTCTTTGTTGTTCTCACTTTTTGTGTCATCTTTCATACTAGACTGTAGGCTCCTTAGGGAAAGGACCATCTCATTTATTAGCTCTATGCAGCACCTTCATTACCATAGGCATTTTGCTAGTAAAAAAAAAAAACTATTAATCAAGTAATGGTATCATGAAGAATGACCAATTATCACCAATTAAAACGCTAGTAGCAGTAGTAACTTCATTTATAAAGTCCTTTCCTTTCTAGTCTTTTTCTTTCAAGTGCTCAGGCCTCTTTATTCAACATAAAATGTAGGGCCTTCAAATGGCTTTTATTTATTTATTTTGCACTACACTGATGAAAGAGATCTACAGAGTCTTAAAAGTAAGTTTTATTGTTGTGCTATTCAGGTGTAAAAAATAGGGTTAATATACTGAATATAGTAACAGGGCCATTGTGTCCAAATCCCAGGAAGTGCTTCTTCCATTCAGCACTGAGGAGGCCTTACTTAGAGTAAGGTGTCCAGGTTTGGGCAATATGCTTCAGGAAAGATATGAGCAAATTAGAAAGAGTCCAGAGGAGGGCAACCAAAATATTTGGAGGTCTAAAAAACATGGCATGTGAAGAAAGGTTGAAAGGAAAAGAGAAATCTAAGAGGTTTTCTGATAACAGTCCCTAAATAGAAGAAATGATTATAATAAAAAGAACAGTGATCCGGTGTTCTCTACACCTACTGGGGACAACAGAAGTAACAGCCTTACCTTGCTGAAAAGAAAATTAATGTTACATAGCAGGAAAAACCTTCAATCAGGATAGTTAAATATTAGCTCAGTTTACCTTGAGAGGTAGTAGAATCTCGGTCACTGGAAGTTATTACAAGCAGTTTAGACAGAAAAAGTCTTGGATTGTTTAGGAAAAAAATATGCTGTTCTGAGCAGAGATTGAACGGTACATGGTACATGTAACTGGGGATGGGAAGTGGTGGAAGGGGGTGCAACCAAGGAAGCTGCCTCAGTCGCGGCCTTTGTGGGAGGGCACAAACATACCTGTGACCATGGCTGTGGCTGATCATGCACCTGTGATCAGCACAGTGGCAGCTGGTGCTACCCAGGACATCATGCAGTTGCTCCAGGTGTGGAGTTGCATAGCTATGCCTCTGATTACATGACGTCTTATGGCTCCTTCCAGCATTATTTTGCTATGATTTTAAAATGGCCTCTGGCTTGTCAGCATGCATCTGGATGCTGATCTTTCTGAAGACCAAAGGTATTTGGATCAGAAGTTAGAGTTGGTCTCTTATTTTGATCAGCTAGATGGAAAAGGAAGCTAAGGTACTGCATTTTCAAATCATAAAGCAGTAGGGTTAGAAAGGATCTCCAATAAGTTATCTAGTCCAAACGGCTGCTAACCCTATCCAAACCATTTTATACATAAACTAAACTCTAAATAAGATTACCGTCAACCCTGACACAACATAGACCTAACACCCTAACCTGCCACAGGTAAAGCAGGGGAACCATGGCAGCCCATGTCCTGCTTCTATGAAATCTTGCCTATATGTTCAAGAGATCCTGGGGAAAAGGGCTGTGGTTCCCACTACTAAAAAAGGCAAACCTCCCCCCCCACATAGAGTCTATAGCAATCTGATCATTCCTTCCTGACCCCAAATATGGTGATCACCAGGGATCCTGGTTTTCTCTGATTTAAAAAAAAAAAAATACCCAAATTTTGGTTTTAAAAAAGTAACCCCAAATCCACATTTTTCTGTGATTTAAATGAAACACCACTTATATAGATATATATATATATATACACACACACACACATACATACACACTATATGTATATGTGTGTGTGTGTAAAAATATAGATTTTTCTGTGATTTAAATGAAACACCACTGTGTGTGTGTGTGTGTGTGTGTGTGTGTGTGTGTGTGTGTGTGTGTGAGTGGAGCTGAGTAGGGATGAACAGGAAGTATATCTGAAGGGCAGTCCCAGAGGTGTGTTGAGTAGG
>NW_017729032.1:74162816-74165429 GCF_001723915.1 Gavialis gangeticus
CTCCTTGACCATCTCTTTTGTTATCTCCTCCCTCAGGTTGCCCATTTTCTTATGCATATAATTCTTATTATGTTTTTGGCTACAACTTAATTTTTTTATGAAGACTGAGGCAAAGTAGCTGTTGTTTAGATCCACCTTCTTTGCATCTTCAGTTAGGAATTCCCTCTGGCTTGTTAACAAAGGACCCGTAGCTTCCTTGGTCCTTTGTTTCTGGACAACATACTTGTAGAACCTCTTCTTGTCCTTGTCACGGAAAATCTTAAGGGTGTGCTGACAACACAGAAGAGCTGAAACTGACATGTGCGTTTTACTCTGCGAGTGGAAAATTCCAAGGCTCACCCAGCTCGTGCCCCCTGGGTGACCTGAGGACCTGTCAGTCATTACTGACCTACTTTCCCCACAGACGCATGCTCAGTGACAGCTATAAGCATGAGGTAATCGGACCAGAAATTTCTTTGCAGATAGTGTTCTAATTGGCCACCAAATTGGTATAAAAGGTTAAGGAGCCCCTCCCTCGGGGGGAGATCCGTTCAACTGAGGACAGAGGCTAGTTCTTAGGGACTGTCCTTCAGTGAGGTCTCCTCCAGCGTGGGCTCTCGCTGGGTTTCATACCTCGGTCTTGCTGTGCTGATTTTCTGGTTACTGGACTGTTCTGGCTTGGACTCTGACTTCGTTCTCGGATCACCCTCGATACTTCGCTACGACTTACCTGGTATTCGACCTCGGCTATCATCTCGACCATGATTCTGCACAACCCTACTAGCTCCGATCACAACCTCATCGACTACCTGGCTTTTGACCTCGGCACGGCTATTCGACCATCCGTTTGCCCACTTGGACTGGCGTCACCTCGTTACAGTTTCTTTGTTTGTTTATCCTTACATGAGCTGTTGATCAGCCCTGGGAGTTAAGTAGTGGGCAGCCGCCCCTATCCCTCACGGGGTAGATCGCAAGGGCTCTCTCCGGAACCCCGTGGGCCAACAGACCCCCTTTTCATTGTTTGTTCACTCGTTAACTTGTCGCTGTGCCAACTGTAATCAAAGAAATCAACTCTACCTACGCCTTCTAAGTGTAAGTCAAATAAATCACCTTTGTTTGAAACCATTACGCTTCCATGCCTCAGACCTCCACACCAATAATCCTGCCTGTTCGTGTTCCAATTGCCAACCCCGGCCCACCATGACCTTGGGGCCCGATTCATTCGGCAATTTTTCCCCGACAGTCCTTAAACTCCTTTGCCAGGTGCAGTTCATTCCTTTTCTTTACCCTTATTTTCGCCCTTGAAGGTTCTGGCTGTTTCCTAGTATGCTCCCTTGGTGAACTGCCCATTCTTACATTGCCTGTATGCTTTCTTTTTGCATTTGAGGCATTTTAGAAGCACCTTGTGCAGACACATTGGTCTTTTGCCATTCTTTTTTTATTTCCATGGTGTCGGGACAGTTTCTTGTTGGGCTTCTAATACTGTGCCCTTTGGAAGCTCTCAGCCTTCCTGGGCACCTTTATCCCTCAGTCTGACTTCCCAAGACATCCCGCCTATTAGCTCCTTAAATCAGATGATATCCACCTTTTTTAAATCTAGCATCCTAATGTTGCTGACCTCATGCTTTGGTGTATTGTGATTGCTTCCTCCCTAGTTACCCTTCACCTTCACATCCTCTACCAATGCTTCCCTGTTGATTAGGACAAGATCCAAGATATATGATCCCCTAGTTGTATACTTTCTGAAATAGAAAGTTGTCTTTCACACAAGTTAAGAACTGGCTAGACATTTTATGTTTGGCTACATTGTTCTTCCAGCAGATCTCCAGGAAATTGAAGTCTCCCATCAGTACAATTTCATTGTTTTTGGATAGGTTTGTCACCTGCTTGAGGAATGCATCATCTACCTCCTCTTCTTGATTTGGTGGCCTATAATAAATCCCCACCATTATATCAGTGCTGCATCTTTCATATCAGACCAAGGAAGTTTAGATAGCATCTCTTCCTGAAACTGAGTGGTCATTGGGCACCCAACTCTCTTAAATCCCTTTGAAAATTTCAGTGAGGATCAACACTGAGATCTTACTCTGAAATTCTACATAAGCAGTTTTAGAAGGTGTCTTAGTGTTGTATTTTGAGCTTGTTTGTACCTTTATGTAGAAGTGGTTTAAGGAATTCTAGGAAGCATTGCAGATTCCAAGGCAACAAGGGATTTTATATCAGATTTCAAAGTAGCCAGTTGATACTGGAATTTGTTTTCACTTGTAATGAGTGTATGTATGATATATATCCACTCATTATCCATTAACATCTTGCACTGTTTGTATCCTTATCCAAAGCTATCATATAATTATTCTTTACAACTTTAATTATAGTTAGTAAGGCACCATATAATGTTGATGAAAGGCCTTTAATTTCAGTTCTGAAACTTAACAGAATTTCCAGAGTTAATTGTAGAAAGATGTTCTCTTTATTACAACAAATAAAGTGTCTTAATTGAAAATATTGATAGAGACACACTTTAGGCACAGATCATTATATAATACTAGTGCATACATCAATTTAATCTTTGAACATTTCCCATTTCCCTAAGATCTTTATTTCTAACTGCTTCAGCCTATAATTTACTCTAAG
>NW_017729032.1:74170429-74180896 GCF_001723915.1 Gavialis gangeticus
CACTTTAGGCACAGATCATTATATAATACTAGTGCATACATCAATTTAATCTTTGAACATTTCCCATTTCCCTAAGATCTTTATTTCTAACCACTTCCATTCAATACACTTTGCATGGACTATAATTTTCACTGCTAAAGTTTAGCTTTCATATTTCACCACTGCTCGGTATCCCATTTTTAAACTTAGAGTAAATTATAGGCTGAAGCAGTTACATACTCCTAACTTTCACATTTCCCATCATAGCTTCTAAATTACACCATACTAATTTCACCCCCTTTCTGGCTGCTTATTTCATTTTACCATTTAAATGAATCTCTTCTGATGAACCACCACTATAGATAGAATACCTGGAGGAAATGAAGTGGTTCAATGTTAAAAAAATTGCATTTATTTAGATTAATTAAAGTATTTTTCAATGCAATGCACGTAAACATTGTATGCCTTATTGTATGTCTCGTCACTCCTCATTCCCTCTCTCTCTCTTTCTCTCTCACTCTCTCCCCCCTCTTACTATCTTTACTCTTTGCTTTACTTTTAAATTGGATTGTAAACCCCTTGTTCTCATCTGTATTGTGAGACATATTTGGGGACTGTAAAAGAAATAACATTGTATAAGATAGTGGGGGGCAACCTTTTAGACAGGCATGCCACAAAGTAGGCCTCACGCATCCCATTCTCCTGCCCTTTCTGTTGCTCTGCTTTCTGCTCCCTGCCTGTTGCTTTGCTTTTTGCTCCCTGATCTCTGTTGCTGTATCTCCTGCTCCCTCTTTAATCTGCCATATGTTGCACACAGAAGTTATCATTTATGGCCTATACATCATGAGTTGTCCAGGCCACCTATGGTATAAGGGATTAGGACAGTACTTCGTAGTTCACACAGTGCTCCATGTATTTCTCCTAAAGTCTTTAAGGTAAAAAAAAAAAAATTCTGAGTTTCCTGTAGTCATGATTTTGAGTGTGTCTGCACTGCAAAATGAAGGTTAACTGCATCATGTCCTACTATATATAGTAGGACATGATGCAGTTCTACTATATATAGTCTATATATAGACTATATATAGTAGAACTGCATCATGTCCTACTATATATAGTAGGACATGATGCAGTTCTACTATATATAGTCTATATATAGACTATATATATATATAAGTCTATGAGATAGAGAGTGTATATACATATAGATGTCTTCACAGCCTTTTTAAACCTATGATAGCTACACACACTTAATCTAGCTAGCATAGATTAAAAAAATAGCTGTGAAGACACAGCCATGTGAACTAGAATGTAAGCTAGGACAGAATGTAAGGACAGAATGTAAGCTTGAGTTTATGCATCTATATTTTTCTCAAGCAAACCCTTAAGGGACAAAGAAGCAGTAAATGATGGCTTATAGGTGTTTAAGTTTCCCATGGTATGCCATCATGTACCAGACACCATTGCTGCCTCCTTTCTCCATCTTTCCTCAGCCACTGCATTTGTTGGGTCCTATAGTGTATATGTATACTTCCCCAGTAACAGAAGACTGCGCCACTCATAGGTAAGCTGGTGCTTGGAGTGCATTGTTAAATTTAGCCTCTGATTTAAGGCTGACAACTGATGTTACTTGCTGGTGGCTAAATGTACTTCCCCACCAGCCATTAACCTGCACATTATAGCTAGAGTTTGCTTTGTTAACATTAAATTATGTTGGGTGCAGACAGACATTAGGGCTCAACTCTTACTCCTGGTGTTTTCCCCCCACCCCAGACCCAACAGAAATTCACCTGGAGGCAGTCTACACCAGCCCAGACCAGCAGGTGGGGGCACTCCACCAGCATCCCAGGAGGCGGCCAAACTGCCCCTCCAGGCCTCTCCCTCCCAGCTCTGGGGGTGTCAGCAAAGAAGCTCCAGGAGTGGCCAGAATTGAGGGATAGTGAATGGGGCCCCCTCCTCTTGCAGCCTCCCCCTAGTACCCGGCTGAGGTATTAGGAGGAGCCAGGTTGGGCCCATGAGGCAAGATAGATCCATGCTCGACCCCTTTCCTCTCAGTTTTGGCCATTAAGCACCCAGAAGCTCCATGTTTGCTGCTGCCAGCTGCTGAATGGACAGAGCGGGGATGAGGGGGGGATGGGGAATGGAGTCCCCTTGCCTCGGGCGCCTGATTCAGCTCCCCCCAGTATCCCAGTCAGGGTAGCTGGGGTGTGGCCATGAGATGAGGTGGCACCAGCCAAGCCCCACCCTGCCGCCCATGCAAAAATTTAACCCTGGAGGGAACACAAATTCCCTAAGGCACTCTGCTTTTGAGTACCTTTATTTAATACCTGATTTAACCAGGGTTAATTTTTCACACAATTGGCCATTTTAAAGCACTCTAAAGCTGTGCATATGTGTTAAGTCATGGCTGTAGAGTGTTTTCCAGGGGCCAGATTACTCAAAAACTGTCACTTCTGTCTGCACTCACTGTAAGAGACACCCAGGTTGCCTTCACATATATTGCAATCTAAGGCTAAAAGCAGGATCCTATTCCACTCATTGGGCATTCAAGTGAATTTAGGCTTCTATGCGCAATCCTACTCTATCCTGTTCAGGTCCCTGAAGATTTGAGACCTTACAAGATTTGGCAACACCAACACCAGAAGCAGTGGCCTGTGCAGAATACTGGGAGCAAACCATATAGAAAGGTTGGACTGGGGACACGACAATGAGGTCTTGAAAATCTATTAATGCATCTGCTTTTGTAACACACTGCCATCTTCCTGTTAAGACTCAGCCAAAATAAAAAACAACTGCAAGGAGGAGGATCCAGCCACCTTTTTATATTAACAGGTTTTCACAACCTTGAAAAGGCCAGAACAGAGTTGCAATATGGTGCTTAAGTCCACTTACAAGCCTAGTAAGTGTAATAAAATCTGTCCCTGTATCTGTCCCTTTAGCAGTGACACAATTGTGTGTTTTACCACCAGGTGATCTGACATGCACTGAACCAGATCACTGAACCAGAATTTACAACACATTGCTGATGATCACATTTACCTATATAGCATCATTTCCAGTGTCTCATTCCTTGCAGGTCACTGTCTTAAAGTCAGCATGTGGCTCTGATAATTGGTTTTTGTTTGGCATCAGCCCTGGATTTAAAGCTGAGTGGGAGTGAGGTGCAGACTGCTGTTCTCCTTTCAAGCAGGAAGAGTTGCTGTGGCTTCAGCCCCAACTCCAGCAGTTAGTTTCTGTGCTGTCCTAATACTCATCACTTTCTCATGTCTTTGAACAGGGATTTTGGTCTGTTTCTGACTGGCAATTCCTTCATTATTGTATTTCTTTGTTTGGGCAGGGGCTCAATTTCAACAGAAAATGTGGAAGATTGGACAATTGCTTTGCAAGTGTGTTAGCTGTGTTTTCTTCTCATTGTGTACATGCCAAGTGTATCCATAGAGTGGTAAGGGCAGATGAGCTCTGGTGTCATAATTTTAATACAGGGGCATTGGGGGTTGTTTTATTCAATCACCACACTTAGGATCATTAAATTATTTTACCCTATGGTCAGGTTATCATGGACTACGAGAGGTTTTGTATTCCTCTTTAGTTGGGGGCAGGGTTCTCTTCCTTGGATCTCTCAAGTGGTTTTTAACAACCATTTCCTGCCCTTACTGTGGCAGGACATTGACAGTGCCTTTGTTCGTCTGCTTTACCTGTGGTAGTTCAGTGTTCTTGGTGTTATTTTGGGGAATGGACCTGGTGGTTGTGTGAAAGAATTGTTGGTGACATTATAAGAATAGGTTAGAGTCGACAAACACTTGTATCATTGGACAGGAATGATCCTGCTTGAGCATGAGTTTGGACTACATGGCCTCCTGAGGTCCCTTCCAGCCCTCAGAGATAGTTAGGCAACTTACATGAAACTTATTTAAATCAATAACAAAACTCCAATTGATTTTATGGGTCCAAGATATCACTTCTCTTTAGACGGCTTCAAGTTACATATAGTGCCTTGCTATATTCAAGCCAGAGGTGGGACGAGGATGTGGAGTGGGAGGGAGAGCGAATGTTATCTCAACGGGCAGGAGCAATGGCAGCACAGGCTGCTGCTGCCTCACAATGAGCACCTGTACTATGGGCTGCAGTGTCGAAGAGGGCTCCTTGGGGTTTGCCATTCTGGTACCCCTGTCTGAACTGTCACTGTGAGAGTTAAGCTACACCCACAAAATAAATCACAATCTCTCATTTTAATATTAACTGATTAATTTCCTTTATTTCTCCCCCTGCCATGACTTTGATGGACTAAGCTAGGGAAATAAACACAGTCCTAAGGGTCAAAGAAGATATTGTGTCTGTGGTTCAGCAAAAATAACTCTTCTGCACAGTTATTATGTCTCTCTTAAACAACTAACAGCTTAGATATATTTAGTTCCCTCTATCCTTGTGAGCTCTCAATTTCTTGGTTGCTTGCCCCATTCTCCTCCACACGGATCTCAAGCAAATGGCAGTCCTATGCTACCTTGTACTTTCTACAGATGTCAAAATGTGGGGTTCTCTTTTCTTTGTTAATCTTCATCCACTCTTGTTTCTTTCTCTTTTTTATGTCTCTGGGATGGTACCAGATGTCCTCAAGTATCAGACTCACCAACTCAGAGGTCTCTGTCATCACCTCACTTCAGCTTCCCAGGTAAGTCTGTCTCTGGGATACTTCTTCCATTTCCTTCTCTCTGCCATCTGTCGCCTCTCTCTTGTAGTCTCTCCATATTTCTTCTGGGTTTCTTTCTTCTCTTTTCAGGAACTAATTCTGGGCTCCATTCCCCTTTAAATTCTCCCAGCCATCTCCTGCTTCTCTCAGTTGGCATGCTTCCAACGCTCTCCGCATATGCCGCTCTTTGTTTTTGTTTTCACCCACGCCTCTCTCTCCTCCATCCGGGTATCCCCTCCCCTTTCTCTCCTCTGGCTCATTGTTAAGGTAAGTTCTCTGTTTCCCTTCACTCCCCTAGAGTTCCTTGATGGAGCAGACTTGTGGCCCTGTTACAGTCACCCAAAGCTAATGCCCCTGTTTCCCTGCTTTCAGTATTGGTGGAAGAAGCAGTGCCTCAGCCATGTCCTACCATACTCTATTCATGTCCCGCCCCACCCTTAGCACATTCCAGGACAGGGGGGGCATCAAAGAATACTACTTTTGCTCAGTTCCTCCGTGGTAGAGTTTCAGTGGAGCTCTGGGCTTTGATCTGGAATAAATTGACAACAATCATGGAGAGAATCTTACTCTGTCAATGGGTAATAATCAATGATCTCATTAAAGGAATCCCCAGTCATAGGTTTATTACTGATTTCACTAGAGCCTGGGTTTCACACTATTTACAATCTTCTACCATTTGGTATACAAATATTCACATGCCCCCTTCCAGTGCATTATGCAGGATCACACCATTAATTATTCATCTTTTGACTTGGGATAATTCTTAGGCCAAACCATTTATTAGGCGCCTAAGCCTAATCTTATCCCAACCTGCTCAAGTCCCTGAAATAATGTTAATCTGCCCACTTTTGTAACATGCTATCATCTTAGCCTAAAAACTAAGTCACAAAAAGCAGTGACCAGGAGGACCTTTTGCTTTTTTCCCCCAGGGACTTGAGCAGGGTAGACCAGGATCATATTCAAACATTCAGGTCCAATTAGGCACATGATATGTGCTACTTATAAATTTTCATTTTACAAATATAGCTACACTACCCACTTTTATTTTATCTTGACCTGTTTTAAACAGCCTAGAGTACCATTTACCACTGTGCTTCAGTTTACTTCCTGATGCCTCCCACATATGTTTTAAATGCATATTTGTATACCAATAAAAGAAGCATATGAAGTAGCTTAGGATCTTCCTCACTTTATTTATAGCAGTTAGTTTTGACAGTGATCAATTAATTGTCCTAAGTTATTTGCACCTTATGTAAACTTATTTTTTTGTATCTACATACACACATACATACATACATACATACATAACTGTGTACGTATGTATCTGTATATGTATATATGTGTATATAGAGATTCATAGATGCTACGGTCAGAACAGACCTCAACAGATCATTGAATCTGATCCCCTGCCTCGGCAGGAAAGAGTGCTGGGGTGAGATGACCCCAGCCAGATGCCTATCTAGCCTTCTTTTAAAGACCCCCCAAGGTAGGGGAGAACACCACCTCCCTGGGAAGCCCATTCCAAATTTGGCCACCCTTACCATGAAGAATTTTTTCATGATATCTAGCCTAAATCTGTTCTCTGTCAGTTTATGACCATTGTTTCTTGTTATCCCAGCAGGTACCCTGGTGAACAGAGCATCTCCAATCCCTTGCTGCATCCCCCCACACCCAATGCATTTTTAGGTGGCCACAAGATCACCTCTCAGCCTTCTCTTGCAGAGGCTGAAGCAGTCCAGGTCCCTCAGTCTCTCCTTATGAGGCTTGTCCTGCAAGCCCCAAAACATACAAGTAGCCCTCCTGTGGACCCTCTTGAGTCTACCAACATCCTTCTTGAAGTACGGCACCCAAAATTGGATGCAGCACTCTAACTATGGTCTGATCAATGACCAATATATCTATCTATCGATCGATCAATTGATCGATCAATAGATAGTCTATCACACATATATATGTAAAAATTGCAGTATAAAAATTACTGTATTTGTGGGTCTTAACATTCATAATCTTCAAATACTTTTCAGTGATAATTTAAAAGATCAAATACATGTTCTATGAGAAGTGAGCTTACAAAATTAAGAGTCCACTCTAGAGACAGAAGGTTCCTTTTCTACTCCCTTTTTTGTTAAACATGTCCATCATTTTATGCCTCATGTTATGTTTCAACCGTGTGTCTGAAATAATCCAAAATACCTAGGATTATATCTCATTTTCGAAATGGTGCTAGTTTTGGAAGCAGACAGTGTTTTCCTTTCTAGGAAGTCTTAAAATAACTATATGACCTAATAGTGACTTTGCAAGTTATAGCAATATATAAACAGTTTTCACAAAACTAGTTCCATCAATCATTTGTTATTAGACAGCATAGAATACTTCTGAACTACATTATTAACCACCCTAAAGACAAAACTAATGAATAAAAAACTCCAGAGGTAAACAAAAGCTGAATTCCTTTCACAAGCTTCTTATAGATTTCCAATTTAAACATTATTTTACTGTTATATAAATTGTCTAACATATTATGCATTTTTTCATCAGAAAATCAATATAATATTCTAAGAATTGTATTTTATTAGTTCACAGGCCAAGATACTTGAATGCTTTACCATTATCTAACAATCAACCATTTAGTAGTTTAATCTGAAATCGATCACTAAAGATTAATTTTCGCATCACAACTATTTGTAAACATTACCTTTATTTTTCTTAAGTCTTCATTAGCACCTGCCGTCTTCAAACTATTTTGTAAACTAATACAAATACACTGAATCATCAGTAACAGACCTTTCATTAGATTCCTACAAAGTGCAATGCCATGTAACAAGTTAGACAACCAATCTTACTAAAGTGAATCATTGATTTAAAATTATATGAAGAGCTAAGACCCAAATATTGAGGGTTAGCTGTCTCTCTTTTCTGTAATAAGGATTAAGTGACCAGACTTACTTGCTTAAAAAAGACAAAGTACTGTTTTGAATGTTAATGGGTTAAGCCATTAAAACATTTATTCGTAAATATATCTCAGTAAATGTTGTAAACCATTTTCTGTTATTAACAATTCAGATTTTTCAACACTTCTGTTTCCTTTCTCTTTCTTTTTTAACTTCTTTGTTCTCACATAACAAAGACTTTGTGAAGGAAACACCTTGGTTATTGAAACTGTAAGCTGCATTTAAACCTACATTTAGAAACCAAAACCCTTAAATTCTACAGATATACTTAGCATTGTGTAGATTATCTATGGGAAGGGATTGTTTTTAGGATTACACTTACCTGTGCCATGATGCCTAGAACACCTGACAATGATTAAACACTTGGATTGAAATATTGAGTCCACAGACATTCAACAAAGTTTTGCCATGGACTTCAATAAATTTCTCCTTTACTGTGCATTGATCTTTGCTTGTTACACTGTTAATAGAATAATAGAAAATGAGTGGTGAAAGGAACCTCAGGAAGTTATCTAGTCCAATTCCTGCTCAAAGCAGGAGCATCCCCAAGTATACCAATCCATCCAAAACCCTATTTTCCTGCTTTTTAAAAACCTCTAAGAATTGAGATTCCACAACCTCTCTGAGAAGCCTGCTACAGTACTTTACTATCCTTCTAGTAGGAAGGTGTTTTCTAATATGTAACCTAAACTACCTTTGCTGCAACTGGAGACCATTGCTCCTTGTTGTATTATCTGCAACTACTGAGAACAGGCTATCTCCATCCTCTTTGGAACCACCCTTCTGGTACTTACAAAGCTAAGTATACCATTGACCACAATGCCTTCTAGCCTGTTACATGGCATTGCACTTCATCAGTAGGAGTCTAATGAAAGGTCTGTTACTGATGCTTCAGTATGTTTATATTAGTTTTTAAAGTAACCTTACTGAGGGTGCAGGAACAAACTATCCCAAAGTTCAGGAAGAATAGTAAATAAGGAAGGGACCAGCTTGGTTTAGTGGAGAACTTTTTGGTGAGCTCAAACAAAAAAAGTGAGCTTACAAGAAGTGGAAGATTGGACAGATGACTTCAGAGGAATATACAAATATTGCTTGGGCATGCAGGGATGAACTCGGGATGATCAAGGCACAATTGGAGTTGCAGCTGACAAGGGACATGAAGGGTAACACGAAGGGTTCCTACAAGTATGTTAACAACAAAAGGAAGGTCAGGGAAAGTGTGGGTCCCTTACTAAATGGGGGAGGTGACCTAGTGACAGATGAGGATGAAAAGGCTAAAGTACTCAATGCCTTTTTTATCTCAGTCTTCACAGGCAAAGTCAGCTCCTAGCCTGCTGCACTGGGAAGCACAGTTTGGGAGAAGATGAGCAGTGGTTATAGAACAGCTGGATGTATACAAGTGGATGGGGCCAGATGCAATGCATCCAAAGGTGCTAAGGGAATTGGCTGATGTGACTGCAGATCTTTGAAAACTTGTGGTGATCAGGAAAGGTCCTTGACAATTGGAAAAGGGCAAATGTAGTGCCCATCTTTAAGAAAGGGTAAAAGGAGGATCCAGGGAACTACAGACCAGTCAGCCTCACCTCAGTCCTTAGAAAAATCATGGAGCAGGTCCTTAAGGAATCCGCTTGTAAACACTTGGAGGAGAATAAGGTGATCAGGTACTGTCAGCATGCATTCAGTTCTGCAGGTCATACCTGACAAACCTGATGGCCTTCTATGATGATCAGGGATCCTGGTTTCCTCCGATTAAAAAAAAAAATCTCATTTTCAGAATAAATAAAGTAACCCAAAATCCAGATTTTTTCCATCAGGGAAAACCAGGATCCTGGATGATGAGATAACAGGCTCTATGGTTGAGAGGAAAGCAGTGGACATAATATACCTTGACTTTAGCAAGGCTTTTGATATGGTCTCCCACAACATTCTTGCAAGCAAACTGAGGAATTCTGGGTTGGATGAATGGATTGTAATGAGGGGAGACTGCTGGCTGGATCTGGAGGTTGGTCCTGGGGCTGGTTTTGTTCAATATCTCCATTAATGATCTGGAAGATGGGATGGATTGCACCCTAAGCAAGCCTAGTGAGGGGCCAAAAATAGTGTGGAGGGACCAGAAGGGTCCTGCAACCCAGTGAGGGGCCAGGAATAGTGAGGCCCAGTGAGGGGCCATGTGAGAGATCAATAGGTCTGGCAGTCCAGAGAAGTCTTAGGACCCAGGAGGGGCCAGCTGAGGTACCATGAGATCTTTCAACCTGGACGGGAGTTGAGTGAGGAGCCAAGTGGTCTGGAATCCCAGAGAGTGGTTGATGGAGGGACCAAGGGGCCTGGAGATTTGAGTGGGGCTGTGCAAGAGATTGAGTGGTCTGAAGGCCCACAAGAATACTATGTGAGAGACCAAGGGTCTGCAGGCCCAGAGGAAGGCTGCATAAATGTCCATGTGTGACAGAAATAATGTCCATCATAATACCATCTGTGAGGTATGGAGCCATGCAATTAGTCCATGCAATATCACATCTGGGAAGCTCTGGACAGCCTCCCTTTTATAACCATAAAAGATATCAAGGCATGGTGGGAGAATGAAGGGGAGACTGTTCCCAGAGTGAGCAGGCAAAAGGAATTTTTTTGAACTACCCTTGGGAATGCCACCCTGCTACATCCTTCTTTGTATAAAGGGCACACTGTTAGCTCATATTCAGCTTATTGTCCACTGTAAAGCCCAGGTTCTCTTCTGCAGAGCTGTTGCTTAGCCAGTTGGTCTCCACTCTATATTGGGAGTGTTCAGTCCTAAGCACAGCACTTTGCACTTGTCCTTATTGAACATCATGAGATTTCTTCTGGTCCAGTCTTCCAACT
>NW_017729032.1:74185896-74189944 GCF_001723915.1 Gavialis gangeticus
AATTTTTTTGAACTACCCTTGGGAATGCCACCCTGCTACATCCTTCTTTGTATAAAGGGCACACTGTTAGCTCATATTCAGCTTATTGTCCACTGTAAAGCCCAGGTTCTCTTCTGCAGAGCTGTTGCTTAGCCAGTTGGTCTCCACTCTATATTGGGAGTGTTCAGTCCTAAGCACAGCACTTTGCACTTGTCCTTATTGAACATCATGAGATTTCTTCTGGTCCAGTCTTCCAACTTGTGATGAAATCCTATCCCTTTGAATCCTATCTCTACTGTTGAGCATATATACTACTCCTCCCAGCCTGGTGTCATCCACAAACTTGTTGAGGGTGGACATCTTCATATTCTCTATTATGACTGGGCCCCCCCAGGGTGTCTTTCCCCCCTTGTCCCCCCCAGTTTTTGTTATATTTTTCTTCAAATCTCTATGGGTGCATCTATACTTGCTGATTTCAAGTGCATTAGCCATTTTTAAGGCACATTAAGGGCACAGGTCTATATGTGCATGACCTTAATGTGCCTTAAAATGGTGATTTTAGGCTATTCATGCAAAAGCAGGTATCAAATTTAGGTGTGAATAACTAAAGCACTTTAACACACATGTAGATGCACTAAGACACATTAATGCTGTATATGTCACATGACTTGGGACTAACTGTCTGGATACAGCATTAATACACCTTAGCATGTGCACATGTAGACATGTACCTAAATCACCTTACTGCACATTAGGCAAATGCCCATTAAGTTTGGGTGTGCTTAAAAGCCCTTTGAGAGATGGACCGTTTTACAGCTTTGTTAATGGAAGGACTCAAACAACTTCTTTTTTCTCTGGCAGAAAGGAAAGCAATTCTCCCTAAAACTGTCTCCTACCTCTGCAGGAATAAAAACTAAACACAACTATGATTTTTTCCTTGTAAAACATCAGCAAACATATGAGCATCAAAACACCATATAAATAATAGGGCTGTGCGAAATTTCGCCACCAGTTTTGTTTCAATGCTGTTGTGACCCATTTTGAGGTCGAAACAGCAAAATCAAAATAGAATAGATATAGTTGAAAGAGTCTTGAAACAATGAGGCAAGTTGAAACGTTTCACTTTTTCAAAGCTGTGTTGACATTTCACCCATAGGCTATAATGGGGACGGTTGAAACAGCCTATACCATTGTTATTTCTGGCTTGATTTGGATGAAACTTGCAGGAATGGTAGCTCCTTATGAGGGCATGAAGCCTGCCAAGCTTCAATGAGATAGGTGCAGAGCGTTTTGGGAAACTGCACCCAAAAATTTTCAAAACAAAACTTGTGCCACATGTACATGTTAAAACACAGTGGGGTCAAAACTTCAGGCATGCTAGCCCCTGCTGAGGCCACAAAGCCTGCTAAGTTTCAAGGAGATAGGTGCAGGACATTCAGGGAAACTGTACCCCAAAATCTTTAAAGCAAAAGTCATGTCACATGTATGTGTTAAGCCACAGCAGGGTCAAAACTGTAGGCATGCTAGCCCCTGCTAGGGGAGCAGGGCCCCAAAACCCAGAAGCCCCTGCACCTACCTCCTTGAAAGCTGACAGGCTTCGTGGCCGCAGCAGTTTCTAGCAGGCCTGCAGATTTCACCCGGCTGCATTTTAACACATGCAGTGTTACCCACGTCACGAATTTTGCTTGTCGGCAGTTTGAGGTACAGTTTCCCCCAACCCCTGCACCTATCTCCTTGAAATCTGCCAGGCTTTGTGGCCTCTACAGGGGCTAGCATGCCTAAAGTTTTGACCACGCTGTGGCTGAACACGTACAAGTAACATGAGTCTTGCTTTCAAGAATTTGGAGTGTGGTTTCTCTGAACCCCTACACATAAGTCCTTGAAACTTGGTAGGCATCATGCCCTTAGAAGGGGCTACCATTCCTACAATTTTCATCCAAATCAATGCAGAAATGACAAAGTATAGGCTGTTTTGTCCTTCCCCGTTATATCCTATGGGCAAAATGTCAAAATAGTTTCAACATTTGGACCTGGTTTTGATGGAACAGAACAGAACAGCTGCTTCAAATCGAAACAAAATTCAAAATGAAACGCTGTTCTGTCAAAACATCGAAACAGAATCCTGCCATTAATAAATAAGCAAACAAAAAGAAAACCACTTTGGTTTATCATATTTTGTCCCCATGCTACACATGTGAATCTTGGATAGTGAGTACATATGTCATATGTAATGAGCTATGGCAGAGAAGACACACAGGGAGACATTCTTTTCCATCCATTAGGTACCTGAGTGGACCTGGTACCTATGCACACTGCTTGAGTCCATGAAAATTCATTAATGTATCCATCTTCCCTTTATAACGGAATTATTAAAAAAAAAAAACAGTGAGGAAAAGGAAGATCCATTCATCTTTTGTATTAACAATTTTTTCAGAGATTCAGGAAGAATGAAACACAACCATACTGAGGTGTTTAAATCCATTTATGCACCTCAAAGATGAAACAAAATCTGACCCATGGTGACTCATAAAAGGGAAACAATAGAAATCTTTATGTATAGAAGGGTGTCTCTGAATATTTACAAGTATTTCAGAATTGAACTAAATGACTTTATTACAGTTTTAAGCCACAGACCTGCATAGAAATGTGCCACTCAAAAGAAGCACTAGCAAACTCTCCCTTGTGCACATTTTGGGTGAGAAATCTGTTCTGGGCCAGTTTGTTTGCCAATGTAGGAGCTTCAATATGGGCCTAGAGTCCATATTGGTCCAATTGCCTCAGTCCCTTCTTTATGCAATTCTACTCCTTGCCTCTGTGATATCGTACATTGCACAGCTGAACCAGGAACAATGAACGTCTCATGACAGGCACAGGGCAACAACATATAAAGGCCAAATCCTGAAATCCTTATCCAGAATTTTGCCTATGGATTTGACTCAAAGTTTTGAAAGTCTAAAATGGATGCCAGAGTGAGTTAATAGATGGTCATGCATTTCAGAAAACATGCAATTTTCTAATACAACAACTCTGAGTTTAACTGGTATGTGATTAAGGTATATCCACCTCTGTAGAGCAGGCAATCCTCTTCTATCTTGCCTGCTTGTCCATGCAAAATAAGGAACTTGTTTTTTTTCCTCCTTTACATGAGTTGTCACTCTCTTTCCCCTCTCATCTGTTCACTAATAAAAACATGAGAAGAATGATTGACTGATTTGCCTACAGGTCTGTTATGGCTCATCTTCTTAAATGTTGTTTGTTCTTTGATCCTTCCTTTTGCTGGCTGCACTGTTGAACACTCATGAGTAAGACTATTAGTCCTAGCCACCTGTTCTCACTTCACAATAAGAAAAACTGACAAGTAGGCCTTGTTTTCAGAATGAATTCTTACGCGTGGGCCTGCTTTTTTCCCAGTATAGTATTTTTGTTAAGTGACTTTTAAATGCTGACAACAAGTACAGCAAATGCTCACTGGAGAAACCAGGTCCATTCTGGTACTTTCAGAATAACTGAGAGCTGCAACTGACAGAAAACTTTGAACGTGTATATTTGTAAAAGAATGAGAAAAGACCGAAGTGAAATTTCAAAGGGTGTTGGTGGTGAAAAAATAAATCTTTCAAACTTCCTGTCATCATTTGTGCCTCTCCCCATCTCACTCACCAGACTGTGATGTTCCCAAAATCTTTTTGCTATTTCTTTCCCCCTCCATTATAAATCACATGGTTAGATTTGCTCCAGAATCTGGGAACATCCCATCTGCACATGGATTTCTGTCACTCTTAACCTCAGCCCACAAAGAAGACTGCAGCATTTACTGTTGTATGTATACTTTAAGGCTAAAAACCATCACTTTATGTTAATCTATATATCAAACCTTTAGGTAGAATGAGAACAGATGGGGACCATAGGCCTGATTCACTTCATTTGTACCTGGCAAAATAAGAGCTGAATATTTCATTTGGTCTCGTACCTATCAAATATTGGCTTACACAGGATGCTTCAGAAGAACATGACCTCCACTACAGCTGTCTAATTCATAGTTTCATAGTTTCATAGTTTCTAGGGTCGGAAG
>NW_017729032.1:74189955-74196106 GCF_001723915.1 Gavialis gangeticus
TCACGTCCCCCATGACTACCATATCCTTAGCTTTTGCTACCAATTGATTATTCACAACTATGTGCTTATTCCCTTTCTTGAAAACAGTGGTTTAGAATAGTGGTGTCAAAGATATGGAGCTCCATAATCTGTCCTGCTGTGCCACCCAAGGGTGCAGTTCCACACTAGATCCACATGCTGCATATTAGGGCTGTGCAAAGCTTTGGATCACGATTTGGATTCAGAGATGATTCAGAGGCTGAATCTACAAATCTGAATTGAATTGCTAGAAGGTTTAGGCTTTCCAAATCAATTTGGAGCTTCCAAATTGATTTGGAAAAGATTCAGAAAAGATTCAGTGATTCAGCCTTAGGGTATAATGGGGAAATCAATGAAATATCTATAACTTTGTTGTTTTTTGTCTGATTTGGATGAAACTGGCAGGAATGGTAGCTTTGGATCATGATTTGGATTTGATTTGGGCCGACGTTGTAGGGGAGGAGAAAGCCTCATCGGGGCACACTGCTGTGTTGTGCAGAGGCCCCAGCACCAGAACGGGCACACCTGAACACACACACAGTCCCACAAGCACCCATGTCCTGAGTTTTACCTGCCTGTAGCCAGAGGTGCAGGGCCCCAAAACCCGGACTCCCCCTGCATCTGTCTCCTTGACAGCTGGCAGCCTTTGTGACCACAGAAGGCCCTAGCAGGCCTGCAGTTTTCACCCCCCTGTGCCTTAACAGACACACAGCGTCACCTATGTCATGAGTTTTGCTTGTTGGCAGTTTGAAGTACAGTTTTCCAGAAACCACTGCACCTATCTCCTTGAAACTTGGCAGGCTTTAATAGCCTCAGGAAGAGCTACCAGCCCTGCAGTTTTCACCCCCCTGTGCCTTAACAGACACACAGCGTCACCTATGTCATGAGTTTTGCTTGTTGGCAGTTTGAAGTACAGTTTTCCAGAAACCACTGCACCTATCTCCTTGAAACTTGGCAGGCTTTAATAGCCTCAGGAAGAGCTACCAGCCCTGCAGTTTTCACCGTGCTGTGGCTTAGCACACACAGGTGACATGAGTTTTGCTCTAAGGATTATGAGGTGCAGTTTCCCAGAAACCCCTGTACCTATTACCTTGAAACTTGGCAGAATTTGGCAAGAGGCTACCACACCTGCAAGTTTAGTTTGAATCAGCCAAAAAACAACAAGCTTATAGATATTTTATTTATTCCCCGTTATACCCTATGGCCGAACCTCCAAATCTCTCCGAATCAGCTCTGAATCGATTTGGCCGAATCAAATCATAAAACAGATTCGAATCTTCAAATTGAATTGGCTGAATTCAAATCTAACAGTTGCCTTTTCGCACAGGCCTACAACATATAGTGTGTTCTGGACAGTCTCCATATGCTGCATATCACACATGGGGCCAGTTCTAGTGCGCATGTGGTATGTACCGCACAGGCATGGTCTGGGATGTTTACCAGCTCTAAACACTGGATTCAGTGTATGGGGCTGAACTGTGGACTCAGTCTGGCTGTGGACTGCCTCCATATAACCTACATGGTCAATGGAGCAACCACACACCACTCATCTAGCCCACTGGACCAAAGGAATTGGACAGTGCCCCTGGCTTAAAAAGATGAAAGAGTGGGATTTTTCAAAAGTGCCTAGTATTGTCATAAAACTGCATTCCTACATTTAATTATGGAAATACATATAGGCAATTCTGGTGTCTCTTGAATATGGTTGTACCTCTACACAGGGAGTAAAAATGAATATATGTATACATGTACTGTTTTCTTAGATGTCTGTTTTCTTTTTTTCAGAGTCAGATGGCTACTTAGTTGCTAGGTTTTGAGAGTCTGACTTAGTTTTCTGAATTTTAGTATACACCGTTACTATATTACATAAGTTAAAGGAATCTGCAATATTTTTGGGAGGGGGGTCTTAGATTAAATGACCATGCCTTTATCAGCTGTCTATTAATTCTAACTAGCTTTTTCACTACTTAACAGTCTCCTCTTGAACCTGTCTCATATCACAGTCTAACGTGGATACCTACTCTGGAATGCTATGATGTCCAGTTTTTCATATCTTGTAATAGAAATGAGTATAAAAGGTGTACATTCTATCATGCATTAGACTTTGCTCTCTTTTTAGAGGAAAAATTGAACTTCACAAGTCACTGTCAAAATAGAAAACAATTGGCTAATATATTTGACTTGATTTTCATTTTCCACACAAAAGGAGTTCAATAGGAGGCAACAGAACTCTGTGCATAGCATTGATAGTATGGAAAACTCCATGATGAAACTCTTCTGCAGCTAGTTTACTCTTTAGTAGCAGGTGACAGGTAAATTTCTTGGTGGGGAAAGAACAAAATTAAACCAGGCATCTTCTCCACTGAAAGTAAATGCTGTACCAAAGAATGTACATTTTTAATGTCTCTCTCAGGAGAGTTACAACAAAAGTCACTAAATGTAAACTGACATCCATTTTCATAAATAATATGGCAGACATTTCCTTTGTGGTTAATAATACAAACTGATTATGTAATAATAACATGTGCAGTACATCATGATGAGAAACAATTTACCATTTACCATAATAATCAACTCTCATCATGGTACAACAAATTAAAAGGTAATCAAACAGCACTATTAGCAGGATTATGTTAATGTTCATCAGCCTGTTGTATCGACCAAAGGAGGGAAACATGACTCTTGGCAATTTTGCTATTCAGTTGACCACCTTAGCATTGTATAAAAGATTTAGCCAAAGTGATGTTTTCAGGCCACCAATAAGCAACAGATTACAAAATTCTTGTTGCAGAATGTTTTGATTGCTTTCATGAGTCAAGTTACTTAAAATAGGGAACTTTTGAAGCTTTATTTTAAAATAAAATCAATTTTCTATGGATATGTTCTTTGTGTTGGGAAAGTGTAGGTCCCTTTCATTAGCCACAGGCTTAGTGGTTTGGGGAATTTCTCTGTCAGAACATGTTGCTGGGGTTTTGGTTGTAGTCATGTTGGTCTAAGAGCATAGGCAGGCAAGGTTCTTTGAGTAGATGTAATATCTTTTATACTACTATACAACTACTCAATTGGTCTAGTAAAAGATATCATATCCGCTCAAAGAACCTGTCAGTCAGAATAGTCAGCAGACAAAAAGGAAATAGTAATATTGTCAAAATAATATGAGCTATATTCTCTGTGTCCACATCCCAAAATGGATTTTATCAGCAGGTATGAGCAGGAGAAATGGAGAATTTTCTTCAAGGTGTACAACAGAATGAAACAAGTTAGTGAAACACAAATGAACAGGGAAGTAAAAAGAGTGACATATGGGACATTTTAAAAGCAGAATGTTTCTCATAATAAACAATAATATCCCTTTGCTACTGATCTAGTCAGCTTTAGATGACAGCATATGATAGATATCACACCTAAGTTAAGTTCTGAAGAGAATAAAAAAGGAAGTGTATGGATATGCTTCAAATTATTACCCCCTCTGTCAGACTAAGTATAGACAGTCAAAAAAATTGAGGCTGAATTGATTAAATCTTAGCAGGTTAGTCTAAGCTGTGTAGATTGGACTGATAAGCAAGTGAACAGACATTCACTTTTGATTCAGGAAATGCAGTCACATGCTGTCAATGATCCAGGCCAGAAGCGGTGGGCGGAGGGTGCTACAGCATGCCTCCCTGTTGTGCTGGATCAGATAGCTTGTGCCAGGGCTGGCCTGCCCACCCAGTGAGGGAGGTTTTGTGGTGGAGGTGCAATGCATCCTGGGATGCTAAGGGACTGTAAGTTAGCTTGAATCTGGAGGGGATCTGGCACAGAAGTTCAATTAACCAGTTTAACCCAAATCAGCTAGATTTGATATTATGTGCATCCCGGTTTATCTTAAACTGGTTTTGGCTATTTTGAAAGCAGTTTATGGACACTGAACTTCTGTTGTGTTACAGATTTGAACCAGTTTTCGATCACTTATACTGGTTTATGTGTAACTTCTGTCCTTAGTCATAGAGGTACAGAAAATGTTTAAAAAAAAGAATAGTTACTTATTAAGGGGAAATAAGGCACATAGGTGATTGACACTGGATCTGCATAGTTTCTAACACTCTTGACTGCCTCATAAATGCCTTTTAATAATATCAGATGGGGATTATCTCACATGGAATAGGAACTGTACACATCAAAAAAACCCAAAAAGAATGCTAAACTGTCATAACCAGTGACTGCTGGAAGATAAAAACCTATAGGACCATTTAACGGACAGTTTCACAGACCACACTAGCCATAAAAGGAAACAAGAGATTTACATAACAAGTAAAGCCATAAAGTTGGTGTGAGACCATATGAAGTATTTTTTTTATTTCAAAACTGTTTTTCCTGAAGAAATAGCCATAGAAAATGGAATTGCTTCTAGCTTTTCTATCAGGTTTGCTTTTTCTTCTTTTTATAGGTAAGTTGGGGGGAGAGAAAGCAGTTTTTGTTTTCAAAAAGTTGCTTATTGCTACTACAAAATTTTAGATTAAATGCCAATGAAAGCTGAATTGGCAATAAACTCAAATTATGCAAGTTTTGCTTTGAATGCAAATGTTTTCCCAAAGATTTCTTGAGTGAGCAAATAGGTGAAGTGCTTTTGGTGCCCTGAACAGAATCATTAATTGATTCTACTATTATTGTCACATTTCAGAGACCCAGAAATCTGTAACTGAAGGCCAAACATCAGTTTAATAATCACTAAAGAGCCGTTGGCTTTAACTATAAAGAAATGAATGGAAGAACTATGCCATCATGTATAGTATGGACCTCAAGACAGCCTAACTCAAGCAAATCTTTTCTGGAAAAGGTTATATTATGCCCCAGGTAATGTCAAATGGAAATTACTTTCTAGTTCTAGTTTAGGGGCTTTGGTAATATAAATACTGAGAAGCCAGTGTCCACAACGAAGCTGGAAGCATGACTTGAAGTATTATAGAATGACATAAAATTTGGTAGACTGGAATTTCATTTGAATTAAATTGAATATGAGGCAGACTGAATGAAAGTAACATGTTAAATACCTGTAGTGCAGCAAATATGCAAATGGAGCACTTTGAAACCACGTATAATACCTTAAACATATTGGACATTCTAAATATCCTTTGCTCTGTTTGTTCTGAAATTAGTGTTCATGAAACTAACTTCATACACAGTACTTTGATAAAGGGGTGTTTAATATAGCTGGGAGTTGAAACTAGACAAATTCAGAATAATAATAAGGGCAGATAAGGAATTTCTTCATTGGCAGGAGGCAGGGCTGGGGCATGGGGCCATGCTGGTCAATCAGGGATGGCCAGCTGCTAGCTTCTGGTTGACTTTGGCATTCTATAGCAAGCATACCCAACCTGCTGGCCTTGGCCAGTGCAGGCAGCTGCATCCTCCCCTCCTCGCCACCCACCCTGAAGGGTGAACTTGTGTTCTGTTCAGTCCCAATATAACCTAGTCCACTTAGAGAAACTTAGTTCAAATCCACCTCAAGTTTTTGAATGTCTGTTCCTACCCAGTGTGTCTTCTTCAGCAAGCATCTCTGTTATTAATAGCTGACACACTATAGAATATTTGAATAATATCTTTTTTGCAATGAAAAATTAAATTAATATAAAAAACTTAACATGAATTTGTGTAATATATGTCTTCCATTAATTATCCTGCAAAGTAGTTCATCTGTATCATCACTAAATCCTGTACCTAATAAAAATGGATAACTGCAATATACTGGTCTGTAATTTCATCAGACTTTAGTTATGATACTGGAATCAATGACATTCCAAAACTATGCTAATCTTTGAATTAAAAGCGAATATCCAATACAGTAATAGCAGAAGCATGTGTGTGACCTCTAGCTAGATACACTCTCCTTCTGTACCCAAGCCATGCCATAACACATAACACTTCATTCGATGTATCAGGTTATGCTTACCCTGACACATCTATCTTAAATGGGTTTTCATTTAAGCATTTTTATCCACTTTCAAAACAAAATTGATAGATCTCTTCAGCAAGGAAGAAAAACTAACAAGCAATGAAACATCAGCAAAAGAGACTGCCTCATCTCTAGTTTGTTATGTGGGCTAATGTAATAAAGGCAGATGGCACTGAAGTTACACTAACAATTATTGCAAGT
>NW_017729032.1:74201106-74215156 GCF_001723915.1 Gavialis gangeticus
TGTTGTGTGGGCTAATGTAATAAAGGCAGATGGCACTGAAGTTACACTAACAATTATTGCAAGTCAACTACTAACACCTTCACTGCTGTGAAAGCTGTTGTGGCTATCCACTAGAAAATATTGTCGAGCACATCAGAATTAGTTACCAGACTTCCCCTTAGTCCTAAGAAAGCTGAAAAACAGGGTTAGGGATCTTAAAATCAGATACAGTAGTTGGGTCTACACGTGCTTACCTGTGGGGTATCAAGTGTCACTGTCTACATGTGGAACAGTATTAGGCCACAGTAAACTAATTAATGCGGCAGTAAGATAGTACTATCTAGGACAGAACTATTTTTCAGCAGGGTAATTTACTGCAATTAAATGCATGTGTAGACACTGACTGTGGGCATAAATTGGGCCTGGTCAGCCCAGCCAGGTGGGGGTCAGACTCCTGCCTGCTGCTTATCCACATGGTTAACACTTTCACAACCTTGGTACCCCAGCCAGCCCCTCTGCCACCTGACGCTGCCACCCAGAGCCTGTGGCTGACCTCGCTGTGCCTCCTACCAGCCCTGGGTACTATCCCACTTTTCTGCTATTGTGGGAGTACATGTAGGTGCTGCACCTGGGAGTAGTTTACTTTGGCTCAAACTGCTCCAGATTTTATTGCTTTACATTAATTGCTCATGTAGGGAAATAACTTTATTTTATTAGTACCCATTTAACCATCATACAAGAGTAGGCACCAAATAATGGGCTAGGAATAAGTTGAAAGGGGGAATCTGATTCCACATCCCAGAAGGCATGAATGATCATAAGAAGAATGAATACCTGCATGACACAAATTAATGTGGGGTAGTGGCCCATTATGAGATAATAAAGCCTGATTAAACTACTTTTTTTTCTTGAATATCTGTCATATTGCTACCTCTCAGCTATTAAGGTAGTTGTGTTCATAACTTTAGTCCTTTCAAAAAATGTCTCTCTCTTCCTTAGAAAGAAAATTTGGGATATTTTAAATTAAATTTTCATAGTAGCAAAACCAGTGTGTACAGCCTGAGTAAAAACTCAGAATGATCTAATGGATTTTAAAATATAAGCAGTTATTTTGCAGGAAACTCTGTGCATAATTGCAAATCTATTGGTCACATGCATCATCAAGGTCATAGTATTTATTTGGTTCATTGGATTACTGATAACTTTGTTTTAAAACCAGAATCCAGTTAAGAGGAGAAAAACCCTGAATCAACATTACATCAATTACCTGTCACATAATAAGGTATATTTAAAGATATTTCAACTTCAGGGCTTTTTCAGAAAAGGAAGGTATTTCACACCATATTCTGTTACAGAGCTATATTTGAATTATACTTTTGTGTTATTCCCCATGCCCTGGTATCTAACTGATCACTACTACAGGATGAACAAACAAGCACACAAAATACATAAATACATACAAACATACATACAAGCATCCCTCTCCTCCCTCTCCCCCCCCCACTGTATTCTTAAAACTCCTTCTTGGAGGATGTCTTGACTTCTTGTATCCCTCAGAATCTTTTCAACTATTAGGTTGCTTAGGATACAACTTTGGTTCTCCTTGCAACCATAGTAAGAAACTAGAAAATATGTGGGTAATCAGTAGCACGGGGTGGAGAATGACATAAATTATAAAATAAAGATGCATAGAACAATTGATATAATGCATATGTTTAAAATTTTTCATGTAGCTCAATAATATTGTAAGTGAAAATATATACTCAGAAAAAAATTCAAACAAATATCATATTGTTGTTCAAATAAATTATTCAATGGCAGTGATTCAAAGCATGTCTAGTACTCACTCAAAAGAGCTTTGCATATTATTAGTTTACAATTATATGGAGTCATTTAGGACCAGTACTGGATTGTGTTGGGGAAGCATGGGAAGATAATCTGCCATCTGTGATGCCATTATGAAATGTAAATTACATAATATGTGCAGGTAGTTAGCTGGTGAGTGCAAGGGTAGAGCCATGATATCAATTTCCTTCCCTGTTGTCCCACCCTCTTTCAGGCTCCAAGAGGACAAGAACAGCGATTCTATGAACCATGCAAAACAGACATAATTCTTCATCAGGATGGTGGTTGTTGGTGACATCTTTCTGTGGGGGATGAAGGCATCCATCTGCTGGCCTGACCTATTGTCTCAGGATGTCTGCTGCCTGAGAGCTAAGATATTGTAGCTGGTATACCAACACTCATCTGCTCCCGGGGGCTATGCATAGAAGGTGCACCTGGGCGCACGTGCACCCCCTGAGCGTAGCAATGCACCCCCTACAAAAAGGTGGGTGATGCTGCTGGCAGCGTCTGTGTGTGGTTGACGACCCCTGGTCGGTGCTCACCACCCCTGCACCTGCCACTGACAGTGCTGGTGGCATCTGCAGGAGCTCCCCACTTACTGCTGCCATGCTCCTGCCACTGCTACCATGCTCCTGCTGCCACCATGGTATCAGGTGGCATGCGCCGTTCATGGCTGGCCCTCTGACTACAACCCTGTGATGCTCATCCAGTAGTGGCCCATGGCACTTCCAGGAGGCCCCTGAGCAAATCAAAAGTGACTACATAACTCTGGGTGTAAGGGATAAGGACACATGGGCTCAGATGGTGTTCTCCTTGATCCTTCTGGTCAAGGGGAAGGGTCTGGGCAAGAGTGGACACATCTTACAGATCAGTACATGGCTGCTCATATGGTGTCACCAGCAGGGCTTTGGCATAGTTTCATAGTTTCATAGATTTAGGGTCGGAAGGGACCTAGTAGATCTTCTAGCCCGACCCCCCGCCAGGGCAGGAGAACAAAAAAAACCCCAAAACAAAAATGGGACTCAAATGAGTCCAGCCAGGTAGGCATCAAGCCTCTTCTTAAAGACCCCCAGGGTAGGGGCCAGCACCACTTCCCTTGGAAGTTGGTTCCAGCTCCTAGTCGCCCTAACTGTGAAGTAGTTTTTGCAGATGTCCAATCTATACCTCCTCTCCATCAACTTGTGCCCATTACTCCTTGTTATGCCAGCGGGCGCTAGGGGAAACAGCATCTCCCCCAAACCCTTCTGGTCCCCCCTAGTGAGTTTATAGACGGTCACCAGGTCCCCCCTCAGCCTTCTCTTGTGGAGGCTGAATAGGTTCAGGTCCCACAGTCTCTCACTGTAGGGTCTGCCCTGTTGTCCCCGGATCATGCGGGTGGCCCTCCTCTGGACCCTCTCCATGTTGTCCACATCCCTCTTGAAATGGGGCGCACAGAACTGGACACAATACTCCAGCTGTGGCCTGACCAGCGTCACGTAGAGGGGGAGGATCACCTTCTTGGCTCTACTCGAGATGCACCTGTGGATGCACGATAAGGTCCAGTTAGCCCTGCCAACCATGACCTCGCATTGTCGGCCCATGTTCATCTTGGGGTCAATAATGACTCCAAGATCTCTTTCTGCCTCCATGCATCTTTGATCATGAGGTATTGTTCCAAGAAGAAGGACTGCTGGGAAGAGATGGGATCCACCTGATGAAGAGTGGGAAAAGCACCTTCACAAAAAGACTTGCTAACATAGTGAGAAGAAGGGCTTTCAACTAGGTTTGCCAGGGGGTGGACACCAAAGCCCTGAGGTAAGTGTGGGAGCAGGTGACCTGGAGGAAACACAAGCAGAAGGAAGCAACAGGGGAGGCCTCCTCATTCTTTCTGAGAAAGTAGGGCAATAAGCTTCTTACCTCAGGTATCTGTACATGAATATACAAAGCCTGGGAAAGAAGCAAAAAGAACTGGAAGCTCCTGTGTCATCTCGTAGTCACAGAGCTATGATGTCATTGGAATAACAGAGACTTGGTGGGATAGCTTGTATGACAGGAGTACTATCATGGGTAGGTATAAACTGTTCAGAAAGGAAAAGCAGGAGAGGAGGACAAGTTACTGTTTATGTAAAAAAGCTGGAGCTTAAACCTCTGGTATAAAAACTGGAGATAGACCTGTTGAAAGTCTCTGGGTTAGGTTTAGAGGGGAGAGCAACAAGGATGATGTTGTAGAAGGCGTCTGCTATAGACCACCAGACCAGGAGGATGAGGTGGATAAGGCTTTCTTCAAACAGCTTGTGGAAGTTTCCCAATTACAGGCCCTGGTTCTCATGGGGAACTTCAATCACCATGAGATTTGTGGGCAGAGCAATGCAGCAATGCACAGGCAATCTAAGAAGGTTTTGGAGTGTGTTGGGGACAACTTCCTGGTGCAAGTGTTGGAGAGGCCAACTAAGGGTTATGCTCTTCTTGACCTGCTACTTACAAACTAGGAAGAATTGATGGGGAACATAGAAGTGGATAGCAACTTGGTCAACAATGACTATGAGATCACTGATTTCAGGATCTTGAGGAAAGGAAGGATGGAAAGCAGCAGAGTACAGACCTGGAACTTGTTAGTATTTAGCTGTCCCCTCTGTCCATGTGACTGATGGATCAAAAAGTATGGCTTGAGCAAAATGAAAGGGACAAGGGTAACTGAAATTCTGATGAGTGGAACAGGAGACAAGCTCCTCAAGACACTCTGGCCCCTGACAGACATTATGATTAAGATGTGATTAACTTGTTAATCTAATCTTAAGTAGTTACCTGGCCACATGTTTAATCAATGATGTGATAAAACAAGGAATAAGCCACAAAGTTATTAACACCAACTATACATAACAACTTTGTGGCTGCCCTTATCATGTCTTTAATTGAATATGTGGCTGGTGCCCAGCCTCTGAAGCACATGAGTGCCTTTCAAGACTTCTGAGGCTGGAAGTGCCCCTCAGCTGCTTGGGGCTCCCAACCAAGACAGCACACCATGTGCTTCCGTGACTGGGAGCCTCATCATTTCATCAGAGGCCAGCTAGAAGTCCTGGTCAGATGATTGTGGAGGAGCACAGGGAGAGAAGCTTGTCATTTGCTGATTCAGCAAAGGGACCTCAAGATCAGTGTGTCTCTGCACCGGTAATATGGTGTGATGGGATCTGTTGAAAGATCCCACAATTGTGCCTCCTGCCATGCATGTGTTTCCTGGCAGAAAGTGCAATTGCAGGGATCCCATATCAGATCCCATTGTACTTTTACTTTAATGTCCATCAGGGTACTCTGAGTCATTTCCTGCTCTCTCATAGTTCCTCTGTGCTGCTACAACTCTGCAAAAGAGTGTAGGAGTAGCAGGACAGCTCTGCATTTGGGGTACATGAGACACATAGGTCAGCACAGGCTGCTACAGTTAGCCACTGCTGCAGCATCCCTTTGCAAAGGCAGCATCTGGGGCTGTTGCCCTGGTCACCCCTCTTCAGTTACATAGCAGTAAGAAAGCTGGCACTGCTTTAGTATCCCTTATGTAGCCATTCCAGGTCTAAAGCATAAGAGGATTTCCTAGGAAAATGAAGGTTCATATGGGCACAACTGGCCAATGCTAAAATCAGGAGTCACAAAGATTATATAAAGCTGCCTTTATCCCATTGCTTTTTCTTCATTCTTGTTCAGAGAGCACCTTGGAGGACCCAGACAGTCTGGTCTTCCAGACAGGATTTTTGGTTTAGCTTCCCCAGGTGCCTCATCACTGCTTATCAAGTGAAGGTGCTGTCACAAGGAGTGATTTATAGGACTGCTCAATAGAGCCAAAGTTCTTAGTATGAGAGGATCTTTCAGACTCACTTTAAGTTCTTCTGCAAACTAAGGCCGCTACCTTCTAATCATACTGCTGTTTTCTATGTTTACTTTTGTCTTGGAAATTTGCTCTGTGAGTGCTGCCAGTGCAGAGGCTATCTTGTAAGCATCATAGTAACAGGCCCTGCACGTGGCCTTTGCATGACCTATGGGCCTGTCACTCAAGGGTGACCTAGTTTCCCTGTCAGACGCATGCCCAGTGTGAGAGAGGATAACAGTGCGCATGCCCAATTATGTTATATAATCAGACTAGAAAGTTCTGTGGAGTATACATTCTGATTGGCTACCAAATTCTGATAAAAGCCTAGTGAGCCCCCTCCCACGGGGAAAGAGAGAGAGAAAGAGAGAGAGAGAAAAAGAGAGAGAGACCCACGTAACTGGAGACAGAGGCTGACTGCTTCAGGGACTGTCCTCCAGTTAGGCCCTTGGGCCTATTGGCCTCTCTCCCCGCCTGGCGTTCTGTATTGCTAACTGTATTGATCCTCGGCTTCCAACCATCTTCGACTATGATTCCAGATCACCCTTACAGACTTTGACTGCAATCTCGGTGTGACTTACCTGGCTCCTGACTTCAGCAATCACCTCGGCTACCCAACTGTTCTGTGGACTGGCGACACCGACGCGTTACAGTTTTGTTCTGTTATTTTTCTTCCTTCATAAACTGTTGACCATCCCTGGGACTTACCTGACAGGCAGCCGCACCTATTCCCAGGCTCCGGCACCGGGAGTAGAAAGCAAGGGCCTGTCGGCGAACCCCTTGGGACAGCAGGTCCCCCCTGTTGTGTGTTGTTAACTGTAACTGAAGACTCCGTACCTGCGCTCTACCAAGCGTAAGTTAATAAACCTATTCAATTAAGGGACATCCAGCTTCCGTGTCACTCAGAACTCTACCGCCACTAAACCCAGCCTGTTCGTTCGGGTTACACCGTGATACTTGGGACCCTTTCTCTGGGGAGGGGAACCCAGCAACTTTTACTTAACCTTGACTTACACTTCTCTAACTAATATATCCTCAAGCAATAGTAACCTGTGCATAGGATCTTAACGCTAATACATAGTAACAATAGCATTTGATACCATGAGTGCTAATATTAAATGCAATGTAGTCCTATGGACAGTCTAATCACTTACACTTTAACAAGCGATTTGTAATACAAAATCTTCAAATTTAAAGACTCTGGAGAAGAAAGAGGCTGAGGATTTCTTAAAATGACAAATACAGTTTGAAAAGGCTCAAAGGAAAAAATATATATATTATACAAGAGGTACATTTCTCTCACTGAATTCAGATCACAACTGGAAGGCAATCAACTACTAGTGGAAAGAGGCACCAGCAAAGTGAAGAAGGCTAACCACTTGGGAACATAGATTCAAAAAGTGTATTGAAAAACAAACAAACAAACGATGCCAAAACAGAACAAAACAAACAACCCCCATGCCATATAAACGTGCAGAACTTCCTACCACACTATTACATCTGAAGGAATCTTAAAGCACATTCTAAAGAAATATGACAGAAAAGGGAATAAGAGAAAGCAGGATGACTCAGATGTACTGCTCAATGGATGTCTACTGATGTGGACCCAACATTCATTATTTCATGACTTATACCTCAACCCATGTGCACAGGAAATAGAAAATAACCAAATGACTCATTTTTTGCTATAAAGTGACAGAAGAAACATCGGAAATAGTAAGCCATTATATGCTTTGCAAACCTAAATGCCAAGTTGACCACCGTCTGGTGTTGTATTTTCAGTCCTTTTTAATTCTATAAAATTCACTGGACCAGATGGAATATGTAATGACATAAGTAACTCAAAGAAATACAGCTAGTTCTGTGCACACTAATAATCATGTATATTTCATTTCTGAGGCTAAAAAAAAAGAAAAATTGCTGAACATAAATCTTGCTGTCCCACCATGAAGTTAAAAGATTACAGTGGTCAGGTTTAGTACTGAAGGCCTCTTAGAGATATAAGGAATTTTTGCACCAGGCACCAAATCCTGACTTTGGTAATAGCCAGTTCCAGTTGTGTAGTGCAAAGCATAAAACTTCCTACAGTTATACAGTAACATGCCCAGGAGGGAAGTTCTTGCTAATCACTGGGCATGTCTACACATGCTATTATGTGTGCCTAAATTTAATTCACACTAGCCTAATGCACATTAAAGTGATTTAGGCATGCATCTACACATGCATGTGCTAAGGTGCATTAATGTGGATGTGCAGACCAACATGGGGCTAATGTTATCCCCAAGTCAATAGACATATACTGCATTCATGTGCATTAGTGTGTCTATGCATTTGCTAATGTGACATAGCTATTCACACATACATTCAATACCTGCTTTATCCAGGTATCAAATTTAGGCTTGAAAAACCTAAATTCACCATTTTAAGGTGCATTAAGGGTATGTATGTGTAGACATGCTCCCTTGATATGCCTTAAATTGGGCTAATGTATAATAAATGCACACATGTAGACATGCCCGCTGGGAAGTTGGTTTTTGGCTTGTAATGTAAGTGTTTATATCCCTTCTACAACAGACAGAGAGAAAATCTATGTAAAAAAATGTCATTTGCTCTTTTTGCATGTTTGACTTCTTTTGGAATCCTGTTCAATTTTTAATCCTGTTAAGTGACATGCAAATAGACATATCGAAATAAGAATTAGGCAGACTTTAGGCACCACAGTCACAAACAGTGATCCAAATCAATTCCACTTCCACTTCAACAAAATCCTTTTGGTTCCTGCATTTTGGCCTGAATTCCAGGGCTCCTAGACTTAAGTTGCTTCAAATGTTCAGAAGAAATCCAATTCAAACAGCTAGATGCATGATTACTACCTATGTTCTGCTGCAATTTAGAATGCAGCTGAGAAAGCACCTAAATATTGTCTAAAAACCATTAAATACCCGCAGAGCATGGCTAGGCACACTGACCACACTGAGTTCAATACAAACTCACTCATTTGAAAAATACAGAATGCAAAAGGTGGTGTTCGTAGAACTATGTGTGGATGTAAACAGTTCGAAGATGTTTATAAAATCATAAAATCTTAGGGCTGGAAGGGACCTCACTGATCATCTATTCTAATCCCTTGAGCACATGCAGAGTTTGCTATTCCTAAACCTTTCCACATAGAAGCAAATGTAGTTTCTTCCTGAAAACCTACAATGAAAGAAATTCCAAAATTTCCCTAGGCAGCATATTTTTATAGTTAAGCATATTTTCCCCAAGATTTGTTCTAAATCTCTTTTGCTTTACTTTAAAGCCACAGTCTCATGCCCTACCCTTTGGGGGAAGGGAAAGTGATTTTTCATCATTTTATTTTAGCCTTTCAAATATTTGAAAACTGCCTTAATCTTCTTTTCCCCCAAACTAAACATATCTAATTCTTTCAACCTTTTCTCATACAGTTTGTGTCCTAATCACTTTATCTTCCTTTCTTCTTCCTACTCCATGTCCTTCTTAAAATATGAGTAGAAAACTTGCTAGGTAGCATCATCTGTGAGGCCTAACTTGTGCTGAGTAGAAGGTTACTAGTACATCCCTTATTTTGCAGACAAATTTCTACAAATAAAACACAGAATTGTGTTTGTTTTTTAGGAACTGATTCATATTATTGTCTCATGTTGAGCTTGCGAACTACCATATCCCTCTGTCTTTCTCAAAAGACCAAGCGAGTTACCACCCATCCATTTTGTATTTACTTGTTTGTTTCTTTCAATTCTGGGGAATTTCATATGTCTGTGGTAAATTGCCTTTTGTTAACTACAGACAGTTATCTAATTGATCATAACACCTTTTGAATTTTTATCCTCCTCCAAAGCATTTGAAAGTTTTCCTATTTTTTTTTTTTGTCTGCAAACCTTATCAGATCTCCTTTCCTGTATCCCAGTCAATAATAAAAATGTTTAAAGCACCAGACCCAGAACACAGCCCCGTAATATCCTATTTAAGACCTCCTACCAGCTGGATATTCATTCAATTACTTGTATGCTTTGCTTTCAGATAATCAACCAATCATGTACCTACTTAATGTTAATTCTGTCTGGCCCACACATCTACAGATTCCTTTTAAGAATTAAATGTGAGGCCATGTCAAAATATTATTAGAAGGGCTATTTTTTTCTACTTATCTGATCACAGCTTATTTTCTTTGCCAAGACTGAAGCAAATAAAGAGGTCTACTACCTTTGCATCTTCCGTTTTTTTTTCCTTCTCTATTTTCCAATGAGACCATGTTTTCCTTGCTCTTTCTTCTCCGGCTGACACACTTGTCATTTTTTTCTCTTCTTGCTTGTTGTAACTTGAGTTATCCTCCCTCTCCCACTTTGCTTTCTTTATTTTCCCCCAACACGCTTATGTTATTCCTATACATACTTCCATAATTACACACACTTCCTCTTCTGTCTACCTTTCTCTATTTTGTTTTTCAGGTAGGTAAAGAGCTCCTTCTGCAGCTGTTTATTGTGATTATTTTTGTTTTTGATTTGGAACAAATATAATTTCCTTTAGGAACTTACCTGTTTTATTCGACTCCTCCTTTTTTTCTTTTAAATCAATATAGTTATGGCACTTAAGAATGCATACAGGCATTACACCATCTAAATACCCAAGGTACGGGCATTCAGAGGGTTTAAATTACCCAAAAAATGGCATGCCTGATGTACTTTATTTCACCTGAGGAGATACAGTAACTAGATTGTGATTGGATTAACCTGATTTAGGAAGAATTAACACAATTTTGCAAATGCCTACATTAATTCATAGCACAGCACTGGCCTTGAGAAAACCCAGGTGCTCACCCCAGTGCTGGGGAAAGCTATTCCCACTCCCAAGACCCTGACTGGGTTATTTTTGCCCCTGACCCTCCCTACCCCATTCTTTCCCATGTCCCACACAGACCTGCCACACACCCTCCTGATTTAACCCACTCTTCTCCCCAAGCCCCAATTGAATTGATTTCCCTGAATGGCTCCTAGGTGCAGCAAATGGCAGTGTGCACCACTCTCAGTCCACTTTTAGGCAGCTTAAAGTAAACCATATGAACATAGACCAGGTGTGACAAACAGCTGCATGCATCCTAACATGCTGTTTCTCTGAATGGTTGACATCTGTCCTTTTGAAGTTTGGGGTTCTTCTTTTGTACTTCTCATGCCTTCTTTTCTTTAGGCTCATGGAGCATTTATACATGTGCTCTGCGAAGCATGGGGGGATGCTTTAATTAGTACAGCTCTGAAAGCCATGCTAATTAAAAGTGCCCGGAGCATCACATGTATCAACATCCCTGCACTGAAAAATTGTGCTGGGGCACTTTAAACTAAAGCTCATCAAATGAGCTTTAGCTTAAAGCACCCTGCCACCATTTTTCAGCACAGGGGCAGTGATATATGTGATGCTGGAGGCTGCTGGAGCCCACCAATTGCCACACTCCAGCAGTCTCAATTAATTGAGTACCTAATATTTCCAAGCTCTTGCCACCTTGTTTTCTGCTCTAAACTGCCTTTCAAATGGACTTCTCTATACTGACTGTATAGGGAACCTAGATGCTTTAACCTATTGCTTGGGTCTGCCTATCTGAGGTGAGGTGTACTAGGTATTCTATAATCTGAACTGAGGACTTTACAAGGCCAGAATGGACATGATTCTTATTCCCTATGATATCCTATGCAAATAAATTCCATAAACTATTTGTTACTATGTAAACAAAAATCATTTTAAGTGACTTTAAATTTGCTGCCTTTTGATTTCAATGTCTCACTTTTTTTGTATAATGCTAATCTTTCACCATGTAGAAAATTAACCAAAAAATCCTGTTTTCCACATGATATCTTTTGTCACTGACATAAAGTAGATTTTGAAGACATGAAATAAAATTACTTTATTAAAACACTACTGAAAAGCTTGACTTTCAGTATATAATCTGAACCTGTAATTCAGTGAACTGAAATCACTAAAATGCTTGAGAGAGACAAAGAGAGAGAAAGAGAGAGAGAGAGATTAAATAAGATATTGTGGACATTGTTTAACTGCTTATCCTGAGAGGTATCAAGCATATTGAGATGCATATATATGAATGTACAAAGAAAACCTCATGTATGGTTCATAAGTGTTGGGAAGACATTCAGGTACATCTCTTAAAATGCTTTCTGGTCTGATATGTCCTCTTCTATGTTATGATCTGCTAACATCTTATTTCAACATAACAGGAACAGAATTTCCAGATTTTCCCTCAGGTACTTTCAGTACAATCAGCCCTGTTCTGCAAAGCATTTTGATTTGATGGGACTTTATTTTCCAATGGAAATTGATTCCATTAAAGTTTGTTTGCAACCAGCCTTACCTGTTATATTTTATAGTATCTTGCCTTCCTTTTCAGTTGCTTGCCATGGAAGTGAATGCAATTTCCATGCAGGAAATCACCAAGGCTTTTAAGCAAGTTGTTTCCTCAGTCAGAATTACAAATATGGATTTTATTAGTGTTTGGTATTATTTTGCGGAAACTGGGTTTGTGCTGTGCAGCCTATCAGGCCTCAGTTGTTTGACATACCAGATCGGCAGTTTAATAAGGTGATAGCTGCCTTCTAACTTCATCTTCAGGGGTGATAGAGTGACATTTGGAGGTGATCTCATAGTCGAATATGAACCACATCTTTAGTGTTTGTTTTAAAGGTTATACTTAAACTTTATTTAGTTGGAATCAGTGAACTGTGATTCATCAATAAGTTTGTTACTGTTTAAATAGCCACCTACGCAGATTTTAACTTGACTTGTTTTTAGGTAAATTATGCTGCAGTGCAAAAGATCACAACCCTGATGACTTGAGTTGGCAAGTATTTTCAAGGGCAGAAATGGATGTTTCTTGAAGGTTAGTGGCTTGCAGGAGAGCCTGTAGGTGGTGAGCCCAACCATTCATTTGGGTCATCTTGTGTGCTATTTGCATTACCCTATTTCAGTTCTATAGCAAAAGACAGCACCATTTGAATGTCACTGAGCATTGTGGAAACTACAATTCCCTACACTGAAACTACAACAGTATTTAACATAGGACAATATTATTTCCTCTGACAGTTTTAGAGCAAAGAGTTTCTCAATTTGCATATTACGTGAATACTGTGCATATTGATCCATCCTTAATAATATAAACATGCTTATAGCATATTGCATTTGTTCTTATGAGCTAATCACTTGGCTGAAGGACTCAAAATTATATTTACTTGTGTCTTTAATTAAATGACCTGAGGTTCTAAGTATGCATTCATATGGCTGATGATAAGGACTAGGTAGTTGACCAATTGCCTAACACAGATAATGGCAATAAGCAATCAGGAGAAAATATTTATTACGTTGTTTAGTTCAACTATTATTGAGGAAATTCCATATTGGTTAGCAAATGCTTCACACTACAGGAACAATGCAATTTCTTCTAGGACCAGGAACAGTCACTGATATTTAGATGTATTCTATGTAATTAAGCACTCACAGGACTTGCACAATTAGAAAAACCTTTATGAATTTCATGAAAGATAACATCACATGACCATATAAATCAGACTTGCTCTTAGTGATTCAAATATTGCAGCTTTTTTTTAATTTTAGTCAGAGCCATCTTTGTAGGTGAGGCAGCATCTTCATTAGTGATTTCTTGGGAACTGTTTGAATGAAGTGAAGATGCAGGTTTGGCAAATGTAAAGAGTATTATTTTTAGCAGACTAAAGATGTATGTATATATTAACCATTTAACAACATTAGTGGAAGGAAGAAACCCAGTAGATTTGCTTTGACAACATTAAAGAACTCTTTTAGTTTTCTGTGAACAATATACAAGTGATTAGTTCTGTTTTGTAAGAAAGCTTGCCAAAAGAAAAAGTCTTATAACATATATGAGATTTTGTTTGTGCACAAGTACCTGTTTATCTTCCTTCACAACTCATTCCCTCCTCACAGTTCTAAAAAATTCAGTCAAGTCTGGAAGCAGATACATTTCACAGTGATTAATTTGAACAATCCTTATATATTTAAATGAGAACACTACTCAATGGTTCCAATCCCAATCGGGGATTAAAGATGTACACTAGGCACTTAATTAGCATAAGGGCCCAGATTTTCAAAGGTAAGCAACTCATTTCCATTGACTTCAGCTGGAGTTAGATGCCTGTCTCTGAGGATTCAGGGCATAAATTCATGGTTATTCTCCAAAAGAGTCTACAGTCTTGTAAAATCAAATTCTCCTTATTACCCTTATTCTCAACGAGAAAATGCAATACTATGAGCAACCTCAACCTGTTAAAATTGATTTCAAGGGTATTCTTTGTAGGGTGTTTATATGTGTGTTCTGGAAGGTGGGGGGGGGGGCTT
>NW_017729032.1:74215315-74236315 GCF_001723915.1 Gavialis gangeticus
GGGGGGGGGGCTTTAATTAGAGCGGGTCTGAGAGCATCACGTTAGAGCAACACTCAGAGCATCACATGTAGCAGCATCGAACAAGCTTTACTCAAAGTGCCCTCACCACCATTTTTCAGCACGGGGATGCTGATACACCTGATGCTGGAGTCTGTTAGAGCACAATAATTGCCACACTACAGCAGACTCGATTAATCAAGTCTGCTCTGATGCATTGTAATTACAGCATGTCAGAGCAGCCTCAATGTACGTATATAGGTGCCCTACAGTTCTAGTTATTTATCAGGAGAAAAGGTATCAGAATCTGGCCTAAAATGAATATCAGAGAGTCAATATTTAGTTGTATGTAAAAGGTTCAAAATAACAAATAGGCTAGAATTATATTCATGTTTTATTTTGCAAAAGTTGTAAAAAGCAAATTTTATGGAAGATCATTCATTAACAGAAGAGAGACTAAATCGATTAATATATGAGTAAGGCCCCAAGTTTAACTCCAGATATAGCCACGGTTTTTATATATAACATTTCCATATATTAATTCAAAATGAAACTTGTGGCAATATCCTTCTTTAATGTTACTTAATATACAAAGGAGCAGAAACCTTATTGCTTTGTCTGTGCCACTTGCAGATGCTAATGAGTTCTCATCTGGCACAAATGTGATTAGAAATGCACTAGGTAAAGGAGATTGATCTCCACAATAGTTAATGAAACTGAAATGAAGAAAAGAAGAGATAGTGCTGCAGATCTTACCTGGAATCATACTCACCCTTGGCAGAGCACCTCATTTACTAGTTGCATGACGGATACAGTATTATAAACCTTCTTTATCTAGAAATAAAGTTTATCAAGCTTAGGCTGCAATGAGTCTTTGAGGTGTTTTCACAACACTTCAACACATTTTTATTAGCAACTATAATGCAGCAATCTAACTTGTGTAAGTATTAGCATTACAATTATATTACCAAAATTCTTACCTGTAGTTTTACTGTCAAAAGAAATTACATTTAGTCAAGCTTGGCTAATGGCACAACTAAAAGCAGTATTGAAAAATCAAAATGCAATACACAGGAAAAACCAATGTGAGAGCAGCTAGGGCAATAATATTCATTTCTAATAAAAAAAAAAAACCCTCTAGAATATGCTCTAAAGATACAGACTGGAAAGAAACAAACAAGAAAAGGTGACGTACCAGAGAGGAAAAAAAATGCCTCACCACGATTTATTTGGCTATCAATAAAGAGCACAGACCTTACCCTATTTTAACAACTAATGAAACATTAGTTTAAAGTGCCCAGAGACAAAGAAATTTCAAATGCCACCAAAGGTTGCCAAGAAGTAAAGGTTTCTGCATTTATAAAATCATTCTCTGAATTACAGAGGTGGTTTAAGGCAGTAATTCATTCAAGGGATTCAGCTGACACTGTAACTCACAAAAGTTTAGAAATGTCAGACGCCTACAAGATGAATTGCTGCCTTACAGCAATCTCTAATTATACCTTATAGATAAGTTAAATGAAAGAAAACCTCGATAAAAAGGAATGATTGCTATAGACTACAAACTATTTATACTTCAGTATACTGTACCAGTCCTATATGTTCAGTGGATTTACACAAAAAAGTACAAGAAAAAGTATTTTGTTACAGTGCTCTAATTCCTAACTATTAGCCTAAGCAAATAGTTGTTTAGTTCTAGCCTAAATCCCTTTGGTTTCCAAATCTAGCCACAACGGCAACTATGTTCCTCGAGGGGCCCAACAGGGTGACTCTGTTTCAAGTGTTCCTAACACAAAATGATAAGCAATAATGCTCACATTTATGTATATATTTTAAAAAAAAGCAAAACAAAAGAAACAGCTGAACGGCCACGGAGACTCTGGGCAGAGGGCTTGATTGGGTTCTGGGGTTAATGGCACAGTGCGGTCAGCCAAGCAGGTGAGGAGAAGCAGGAGAGTGCCCAGCATGTGACAAAGGGGGCATTATGGGGTCCTGGGGCCATGCAACCTCCAGCCACTCAGAAATTGGACAACACTGGCCTAGTCATTAAAACATTCATTCAATAAGAATTCCATGGTTACGTGCCCTAGTCATATTGATGGGTCCAAATCCACATCTCTACCTCCTAGGGAAGTACCTTACCCATCAGCCATAGTTTGGGATAGTTAGCCTCTGCACATTATGTTGAGGTTCTTCCACTACTTCCACTACATCCTCTTCTACTACTTGCAGCTTCAGTTTGAAAGAATGAGTCCTGGTCAGCATTTAAAAAAAAAATGCACACTGGCCACATCTACATGCATACACAAGTACTAAATGACTGTGCCATAACCAGAGTTACTGTGCAGTAACGTTCCCAGCTTTTTAGTGACACTGATGGTACAGCACTGACTGCACAGTAGCTTGTTGCTACTGCACAGTGGCATTGCGCCATGCTTTGTGCCATGTGACATTACTGCACAGTAGTAACAACCTACTGTGCAGTCAGTGTCTTGTGTAGATGCTGCCACAATTGTCTACCCCTAGGGATAAGTTTCAGACTCTGAACACAAAGTGAATGGGAAACTTGCAGCCCTTATTCAAGTGTCTAAGCTTTAGAAACACCTTTGTATCTAGATTATTTCATTGATGAGCTATAAGCACCTTCTCCACTTAGCATGCTGGCTTTTAGGACTACTCTTCTGAAGATCCTGACTCTCCCCATATAATGAATAGGGAGCATGGGTGCCTAACTCTGGGTTTCACACTTTGTTCAGGAGGCCAAATGCCTACAATTTACAGATTGCATAGCTCAAATTGCAGGTATCAAAGTGTTTTACTGGATTTGACCTTTAATCCTCATTTATATAACACCCTAACACCCTGGCAGTACAAAGTGATGTTAAAGCGAGAGATAATGAAATTGATTCCGCTGTAAGAATCTTTTTACATGGTATAAGTGGTATAAACCTGATTAAGCAAGATGAGAATCAGCAGTAGGAAGCCGTTCACATCAAGCTGACAGAACTGCAAACAAAAACATGTATCAAATGTTTTGGGGGGTTTTTTCCAACACAATTGCACAAGATTATCTGGACTATTCAGATATCTCCATGCATTCCATAGAGGGCATTTTGTCTATTTTCCTTCAGGCAGCCTGCCAACCTTCCTACTTGCTAAACTTTTTTTCAGGGGGAGATTTGGGAGGCTGAGTTGCAGGTAGTAAAGGTGAACTTGTATGTTACACTTAAACCATACTAATGAGCATCCACTTATTAAAGCTCATTAACTCCTGCTAGGTTCCCTCAGAGCATCTCAAAGGTATTCTACTTCAGGCATTGGTTAACTCTGTGCTGGGCTACCTAGCTTGTGTTAGGGTAACTTCTAGGGGTAGATCCAGAAGGGATGCAGTAATGCAGTTGCACCCACCTCCCACCTCTTTGATTCCTGCTTCACCCAGTTTTTAAAACTAACTGCCTAGGAGGAGCAGTGGGATTTCTATTCAGACAACTCTGAGAGCTCCAACTGACTTCATGATTCAGTATCATCTTTCTGAATCTTGCTGATCTCTCTCCATGCCACAGGTGTCAATGACTCTTTACCCTTTTTACTTGTCTCCATGTTCTACTATTCACACTATCTGTCTGCACTTCCTTTATGTTAGTTATTTCTGGTAATGCCTCTCTTCTGTTGACTGTTTTTAGCTCTAGCTAAAAACCTGAAGTCAGGTGTAGTAATATTTACTGAAGTGTCGAAATGACTGAGAGCAAAGTATTAGAGGCACTGTTAAGACACTCAAGAAAGCTACAGTTTGTTTTATGAAACTGAAGAAGAGATGTACATTTAACTATAATAAATACAGGACTAGTGACACAATATATTTTGCCTACGTTGACTCTTTTTTTGCCTAGTTTGTTGTGTTTTGTTTAAACATAATATGTAATCTAGAAACTTAGTGCATATCCCAAAAAGTTATATTTGTTTTTGCTTTGATATTAACATAATATTAACCCTTTAGCACATTACTAAACCTTCTACTTTCTCTGTAACTGGTGAAAAATGTGTTCTGTGCTATATGGGGTGATGCACCACCTGATCTTCCTTTTTCAAAATACTAGATCTGCCAATAGTAACTTCAGTCTCCTCCATGGAGATAAAATAAGCAATTTGTAGCCCTCCAGCATCACAGGATGCACTGCTCTCAGTCCCCCTTCACTTCCCAAACAGATACAGAACCCAAGTTTTGGGCTCCACAGTTCAAAAAGGATGTGAAGAAGCTTGAGAGGGTGCAGAGGAGAGCCATGCATATGATCACAGGTCAGGAAAACAAATCTTATGATGAGAGGCTGAGAGCCATGGGGCTCTTCAGCCTGGAAAAGCGAAGGCTCAGGGGTGATCTGGTGGCCACCTATAAATTTATCAGGGGTGCTCATCAGGATCTGGGGGAACATCTGTTCACCAGAGCGCCCCAAGGGATGACAAGATTGAATGGTCACAAACTCTGCCATGACTGATTCAGGCTGGACATAAGAAAACTTCTTCACTGTTCGAGCCCCCAAGTTTTAGAATAGACTGCTGCCAGAGGTGGTTCAAGCCCCCACTTTGAACGCCTTCAAGACACATTTGGATGCTTATCTTATGGGATCCTATGATCCCTGCTGACTTCCTGGCGCTGGGGCAGGGGGCTGAACTTGATGATCCTCCGGGGTCCCTTCCAGCCCAAATATCTATGAAATTTATGAAATCTACACACATATTTTGGGGTGTGGGGGAGCACTTTAATTAGAACAGTTCTGAGAGCCACTCTCAACAAAGCACCTGCAATATCACATGTATTCAACATCCTACACTTCAAAATAGTGGTGGGGGGGGGCACTGTAACTAATGCTTGTTCAATGAGAGTTAGTTAAAGTACCCCCACTACCATTTTGAAATGTGGGGGTGCTGAATACATGTGACACAGAGACTGCTGGAGCATGCTAATTAGCACACTTTAGCAGACTCACAGCAGATTTGATTAATCGGGTCTGATCCATTGTGGGCTAATTAGCACATATCAGAGCAGAGCTCTATCACATGCATAGGTGTCCTGGCTCCTAGCTGTCCTTTTGATTACCAGTCCTCTAGTGGCAAGTCTGAGCTGTGAAGACAAGAAATGCATTAAATTTTAGTGTATGACTTCTCATGATATGTTCTAACTTTAACATCATTTAACATTCCACCGATTTAGTATGGTCTAAGTGTAACATGTAAGAGAAAGTGTAATGTAAGAGAAAGTTGTGGCCTCATGAATTAACATCTGTTGAAGAACCGTGATTGGGAGAAACTCTGAGCGGTTCAATATACAGAGTTTCATTCAAGTTCTTCCATTGGGAGCTGGATAGGATTTGTCTGACAGAATGTTGAAAATCCTGAAACCTTACACATTCATAGACATAGGAGTCAATCTTTGGGAATCAGACAGAAGTCTATCCTATCCAAATTAGGGTCTTGTTTACCCCTACTGGCCTCTATTTAACTCTTCCCTGGTAACACAGCTACAAAAATCTTGCTACTCAGAAAGGTGATCCTGCTGTGTGGAGTAAGAGCTTTTGATAGGATAATTCAGCTTGAGACACAATTTTTCAGGGAGTTAGTTGCTGGAGATTGGGGACAATGCTATTCTTTCTCAGACTACCTATAATGCTCCCCACCTTCCCCTCACTGATTGCTGTCTTTGTAGGGTCCAGCATCAAAAGAAATTGGTCAGCCAACATCCCTCCTCAGTTTGATGCAGTATAAGATATCTTACCTGAAACACACTGAAATATTTTTATTTACTTTTTAAAATGCTCAGACTGGAGACTTAATTTTGCTTTCAAAACTTAGTCAGATTAGTTGGACACAATTCCTTTCTGCATGTAGTCTTTTTGCTTTAGTTTTCACACAAGGTGGACATTGTTTTCCCATCTATTTTACAAAAAAAGAACTAGCAAAAGAACATTTGATAATCACTGCTGCTGGGACAGTTTGTACTAGAATGGCCAAGTAGTTGCATCAGCAAATTCTGCCATTGTTTGTGCAAATATGCTCCCCAACAGGACAGTTCTATACAAACAGGAGGAAAGGAAAAAGTGATGACAGGTCCTGTAAGGTTTCCCATTACATGTTGTAAGGAATAGGGTTAATAGGCATGGCTCAGCTGAAAACTGATTAAAAGCTGTTTAAGGGGCATCTTTCCTCCAGAAACTGGGAATCAGGAAGTTGTTATATCTCTGTCCCTCTGGCAGCTTCAAACTTACCATTCCTGGGATCAGAGTAGGACCACATTTCAAGGTATTTGTAGATATTGCAGTGGTCCCTTTTCTTACGGGGTGGTGAAAGAACTCTTTCCTCACTGCTAGATTGACCAAAATGAAATACATCCTAGTTGGATAGGCAAGAAGGTTGCAACTTAACTGATACTCACTTTGGAGGGGACCCTGATGCATCAGAGTTGGGGGGAGGAGCTTGAGAAAGGGCACTAGAGTAGAGGAGTGGGGCTCCTAATGCCTAGTATCAGGGACAGGTTCAGAAGGTGTGTGACACCATGGTTACATGCTTCTTTGTGCTGTAGGGGATCTGGCTAGATTCTGTGCTTTTGTGTAGCTTCACAGGCCAGGAGTGAGTGCTGCCATGTTGCTTGCCCCCTCATTTCCCCTGCTGTTGAATTTTAACAGGGAGGGGAGGCACTCACAGCAGCAGCATTTACCCCCTGGTCTCTGCAGCCTGATGAAAGCAGGAGCTCCAGCTTAGACCCCTCTCTAATTAGCTGGTGAGCTCAGAGCTCAATGTGCATGCATGGCACAGGCAAAACTGGAGGGGAGAGTCCAGGTGCATCTTACCCCATTCCTCGATCTACTACTTCCTGATATAGTAGAGAGAGAACTCCCTTTCACCTTTATTGCCTTAGAAATGTTGGAGAGGAGGATGGTAGAATCCGAGTTCACAGCTGGTGCCAGGTTGGAAAGCTAGTGGGCTAATGGCAAGCCTGCCAGAGATAGGGTTGAATAATCAAGGACAGAGTTATGACCTGCACTATATGATTTATCGGCAGATAGAGTTCCCAGATGAATTAAACCTGAGGGCTACTTGACGACATCCTTTGAATCTTGTCTTTATTCCTCTATAGGCAGGACAACAAAGTTTATGCACCATAGAATACTGCAGAGCTGCAGGTACAAAGTAGATTTCAGTCACCATGTGAGTTTTTACAAAATCTTCCATGACTGTCATTATAAAGTACAAAACACCACCACCAACAACAAAACAGCACAAAAAACAAACAGTTCACTCACACTGGTAGCTGAAGTACTGCAATATTTGTTTTTCCCTACAGTTACAACAGGAAGTAAGGATGAATATCAGCTTGGTACCTGATAGCAAAAATTACTTTTTATGTAATCATTGCAGATGACTGACAGTATGTATGCCTGTAGAAGTGAGAGTTTGGATAGACAAGAAGATTTTTGGGTAGGAGGAGAGGCTATTTTAACACTTGTAAAAAGCTAGCTCCTTCTACTGTTCTTTTTTATAGCATCCCAGAGTTTGCTATATACCTTACAGAAATAAGTGAAGATATATTTTCTACCCTGAAAAAGATTTTCAACTAAGACTCTGAAACTGGAATTGGCAGTGTCTGTGCATTGTGCATGACTGGAACCTTAGTTTAAGTTTGTCTGAAGGGATTAGAGCTGTATGTAGGTACAGTAGTTTGCCTACCTGTTGCCTATTTAAGGCTGAGGCCAAAAACTCTACACCATCTAAATCAATGGGACACCATGATAGCTCATTAGTTCACTACATGCTGTCAATTTGAGGTCTCAAGCTTTAATTGAAACTTGTTTATAAAAGCTAAATAGCGACTGTCACAGTTATTTCTCTATATTATGTTCAGTATTCATTTTACTTGAGAATACAAAGGAAAGTGATTAAGAGGTTACAAAAAGCATAATGTAAACAAAAGAGGAGGAAAAAAAGATAAGGAAGTTTTCTTCCATCCCCCTTCAGACTCTTTTTCTTACAAACCCACCTAGCCTCTGCTTTTTAATCTTCCACTAACTTCATTGTAAGAGGCAGAGCAAAATATTGCCAGAACAGCTACAAACAGTGGAAGCAGATGTTGCATTCAAGCAACAGCAGCTGGTTTATCTCACACTAACCAGAGGCACCAACTCAATCTAATTTTCTTGACTCAAGAAGGTTCAACTTTTCACATATGAGCAGTCTACCAGCATCAGCTGTATTCAAATCTATCATTAGAGTAATTTCCATCAAAGGACTTCTGCTTACTTAGCAACATATCATCAATCAACTGCTGTCATTTTGAATCAGCCATAGCCACTATGCTGACTCATGCTACCAATGCTGGGTATAGTGTCCCTGTTACAAGTATAGACTGGGCAAGTCAAGGGGCAGAACTACCAAAGGAAAGCATTTCTGCTCTGACACTGAAAAGAAAATGACTAGATTGATGTTGATAGTTTGTTGACAATCTATTGTGTGTAGAGAAGATACTTCTGAATTCAGCCATAAACAGAAACAGGGATTTAAACACAGATTTAAGACCTTCCCTCAGCTGTCCAGGATTTAAAACTTTGGCACACTTGCATACAAAGCATTACAATTATTGAGCTTTAAAACTATTAAGGCTGAACAAATTAAAATATCAGACTTTTATAGGGCTTTGATTGAACACATTGAAAAGAGCAATCATGGCAATTAGTGGTTTCTGGTTTGATTTATAATGGGAGTGGCTCAGCTTTTTAGGTCTATTCTCTAGCAAATGAATGTGTTCAGATGTAGTTAAGGATGAATGTTGCAACCAAAAATTTGGCCTAATAATATATCTCAGTTTCCTGTGGGGGTAGAAAATTTGGGTAATAGTTATCCCACATCAATATTTTAGAAAATAATTTCAACTGCATATGTACATATTTCCTGCTCAGTCTCTACTGACAACCAGTTTGGGGGGTGCCAACTAGTAATGGCATTGTGTCTTATGAGGCTCTGCCTAGATCACTATTTTTCCCCTCTTAAAGTATGCCTCAGTTCAAACAAAAATTAAGCCTAAGGCCTTGGTTATGCAGGAGGTCATCCTAGATTACTACAAATAAGTGCCTAAATAGTGGTTTGGTACTTAAGTACCTGTCTGAATCTGGAATTTAATGTGTGGACACATAGCAATTGATCTATTTCAAAATATCCCTGATTGGTAACTGGTTCACAGCTGTATGAAGTGCTGTGGCCCCAACACCAGGGGGTGGGAATCATCACCCAGACCAGGATGCCTCAAAGTGGGTGAGTGAGGAAAATGCCCCGTGCTTTGGGGCTCCAGGGAGTAGATGACCTGTGCCTGGAGGCATTTTCACTTCTCTGGGCTGCCATGTCTCCTAAACATAATTCAATAAACTTTAATAGCCTTCAGCTGGCCAAAGTCTGAAGTGTGATTGCTTGATTTAGGGGAAGGGAGAAAGGGGTACTTGAGCTCATGCTTTTTAGTTTCTGGGGACTGGATGGGAGGGAGCTAGGGAAAGTAGCCAAGTAGGAAGGGAAGACACAGTTGATTGTTAGAAAGATAGCTTTTATTTAACAACCTGTGCAAGCAAGCTCATTGACTAAAAAGTGCTAACAAAAGGCAATACAAGTGGGAAGTAGAATCCTAGTTGCATACTAGAGTAGCCATTTATAGCAGTGGGGAAGGGAGGAAAGGTGTAGTGTGGGATGCCTGGAGGAGTAAATGGACCTGGGCCATGTGACATTTGGTGTCTGCAGATAACCCTGAAGCATTTCATAGGGAACCAGCTCAAAATAGTACTTAACTTTCCAGGTACATTTTTGAACCATTCTAGGTGTCTTCAGCAGACTTGTAAGTGTGTTTAGCTTCACATTTAAACTAAATTTACATTATTCTAAGTGTTATATGTGTCCATAGCCAATGTCTCCTTTCGTTGCTAATAAACATACCCTTTTCTCTACTCCACACACTGTATCATGTTACTGATAAAAAATGATTAGGAGTCATTTTTACAGCTTTCACTAACAATCTAACAGAATTAACAATAACATTATATATTAATTATATAAAAAATACATAATTTGTGGTTATTGGCAAAAGCACACAAGAAAATTATCCACTCTACTAATTTAAACAAAAGTAAAATCAAGCCTAATGTATGAGGGGTATAAAATAGATAAAATAAAGCAATATAAAACAGTAATGTAAAAATTGAAAATGGGAAATTTATTTGAATTTGGCCCTTATTTGTGCAAGTAGCACAAATATACCTACAAAATATAGGACAGCCTGGATATTGTCAGAGAGGAACCAAACTGGTTTTCTTCATTAGCCCAGTTTTTCACTAATGGTAAGGTTCATTTCTCTCTTTATTTCTTTAAAGAACAAACAAGACCACAAATAGTGATTTAAATCATCCATCTCATTCTTTCTGCAAGAACATAGCCTGTCTGAACATGAGGTCCATGACCACCTGCCCATGATGGCTGCAGATTTCAGAGTGAATTGCAGTCTACTAACAGCCTTTTATTGTTTGTGATGTTGTACTTCAGATAGATAAGTTTATAAGCCAACAGAATAGGTTCAAGAAAAATCTCACTGCCTGAATATCTAGCTGAATACTGACATCTTTAATTCTTAATGTATATTATGTTTTAATTAATGGGGATATATAGGGTTGTAACTGTCACCACATTTCCCAAGCTATTTGTCTGGAGGAAAGTATAAATGTTATCCATCCAAACAGGAGTTTGTTTGGAAGAGAAGAAGCTTCTACCATGCACTTCCTACAGTATATGATATGGATGCCAACTCTAATTTTTATCCAATAATTTAGAGTTCTTATTTGAGTTCAAATGCTCACATTAAGCAGCCCTGTTTTAGATCACACAAGCCCTCCACTCACAGAGTTTGGTAGGGATAAAAGCTGCCTGACAAAATAATTAGAATTTTGTTACTATTTGGAAATGAACCATGGGGTCTGCACCCCATACTTAGGCTTCATATAATAAAATGAACTGTACCTTAGATCTATAGACCTTTAGGGCTGCCATACTTCTACCAGTTTTCTTGTAATCCCCCTCCCCCCCAGGCTTGTTTTGCTTTAATACTTATATATTTAATGTGTTTATTCCAGCTCAGATTTGTATTAACATAAATTCTGGGGTATTTAACTGATGACACCACCTTTAATTTCTTTTTTTCTGTAAAAAAAAATTCTCATTTCTTCCTGTCATTCCCAAAAGACAATAGTTTGGATTTCACAGTCTTTATTTTCAAAGATTTCATAGATGTCATAGATGTTAGGGCTGGAAGGGACCTTGCATGATCATTGGGTCCAGCCCCCTGCCCAAGGAGCAGGAACTTATAGGGTCAAAGGATCTCAGCAAGATAAGTGTCATAGAATAATACACTATGATTAACCATAGGAGAACTTTGTTGATTAATGTTATTGCCAGTTTCTTCCATAATTTTCATTGGTTTTATGGCAGTGACACTCAACTTTTCTCCCCAAGGGACTGGACAGACAGTGTCCAGTTGGTCCTTGGGCTAGATCTGACCAGTGACTTCAAGCCAGAGCCTGGAGCAGGTGAAGCGAGCACCATCCAACCATTTGGAGGAGAGTGGGGGGCAAACCTGCCACACAAGCAAAGGGTCCTTGACTTGGATCTGCAGGAACAGGGCATGGCTCTGCCCCACAGGGGGAATGGATGTGGCCCAAACCCAACCTGGTGCTGCCAGGGGAAAGAAGGTATGGTCTAGCCCATGAGAGGTGTGGGAGGGGGTGTGGTCAGGCCCCAATTGAGGGCTGTAGGGGGAACAGGCATGGCCTAGCCCTAACCTGGCCCTACAGTGAGGAAAGGGGTTTGGCTTGGCCCTGATATAGCTATACGGTTTAAGTGCATGGCCTGACCCTGCAGGGGAAGGGGGTTGCAATCCAGTCTAGCCTTGACCAGCTGCATGGGATTTGGGAATTTGGGAGGGGGGGCACTGCTCCCCTGCCACAGGTGACTTGTAACTTAAATTTATTTTAAAGGTTCTGGTAAAAAAAAAAAAAAAAAGAGAGGGGGGAATGGAGTTGCAGACCCGCTTTGGATCTTTCTCCCTCTCTCTTTTTCTTGCAGTGCCACCAGAGAAAGGGAGGTTTTGCTACGTGGCTGGACTCTGCTGCTGGTTCTTAGGTGGCCTTTGGCTGCAGGGGAAGCTGCAACAGACTTTGCCTGCTGATGTTGGGCTGCATGCTGCTGCTGTTTGCTCAGCCTCTGGCCATGGCAGGTGATGAAACTGTAACAGTCACCTTTTGTGGACCCACAGATAAATAAGTTTATGGACCCACTGAAATCGGGGGGGGGGGGGCACTTACCCCCTGTGTGACCCCCTGATGCTTTGCCTATGTCCCATGTCACCAAATTTCTGTATCCATGGGGAGCCCCATGGGCCAGATGCAGTGGCTCCATGGGACTTATTTGGCCTGCAGAGTGGAGGCTGAGCACCACTGGTCTCTGTAGTTAAAAGCTCCCTTTAGATCTAGGAAGGCTCTACATAAATAATTTTGTCTGTTTGCATGTTTTTATGACAAATAGTACAAGAATAAGCAGTGGTCCATGAAAGAACAGCCTTCTCTGAAACTAGCCTGCTCATCCCCTGGAACATTATTTTAAGAAATCAACGTTTGTAGGTGAGAAAGTGTCTCCCAAATATTTTGAGTGTAATACTTAGAAGATTAATGGGATAATATGCTGAAGGAGCTCTCTTATTACCATTTTTAAAGATAGGGACTATTATATTTTCATTTCATGGAGCTATTCTATATTTTCATTTGAGGATAGCTGCCTTCTAAAATAAGTATATTATATATTTTTGTCAGAATTGGAGACCACCAATTGATACATTCCTTGAAGATTTCTGAGATAAGAAAGTTGACCCTTAAGGACCTTACTTGATTCCAAAAGTGAGGTAATGATCTTCTTATGATTTAAGATATAAACATTCCTTTACTAAATACTCTTCACTTCCCTCACCAGCTATGTGCGAGTTGTTAAATGTGTTTTAAAAAATGGAAACTTATGTTTCTTTTGGGATATAGACATTAGGGATTAAGCTAATTGTTTTTGTCCCTTTGGCTATAATCAGCCAACACCATCTATTACCTTTATTTTTCCTGAAGCTACCAGTTATTCCTACAGCCTCATTTGATACTGTTTTTCTCTTTCTTACCAGTTTTCTAAAATTTAATTTAATCTTTTTGCTCTGTTGAAAACTGGCACAATCACTTTCAGACTTGTAGTTCTTCAAGGCTTTTATTAAGGAGTCTTTAGCTTTAGAACAGTTTTCATCAAACCATAGTTTGTGCTACTAATGCATAACCTTTACAAAGAAACCCTATTTTGTGAGAACTTTTTAAAGCTGCTTCATATTGAATAATTCATTCATGGGGTTCTTTCTCTTTAAGAATGAAAGATGAGTGGCCTGAGACAGCATCACCTTTATGCTGATGATCACAGAATTAATGCACAATCCCAGATAGGTCTCCAAAAGTTCTTAGATGCTTTTCAAAAATATTATGTTTTGAAAAGCTTAGAAATCAACATTCCTTCTTTTAGTGCCTTATCACATATAATTGCTGGAGGATTCCCAATGTTTCATTTATTACATCTTCATTATAACCAGGGATCCTGGTTTTCTGTGATAAAAAAAAAATCTCCAATTTTCAGATAAAAACAGTAACCCAAAATCCACATTTTTCCATGATTAAAATATCACTTTTATAGAGAGGTATATAGTGGTGCTTCATTTCAGTAATGGAAAAATGTGGATTATGGGTTACTTTGTGAATCTGAAAACTGGAGATTAAGAAAACCAAGATCCCTGATTATAACATATGTCAGTGTCACCAATCACCTTCTATAATTACTTGTAACTCTGGATGTTTATTTTGGATCATCTCCAGATCATTATATAGCACTTTCTATTTCAGTACTGCATCCATTCTTAGATAAATGGTAGGAAATAGGTATTAATAAGAATTAAAGGAGTTCTGCCATGACATTTAATGAGTACTGCTAAAAGATAGTTAGACTCTACGGCCAGTAAAGACTTTTACAGGTATAAGTGATCCAAAATTGGTCTATATCTTTAACAGAAGTTCATCACACAAAACTGACCTAATATATATTAAATAATATAATATTTTGCTCTTAAGCTTTTGCTTCTATCTCTAATGAAACTATGGTGAATAAAGATAGAGGAAAAAGTTTTTGGTTGGTTTGAGACTGATTTTGTCAATTCCTCAACTGGAATAAAATCCTCACTATTCAAAATTTTGTATTTATTTAACATGTTCTATTAAATATCTTTGCATACAAGTTTTCCTTTAATTAAACTTAATAAATGATCAGGATCTTCTAGTTATGGTTTTAAATCACAGACTAATTTCATGACGACTGTTAATTCTTATAGAAGTAGATTATCTTGTTCTTCATTTAATTTAATTATAGCAACTGTTGAGGATATGAGAGATACTTGGAGCTTTGAGAATCTTTGGGGATTTGATAGAGGCACTTTTGTTACCTTCATTTTCCCATCATAGGGCTGTTTTCTTGGTCTTTTTTCCTGGAGGATACAGCCAGGCAGTGAATTAAAACTCTCATTCAAATTAGAATCAAGAGTAAGGGGTAGCTGTGGATTAGATAAATCTATGTTAACACTTCCTTTTCCCACAGTACCTATAGTTGGTGAAGTGATAGAAATTATTTTTTTCCACAGATCTTTTCTTCTGATGTCTCAAATTCTATGATTGGACTATTCCTGGAGAGGTTCTTTTTAAGTCTTTCTTAATAAATTGTGTAAATCGCAACTATGTAGAAAGATATCTAGATATTGATAGGGTATAGAAACAAGGGGTGCTTCCAATATGGGTGGACTGACAATCATATTTACAATGGTCAGACCTATTACGCAGTCCTAGGAATTTATTCCCAAAAGCCACACTGGATTTTAACAGACCAATTAATTAACAGGCATTTTATAAAAGAATAGATAATGTACAATAACACAGTTACTAAAGGATATGTAAATTATCAACATATGAAAACACACCAAACAGACCAAATAAAACCAGGTTACAAGGTAGCTGCTACCTTGTGGTGGTCACCTATGGCAGCAGCAGTTAATGTAGAAGAAGGTTCCAGATCACCCAGGTGGAGGTGATTCCACTAACAGACTTTCTTCCAGGGGATTGCATCAAAGGCAACCCCAGCATCACTGTCAGGAGGTATGGGAAGAGTCAGTAAAGTGCTAGGCCCATCACCCAGGTCACTATCAATTGACTGTGATCAGAAAGTCCGGACAGAATAACGCAGCTGCCACGCAGGACTGGCAGGCAATGCTTGGTGATGTACAAGCAGTCAAGGCATGCCATGGCAATCCCACCACAGTTCACCTTCAGACAAGTGTACTGCCTCTCACCAGCATGGAAATAGTGCCAGATGTCAAAGAGGTCTGCTGCCTCCAAAGCGGTCCGCAGCTGCTAGGCCAAGGACGGATGTGGTTCTGGCCAATTCTGATCAAGCTGATCATTGAACATGCAAGTAAAGTCCTCATCCAGGAAGAGAAGGTTGTCACCATCAGCTGTGCTCCACAAAATGTCAGCCCGGGTATAAGAAAAATGAGTATTATTGGTTGTGTTTGCTTACTTCTTGGTGAAAACTAGGTGCTTGGTAGCCCTTAGGTCCCAGCAGGTATCTTAAGGCTGATGTTCAGCAGCATGTCCACCCCATCTCACCTGCCATGATTTTATATAAAGGTAAGTAAAGAGGGAGGCTTGCTGGCCTGAACCGCTGTTGCCCAAAGGCTAACTGCTGTTTTTCATACTATATGACCTGCTTTTGGGTCAAAGGCAAGCAATGCCAACAGTCTCTCAGCTCAACTCTAACTCTATTCACAGGGGCTTACGGTTAGTTTTCTATTGCAACCTAGTCCACATTCTTGAGCTGGTGCGATTTAATCACACACACACAGCTGTGGGACCCCTGGTTGTATTGGGTCCATTTAAATGAAAGAAATAGTCTCAGGTTAGTAACATGGTACCTGGTCTTTGGATTTTATCCAGTCCCCGGGCCTGAAACGCAATCACTAACGGTTCATCATCTTTGTTTCTGTAGGTATTCGCAAATCTAATGTGCTTCAGGTCTCCAGACACTGGTCCATCTGCTTCTCATCTCAGAATTCTGGTGAGTGAAGAGACTCCTCTGAGACTCAAAAGGAGAGAGTTTTCTATTCTACTCCTTCATCCTTGTTGGGGCATAAGAAGCACCTGCTTCATCAATAAATGCTCCATTCTCCATGTCTCTCCTCCTTTGCAGCCATGGCTGGGTGTGCTTTTCTGACATCATCTGTTAAGTACTCAGTGAACTAGAAAGAAATAATAAATCTTGGCATTCATGGATCCAGCACATCTCGTGCTTTTGATTCTTGTTCATGGCAAGGAAACGTGATGCTTAGTCTGGTCAAGAAACTTAATAAGGCATTCAACAGGGAACCAACATAAGGAGGCTCCTCAGAAGAAGGAACAGGTTCTGTCTCTGGGGTGGTAACCCTCCCCATAGAGGGGGGCACTTTAGCTGAATCAGGGGACACCACCTCCTGAGGCAGGACTTCTGCCATCTCATCCTCAGAGGCAGAATCAAAATCCAACCCCTAGGAGGAGGGGCTGTATATGTCAGGCACAGAGAGTCACCGAGTCCGGGTGGGGAGGCAGTATGTGCCCCCCTGTGTCACAGGTCAGCTGGGCACTGTGAGTATATCAATTTAGCTGCAAACTGACTGAGCACTGCAACTTTATTAGGCGCTGGGCTTTTTTGGTTCAGGATCGAGGAGGTGATGTTGGGAAGGAAAGCAATGACAAGTTTCACTTATAACAAAGAATAAATTTTACTTATGACAACAAAAGATATAGTTTGCACATATGACAGTTAGTAAAAAGGTTAAGCTAATAAACAGACAACATAACTATACAGATTAAAATTGACAGTGACAATAAAACAGACAAAGAAATTAACCAAGCATTCCCACTTAGTTAGTAACTTATTGATAGTCCTTCAGTTAGAAGATACATGTCAAGTTGATTCAACGAAGTCAGACATAGCTGATCTGGGATGTTGGAAGGAGAACCGGGGGAGGCCCCTCAGTCAGGATCTGGTCCTCTCTCTCACAGGGAGTAAGATAGATCTGTGAGGGTATGGGACAGCAATGACCCTTCTGTTCCGTCCTTCCCAAGGGTTACTTGATATGTGTGTTCTTTTATATCCTATTTATGCTAATTTTGGGGTTATATAGCCATTCATAGTGTTACTTTATAGCTGTTATCCTATGGGGTTAAACAGTGTTAGAAATCATTATAATAAGTTACTGCCCAAGCTTGGGTTTACCCAATAAGCAAATCACACCACATCAATTTGGGGTCTGAGATTAACACGTTCCCACCTAAGTTCAACCCACTATGTTAATTATATTTTGTGATTACATTTATTAGTTTTTTACTGATTCTAAGCAAAATTTCATAAATTCGCTATGTCTGTGGCTATAATTTTCAGTTCTGCTTTAAAGTTCATGCCGTCTGAAGATTAACACAAAAAGCTATATATAAATTTTCTTCCAGACAGACAGGAAACTGCTCCTATGAGCTAGTTCAGATACCTTCAAAAAGCAGATTTCTCCAGTTAAAGTTGCCCGTTTGACCCTTCTGGTTCTGGCCATCACAACCCTTCAAGGACTCTTAACATCAGGCCCTGTGGGAGCAGCATCCTTTGAGGGGTCCTGGGGTGGCCATCACTCCCTGATCTCTTGAGGGGGGGATGTGCTCTCCTGTGCTGGGCTCTCTCTCTCCTGGAGCTGCTTGTGGCTCCCAGAGGGCCAAACTTCGATGTTGACCTCATTAGGCTCAAGGAGCTGAGAGGTGAGGAGAGGGCTGTTGGAAACTCCCCCCACCCCTGCCACCTTCCTTATTCCCAGGTCACCTCCGACCACCACAGAGTCTGGGAGGATGCCAAGGAGGCAGCCAGAGAGGGAGGGTCCTGCTCACTAACCTCCACTTCCCTTGAAGTGGTAAAGAGGTCCTGAGGGGATGATGAGGCTTCCCGGGAAGACATCTTCTGTTGCTGGAACTTTCCCTTCCCAGCAGGAAGAGTCAAAACCTCCCCTGTGGGGGGAGGAAATGGGGGAGTTGGGTCTACCGCCACAGAGCCAGCTGACTCTGACAAAATGGGGAGTGGCTGGGAGGAAGGCCCATCCCCACCACCCAATGGGGCTTTCTCACCAGAGGCGGATGAGCCACCATTGAGCACAGATGCATGCAGCTCTTCCACAGCCAACTTCTTTGGGCATTGGGTAGGCAGATGGGATCTACAGCGAAAGCCTGAGTTGTCCCCAGTAGTGAGGTAATGCTGCCCATCAATCAGGAAGGACATAGAGTGGGGCAAACCCCAAGTCTCCCTGTCCAGAAGCATGAACATCTGCCTTTTAAAGGTCAGGATATGCCAGAGTTCAGGAACATTGCTTCCAAGTAGCAGTCTACAGACTGGCCCTATTATCAAGCAGTAGGTGAGCTCATCATCAGAAAGAAATGGGGGGACATTAAAGGCTACCACCTGAATGGCCAGTGTGTCTAGGGGCATCACAATGCAAGAAACACCCCTGATAGACACACCTGCTACCACGACATCATGCACCAAAGCAGGAGAGCTCAGGAAAATGTTGGGGATTTCCCAGTGTCAAATTTTGCCACTGCACTGCTAATTAGCAGCACATCAAATGGGTGCATGTGCACCACATGTGGTTTGTGGCACCTCAGACAGCTTTGAAAGACCACAAACTGAATGTGTGTGCTTGTCTGGAGTTTGCAAAAGAATTACTACTGCAGATTTACAGGGGAAATCTGAATCAATATCCATGTCATAGACTGACACAAGAACACAAAAAACCTTACATTATGAATACTGATTCCACCATCTGTCTTGCTCCTAGCATCATGTTTTATAAGTAAGGTCCAGATGATCTATTGAACCAAATTTCTGTTGTAGTTCATTGACTCTGCTGAGCCTCAGTTTAAGAGCAGATTAGAAAAGCCTGTAGGCTGCTCTAACCTGTGCCAGTCATCAGGGACCCCTCCATGAGCTAAAGATGGCAGGAATACCATGCCTCTTCCCAAACAGACAGAGATACAGGAGAAACCAACACAGAAGCCAGCTGTGCTATCACTATGACTGTTAGGGGATTTACTCCGTACCTGGGGAGTTATCAGAAGGAATCATACAGCCTATTTATATTCTCTTTATACTGCCACACCAGTGCCAGGGTGATAAATCAAGGCTCTGGCTCTTTTGGTAGGTGCAGTATTTGTAATTCTGGTTATAAAACAGTTTAATAAACAAGGCATCTTTCTTTTGAAAACAAGAAAAAGGGGCCAAGTTAATTAAGTGTTATGAGGCAATAAGCCAACAGTGTTGAGTTCTGTTGAACTTAATAAGACAAGCTGGATTTTGAGCTTTGGCAACTGTGATAGCATTCTTCTCTCTTTTCCTCCATTTTCCCCCACACCAGTGGGACATCTAAAATCCAATTTTTTAGCATGTGTACAATTCTAAAAATTAGGCACATCAATATGTATTTAGACAACTTACCCTTCACTGCATATAGAGTGATAAAGCAATAATTGATTAAATAGGTATAGATACATCTATTAAAAAACTGAGCTCTCTATGGGGAAATATAATGTATAGCATCCTGATGAGTTATTTCATTATTTCAGCTTTATTGGCCTCAACATCTATCAGGTAAGTTGCTTTTCTGTACCCTAGTTCAGTTCTTCTCCTTTGATAGTTACTTCAAATGTATAAAGCTGAATTTTACTCACTATTTAGAGTCTTGTTCTAAATGCACTTGTGCTTGATTTAGACTATTTATAATTTAATGTTAAATGTATTTTTTTCTATTTAACAACACAACAGCAATTATTAGTTTCCATAATTAGCAGCTTTGCAGTTATTCTTGACAGCACTTATACTATATGCACACAGGAACCAATTAGCAAGACACTAACTTGTCAAGTGAAGATACTCAAGCAGTAATATTTTTCAGTGGATACTGCAGGTTAACCTGCATGTAGGAGATACATTTCCCAGTTATTTAGCACTTGAGAAATAAATGAACAACAAATGAGATTACAAAAACTCCAGGTGAAAAATGTGCTCACAGAGAACATAATTTTTCAACTGTGTTATTCGAGGATAAGGGCCTGATTCTAATCTCATAGTGGTGAATCAGGAAGAACTTCATTGAAGTAAGTAGGCCTGATTCTCCTCTCATTTGCACTTACTTGATGTCAGTGTCACAATGAGATCATAATCATGGCTTCAGTTTAAGCGAGCGTATGAATTAAACCCGATGACCTCCTTATGCGTCTGGCCTATCTCTTTTATTTCTAACCTGTATCATTCTAACTGATGCTGATAATGTGCTGTCTCTTGTCTAGCTTTTTCAGTGCTTTCCCACCCCTCTCTCTCACTCCATAAAGCTGTTAATGACACAGAATTATCAAAAAAGTGGGTAAGTGATGAGGGCACATTAGAATGCTGAGGGTCTTCAGTGTTCTTTTCAACAAACTGGTTAGAAGGTGATTTGAAAAAAGGGATCACATAATAAATGTTTAATAATCCCTCTGCTTCTGCAGGGTATTATCAGGAGAGTATGAGAATATTTTATATATAGCATTACTTATATAACACCACAATGTACATTGCACTTTATGGCACAGACATAAATTGGTTCCCTGCCAGAGAATGTTAACAGTCAAAAATGAAATGAGAAAAATTATGATATTCCAGCCTGCAGGGAGAGAGGACATATTATATGATTACCTGGACGGCAGGGTATGTGCATCTATTGCACTATAAACAATTATTTGTATGCAATAGTTATAACAAAAGATGGAT
>NW_017729032.1:74241315-74243670 GCF_001723915.1 Gavialis gangeticus
TTGTTCCCTGCCAGAGAATGTTAACAGTCAAAAATGAAATGAGAAAAATTATGATATTCCAGCCTGCAGGGAGAGAGGACATATTATATGATTACCTGGACGGCAGGGTATGTGCATCTATTGCACTATAAACAATTATTTGTATGCAATAGTTATAACAAAAGATGGATGAAGCTGATCAGGACTTCTGCCAGTTTCACTTTTGGATGCTGCTGTATCTTTTGGTTGTCACCAGAAGTGTTGGAAAGTTGCTAGACACAACTCAATCTCTCAGCCCAGTCAGAAGTTTATTTCAGTGAGCTTCCCAGGACAAAAATGAAGATGAAAGAGGTTTGGATAATTTGGGGGGTTTTTGTGTAACAATGCCAAACTCAATACATTCTTTAAATTCACAGCATAATTCAAGGATTCATTACTGCTATTTTTTTCTTTGTTTCCCCACTGTAATCAGGTGCTACTGTGGAATATGTGGGTTAATAGCAAATTCATATATATTGCCTATAAATTATCATAGCTTCACTCTACAGTAGCATCACTACATCTCAGCCACAGCAAGGTCAGGTCCAGTTTATAAAAATACATTAAAAAAAAGTATGGATTTGCTAGTTGTGGTGCTGGCAATTTGTTAGATGACAGAATTTCTTCTGGGTCAGTACTGGTCCATGCCAAAGCATAATGTTATAGTTTCATAGTTTCTAGGGTCGGAAGGGACCTGAGCAGATCATCTAGCCCGCCCCCCTGCCATGGCAGGAAGAGCACTGGGGTCAAATGACCCCAATAAGGTGGTCATCCAACCTCCTCTTAAAAACCCCCAGGGTGGGAGCCTGCACCACCTCACATGGAAGCTGGTTCCAGACCCTAGCCGCCCTGACCGTGAAGTAGCGCCTCCTGATGTCCAACTTAAACCTTCCCTCCGCCAGCTTGTGACCATTGTTCCTGGTCACTCCTTGCGGCGCTCGGGGGAACAGGGACTCCCCCAGCGCCTGCTGATCCCCCCTAACCAGTTTATAACAGGTCCCCAGATCCCCCCTCAGCCTTCTCTTTTGAAGGCTGAACAGGTTCAGGTCCCGCAACCTTTCCTCATAGGACCTACCGGGGTGTCCCTTGATCATACGAGTGGCCCTCCTCTGGACCCTCTCGATGCTGTCCACATCCCTCTTAAAGTGCGGCACCCAGAACTGGACGCAGTACTCCAACTGCGGCCTGACTGGGGCCGCATAGAGGGGGAGGATCACCTCCTTGGACCTGCTCGAGATGCATCTGTGGATGCACGACAAGGTGCAGTTGGCCTTCCTAGCCACCTCCCCACATTGCCTTTCAGTTGCTTTTTAAAACTTGCCTTTTGAGTGCTCTGTTAAACCTTGTATGTTGGCCAAATTCCAGCTTGCATTCTGAATACTTAATTTCTCCAAGAAGTTTCAATTGCATATGATATCATTTTTTCACCTCCTCCTGGTTTTGTTTGTTAAACATCTGTTTTGTTTCACCCAAGAGATGGGGGAATGGGCTTCTGTGAATCTTATGTCTACCTCTCAGAGGTATTGTGAGGATTAATTATTGCTTTTAAGATTCTTTTGGAGTTGCATATTAAATGTTTTAGGGAATTGCACAGTATTAGTCTTATTTATACAGTCAGTCATACTGGTCTGTAGATGCACCTTAGAAAATTTGGATGGTATAGCCATCCTTGGAGAGATCAGTCTCCACAGACAAAATAACTGATCTTCTCAAAACTGTAGACGCTGTTGCATTGGAATGAATTATTTTACCATCTGTAATCTGGCTTTCCTTTGAAGGTATTTAGATGAGATAACCTGTGACTCAGGAAGTAATGTTATATTGTTTATTTGCATGCATCCACAAAGACATCATATTAAAGAATATCTCTTTGAGGATGACTCTTTGCTGTTAATCTAATGACATTCTTCTTAAATTGTATCTCTTTTTGTTCACATTTGAAGGAATGAGATTACTTAATAACCAGTGTCAAACAAACAGTATGTAGAACCAAAAACTGGTATGTATATTACAGCACTGAACATTGTAAGGAAATTTGCCTGCTTTGCAAATATTCTCACTAGCAATTGTCTAATGTAGCCAGTATGGTATGTCTCTCTCTCATCAGCTACCCAATTCTGTCTGCCAGCTAGTTTTTCTTTGACTCTGAGGCTTCCTCTTCACATTACAGATATCACACAATAAACTGGTTAATTGTGCCTTGAGACTGTCTACATGTGCAAAGCAGCTATTACACAATAAAATGCTCCAACCAACTATAAAGTTAAACCTAGTAAATGTGTACTACCTGTATAGCTGGTTGCTAACAAGCTTTAATTTGCACATGTAGAAAGGTAT
>NW_017729032.1:74248670-74252449 GCF_001723915.1 Gavialis gangeticus
TATAGCTGGTAGCTAACAAGCTTTAATTTGCACATGTAGAAAGGTATCCTCTGAGGTTGGGAGCCCATCAGCAGACAAGGCTCCTATCTACCAGGGTGAAAACTCCCAAGCCCTGGGGATCAAGATGCTATGATCCCCAAGGCTTCAGGGTATGTGAAACCTCTGGCCCCACATGGGGTTTTAGTACCCAACAGTGCTGTATCCAGCTGTACCCCAGCAAATGGGGCTTCCAGCCATGGGTGCCTGCTTCTTGCTGATGCAGGAAGAAACCAGGGTTGGGGTTCCCCTACACCAGATCTACATTGGATCTTATGTCCAATCCTACATTCATGCCTCTGTGACATGGCAGGAGGAACGATTGTATGAATAGCACATTCAATCCAAAAAATTTACAAAATCAACATATAAAGTGATTTTTACTCTGTAACATAGTTTTGAGACCTCACTTTGCTATATAGATCTGATGAAAAATGTAAATGAAAAACTGCATGAGATCTTCAATCACTTAAAATGATAGGAAACAATTCACAAGATTTTACTGGAAAAACACTAGTATTCCTGTAATTGACATAACTATGTTCCATATTTAATTTGGGGGCGGGGGGGGAAATCTTACCTTTTTACAGTGAATTAAAATGTAAAAAAAGAAAAAAGTCATCCCCCTGCCATAGAAAAAGAACATGTTGTTGAAAATTAGGAATTTCAGATCTAAAAACAAAACAAAAAGAAAACAATTTGAAAAAGATATTATGTCTTTCCAATTTTTTTGTAAAATATGATTACATTTTTCTCCTGGCAGCTCTAAATACTATAAAAGCAATATTTGCAACATGAGTTCCCTATAACATTAATACTTAATTAATGTTTAAACATGTCTTGGCTTATTTCCTGTCTCAGGGTACAGTTACATTGTGAGCTACCCAGTTACATTCACCAGCTACTCACCATCAGAAACTTAGTTGGGGGGCAAATTTTATTCTTCAAAATGTGACAGGATACAAAATTAATGGATGCTGTCATTTGGTTCAGAAGTTAGTCATATGACCTTTCTAGCATTTTAACAACACTGGCAGTCACTGCAATATCTCTTTCATTTTGATACAGTTGACAGTACACCCACTAACTGGCAGAAAAAAAGGAAGGAGCAAAACTACAAAAACCTTTATATGCCTTCTCATTTTATAAGGTTTTATAAGGATTTTGCAAGGGCTGCAATTTTTAAAGATGAACAGTTTCCATAAATCTTCATCTAAGATGGAGAAGTTAGGTCCCTTTACACCTGTTTATGTCCATGCTAAAATGTAAAAATAGCAGAGAGCTTGTTACAGAAATTTCAGTGAAAGATATTGTCACTACAGCTATTTAATTAGCTGGAAGATGGTGGGGAGTGGGGCAAAGGGGTATACTTTCAAAGAACATTTCTTTGCCAGAAAGTGTCATGTTAGCTTTGGACTAGATGACCTCTTGAGGTCCCTTCCAACCCTAATTTTCTGTGATTTTCTATACCAGTGGCCTCCAGTTGAAAACCATGCTTGTCAGAAAGGAACATGCTGAAAATAGGGGCAGGGTGGTGTGTAGCTCTCTATGTGAAGCAAAGCTACACATCCCTACAAGCTGAGATTTGCACCTAAGGAGAACAACTGAAGACCCTTTGGGTTAGAATATGAGGGGAACATGGTGAAGGGGATACAGTGGTAGGAGTCTATTACAGACCTCCAAAACAAGAACAAGAGCTTGACCATGAATTCACCAGGGAACTGGCTGAGGCTGCATGCACTCAGTGCATGGTTGTCATGGGAGACTTAAGCTATCTGGACATCTCCTGGGAAAAGCACTCAGCCAAATATGATCAGTCTCAAAAGCTTCCTCACATGCGTGGATGATCTCTACCTGTCTCAAGAAGTTTATGGGCCGATAAGAGGTAAGGCACTGCTGGATCTGGCACTGGCCAAAGGGGATGATCTAATCAGTGACCTAAGAATCTTAGGGAAGCTGGGTGACAGTGACCCTGAGTAGATCACTTTCACTATCCATTGCATAGCTGGCAAGGTAGCCAGCAATGCAGTAGTCCTTGATTTTAGGAAAGATGATTTTCATAAGCTCAGGAGGCTTGTTCTTGAGGCCCTATAGGTAGGGAATTTGACAGGTAGGGAAGTTCATGATGAGTGATTGCTCCTTAAGGAAGAGATCCTAGAAACACAAGGGATGTCCATCTCAACCCACAGGAAAGATGGTAAAAGGCCTCAGCAACCCCCTTGGCTCAACAGGGAACTCATGGACCTCCTACATCTAAAAAGAGAAGCTTATAAAGGATGGAAGACAAGAACCATCACTACAGAGGAGTATTCTGCACTGGTCCATACCTGTAGGGCAAGAACTAGGAAGCCAAGGCTGCAACTGAACTCAAACTAACTACACAAATCAAGGACAATAAAAAGCCCTTCTTCAGATATGTGGGGAGTTGAAAGAAAAATAAGGGCAATGTTGGACCCCTGCTTAACCAATTGGGGCAGCTGACTACCGATACCCAGGAAAAAGCCAATCTGTTTAATGATTACTTTGCATCAGTTTTTCACCAGCCCAAAGGGACCACGCTGTATAACATGATGCGGGATGACCAGGGTGAGGGTGAATATATGCTCACCATTGGTGTAGATCTTGTGAGGGAGCACCTTGAAAGGCTGGACCCCCACCCATCAGCTGGTCTGAATAGATTGCACCCAAGAGAGCTAAAGGAACTGGTAGACATCATAACACAGCCACTGGCAAGGATATTCAAGAGCTTGTGGTGCTCAGGTGAAGTACCTGAAGATTGGAAGAGGGCCAACATTGTGCTTATCTTCAATAAATGAAGAAAAGAAGACCCAGGAAACTACAGGCCAATCAGTTTGACCTCAATGTCTAGGAAGATCTTGGAAAAAATTATAAAAGTAACCATTCTTGACAGGCTAACAGAAGGCAACATCCTGAGGGACAGCCAGCAGGGTGTTTGTTCTGGGTAGGTCTTGCCTGACCAATCTCATTTCCTTCTATGACTAGGTGATGTATCACCTGGACAAAAGGGAAGAGGTTGATATCATATATTTGGACTTCAAAAAAGCCTTTGACCTGGTGTCCCATCATGTCTGTTGGCTTATAAATGGTATTTAATGGCCTGTTTTATAGGAATTGGCTTATAGGTATAGATATATGCATTATAAGGAGACAGGATAGGCAGCAGAGGTTAAATGGATTTCTAAGAGCTTGGGAGACACACACACACAGCTTCTCATGGCCCTGAAAACAGATGATCTGTCTAGCACAACAAGGCCAATGGCTGGACACACCTGGGGAGGATGAACTAGCACCATACCTACAGGCTGAGAAACTCCCTTCTCATCAGTGCAGAGGCAGAAAAGAATCTTGGAATCACTATTGATGACAAGATGAACATGGGCCAGCAGTGTGGGGATGCAGTCAGAAAGGCCAACCATAACTTTTCATGCATCCACAGATGCATCTCGAGCAGGTTCAAGGAGGTGATACTCCTCCTCTATGTGACACTGGTCAGGCTGCAGTTGGAGTACTGCATCCAGTTCTGGGCACTGCACTTCAGGAGGGATGTGTACAACATGGAGAGGTCCAGAGGAGGGCCACTCGCATGATCAGGGGGCAGCAGGGCAGGCCCTACGAGGAGAGGCTAAGGGACCTGAACCTGTTCAGCCTCCATAAGAAAAGGCTGAGGGGTGATCTAGTGGCCTGTTACAAACTAGTCAGAGGGGACCAGCAGGCATTGGGGG
>NW_017729032.1:74252752-74254393 GCF_001723915.1 Gavialis gangeticus
TGGAGAAGTGCAGGCTCAGGGGTGACTTAGTGGCAGCCTATAAGTACATAAGGGGTGTACATCAGGATCTGGGGGAATGCCTGTTCACCAGAGCACCCCAAAGGATGACAAGGTCCAATGGTCATAAACTCCTTCAAGACTGTTTTAGGCTTGGAGGAAAATAAAGAAAAACTTCTTTGCTGTCCGAGGCCCCAAGGCCTGGAATAGACTCCCCCAAGAAGTGGTGCAAGTACCTATTCTGGACACTTTTAAGAAACATTTGGATGCTTATCTTCTTGGGATCTTTTGACCCTAGATCTTCCTTCCCTTTGGTCATGGAGCTGGACCTGATGATCTCACAAGGTCCCTTCCAGCCCTAATGTCTATGTCTATGAAATATAATGAAACTTGATGTCCCTTCCTGATCTATGTGCCAATACATGGGCTCCAATGCAATCTAATTAGAGTCTAGAGCCATGTGTAAACAAAAGGAGGGGCATGTGTGAATGATGCTTTAAAGTGTTTAAATGCTTTTGGACTGCTTTAATGTTGTTAGTATTTGCATGCATAGGTGGCAGGTTGCACACTAATTCCAGCTGCTGTAGCAAATTTGGCAGCATAATGCACCTTAAATGACTTGGGGCACAGCAAACTAAAACTTCTTTGAGGAGTTTTAGTTTGCTTCCCTACAGTCATGGAGTGAAGCACCAGGCTCCATGCAGCTGGAAGCCCATGCAAGCAGCCTGGCAGCAGCCCAGGAAGGCAGGCTGTGCCCAAGATCTTTTTTTCCCCCATGGAGCCTGCCTGCCTGCCTGAGCTGCGTGGGGGCCCAGTGCTTCCCTCTGTGGCTGCGGAGCTCCCTAGGACCACCGGACCTGGGTGCCTGCTGGCAGGTGATGCCTGGTGAAGGAGCTGCTGTTTCCGCTGAGGGAAGCACTAGCCCCCTACCCCCCATCCCCACAGCCCAGGGACTGCTCTGCTCCCCTCCCTTCTGCTGGAGAGGCAGATAATTCAGTGGGATGTGTGCACGACACAGGGGTTTAGAGGGCCCTAAGTTGAAGTTTTTTTAAAAGCCACCACTTCAATTTAGGGTCCCCATTTCATCTACACACAGCCTAAATAACTGAGTCTGCTGGAGCATTCTAATTAGAACACTCCCACATGCTGCAGAGTCACGTGTTTAATGTCCCATATTTCGAAATGGTGGCAGAGGTGCTTTACCTAAAACTTATCAAACAAGAGCTAGTTAAAGTGCCCCCCATGGCCATTTTGAAATTCAGGATGCTGAATACACATGATGCCACAGCATTTTAATTAGGGCAGCACTCCAGGAGCCTATGGGTGCATCTACACATGCATTAATGCACTTTAGTACCTATAATAACAACTTAATGCACCATAGTTATTAGGGGTGTGTGAAGCTTCAGGTGCTGATTCCATTCAAAGGGGATTTGTCCCAATTCAGTGGCCAAATCTCCAATCTGAATCAAATCAAGGGACCAATAAAAAGGTCCAAATCAATTTGAAGTTCTTTGAATCAATTCAGAAAAGATTCGGAAAGCTTCAATGATTCGGGCAGTCCCCACCCACTGCAGCAGGGAGCTGGAGCTGGACTCAGAGCTGGTAAGTAGGGGGCTGAGGAGGGGGGACTGGAGGCAAGTG
>NW_017729032.1:74259393-74272508 GCF_001723915.1 Gavialis gangeticus
AGGGGGGACTGGAGGCAAGTGGAGGGGACCAAGGGGGGACCTCTGCCAGGCCCCATCCCCTGCCTGCTCCCCCAGCTCTCCTGACCCGCCGACCCCCGCCTACTTCCCCACCCACCTCAGCTACTGGCCCTTTAAAAAAAAGCTCCCACTCACTGACTGTTGCCAGATGGGGGGGCACTCCTCACTGACCCCCACTGCCTCATGGTGTATGGGGGGCCCTGTCATGAGCTCCCCACCCCTGCCCACTACCCCAGTCCTACCATGGCTGACCCCCCCAGCCCAGCTCCCTGTGCTTTAAAAAAAAGCTTGCACTCACTGGGTGCTGCTGGGTGTGGGGGGAGGCAATTCCTGCTACCCCCCACTGTCCCATGCTGCTTGGGGGGTGTTGCATGAGCCCCCAACCCCTGCCCACTGTCCAAGCTCCCTCCACCCCACAGATGCCCTGCCTGTCCCAGCTCTGGCCCTTTAAGAAACACCCCCCCCCCCCAGACTCAACAGCTCCTGCAGTGGCCTTAGGGCTTCAGGGAGCTCATGGAAGAGCCCCCCACATGTCATAGGGCAGTGGGGGGTAGTGGGGATCACTTCCTTGCCAGGCAGGAACTGGTGAGCCTGGGGTATTTTATTGTTGTTTTTCTTAAAGGACCAGGAGCTGGAGCAGGCAGAGAAGCCATGGGGGGCTGGGGGAATGGGCGAGGGTCAGGGGGCCCATAGTAGAGCCCCCCATGCAGTGGGGGGCAGTCGGGGCCAGCGGGGATCACCCTCCTGCCTGGCAGCAGCTGGTGAACTGGGACTTTTTTTTTCCAAAGTGCCTGGAGCTGGGGCGGGCGGGGCAGCCATTGCCAGGGCTGAGACAGCCGGCATGGGATGGGCCTGTATGATTCTGAGATTTGGCTGATTCGGCAGCAGCCAAATCTCTGAATCAGATTCAGCCAAATCAATTCAGGACAGTGATTCAAATCACTAAATCAAATCACTGTCCCCCGAATTGGCCGAATCTGAATCCAAAGTGAATACTAGCCGCTTTACACAGGCCTAATTATGGCACATTAATGAATGTGTAGATGCACCCAGTGAATAGTGACTATACATTAGTGTACTGGTTGTGTATCCATTCACTAATCAGTTTCATTCCAGGGTAGCTATTTGGTTTATGTAACCAGTTCTTTAGATGCTGTAACATCTCCTGTTTCAGGCAGCTATCTTGAATGAGCTGGTTGAATTTCTGCTCCTTATTTCAAAGCAAATTTACTGTGGAAAATACAACTAGAGTAATTAATCCATAGTATCATGTAATTTGTCTCTATACTCAAGGTTTAAATTTTATAAAGGGAAAGCTTTATGTTTCTCTCTTTTAAACACATGAATTTAGCCAGTGGAAAGAATAAGTTATATTTTGTTTTTGAACGAATTAGCACAGTAAATCTCTAAATTTTACTATGCTCTACAGAATTTCAATTTATTATACAGAAAAATCCACATATAAAAATTAAATGATGCACATTTAGGCAAATGTAGGAATTATCTCATTGGATTAGACCACTGGCCAGTGTTAGAGTGGAAGGGGTTATAAACCTAGAATGCACATTTAACCAGTAACTTGTCTATAAGAAAATTCCTTCCATAACTCTATGATAATGGGACATTGGCTGATGACCTGCAATTTAGTGATTCATATATTGCTTTCAAAAACAGTTTTTTCAGGAAAAAAATCTTCACTATCATACTATTGTCTGTAACCTGACAGCAATCTTGAATGCAGCAATTCTTTCATCAATTGAAAGTTATACAGTTCCATAATGTATAAGGGGGATTTTCCTCAAGTTTTGATGAGGCATCCTAGAAGGAAACTAAGACTGCAGTTGTGATCTAGGTCAGGACTGTTTCCAATATTTACAATCAATTTCTGAAGAGCTTGCTTACACTTTCCCCACCTGTTCCTTTAACCAAGTATAGAGCTTCACTTTCTGAGTTCTACATTCCCTTTCATTTGAGTTGTAGCATCAAAATAAGGACTCAGGATGCATATTGATGAAACAAGGACCCTAAATTGAAGCGGTGGGTTTTTAAAAACACCGCTTCCATTTAGGGCTGATTAAACTCCCATGTCATCCACACACCCCACTGACTTACCTGCCTCCCCAGCAGGGAGGGGAGCGTGAGCTGCCAGTAGGTGGAGTGATCCCTGGGCTGTGGCGGGGAGCTGGTGCTTTCCTCTGTAGCAGTGGTGGCCCCCCAGACAGCATCCACTTGCAGGCACCTGGCTCGGGTGGTCCTGGTTCTACTGCAGCCACAGAGGGAAGCACTGGGCCCCCGCGCAGCTCAGGCAGGCAAGCAGGCTCCAGAGGGAAGGGGAGGGGGGAAAGATCAGGCTTGTTGCTTTCCTTGGGAGGAGGCTGCTTTCTTGGGTTGCTGCCAGGAAGTCTGCAGGGCTTCTTGCAGAGCTGTGGAGCTGCACAGAGCCCGGTGTTTTGCTTCTCAGCTGTAGGGGCAGCAAACTAAAACTCCTTAAAGGAGTTTTAGTTTGCTGCACCCCAAGTCATTTAAGGCATATTACATCACCGAATTTCCTACAGTGGCTGGAATTACTGCGTAATATGCCACTGATATGTGCAAACACTGACACCATTAAAGCCTGCTTTAAAGTGTCATGCACACATGCCTCTCATTTCATTTACACACGGCCTTAGATTTTAGTCCTAATCAGCAGTTTTCCTATATTGCTTCCTCACTGGTGCTCTTGTTGTTTCTTTTCTCTGTTCAGTGCCTAATCAGAAATGTAGATGTACAGTATAACCTCATAAATCCAGCAGCCTTGGGACCTAGCACCTGCCAGAAATTTGAAAATTCCAGATATTTTAAACATAAGGAAAGTGCATAGCCTTAGGACAATTTTCTTTGCTATTACACTATACATATGACTGAGTATTGTACAAAAGAATAGCTGTAGGCTGATGAACCAAAACAATGGCAGCCAGAGAAGGGCTGGTCTTCCAGAGAAATTTATGGATTATTAACTCTTTTTTAATGCAATAATGTAGTGTACTTAATTTTTTTAAAGTGCTGGATTTTTGAGACTTTCAGAATTTTGAAAGCCAAATTTATGAGGTTATACTGTAACACTGTTCACAAATCAGTGGGATTTCTCTTTTGGTTTCAATGGGAGAAGTATTAAGCCCTTATAGGCAAATGAAGAGTGGTGAGGCAGACAATAAAGGTAAATTCCATTATATTTATTGTAGGTGTTGCCCACTGAATAGGTGCAGTTTCTTTCTGCTGAGCCAAATCTTGAGAAGCTTTCTCAATCCTTATGAAAAGCTGCATGTACTTCAGTGGTAGCTGACTGTCTCTTGCATTTATATTTTCTGGAAAAAGACGTCAAGTTGGAACATGACCTAGGGTATGAATATACAGAGGGAGATGGACAGCTTCAATGTTCACCTTCAGTCTCAACATGTCACTCACTGTATAAAGCTGTCATGTCACATGAATCTTTCTGATAGGATGTGGCTCCTTCCACTATGAAGTTTTACCAATGCATGCACAAAAATCTCTTACTAAATCCCCTTGTGTCCTGCACCAATCAGTGTAGAGAATTTTACTAGAGGGAAGAATAAAATAGCAGTGTTAGTTGAGTGGAAGGAAAGTCCCCTGTCCAGAAGGCACCTTATTCCATCTTAAGCAGGACTTTTTGTTTAATGGTCTGTTAAAATGGTAGCGTAAAAATTGTCACATATCCACAGGGTGACCTTGCCCCTGGTTTTTACACATCTTTCAGGAGTAAGCCACAGGCTTCTTTTTTTGTAACAGGGACTGGAATCTAGTTTTAGAAACAGCAAAACTTGCCGGGAACAAACAGGACACCAACACTGGGTACCAATGAAGAGGAAACACCATATTGACAACACCCAAGGGGCCCACATCACTACCTCCACATCCCCTGTTCAGTGAGGATGTGCTGAGGTGGTAGTCGCCCAGGCTGCAGCTACAACCACAGCAGCCCCTGCACAGGAAGGTAAGTGCTTACTTCCCCGACTTCTTTCCCCTAAGAGTGCCAAAATTTCAAGTTATGCCTCTGAACTTTAGCAACACCACTTCTCACCATGGCTGTTTCTGCTAACCTATGGCTAGAATTTTGATATGGCCTTAGGATTTTGCCCAGGAAATGACAATTAGGAACAAAGGATCTCTCTAAATGTAATGGAGAGAGCCTTAACAGAAGAGGGGCCCCTTCCCTAGACTGTTCTATATTTTGGCCTTTGGGGTGCTCTTCTGGGAAGTGGTAATAGGTTTGACTTACTTATGCTAAGCAGGACTTAGAATCCAGATTTCCCTGATCCTGGGTGAATGATGTAAGTGCTAAGCTATTATGCAAAAAATGATGATTTTGTTCTCAAGTGAGAGTAACGATGAGTGCTGAACCTCTTTCTGAAGTCTGTGCTACCAGTGTGCGTTAAGCATGTGTTGTAGGTTCAGAGGCCTATTCAGAGTCAGATACCTTTTTAGTCTCAGATGAGATTCCAAAGGAGCCTAGTTTCTTAAACTGGATTGTTTCTGAGTGTCCCTTTGCAAACGGATCTGCTAAGTCTAGGCACTTGAACAGTTTGGGGGCCCTTGGATTAGGGTAATCTCAATCACTGAGAATTAGGCTCCTAAAATCTGCCTAAATCCTATTTAAGATCCCAGTTTACTGATTTGGATCTGGCCCTTTGCTTTGTAGGAACTATGCAGCCAGTGTATATTTGCAGCAACACAGGACAGCTTCTTTTTTTTTAAAAAAACAGTTTTAATTAATCAAGCACAACTCGGTATTTTAAGGTTCTTAGAATTCTAATATAATAAAGGGCTTTAGTCTGCCTGTCTGTCTGTGTCTGCCTGTTCATAAAACTTTTGGGCAACTGTGCATGTGCCGCTGAGAGGGCCACCTCCTTAAGCAGGCAAGGAGCTGCTGGCGGGGAGGTGGGTGCCCTGCTGCTCTGTGGGAGGAGGTGGAGGTGGGGGGGGATGGAGGAGCCACCATTGCTGCCTCCTCAGGCAGGGGGAAGCCCTGCTACTCTGTGGGAGGAAGCAGAGATGGGCAGGTGGGCATGGGAGGAGCCACTGCCACTACCTCCTCAGATGGAGGGAAGCCCCGCTGCTCCTTGGGAGCAGGCAGAGGTGGAGGCAGAGGTGGGCGGGCTGGGGAGAGGGAGCCACCACTGCCACCACTACTTCCTCAAGCAGAGGGAAAACCTGCTGCCCTGTGGGAGGAGGTGGAGGTGGAGGCAGGTGGACTGGGAGGAGGGAGCCACTACTGCTGCCATTGCTGCTGCTGCTTGCTCAGGTAGAGGGAAGTCTCGCTGCTCCATGGGGGGAGGTGGAGGCTGAGGCGGGCAGGGGGGAGGGAGGGAGCTGCAACACCAGATGCTGGAGGAGGAGGTGGCAGCAGCAGAGGGACTGTTTATATGGCCAGCCCTCCTGAAGTGTGAGTGTGGGGGGCATGTAAACACTCCTTGAATAAATACTCTGTCATTCATAAGAGGCAATTGGCTAATGGAAAATAAAAGTTATGCTGCTAACCTGCCATAGATGTAACCTACATACCTAGTCTTAATCATACAGGGCTCGCTCTCTCTGCACTGGGGTATAGAACCCTTGTCATTGTGTTTGGAGACCCTAGTGCTTGCTTTTAGCTCCAGTCACACTGTTTTCCCATTATCTGCCCTTAGTTGCCTGCCAGTCATTTAAAGTTAATGTGTGGTCACCTGTCTTACATTATATCGTATAGTTAACTCCACTGATATGTTGACAGTTCTTGGTAACTATATTCCTCCCAGCAGAAACACACTTATAATCAAAACACACGTCTTATTCCCTTGTCTCAAAGAATAACCCTTTCACTCTTAGAAAGTCTTTTATACAACTGTGATTGAGTAAACTGAATCATGTATACGCTTAATAAAAATACAGAAATTCTCCACATTCTCCACACTTTAAAGTATTTAATCATACTTTACAAGACGGGGAAATATGTGCTCTTTTCTTCTACATAAACTATCATTTCTAAAGTTCTCATATGCATATATTGCTGGCACTGATCGCACAAATACCATGCCTAATACTGCCATATCGGAAAATATTTGTTCGGCAATCATAGAAACATGTGTACGATTGCTAACCATCTTTGTCCTCAATTTTTTTTACTGAGAAACACACACATTTTCCAGTGCTGAAGTCACCAAGAATCATGTCCTACTCTTTGTCTTTTGATATGCAAATGTAAGCTTCCTCATGCTGAATCATTTCCATACCTTTATATTCCTGTTTCTTCCAAGAGCTATCATTTCAGTTGCTTTTACACAGACAAAAACTAGTCTCGTTTGTTTTACTTGTCTGAGCTGGAAGTGTTGGCAAACAATTTTGCTGCAGCTCTTCTGCTGAATAGTATCAAATCCAGGGGCTTTGTAGCAGGTCAGCTACCCATTGGAACAATAACTAGTAACAGGTGCAGGAAAATTTCTATACAACACACAAGTCTTTTACTCTGCAGGTAGTCCTCTTGTTTTAGTAAGATAGCTTGCACAGTGAGATACAATCAAAGGAGTGAGGGTAGAAGATTCAAGGTATTTGTTTTTGGAATCATCTACTCTGGACTCTCAGCCTGGGCTGAAACTCCCAAAGAGCAGGGGCGACCATATGTATGATTGTACCTGCCCAAATTTCTGGTATAGAGCCTGACCTTGCAAACCCACATGCAAGTAGCTAAATTTTCTCCTAAAAGTAGCTGGGTTGATTCTGAGATGCTTTGTGTAAAGTTCTCTTTGTTCTGGAGAGTTTGCAGGACCAGGTCATTACAAAGGCTTCCCAAGGGGAAGAATTTCTATAGTACTGGACAATACTGTCCATTGTTCAGGACAAACCCTTAAGCTTTCTATGGCATCTTTCTTTTTATTTCTTAATTTTAAAGAATCAAACAACTGTTGCTGCTGATAAACCAAAATCTAATTTTCCCTCAGTTAAATAGTTCTGATAGTAAAATATATTCATCTTAAGTCCCAACTGGAATGGAATGCTATTCTTCTTTCCATATTGCTGCGGGGAGAGGGTATTGGCTAATGGACTAAATACTGAGCCAGAACTCAGAAAATGTGGGTTTTATTCCTGGCTCTTCTGTTACCTTGGAGGGGGGGGTCACTTTATTGTTCTGTTGCTCTGTTTGCCCACCAGGAAAATAACAATTATGCCATCCTTTTTTGTAAATAATTTGAGTTCCACAGATGAAAAGCACCATATAATTGCTGATGCTATCACTTCTTTATTATTGTTCAAAACTTGGTTATTAATTAATGTCTTTTTCCCTTTTCTGTCACAGCATTTTATAAAAGTCAATTTATTTGAGTCTATGAATTTAAGGGAGACCAGTTTCAAGCTTGCATTTCTAGATTCATGAACACTCACTAAACAATGCTCAAATTAAAGTGGGAGAGAAATTGGAGTAAAATATTCTCTTTTTATGAGAAGCACTAGTTTGCAAGGGTTGATCAACTGTTATTTTTATCTTGTAATCAAGCTCTTTTTGCATGATTTCAATTTGAACATCCCTATACATTCAGGGGAGGGGATGATGAGGTATAGAGACAAACTACTCTGCAGGTTTTTTTTTAAATAAAAATATTTTCCCAATCGTTTGGTTGGTTTCAGTAACAGGAGTCAATTGAATTTGTATTAAGCAGTTCTTTACTATTGGAATTTTCCTCTTCAGTCTTAATTTCCCTGTCAGGTTTTTAAATCCCTAATGGTTTTTGGAGTTTTTTTGTAATTAAGAATTATGTACCTTAAAGCCAGAAGATTTACCAGACAGAGAGATCTTCTACCCAGATATTTGACAGTGTTATAAGTACCACCTTTTCTGGCAATCTGTATCTCAATTCTCCAACGCCTAGAAGACAAACCTATGTTGTACTACCATGCCCCTCCACTGTGCCACTCTACCCACCTTTCCAGTTATTCCAAGCATAGAGGTCTATATCAGAAGTAAGTTAATTAAATTCAGTGGAGTTATACCATTGTGAAATGGCTATGAGGAAATAATAAGGACTTAAAGGACATACCTAAATTGTCTCATTAAAATACCCCAAGTCCATGTTCTTCTGTGATTAAAATGAAATATTACTATATAGAGAGAGATCATTTGGGCAATGTTTTATTGATATATTTACAGTTCTAAAGCAAATTGGCAGTCTACCAGTGCCTCTGTCATCATAATAAGTGAATTCTAAATATCTATACACTTTGGCATTTGCTTTTGGTTTTTTATCATAGAAAAATCAGAGCTGCTTCTGCCCTTCTTTGCTCACTAGGATGCAGGGTGAAGGAAGAAATTAATTCAGCTGACAACACAACTAAAAGTCATCTCTGCATACAGATCATATATGACGAGGCCAAAACTTTCAAAAGAGGCAGAAGTGCCCTTCTCCAAGTGCACCATGCTGGGCAAAGCGGGGATCCCGTCATAGGTATATAGTGCCATTCATGAAAAAGTCAGAATTGACAACTGCTTTCACATCACAGCATCTACTATAGGAGGAGTGCTCAGCCTCCAGCCCACGAAGCAGTTCTGGCCCCCAGCACTGCTCTGTCATCCAGCTCCATCCACCACTATGTCATTCAGCCTGTGAGGCTCCCTTTGAGTCTGTGGGCAGCCCTGTGGACCGTGGCTCTGCCTGCTAGGTCAGGCATGCAGTGGTGGCATAGTGCCTCCAGATCCTGATTCCTGAATGCAGGACTGGGCAGGGGTGGCATGGGACCCCCAGAGCCAGATCCCTGTTCATGGGACTGGGCAGGGGTAGAACATGGCCCTGGGGCTCAATCCCAGTGGGCAACAGCTGTTTGGGGCCCCAGAACCCTATCCTGTCATGCAGGGTCCCATCAGGCCCAAGAGCCTGCCTTACACCCCTCATCTGGCCTGTGGTTCCAGGCTGAGCATCACTTATCTATATTAAAGTTGTTTCCTCTTATAGAAACAGGACAAAATGATGTATTGCATTCTCCACGATATAATATGGTAAATAATGGTACAGGTCAATTTAACAGTGATTGTAGTACAAATAATGTTAATAGGCAGATTCCATATTGTCCTAGCTTCAGTAGAAGCAACAAACAGTAAGAAACTAATGGAGACAAAAGAGAGCAATTTGATGCTCTGGGCCCTGAGGTATTTGTAATAGAATCCCAAGAAAAAGAAGCTAAAAGAGAAGTAAAGAGAAAATATAACAAAAAAGGTTTAGCAGGGCTTTGTGGGCAGAAATATGGATAATACATTGCTTTTGTATAACATAAGTAGTGACCTGAAAAGTAGGTCAGGTCTGACAAATGTTACATTAGTGGAGAACAACTGAAGGAAAATAACACTTGGATGCCTCCAAACCAAGAGCAAACAGCTGATGAAGCAATTCAAGCAACTTCATCACCATCTCTCTGTGGATTTGACCCTGGAAACACATCCACTGGCCCCATATGACCTCATCATCTTGTTTATCTCCTGTGACAGTTTGGCATCAAAAATGAGCCTCTGCCTTAAGTGCCTTCAATTTCAGAATCCTTCATTCTATTCACTTTCTGCCACTCTCCTCTCATAATTTTTTGTCCAGTCAATGGATCTCAAGTGAAAGTTTTAACAAAGCTTTGTCCTGGAGAACAGGGAAAAAGTATCTGAAGTGAACACTTGAGCCAGAAGTATTCCCTAGCTCCCCTTTTTTGGCAGTGAAGTGACACTTATATGGCAAACTTTAGCTGTGATATTATTCTATGTGAGTAGACACATAACTCCATGTAAGTCCCCAGAATGTTATTTGGAAAAAAACTTACTAGTAGTGCCCGTTTGACACTGAAGGAGGGCCAGCCTACCTTTCAGCCTAATACTTTAATGATTAGGGAATTTACTTTGGGAGTAGAAGACCCAGGTTCTATGCTCTACCTTCCCCCTCTCCCCACCTCCCCCCAGTCCGACATGGACACTCATAGGGGGTTTAAACTTGCATCTCACATGTTCCAGCAAATACCCCAATGACACAGCTCTGAGCTAGGCCTGGCCGAGCACACTCTTCATCCATCCTGTTGAAGTGGCCTATTGGGCAATCAGGACAGAATGATGCATAGGGCTGGGAGAACAGCAAGCCAGAGGGAATGTGACTCAGTGAGATGCTCCTGCTGTGGAAAAGAAAGTTTTGGGGTTCAGCTTTTGGCTTTTGCTCCAGTGCAGCAAAAGCCATCTCACTGATGCCAATAGATTTAGATCTAGTCTAATAGATCTAGATCTAGTCTAAGTCCAGATTTAGTCTAGATTTAGACTAACTCTTTTTAGATTTAACCTAAATAGTGCAAACAGTACTGCACATTTAGTGTCTTATGTAGATACTCCCTTAAAGGGGTTGGACTTTTGTTGTAGCCATGACAGTCCAGGGAATATAAAAAAGACAAGAAGTTTTTGTTGATACCTTTTTTTCGGATCAGCTGCATAGTCGAGAGAGAAATTAGACTAGCTTTCAGACACAAATGATTTGAATTATCACTAATAGATTCAGAATCTTCAATAGAAACCAAAAGGTTAATAAAACCAAATGAACACTCACCTCCTTTTCATAATCTCTTTTATTCTACTTTTTTCAGCCCCCTCCTCCCACCAACTTTTTTCCTTGCCTACTGAGTCACTGATTTTAAATTTATTTAGTAAACTGCCCTATTATTTCTTTCCCTAGAAAGAGCTCTACTTATAGTATTAATACAGCCTAATGGCAAATAGTATCTCTAGAAAATCTCTCTCTCTTTCATATTCAGTGTTTATTTCTGAGAAAACTAGCATGAAAACAGGATCTTTGCTTGGTAGAAGAATTCAGTCCTTAGTGGAAACTTATCATGCTGCTTCCTTTTTCTTGTCTCCCCCACCATTCCTGGTAGATTGCTGCTGCTATTTAACACAGAACACATGTTTTTCCTTCCTCCTACTTCCATCTATCCTTGCCACCCACTTTGCTAATCTGCTTATCCGCCACACCTGGGCCTCAATTCAAGAAGGGATTTATGCACAATAGTTGCTTTTTAATCAGAATTTATGTGCCTTTCTTATAATGCCTGATTCAGCAGTCTCGCCTAAATGTTTATGTGCATGTGGAGCCCTAAGCATTTGAGTACAGTCTATGGTGAGAATGGCATTGAGGAATACAGCTATGCTTGGTACAAATGCCATTTTGAATGAGACATACATGTAATCTCTGAACCCTAAGTCTATCTGGGATTCACTAATTAGTCACCCCTGCACTAAAGCTAAGTGTACGTAGAATATTCCTGTTATGTGCATACAGAATACTCTTAAAGAAGGAGAGAGACAAATGCTTTATTTAAGAAATAGCTTAGTGAAATGGTTCTCAATCATTTTTTTAAATTCAGGGCACCCCTTGTTAGACACAAGGAATCCCATAGAAAATACCAGCTCTTGTCTTTCTCACTCATTTCTTGGCTATGGAAATATAATAGGGCAATTCTTCAGTTGCAAAGAACTCAGAAAGACTGCAACAGAAGAACATATTTTTGAAACTGTTGATTTTTATCTGAAATCTCTGGGTTTATCTTGTGAATTATGTGTAGGTGCTATTGCACCTAGTTTTGTATGACACCTCTCAAGACCCTTAAAAGGATCTCATGGCATCCCAGGGTGCCACAGCGGCTTGATTGAAAATCAGTACTCTAGTGGTTAGGGAACTTGTTATGGAAGCAGGGGACCTAGGTTCTAGTTCTGAAGTCACATCATCCACTTCCCAGGGAAATGTTCTGACCACCCGGCTATGGGCTAGGCCAGGTAGGAGGCCAGGTGTGGGGCACTGCCCAGCCCTGCCATTAAAGCTGGCTTTTTGGGCAGCTGAGAGTGTAAGTGTCATGGCATGAAAAGAAAAGCAAACAGGTGAAGAGCTTTATGTATCGCAGTCTAGCCCTTGAGGCTACTATAAATTTGTTATTAAATAACTATTAGATAGAATGCATAAATAGTATTGAGACCACCCCCTCTCAGGAAAGTGCTCTCTTCACTGGGATACAGAGTCAAACTCCCTTTTTCATGCTGTCCTTCTGGCTCTATCAGTTTTGTACTCTTGACTGTTTTCTTTTTTTGCCAAGATGTGCCACAGTTATCTTTTCCTGAAACATTATAGCAACTCCTTATGATGGCCAAAATAGACACTTAACTAGCCAACAAGAGCTGTAGAAAAGATATTTTTGGTGCCATGCCTTGAAATCCCAGACATAAATTCCCAACTAAAAGACTTGTATTTAGCTCTAAAATAAGAAAGGAAATCAAAACAGGCTTTTCTTGTATTGTAGCTCATCAGTGTCCACATCCAAGGAGGACTTGTCAACCCACCAATAATACCTCTTACACTGACTTATTTCTAGGGATTAATGTATGAGCATTTCAGAAAGACACACAGAAGCAGCAGCTGAATGACGAGAGCACTGAGGTCTGACTGAGAAAGACTGAAAAAGGATTTTTAAAACTTTTTTTTTCATTTTGGAATCTGGAAAAAAAATAAAAACAGAAAAACGAGAGTAGTTATTCCTCCCAAGATGAAAAAAGAAAGTTGTTCCATTGAAACCTATTGTGTTAGGTCAGGTAATAGATTGTTTTTCCCCTAGTAGTCTGGATCCTGTGGCTAGTAAAAAAAGACCCTGGATTTCCTCTGCTGAGGTCCTAAATTAATTCTATATTGGACCAAAAATCCATTCTGTCATCTTCATCTGCAACCTGAATTCAAGCTGTTCAAATGTCAGTTTTATCTGGCTTCTAAGATGTTGTGTGCTGTGAGAAATTGATATTTTGTTGTATACCTAGGAAGGTATAATACCAGGAATGTAACATAAATAGTGCTGGAATAGAACAAAATGAAGCTGTTCAGAATTATGAAAACATTGCATTTTCTTTTCTTTGGAATACTGGATTAATGTGTTTGGTTACCATCTGCTTTGCAAACATGTACGGAAATATAAAGGCTGGATTTTGGCTTCTGACTACCAATAAAAAAAGTGTTTTCAGGTTGGACAATGAAAATCTCAACTAGAGTGTGCTTCCCTTTATGCTTAATTCCCAATTA
>NW_017729032.1:74277508-74278305 GCF_001723915.1 Gavialis gangeticus
TCTTCTGATACTCTGCTTCTACCAAAGTGGATGCAGGGAAATACTGAAAAAAATTCCAAAAATATTCATTTAAATTCTTAAGAAAATTTACTTGAACTTTGGCCACACCTTTGTTTTTGCTTCCTGAAAATTTTTTTTTTTGGGGGGGGGGGGTCAGTATGTATTAGGGAGTAAATTCATGAAAATATTTTTAGATTGAAGTTTTAGGTGTTGCCACACATTACAGTTGGCATGTGCTAACTTCAAGGAATGTTAGGAGGTATTAAAGTTAGCATTTGCTGTGCATGAAGCTTTGATTTGCCACTAGAGGGCTAGCAGGAATATAGTTTCATAGTTGGTAGGGTTGGAAGGGACCTGAGCAGATCTAAATCATCAAATTGCATGTTTAAGCAACTAGTTCTAGATCCAGAAAGGTACTGGGGTGTCTAAATCAGTGCCTTTGAAATCAATGAGACATAGGTACCTAAATATGAGTTCAGTTCCGAAATAATTTAGGGGACCTAGATACCTTTAAAAATCTGACTCTTTGGCTGTCCATCATAGAATCATAGAATCAATGAGTCAGAAGGGACCTAGACAGATCATCTAGTCTGACCCCCCACCATGGGCAGGAAGGAGCACTGGGGGTGGCAGGGGTCATAAGACCCCAACCAGCTGCTTATCCAGTCTCCTCTTGAAGATCTCCAGGAAAGGTGAGAGCACCACCTCTCTGGGAAGCCTATTCCAGGCTCTGGCCACCCTTACAGTGAAGTAGTTCTTCCTAATATCTAACCTAAACCTATCCTCCCTCAGCTTGT
>NW_017729032.1:74283305-74286003 GCF_001723915.1 Gavialis gangeticus
CAGCCTTTTCTCATAGGGCTGGCCATGGAGGCCCTCAACCACACGAGTGGCCCTCCTCTGGACCCTTACCAGGTTCTCCACGTCCCTCTGGAAGTGCGGTGCCCAGAACTGGACACAGTACTCCAGCTGCAGCCCGACCAGCTCCGCATAGAGGGGGAGCAAGACCTCTCTGGACCTGTTAGTGATACCCCTGTTGATGCATGACAGGGTGCGGTTGGCTCTGCCTATTGCTTCATCGCATTGGCGACTCATATTTATCCTGGAGTCAATCATGACTCCAAGATCTCTCTCTGCCGCTGTGCTACTGAGAGGGTCAGCCCCTAACCTATAACCATAATGCTGGTTCCCTCTCCCCAGGTGCAGCACCTTGCACTTGTCCTTGTTGAACCGCATCCTGTTCAGATCCACCCACTTCTCTAACCTACCCAGGTCTGCCTGGATGCGGTAAAATCCTTCTGTCCTAAAGCCAATTTAATCTGTATAAATTAAGAATAGAAACAATACCAGGTCAGTAATTTAAGCAACTGAAAGGAATTGGACATATTTCTACTGTTCTCCTTGTAATTTGTTTGTAGGCTAAGAACTATTCATTGAAAAAAAGGAATAAATTTAAAATACTTCACATATATGACAGTTTTATATTATGTTTAGAATATTTCTTAATACTAAAAAGGAGGTAATTTTTTTCCAGTAGAATATAAACAAGTTTAATTCAAAGCTGGGCAATATTTTATGTTACAGTAACACAGAAAGCAGAAAATGTCAGATTCCTATTGTGGAAATCCAAACATAACTATTAGGTTATGACAAATACAAAGAAAAAAGTCACTTTTTGTTTAAATGGAAACTTAATGCTCTACCTTGCATTAGATTTAAAATACAATAAGGACATCTTCTGTGGTATTCTTTATGTATTTTATACATTATTGTTTTGTAATGTATTGTCTTTCGTTAAATGAGAGGGCAAAAATAAAAAGGTCAAATGATAGCCTCCTATGCAGTCATCATGTTTGTCTTCCAAACATTGACACGGGACCCAAATGAAAAGAGAATCATGACTGAAAATGTTTATGGTGAAATTTTGGCCCTATTGAAGTCAATCACAATGCTGTGAACAGGATAACAATTTCATACTAATGTTTATAAAATATAAATAATAACATAAAACATTTACTGAACTCTTCTTTATGAGCCATAAAACAGGAGGAAAGGACATTTCCCCTATTTAAATGTTGTATATTCTCTTACAACCTGAAATTTTAACTCCTGAAGAGTCCCACCACAGAAAACTGCTTACATATCTGCCATAGTATTCTACAAGGAAGAGTTAAGTCTAAACTGTATTCATTATTCTAATTCACATTGAAATCTATGGTGAAGGTGCCTCATGCCTTTCAAACTGAGTTTACATAATACATTTATTGTGTGACATGAGGGCCCACAAACATTATACGTAGAGCAGCTTGAACAGTGTTATAATAGAGTATAACAATGTTTACTAGAAAATCTACATAATATAACAGAAAATAAGAAAAATGTATCCTTTTGTTGTTGTTGTTATTTTAGTGGCTGGTTTTGTATGATGCCCTGAAATGAAAGTACAGCATATATTTCCAGGTCTGGGGCTGTTCTAGCAGATTCTGATAATCAGATGATTGTTGTTATCAGCCAGGAACAGCCCTCAGCCTGATCCAGGAAACAGAATTGTGCTGGAGACAGCTTTGGTCCCAGCGCTGATGTAATTGGGATCTGAGGTCTCATGTTTGCCATGGCTAACTTGATTTTTGGAATAGGGCATAAAATTCCTCACATCCCACTAATGCTATTATATGAATATCTGCATGGGTCACAGTCAGCTGGTTCCCTGGCTACTGGTTTCTCATGTATGGATGTGTTGCCTCTATCATACCAGATTAAAAAAAAAAACCCAAAACATTAAAAGGAGATCAAATGGATATCGTATATTCTACTAAATATTTGAAAAATTACAAGAACAATATGTTTATCCTAAAAAGAAAAACCCATTTTTATCCCAGGAATTCAGAATTAAGGGTAAACTTAAAAGAAAGCCAACATGGTAAATTGTGCAAAGGTACAATTAGGATATTCAAACAACTGTGCTCTGGAATGACTTTAAACAATATATTTATGACTTGTGCATCATAAGGCCTTGTAATATGTTACACCATGAGCCACACAGATGTTGATTAGCGTTAGCACTAGCTCATGTTTAGAACAATCACACTTTAGTGCAGCAGGGGCTTGGAGGACTTAAAGGTATGAATTCCTCTGTTCCCATTCAAGGCTTTTCCACTGCCCCCTCTTGGCCCCAGGGCTCCCACCTGCTCCCCTTTACCCCCAGGGTTCCCCTCCCTGCGCCCTTCCCTGCTTACTTGTGGCTACCCTCACTGTCTGTCCCAAGGGAGTAGGCAGGAAAGAGTTGACTTCTCTACCTGGCCCCTGCTGCCACCCCTGCCAGGCTGCTGCTCTTCTCTGAGATGAGCCCATCCAGACAGAGCCCGTGGTGGCTGGGCAGCCTGGTCAACTCTTCCCTGCCTGCTCCCCTGAGACAGACAGCATCAAGAGCCCCACAAGTAAGTGGGGGCAGGGGTGGGGCAGGATGGTACTGATCAGGTATCTGAGGTACTGGGGAGGGTAAGGTGGGGGTGGGGGTGGGAGGGGGGAGGCAGTGGGCCCA
>NW_017729032.1:74286401-74286851 GCF_001723915.1 Gavialis gangeticus
TAATCCTGCCCTTGAGTGATGTACCTTTGAGCTGCCTGAGGAGTGCTTAAAGCTAATTTCAAGTGTTAACATGCGAACAATCTAGGTGCTAAGAGTTTCAGGAGCTGTCCAAATTACGATGTAACAAAGCCCATAGTTTGTGGACTTTGAATAGTTTAAAGTACACATTCAATGTTTTTTCTTTCTTTCCTCATCGTGTCAATAGACTGTAGAGTTAGAGTTGCTTTGTTATCTTAATTGTGCATTTCCTTGCCTGGTTTACAGATGTTCTGCATACATCAAATTTCACAGCCTGGTATATGTGTTTTTCATCGAATCGTTCACTTGGTTTCTTCCAGTTGTCTTCTACATCCTTTTACAGAAGGCATTGTATTAATGAATGCTAAAGCATTTCTGTGGTCCCAACGTTCCGTCAATTTCCCACTTCTCTTAGCACAGTTTATGCTAACA
>NW_017729032.1:74291851-74303366 GCF_001723915.1 Gavialis gangeticus
TTCCTCCTTGTGTCAATAGACTGTAGAGTTAGAGTTGCTTTGTTATCTTAATTGTGCATTTCCTTGCCTGGTTTACAGATGTTCTGCATACATCAAATTTCACAGCCTGGTATATGTGTTTTTCATCGAATCGTTCACTTGGTTTCTTCCAGTTGTCTTCTACATCCTTTTACAGAAGGCATTGTATTAATGAATGCTAAAGCATTTCTGTGGTCCCAACGTTCCGTCAATTTCCCACTTCTCTTAGCACAGTTTATGCTAACAAGCAAGACACCAGATATTATGAAACAAGTAAAGAGAAAAATATTCTTTCGAGGTTTTCATTGTTAAATCTGAGACTATTCTTTGTTCTTTCTGCGTGCATGATGTACCCACCTCCCATTTCTATGGTTCAGTTAAAATACCAGAATATCATTATGTTGTTTTCCAAATATTATTAATTAAAAAATAAAAAAATGCTTGGCGGAGAGAGCTTTATTACTCTTTTTTGCTGCACTAGTTTTAGAGGGGATCGAATCTAAACAATGTAGACTCATGGGGTGGGGGGTTGTTTGTTTGTTTTCTGAGGCAAGTCTGTGGAAGGCATTATAGAAACAAACAATGAAACTTAGGTAATTGAGAGAATTTTAGTAATTGTAACTGAGCAGTTAGTTTACCATTTCATGTGTCTGAGGATAGTTATTTTTCACTTGTTGCACTTTGTAACTTCTAGAAATGCTGATGGACATGCCAATGTTTAGTAAAATCACATTCTTTATAAACAAGATAAGACATCTGAATTAAGCACTTATTCAGTAGAATATAGACTTGTATAGGAGGATCTTTAACTGAAGTTCCAGAGCATTGATAATGCCAATGTAAATTAAGTTTCTAATATGGATTTTTCATGGCCAGCCATGTTCTTCCATTGCCATTGGGATCAGAAACCTATGATTCTTAGATCCCTGGCATACGTTCATTTAATGGCATAATGGGATCTGATCCCTGATCCATGCAATAGTGCATCCTGCTCTGCCACACATGCCTGGCAGGAGATGTGATTTTGGAACCAAGGTTCCAAGGTGGATAGAAAACTGGCTGGGGAATTGGACTCAAAGGGTAGCAATCAATGGCTCAATGTATAGTTGGGAGCCGGTATCAAGTGGAGTGCCACAGGGGTCATTCCCAGGAATAGTTTTGTTCCGTGTATTAATCAACGACGGGGAAGATGGCATAGAATGCACCCTCAGCAAGTTTACAGATGACACCAACCTGGGGGAGTAGTAGAAATGCTGGAGGGAAGGGCTAGGATTCAAAGTGACCTTGACAATGTGGAAGATTGGGCCAAAAGGAATCTCATGAGGTTTAACAAGGACAAGTGTGAAGTCCTACACTTAGGACAGAACAATCCCATGCACCAGTACTGGCTGGAGCTGACTAGCTGGGCAGCAGCTCTGCAGAAAAGGACCTGGGGGTTTCAGTGGACAATAAGCTGAGTATGAGCCAACAGTGTGCTCTTGTTGCAAAGAAGGCTAATGGCATATTGGGCTGCATTGGTAGGTGTGTTGCCAGCAGGTCAAGGGAGGCGATTATTCCCTTCTATTCAGCACTGGTGAGGCCACATTTGAAGTACTGTGTTCAGGTTTGGACCCCCCACTACAGAAATGATATGTACAAATTGGGAGGTTCCTGAGGAGGGCAACAAAATGTTGATGGGGCAGGGGGACATGACTTATGAGGAAAGACTGAGGAAACTGGTCTTATTTAGTCTAGTGGTGACAGATGACAGAACAAGGATCAATGGTCTCAAATTGCAGCAAAAGAACTTTAGGTTAGATATTAGGAAGAATTTTTTTATTACAAGTGTAGTAAAACACTGGAACAGGTTACCCAGAGAGGTGGTGGAATCTCCATTCTTGGAAGTTTTAAGACCTGTGTCTTAAAACTTTGGCTGAGACGATCTAGTTGGGAATGGTCCTGCCTTGAGCAGGGGTTTGGACTAGATGACCTCTTGAGGACCCTTCCAGCCTTAATTTTCTATGATTCTGATTCTATTATTAGATCCTAAGCATACCATTAGTACTTGCCAGTGCAAGGGAAGTCTGTGATAGTAATCCTAAGCTCCCTCTGCACCAACAAGTTGAAAGCTAGTCCTACACAGGGCTAAAAATCATCTGATAGTCAATCCTTATTCCTTACAGTCCTGTATATAGTTGACTTCTGGCTGTCCAGGAAAATAATCATCTGATTGTTAACCTTTGCCTGGACAGCCTTGAGTCCTGCAGCTCTGCAGCTGCTAAGAATGGAATATCTGTGGCTCCTGGGGGAGGAGGGGAAGGGTCAGAAGGGCTTTTCTCTCAGGATGTTAAACTCCCTCCCTGGAATTTAAACTTCCTGGGAAGGAAGCCCTTTGGGAAGCCTTTCATCAACTCTTGCTTGACATTGATTTCCATTTCCCCTAGTATCACCACCCATCCCATTTTTCCTGGGACAGTCCTAGATTTTGATTTAAGGGCTAGTGTCCATATGGGTAATGGGAGAGGGCTATAATTTGAGTCTCCCACTCCCTAAGAAAGTGCTATGGGTATTATGACAGGGGTGTCAAACATCTGGCCTTCAGGCTGGATCCAGGCCATGGAGTCATTTCATACAGCCTGCCGGTACCCTGGGGGTGCCAAAATTTTTTGGGGAAAAGCAAGCAAGAGAAGATCCACCACAGCATTCCAGGGTATGGAATACCATAATCTGAATCCAGCTCAAAAGTGGGAACATCTATCAACCTTCCATTTTTCTGTGACTTATACAGAATTATGTGCCTTCCCCAGAGAAAGTAGGATTTAAAATATGTGAAAGTAGCCCTGAACGTATTATAGACCTAATGGCACTTATCTGTATGATACTTTACCTATCTAAATGTAGAGTTTTATATGAACTCTTACATTCATACTTTGGAATATTTTATAAGGTGTTGTGTTGTGTTGTAACAACAGGGATGCTACCTCTTTAATAGTAACTCCACCAAAATCTTTCTGAAAAAAAATGTGCCTTGGGATGAAGCTTTATTTACTTATTTAAAGATAAACATGGACAAATAGTGTGTGTGTTTGTACATATATATCATAACACACAGCCATTCGTGTTCACAAAAGTGACAGATTAAGTCCTCCTGGACACATAGGCTAGGGACAGACATTACATATAAACCAGTTTAAGTGATCAGAAACTGGTTTAAACATGTAACAGAACAGAAGTTCAGTGCACATAATCCACTTTGAAAATGGCTGAAACTGGTTTGAGATAAACCTGGTTGAATGTAGTATCAGATTTAACTGATTTGGCTCAAACCGGTTTATGCAATGTCTGTCCTAGACCCCTTGTTGGTTTAAGATAAACCAGACTCCCCAGCATCCCAGCATGCTCTCTGGGCTGGCCCCTCCTCTCTGCTCACTGACTGCAGCTCCAGCATAGACTTGCAGGCTGCTCCCCCTCCTCCCTCTTACAACTCCTTGCTAAGCAGGAATTCCCCCCTCCCCTCTGCCTTGCTGAGAGGTATCTGTGTACTAGCTAGCAGACCACATGCTGGCTGACTACAGTCCGGGCTGTGGCAGCCAAGACAAAGGCAGAATCCACAGGTAGCTGGTAATGTCCCTGTGTTGTTTTCTTAATGGGGTAATAAACCCTGTTGTCAATTCCCTGCTTGGCTAATCAGAGCATCCTGCTGGGGCTTGGCCATGCCCCTTGCCCTCCTCCCCCCATATCAGTTCTGTGGAAGGAAAGGGAAGGCTGCTTTAGTGCCACCCTCCTTCTCCTGCAATTTCTAGTCTAAGCTACTGCAAGCATGTACCTGCATTTCTGCAGTTCATGCTTTGCAGGGTTAGACTAACCTGCTCAGATTGAATCAATTCAGGCTCAGGCTTTCTGAATGTCTGTCCCTACCCCTGCTGTTTCCAGAAAGTGTGACTTCCCAAGAGACAGTCTGGTGAGGCCAGCAGGCACTTCTGGGTAGCATAACAGGAGCAGGAAAGCCATTGTTACCTTTTACTGTAAATAGTTGTATATACATTTCTGTATTTAATGAAGAGTTGTTCTATATTACAAGCTTCAAGATATTACAGCGCAGCTCTGGACTGTATGCAATAAATAATAAATATAGTCACATCTGCTTGTCCCTAATCTGACTCTAGGCACAAGAAAAGATTCTGAAAGCATTCCTGATGCAGAAAAACTTTCAGGATTGGAACTTCATTCCCATTTTAAATTAATTGATCTTTAATTAGAGAAAAAAATCCATTCATAAAATTCATAGGACAAATCTTATAGCATGTATTACTATTTTTTCAACACACACAATATATAAATGAATATACATTTCAGACTATTTTGATCGACAAAGAAGCCACTTACAACATCAAACTCTATAGCATTTATATGTTGGACTTATGCTTAGAAAGCCTAATAAATTCTGTAAAAAAGTGCTGTGCAGGAAAAAACATATTAACAGTACAGCCAGTGAAAACCTATAGAAAAAATGTACCAAAATGTTCCAAATTATGCAGAATATTCTATTTTGCCAGTTTAAGTCAGAATATATCAATAAAGAATACTAATAATACTTTTATTCCATCATTTGAAATAATCATAAAACAATATTTTGATTGTGAAAATCATTATCAAAAGTGATTCTCTTTAAATTACAATCAGTTGCTGCGAACATTCATTACAGTTTGCCATAAACATTATTTATATCAACTTGTATCAGGGTCTATATAATGGATACTATTAAAATACAATAAAGTGAGTCACAGACGGTATTTGTAATGTAAGAATATGAGCCACAGTTTAGGAAAGTGTTTAAGCATGTACTTAACTTGAAAGTAAACCGGATTTGGGCACATACTTTAGTGTTTTGCTGAATGGGGATGTATTCCTAAGGCCCCCTCAACAAGTGCAGGTTAAGATACAATGGGACCTAATGCACAATGGGATCTAATGCACAACTCACACAATTGTGCCTCCTTCCATGATGCACATGCATGTCAGGAGAAATGATTGTGGGATCACTCGTTAGATCCCAGAATAAGTGAACCTGGTCTCCTCCTCTACCAGCAAGACGCAAGCTTCTGCAGCTAGGAAAACCCTCAGCTGAGGGGTTCCCACCTGCAGGTGAGCCCCACACATCCTCAAGGCTAGGAGATCACTGCTGCCATGATCTCTCAGCCTTGGTGGTATGTGAAACCTCTGAGGCTGGGGGATCATGGCTTTCACAGGCCCCCAGACTTGGGTGTTCATGAAATCCCTGCACAGCTGGGAGAACTGTTAGCTGACAGGGCTCCTAACCCCGGGGAAAACCCTGCTACATGTGCAAATTAAAACTTGATAGCAACCAGCTATAAAGTTAGCACACATTTTCGAGGTCTAACTTTATAGCTGGTTGGAACTTTTTATCATGTGATAAGTACTTTGTATAAGTAGCTAGCCTCAAGGTAATTGCACAATTAAACATTTAATTGCATGATACCTGTAATGGGTAGAGGGGCGTAAATTATGGCTATGCTGCTTGTGATCTCTCTCTCTCTCGTTCTCTAAATCTATTAACATATTCAATTATGGTCCTTGCACATTAACAATCTATAGTCTAACTAAGCCCAGACCTAAAAAATCTTATTCACTCCATGCTTCCTCAGTGTTGAAATAACACATTTTGGTGATGCTGAGTGGACTGACAGATGAGACATATGGGAGCATTGTTTGTACCCTTGCCATTTGCAGGGAATATGATCTTGTATCCCCCATGAATGGTGAAATCCATGAATAAGGCACTGTGTTCATGAACGCTGTCTGTGTTCATGAATGCAGTGCCCGTGGCGGTTGGGGGGTGGGCATGGTTCCAACGCTCCGGTAGGAGCGCGGTGGTGGGAACCCAGCCGCAGCAAGTGCAGAGCTCCCAAGGAGCTCTGTAACTGTATAAAGTGTATTTAAAATGTGAGTTCGGCATTCATGAATATTTGAAACTGCAAATGCCAAACCCGGAAATAGCAAGGGCTTCCTGTACAAGCTCCTGCTTGAATCTTCCATTCTTGTGTTTCAGAATACTGGTGATGAAACTGCACAGTATCCTTTGGGACAGGAAGTGAGTAATTCAGCTTCTACGATGTGTTCCCTTTGCCACTTCCAACTTCCCTGGTGTAGATGCTGCTAAAGTGACCTGACTTTCAAAGGTGTTGAGTATTTATAGCAACTGTCTGCTTCAATGGAATCATCTAGGGCATGATTAAAATTGGTTCCTTAGGTGCTTATGCTTAGCCATTGCAGTTTCTTAGTATTAGGCTTCTTGCTCAGGACAGTGATTCAATTTGACCAGGTTAGATGTAGGATGCATTCAGTTGATTGACTCAGGCTCTGTACAGAGAATGGGAATAAGTAAGCACCTCCAAAGGGAAATTAGAAAGCCCGGAGATGCTTATAGGTAGCTAATAGGAAATGATATACTGTTTTACCAAGGTTCTTAATGGGTGGGCTAGAAAATTGATACACAAATAGGGAATGGGTAGGGAGGATTTCCTGACTATCTTAATTTTCCCAGAACCTGGATATTCCACTTGGATATTCTTAAACACACTCCACTGTGTCTAAGAAGATGGTATACAGATAGTTCCCATCCTTTTGTTCCTGTAGCCCTCCTCCATCTAGTGCACAACTTCATGGCTACTGCCTCTATTTGCCTTCCCAGACTTCAATACCTTTCCCGTAGGCTAACATCCCTCCAGCCCCACTCAACTTCACAACCTATGTCCCTTTTGGGCCAGTTTCTGCAGGCACCCAAGCTAGTTGCTGTTTAGTAAGTGGCAGCTCTGAAATGGAAGTAGAAAGGTATGGTATTGTATCTAGGGTAATTTTCTCCACATCTCAATAGAGCAAATTAGCCCACCTCCAATGCTACACTAAGGCAAAACTACTTTCCTGTGCCAGAGATACCATGTGGAATATCCAGGTTGTGGGAAAATTATCAGTGTCCCCACACTTAAAAATGGTGGCGGGAACACTTGACCTAAAGCTTCTTTGATGAGCTTTAGTGGAAGTGCCCCCGCTGCCATTTTAAAGCACGAGGATACTGATACACAAGATGCAAGAGGCTGCTGGAGCATGGAAATTGCCACACCCCAGCAGACTTGATTAATCAGAGAAAGAGTAAGGACCTGAGAGAGCTGGAAGGAAAAGTTCCCAGGGAGGGCAGAATAAAATCTGTGTGAGGACAGAGGGAATTGGAATGGCACAATGAAGGCTGGTTGTTTTGAAGCAGAATCTGTTGTGTTGTTTGGGATTTCAGCACTCTGACCCCTCCTTTTTAAAAGAAGATAACACTCCCTGCTTCTCGGAAGTTGGCCAAAAAGAAGGTGCTCCCAGAGGCAGAGGTTCTATGGATCCCAGGGGAAGGCAGGGACTTAAAAGAACAAGGGTCTGAAAGCCAGTACTGAACAGCCACCTGGAATTCAACCATAGTTTTCAAATGCTTCTTTTCAATGTTTAGATCAGCTTAAGATAATATATATGAACCTCCTGCAAACGTCTGTAACATGTGAAAGAAGGGCAATAGATGGGGCATGTTAGGTGTAAAATACAGGAACTGCATTGAAATATATGCAGACTTATATGGGAAATTCAGAAATTATAATTGTATATGAACCAGATGTCTCTTAGATGAAGACTCCCAAATAAATTAAATTCATTTCAAACTCACCTAAGGATTTACACCTGATCCTGGAGTCATTTAAGCACATGGGAATATTTTATCCATGTCATCAGTCCCATAGATATCATAGTCCCTGTGGTATGACCCAAAACAGGTCACTTCACTTTACTTCATTTAACTTTTTCTCTATTCAAACAGTTGAAGAGCAAAATAAGAATATTAATGCATTCCAAAATTCCTATATATTCACTGTATGTGAGAGAAATTGTTGTGCTCATGGGCTAGCTTGTTATAAATATATTTGTTTAGGGTCAGCAGAATAGAGTTATTATAGTTTGGGAATCTATCAGCTTTATTCTTCTGAGGCAAAATGCACCTAACCTCAGTCCAGGTTAGACATTAGGGAAACACTGCCTTCTCTGATACCACTCTCAGTTACTAGAAGAAAGCAACTATTAAGTATTACTCATGCTAGTCAGACTTGGTAAGGGTATGGACTTGAGGAAGAGAGTCCTACTGGAACGTGTCAAATTCAGACATGCAACGATAAATTGGGCAATCCTGAGATATCTGTTTTAACTGTGCCTGAAGACAGCAGTAGGGGAACAACTCTAGAGTGGCTTCACAGTTTCATTTCCGAGTTTGGGGTATCCAGATGGGGGCGGGTGTAGTGTAGACATTCATAAGGACTATGACCTGAAGAGAGGAGTGATCTGGCAGTTCCATAATGTTAGACAGGTACTGCCAATTATATTTACTCAAAGGATACAAAAAGGGTGCTGCCATGGGTAAGAAAACTGCTAAAGAAATAAATAATATTTTGTTAGCTTGCTTTCAATACAGCAAAATCAGAAGAATTCTCATAGAGCGTTCAATTTTGCAGACTTTTTGGTGGAATCCATTCAGCTTTCAAAGTCCTGCCTCCCAAGTAGGTGCCTACTGTTTCCCTGAGTCATGTTGCACTCAGGTTCCTGGAGAGTTTTGGTTTCCTGTGTCCATGGCTCTAAGGCAGCCAACCAAACAGCCTAGCCCAATGGAGTCCAGAGCTGCAAGGATCTCTATCATATGTGGACTGCTGTAGGCCTGGAGGTATTCCACTGTGTGCAGTCCTGAGTAGCCAGTCATGTGGACTACAGATATTCCCAGATACGTGGCTTAATACAGGTTATGCTAGATATCCAACTCCACTCCCTTTCACAGGGAAGTTTTGTATTTTTTAAATTTCTAATCAGAACAATCCAGCTCTATAAGACACAATGTCCATTAGTAGCAAGAGATAAGAATTTGGAGCCAGCTTGGAATTATAGGTATTCAGTCATAGGTATTATAGGTATTCATTTAGTTCTTGTAATGGCAATAGTATCTATTCACGTAATTCTATATGAATGAAGAAGAAGAGAAAAAGAAACAAGGAAGAGCTAAAAAAGATAAGTGAAGGAAGCATATATTGATAAAAAATGTCTCACTTCATAAAGTTTGTAAAGCAGCAAATATATTTTACAGTGATCTGTATAGACACCATAGATCTCCATAGAGGATTTTTCATAGATCTCCATAGAGAGCTTCTGTACTAGTTTTTTACAGATACCTATAAAAAGGAGGCTTTGTAATACTGTACTTCATTTTTTATCTCCCTGTGTCTCAAAGGATAACAAAATTAATCTATTTTACTATCTACAGTGATGTTCTGAGAATACATTGCAGTGACGTTCCCCTGTGATGTATAAAGTTGTCCATGCAGTATGCAGCCCAGGGGCCTGTGACTCTTACAGGTGCAGCCTGCAGGGCATGTAGCCTCATCTGCTTAGAAGTTGGACAGCCTTTGTTTAAATAGTCCTTTTCTCTCCTTGATATATTTATAAACAGAGTCTCTCTCTCTCAGGACTTCTTCTTCTCAATTATTGTCATCTGATGAGACTGCAAGCTTTTGTTTTTAAGCTTTTGCATTTTTGTACTATTAAATTTCATCCTGTTTTGATTTCCATCCCAATCCTCATCTTTATTAACAGTGAGCATGTCTACACATGTGTTTTAATGTTCAGTAGCTTATTTTATCACTCATTAAAGCATCACATAAAAAACATGCAATTATGCTAATGTGCAGTAACATAGGCTACTTCGCATTAAGCATCACTTAAAAACTGTCCACATTCATTACTGTTCGTTAAAGCAGCCTAATGTGCAAGTTTATATTATTGACAAATGTTTTGTGCCAAAGGTACTAGTGAAAGTATTAAATGAGATTAGACCCACAATACTTGAAGTATTCCCCTAGTAATTTCTCTTCAGTATGGTATGCCCACTTTCAATGTTAGTTTGTTTCTGTCTGCTTTAGCTAGTTGCTAACTTACCTTACAATTCTTGAATGGATCCCTATTTTCTTCACTTTTGCTACTAAGTTTCTGTATGATGCTATAGTAAGTGCTTTAATGGAATCCAGAAAAATGAGATCTACTTTTCTCCTTTCTCTGGAAAATCAGTTACCTAACCAAACAAAATGTTGGATTAGTTTGACATTCCATATTTTTGGTAAAGTTACATTTTATCCCATTTCTCACTTATCCCTCAGTTTTTAATCATTCTTGCCTTCAAAAATTGATTTAAAACCTTGCATACTAGTTCCATGTGCTTCTATGCATGCCTGCATACTAGTCAGGTCAGAAAACTGGGCCCTTGGCTGCTCTGATCTCTTTTTTCCTCCCTTTAATTATTGGCACATTATATGCCATTGTTCAGTCCTTTGGCACCACTTGCTATATATATACAAAACCCCCTTGTTCTGGGATTTCATATAGCAGTTCTTAAATCGTGTTAAGCCCATACCCTAGTCAGGTTTATCAGGTTGATATTTGTACCAGGAATATTATCACAGTTGTTCTAATGGTGGACATGAATACCAGGGCTGTGCAAAACAGCACTGTTTCTTTTCGACTTCCATTTTGCCATTTTGCTGTTTTGTTTCAAAGCACTGTTCTGTTTTGTTTCTTTGAAACTGTTTCAGAGTTTAAATGCATTTCAACATTTCACCCATAGGCTATAATGGGGAATCACAAAACTGTATATAACTTTGTCATTTCTTGCCTGATTTGAATGAAAACAGCATGGATAGTAGCCCACGCTGAGGCCACAAAGCCTGTCAGGTTTCAAGGACAGAGGTGCAGGGGTTTCTGGGAAACAGCACCTCAGGCTGCTGACAAGCAAAACTCATGACATGGGTGACGCTGTGTGTGTGGTAAGGCACAGTGGGGTTAAAACCGCAGGCATGGTAGTCCCTTATGAAGCCATGGAGCCTGCCAGGTTTCAAGGAGATAGGTACAAGGGTTTCTGGGAATGCTCGAGCTGCTGACAAGCAAAACTCGTGGTATGTGTGACTTTGTGTGTGTGTTAAGGTGTGCCCTCAAAGGTGCTGGGGCCTCTACATGACACAATACTGTGCCCCAATGAGGTCTTCTCCTCCCCTACAGCCCCATCCTGACCAACCACTTTCAATAACAACAGGTAAGTAAGCAGCACAGTAGCACTAGCATCTAAGGCATCCAAACTGTCACAGAGCCTTTCTTTCCTTTCCTGCAGGAGCTTCTTCTCCAGCACCTGCCAGAGAACTCTCTCTTCCAGCCCCAGCCCTAGAGTTTAGATGTTTCCAGGGCCCTGCCTCATTCCAGTCAGCTAACCAGGGACAGATGTTAGGAGGGTAGGTTGTAGCCTTGCTGGTTTAAGAGCATGGCACTGGAAGACAAGGTTCTTTGGGTCAATCTTGTATCTTTTAGTAGACCAACTGAATAGTTGGAGAAATATATGTTAGCAAGCTTTCAGGTTGAAAAACCCTTTGTCAGGCTGAGGAAGCAC
>NW_017729032.1:74308366-74311482 GCF_001723915.1 Gavialis gangeticus
AGATCCAGGCCATTCCATGACAAGACATGCAAAACCTGCCAACAATATCTCCACTATGGAGATAATTCACAATACAATACATATCTCATAGAATACAATACATACAACACAAAAATACGTAGGAGACACCAAGCAACAACTGCACCCCAGAATGAGCGGACACTGAAAATATATCAGAGACAAGAACACCACCTGTCTCCAAACTCTTGGGCCTGATCCTCAAAGGGCATTTACAAACTACTTTTCATAGGCAAGCCTATGAACTGCACTGCATCAGCCTCCTAGGTACAGAAACTCATGGGCTCAATATAGACACTGGAATTGTGGTGGAGGAGGAGACTGGCTCGCGGATGGTGTGCTGGCATGGGACAGTGGATCACCTTCTTCTACGTCCCCCCGCCTCCACCTTTCTGCCTCCCTGACTGTCTTCACCAGCATTTCTGTCCATTGATTCAGGCTTTGGCTGCTGCATATGCTCCCTTTCACCCTTGGGTCACACATGAGGGCCAGCACATGGACCGTAATGGACTGCAAGGGATCAAGCTGTTTTCTGATGCCCTCCTTCAGCCGCCTCACCAGTGCCTGCATGTCTGGTGACAGTGGCTTGCCCCAGTCAGGAGCACTGATCCCCTGGAACTTTTATATTTGGTTCTCAAGTTCCCTCACTACAGGGATCACCTGACTAAGGAGGGAATCCCCAGCACTGAAGGTCTTGGTGGCCTTAAGGAAAAGCTTGAGGACCACCAAGATCTGGGAGATAGTTTTCCACTCAGCTCTGTTAAGAGGGCCACTGATCTCAGTATCCCCAAGCAAGGTCATTTCATGGATGGCCTTCTGTTGCTCCACCAGCCTATAGACTATCCACTATGTGGAGTTCAATGGAGTCTCCACATCCTGAATGATTTTGTGTTGCAAGATGTTCAGCTCTGCCTGTTTTTCCTGCAACATCATGCCCCCTTGATTCACCAGTGGAAGTAGCCTGCCACCTTCCTGTATTTTGAAATGAGCTTGATGGTGGCACAGGCACCATCACCAACAGCCTCCAAGGCATCCCTGACAATGAGGTGGAACTTACGTGCCACACAGCAGATGGCAACAAAGTTGGCATCATGACCACCTTGACCATATTGGCCCTGTTGTCAGTGACCATGAACATTGTCGGTGACGCTGCCTAATAAGTCACCCCTGCATCAAGCAGTCCATGACCCCCATGATTTCAGTTGCTGTGTGGGACTCATCCATCACCTAGGTTTGAAGGAGAGCCCACCGATGGCCTGACTAGTTGCACCAGTGCCCTGTGAGGGAGAAGTAGGCGTGATCTCAACCCTGGCTGTTCCAGATGTCCAAGATAAATTTTAAGGCTACCTGTGGATCTGCCTTGGTCAGTTCCTCCCTCAAGTACTCCCTGCATGCCTCATACAAGGTGGGCACCACTGTCCTTCTGAAGATGGTGTGTTCAGGCACTTGATATGATGGGGCCATGAGCACCATGAGCTTTCTGAACCCTGGCCACTCAACTAAGGAGAAGGTCTGGCCAGCAACAGCAAGCATCTCCCCAATGGTCCGGGTGGTCTCGCTCGCCTTTGCAATGCGTCCCCGTTTCTGTCCACCTTTCCCCTAATGCTTCCTCTGCTTTGGGGGATGGGGGCTTTGGAATGAGAGGTGGACTTCTTTTTGGGCATGCTCCCACTGGTGCCAGGCTAAGGAAGAGAAAGGGCAAAGGGGTGGTGCCTGCAAAGATGCATCAGCATCCCCATGGTGCTCATGTGTTTTGTTTCCTTGCCCTGGCTGGTTTGGGCTCAGCAGTGCAGGCAGATAGCATATGTGTGACCATTTCCCAGTTCAGAATGATCCCAGACCATACTACCCACCCACTTCTGTGGTATGAGTGCATGTGAGGATGCTGCCTTTTCTGCCTCCTCAGCAGTCAGAGGCACAGCAACAGGAGGAGCGGATTTGGCTGAGCCACTTGCCTCTGCAACGTCTACCTCATACTCCTATGAAATGCCTTCTGGGGAAGGAGACCTGGCTCTAGGGGAAACTTGAGGGGTGTGGAGCACAAACTCAGATGATTCCCCCTCCTTCCCCAGAATTTCACTTGCTGTGGCAGTCAGATCCAGCTCCAGCTCTTCCTCTGGCATCAGAAGGCTCAGCATGGGAAGTAAAATGTGGGTTGAGGAGACTGTTATGCTGGTGCTGTTGCTTGTTGTCATGGTGTGGAGGGCAGTTACTGCTGGTGCTCTTGGAGGGGATGCAGACTCAGGCACAAGCAGTGGCACTGCTCCCCTCTCCTCACTGCCTGTAGAACTGGAAGCCTCACGTCTGCTTGTTGTAAAAAAGAGGTTGCATCTCAGTTTGGCAGGGGGAGGGGGAACTTATAGCTCTCTCTCTACCTCCTCTTCTGCCCCTCCCTGAAGGCTTGCCAGCTGCCTTTCCAGCATGCTTCATGGTGTGTTTCATAATATGTTTGCCTTGGAGTGCTGGAAAATCTGTGTGTTCTTCTGTAATGTAATCTGATTTATATAATATATGTAGATAAGATTATTTCCCTGTGGGGTCAGGCCAACTCTCAGGATCTCAATATTTTGCTGTTAGGAGGGTGTGGTGTAGAGTTGCACATGCACACACTCAAAAATTAATTGGGTACATACACACACATTAGGCACATACACACATTTTAGGTGCATGCACCCCCACTAGGCATGCACACACACACACTACCAATTCAGGCTCATACACATACAAAATTACCAGTTTTGGCAAATGCACACCTATCACCAATTCAAGCACCTACACATACTATACAGAACAAAAGAAATTAGACCAGAATCAATTACCAATACCTGCACACTCAATACACATATCACTAATTTGTATATCATGCACACAGTGACATACATGTATATCAGTTCACATACATACCAGTCACCTACACATACACACAGGTGATTGGGTGTTGTGGTGTGTATGTATGTGCTTAGTATATCTGGGGGAAGGTTGAGGTAAGAGAGAGAGTGAAAGTGTAGGGGGTGAAAGTTGCTGGGACTGGGATTAGAACTGGTAGACTAGAGAGAGCTGGGCTCAGGAGCTGAGGCTTGGGGTTACTTTAGGTAACC
>NW_017729032.1:74311600-74313040 GCF_001723915.1 Gavialis gangeticus
GAGCAATGCTGGGGAGAAGCCCGGAAGCTGGAGCCAGAGCAAAGAGGCTACAGGGGAGCAGAGAGATATGTGGGGAGAAAAAAACTAGGAGTGGGGCTTCAGGCGAGGCTAGAGAACACAAAGAGAGAGAAAGAGAAGGCAGAGAGAGATAGGGATTGTGGAGAGGTGGCAGGAGGCAAAAAGCTGTGGGAGCAGGGATGAGAGCCTGCAGAAGGCAACAGGGCTAAGAGCCTACAGAAGGGGGACAGAGAGGGGGCAAAAAGTGGCAGGAGTGGGGCTGAGAGTCTGCAGAAACCAACGGGGCCAAGAGGCTGCAGAAGGGGAACAGAGAAGGGACAGAGAGAAGCTGAGAGGTGGCAGGAAAGGGGAGACAGAATTGAAAGATCAGGAAAATGGTGGGGGGGGGAGGGGAAACTGGAGTTGAGAGAGACAGAGACCGGAATTTAAGATAGGGAAAGGACCAGGGCTTAGTAAACCACAACCCAACTTGGGGTTACAAATGATAGTGGTTTTATTGAACAGGGGAGATGGTGACAAAATATTTTATTGGTTCCTCTGCACATGCACACGCACACACAGACACACACACAGACAATGGCAGCAGGGGTTAAAGAGGCTTGGTGCAGGGGCTGAAGTGCAGGAGGAGAGAGATAGAGTCCAAATTGGAGGAGGAAATATGCAAGGGATATCTACCTATTTTAGGCTGAAAGTGGGTCCTTGATGGCCAGTCGGGGTCTCCTTCAGCTCAGTGTTGTTCAGATGGGGTCTCTGGCAGGGCCTCTGGGGTGGATAGGCAGTGTGACGTGGAGCTGGTCTGGTCCAGATGGAAATGGTATTCCCAAGGAGTCAGTCTTCACTACCCCTTTTGATGGGGTAGGCTACCTCTGATCTCCTATGGAAGGGCCTGTCTAGGCAAGGTCAGTCCTGTTTCAGAGGGTTCAGAGGGTTACTCATACTGAGGGTTCAGAGGGTTTCAGAGGGTTCCTCATACTGAGCATGTGCAGATTGGCACAATGGTAGGTTGCCTAATCTTTTGTTTCTTGAATGCTGAGGGTCGTTCCAAGGGCTGGGTCATTGGTCCAGGTATTGGTGTTGATAGTTCAGTCATTCAGAGGGAGCTATTTTTAGACCTACTGCCATTGGCTCTCAAGTACCCTCATTCATCCCCATTCATTCTGGAACCAAGTTACATAGGAGGGGTAGTACGAGTCATAGGTTGCACAACAAGGGAGACAAGATGAAGGCTTGAAATGACTTATGCTAACTTACGTATATAGGCCTAAAACAGTAATCATACAATATAAAAGCAGTAAAAAAAAAAAAAAAAAAAAAAAAAATCAACATATGTCAAAGCTTGATTGAACATTTATGTCCTTGAAGTAGCATCACAGATTTCTCAAAACAGTAAGATTATCTGAAAGGGAACAGGGGAAGTAAAAA
>NW_017729032.1:74318040-74321746 GCF_001723915.1 Gavialis gangeticus
TATTTAAGCTTATCCTATATCTTAGCTTACTTATAATTAACTGTAGGGAATAGAGAGGGAGAGGAAAAGTCAGAAAGAGTTGGGGAAGGGAATGCATATCTATCTATTTATCTACCTATCTATCTATCTATGAAAAAAAGAAACAAGGGGTTATGTTACAAGATAACTGTATGTATGTGTATTTATGTAATGTATGTATGTATTTATGTAACAAATAATATATATAAATGTACGTAGTATGTGTTCCTAAATAAATTCTATATGCTGTCCTTCCCTGTGTAGTGAATGGAACTGTGAGAGAAAGCACAGATTTCTTTTTTGGGGGAAAAGAATCAAAATAGACTAACAAAAACAAAAAGAGGTTTTTGGGGGAGGAATAAATTGAGAGGAATGAATTAATGGAATAATAATATAAAACAGTGTAGAAAGCAAAAGGTATTGATGAATCTCACTTGTTAGGAACAAGCTAGCAAGAAGGAAATGATAGCCTTAGTTGTCTGACAGTGCTAAGCTGCTGGAAGACACAGCTCAGTAACTGACCCCAAGGCAGAAAGCAGTTCAGTTCAGAGAACACAGCTTTTTATCCTGTTTTTCCATTCCTCTCCCAGGGCACTGGGATTGGAAGGTACCTCAGGGAAAGATCGCAGTCACTGGCCAGCTACACAGTCAGTATCAGAGCAGTCCTTCCTCCATCTTCGCCCCCCCACCCCACTCCTTAATTTCTGTTCCCCTGCAAGTAAGCCCAGCTTCAAAATGCAAAATGTTTTGAAACTTTCAAAACGTTTCAACTGCCCTTGTTTTGTTTTGAGGCTGTTTCAAAGCCTTTTGTTTCCTTTCATTTTCACTGTTTCGAGCTCTAAATGTGTCAAAACAGCATTCAAATGAAACAGCCAGTGAAATTTCACACAGCCTTAATGAATACCTTCCAGCTCAGTTTTATATTTAATAAAAAATAAGGAGAAAGTATGGGGCACCTGAATGTCTCCAATCTTTTTCACCTCTCCTGATACTGTTAATATTCAACATTTTCTTAGAGGATAAAAATGAAATCTGTCCAAATTATTCAAATTTGGGTCTACTACAGTATAAAATTACTTTCCGCAGGTGAAACAATAGGAAGATTTTTGGGACTGAGGCATCTTGATTCATAGTTTATCTTTTTTTTAAGTAATAGTGTCCTCAAAATAATGTTTATGAGAGGTTCATCCTTTGGTCCTAGCAGATTTAATTTCTCTCTTGTTTGCTTTCTTGTCCTTAGGTAATAGCAATGGTATATGGTGATGCATTGCTATGAATATGATACTGCCACTTAGATCCATTAATTAACAAATTAATTAAACATATTTTGTTTCTGCCCCCCTTTAGGGAACAAACAGGTTTCCAGTCTTGTCAGAAAGTATACAAAATTGAAAGAAATATGCATATTTTTGTCCCCTAAATAGTGCAAGCGTAATAAACTCTCTCAAGGGCTTCTGTCTGCAGGGTAGATTGAAATTGTTTTCTTAAACTAGTTTGCCCATCCTAATCCACAGTTTGCCAACCTAATTTGCTTCTTCTTTCAGTGATGTCCTAATCACTGCAGAAATAATATAGCCCCTCATGGCCCTCATTCCCCTATAAACCAAGACAGCATTGATGCAATGGAATAATTTAAGTTTTGCTATATTTCCTCAGGCCAAATGTATAGTAGAGTATATTAGATACTCTGCCCTCTGCACTGGAATGATTTTCCATTACTAATAAATGAAGGGGCTTTCTAATTCTTTCCTATTTTGACCTGTGTTTCTTCTTAAGGTTAAGTGTGTATACATATTGTCTGAGGAGAAAGCAAGAGATCAGTGAATAAAAAAAGAATGCATTTAAGCATATAATACATCTTGCCATGAATTTTATGTTTTTTGATTGCATTTCACATTCTTTTACAGAAATGGAAGCAAAGTTTAGGAATTTTTAAAATAATTTTCATCATGTATTTCATAACAGTAATTACCCTCTGAACTCTTCTCCCCATAATCATAAGCAAATTACAATGTATTGTAAAAATGACAAAGGAATTATTTTCTCTTTAAAATATGCATTTCTTCTCCCACTCCCCTTTTATCTCTTGCTTTCTCTTGCACTAAACTTGTCAATATTTTTCAGTACCATATGACGCATGGTCTGAGTATAATTAATGAATGGCGTATCAGACAATTATTGTCTTGGGTGAAGTTGTAGATTTCAATGGGACCTGTTTGAAGGCACCTGTTAAACCTAAACTTGTAATTCTTGCTGTTAGCAGGAGTAAAATTACAAACTGTTATGAGCTCTAGAATAATATATGAAGGCAGGAGTACAGATTTGCAATATACACTCAAAACCTGGTTGGATTACAAGCTTCCTTGTGATTGAGTAACAGTTGGCGTGTCTACACAAGATGCTTAACGAGCAGAAGACTAATTCTACTGTGCATTAGTATGACTGGCAAAAAACATGCTAATGCACTAATGCACAGTACACTTAGTCTAATGCACATTAACATCACTTAAAACCCGTTCATCTGCACTAAAGCTCAGTAGCATCAATTACAGTGCATTAAGTTTAATACCTGTTATTACAGGTATTAAACTTAATGCTCCATAATTACAGTGCATTAATTAATGTGTATACATGCCCAGTCAGACACAGAAGAAAGTTTAAGGGTGTACGTTTACTGCATTTGCTGCACTGGGTCTAAGTCTAAGCATGGGAGGAGGGATGGCTGGGACCAGGGAACCTAGCAGATCCATGGTAGAGTTGGTGGGTCCAGGTGGGTCGTTGGTTAGTCTGTGAGGGGTTTTGCCAGGTGCAGGAAATTGGGGGACTATAAATAACCCAGTTATGGTGGGGGAGTGGGATTGGCATAGACCTGGGTCTGGGGTGAGTGGCTGAGCTTTCCCAGCCCTGGGGCTGCACTGAGAATGGGCACAGACATTCAGAAGACTGGGTTAGCCCTTTCCTAGATTAAGTTAACTCTTTCTCAGTTTAAGTGTTCTTCCTGAGGTGCACTAACTTAGATTGGGCATGCCATTTCTGGGCTGAAAAAGCTTCCTGAATACTTGCAAAATTGGGCATTTAAATCAACCCTGGTTAGGTGGATCTGGGGCTGTGTACAGACATTTGGGGAGATTAGGGAAAAGTTAGATCACATTATAAATAGCCACCTGATAAAAGGTAAGTCAGGATGGGGTGGGGATAGCAGGGGCATTGGATGGATCAGAGGACAATCAGGCTCCTGGGTGGGAATAGGGTATCTGTGGGGTTATGATGGGCAGGTGGGGTCTGTGGTGGGATCAATGGGGCAGGCAGAGTCTTCAGGGGGTATCAGGGAACTGGGGAGGCAGGTGGGGTCTGTGGGAGGTTGCTGGAGTCGAGGAGTTTTAGGACAGGATCAGGGGGGCTTGCAGGATCTATGGGAGGTTTGAGGGTGTGGGAGGTTCTCACTCCCCCAGCCCCCAGGACCGGGATCTATTTTTAGCCCCTTGACCTATGCTCGTAGCATGGGGAACAAACTGGAGGAACTCGCCCTCAGAATAGCTGGTTCAAACCCAGATGTCATAGGGCTGACAGAGACGTGGTGGGACTCGTCCCATGACTGGGCAGTTAACATTAGGGGCTATAGGCTGTACAGGCGTGATAGAGAAGGTAGGAAAGGAGGGGGGGTGGCAATCTATGTCAAGGAGCACTA
>NW_017729032.1:74322746-74330839 GCF_001723915.1 Gavialis gangeticus
TGGATGCCTACCTGGCTGGACTCGTTTGAGTCCCGTTTCTCTTTTTGGGGTTTTTTGTTGTTCTCCCGCCCTGGCGGGGGGTCGGGCTAGAAGATCTACTAGGTCCCTTCCGACCCTTAATCTATGAATCTACGAATCTATGACCTCCCCACCCCCAGAAAAAACAACTGCCCCAGCAAACAAAGCCCCCACATCCTTGGTGGGAATTGGTGGGATAGCTTGCATGACTAGAGTACCATCATGGATGGGAACGAACTTTACAGAAAGAACAGGCAGCAGAAAAGAGGAGAAGAAGCTGTGCTGTATGCAAAAGAGCTGCATGATTGCTGAGAGCTCCAGTATGAAACTAAAGACAGGTCTGTTGAAAGTCTCTGTGCTAAGGTTAAACGGGATATAAACAAGGGTGATGTTGTGGTTGTTGTCTGGTATAGACCACCAGACCAGGAAGATAAGGTAGACAAGGATTTCTTCAGACAACTAGAGGAAATTTCTAGATCACAGGCCATGGTTCTCATGGGGGAATTCAATTATCCTGACATATGCTGGGACAGCAATACAGCAGTGCACAGGCAATCTAGGAAGTTTTTGGAGAGTGTTGGGAACAACTTCCTGGTATAAGTGTTGGAAAGGCCAACTAGAGGCTGCACTCTTCTTGACCTGCTGCTCACAAAGAGGAAGCAACTGGTGGGGGATATAGAAGCAGATGGTAATTTGAGCACCAGTGACCATGAGATGATTGAGTTCAAGATCCTGACAAAGGAAGAAAGGAGAGCTCTTGACTTCAGAAAAGCAGACTTTGACTCTCCCAGGGAGCTGATGGACAGGATCCCTTGGGAGGCCACTCTGAGTGGGAAAGGAATCCAGGGGAGCTGGCTGTATTTTAAAGAAAACTTGCTGAGGTCACAGGAACAAATTATCCCAATGTGAGGGAAATATATAAAATATGGCAGGTGACCATCTTGGCTTAGTAGAGAGCTCTTCAGTGAGCTTCAAAGCTTACAATATTGCAAAAAGTAGAAGCTTGGACAGATGACTAGGGAGGAATATTGTTCGGGCATGCAAGGATGAAATCAAGGAGGTCAAAGCGCAACTGGAGTTGTTAAGCTAGCAAGGAATGTCAAGAGTTACAAGAAGGGTTTCTACAAATGTTAGCAACAAGAAGAAGGTCAGGGAAAATGTGGGTCCTTTACTGAGTGGGGTGGACAACCTAGTAACAGGTAAAGAGGAAAAGGCTGAAGTACTCAATGCCTTTTTTACCTCAGTCTTCTTTATGTTGTTTGGGTGGGCTTCTTTTACATCTTCTTATGCAAGGTCAGCTCCCAGACTACTGCACCTGGCAAAACAGTCTGGAGAGAAAGTGAGCAGCCCTCAGTGATAAAAGAACAGGTTAGGGACTACTTAGGAAAGCTGGACATATAAAAGTCCATGGGGCCAGATGCGATGAACCCGAGGGTGCTGAGGGAGTTGGCTGATGTGATTATAGAACCACTGGCCATTATCTTTGAAAACTCATGGCAATCAGGGGAGGCCCCAGACAATTGTAAAAGGGAAAATATAGTGCCCATTTTTAAGAAAGGGAAGAAGGAGGATCCAGGGAACTGCAGACCAGTGAGTCTCATCTCAGTCCCCAGAAAAATCATGAAGCAGGTCCTCAAGGAATCAATTTCTAAGAACTTGGTGAAGAAAGTGATCAGGAACTGTCAGTGTGGATTCAGCAAGGGCAAGTCATGCCTGACCAATCTGGTTGCCTTCTATGATGAGATGATTGGCTCTTTGGGTGCAGGGAAAGCAGTGGACATATATACCTTGACTTTGAGGAGAGGCTGAGCGAACTGGGCTTATTCAGTCTGAAGAAAAAAAGACTGAAGGGGGATTTGACAGCAGCCTTTAATTACCTGAAGGTTGGTTACAAAGAGGATGGACCTAGATTTTTCTCAGTGGTGGCAGGTGGCAGAGCAATGGTCTCAACTTGCAGGAAGGGAAGTTTAGGTTAGATATAAGGGAAAGCTTTCTCACTAGGAGGCTGGTGAAGCACTGGAATGGGTTACCTGGAGAGGCTGTAGAATCTCCATCCTTGGAGGTTTTTAAGGCCCAAATTGACAAAGTCTTGCTAGAATGATCTAGTTGAGTGGTCTTGCTTTGAGCAGGTGGTTGTACTAGATGACTTTCTGAGATCCCTTCCAATCCTAATTTTCTATGATTCTATGATTCCTCCCACTCCTCCTCCCATTCCTCAGCTCCTGGCATTGGTGAATGCTGATAAAAATGGCACCAGGCTGTGCTGGGGACTGTACAGAAGTTCATCTAGATCTATATAGTACACTTTACTTAGATAGGATCAACCAGTTTTAGACAAATCTAACTGTCCTGAACTGTCCTGTAAGGTTTGCATGTAATACCACCTAAGCACTGTAAGGTCCATATGTAGGTGAACTAAATTTATTTGTGTGGCTTTTTAAATATCATCTAACCTCCACCTAATCTCCCCAAATGCCTGAATGCAGCCTTAATGTAACACCTATTTATACCCAAAGAGACCAACTGGTGGTTTAATGAAAAGTGCCAGAAGCTACTTTTGCAACACATATTTATGACTCAAGTAAGTGAAGATACCTCACATTATTTTTTAATACAATATTTTACTATTGAAAGAGCATGTCAGTTACCTTTATACCTATCACTTCTTCCCATAAGAAAGTGGCAACTGCCATGTCATTTTGGCTAGAGCCTAATCCTGTCAACTGTGTTTGGAGAAGGTGCAGCTGGTGAAGCAATTCAGTGGAAAGAGGCAAATAATTACCTAATATATAGATCCCAATCATTCATGCAAGCTCAATGCTCCTCCATGTTTGGGTATGTGCAATAGCAGAACTACAAGCACATAGAATCTTCAAGGTAAAAAAGCAAGATGACTAAATGCTTTCAAATTAATTGACAAACGAGCAGGGATTTTTGGCTTTAGGCTTCTAAGGCTTCTAATTTCCTCCTTAATCCCACTTTAGATACCTCTCTCTCTCTCTCTTTTTGTTCTTGGTTTAGATAACTGTCTCCCATCTATGAATTCTAAGTGAAAGGGAAGCCTCTCTACAGACTTGATCAAGACATCTAAGGGCTAGGGAGATGGTGAAATTTAAGATAAATGTCTCTCTGTGACATTTTTTTACTGGGTAAGTTAAGTGACTCTCTACTCAGTGTATTAATTTTTTAGTTTATTTTTTTTTGTATATCTAGCTCTTCCCGTACTTTGTAGATCTAGCATACAGCATGCAACACAGCATAGCATAATTCAGTGCCGTGCTCCTGAAAAACCACCTAAAAATTAGAGGCTGCAATGTTGAGCATTGCAACTGCTATACTTTTTTGTGGATTTATTCCTTATCTCTAATCCCTGGATGGGATCTTGGGTTTTAGGGTCTGCTTGCAATACCAGTTATGCATTTATCCAAGGACTTATTTAAATACAAAATGCAAAAGCAGTTTCAGGACTAGAATCCCTCTTGCCCAAGGGAATGCCCACCTTGCTAGGTCACAGACTCAGACTCCTTCTTGCATACTTGCCTTCTGACCTCAGAGTTCCTTTTCACAGGAAGCTCAGTTTCAACAGGAGGGCTAGAGGATGTTATGAACTCTGCCAGTTCGTAGGTTAGTCCTTAAACCATTTCTAAAGAAATGGGAATACAGCTTCAAACCTATTTTGGCTGGGGTGGGCATAGAATATACGTCATTTAGGGATACTATAGACACGTGGGGAGCCTGATCTGATGCCTTGGAAATCCAGCATGTCAAACTCAATTTATCAAGTCTACTGGGGTACAAAAGTTCATGTGCTCTGGCAGCCTTCCACGTCATGTGTATCAGTGTCTCCATGTGTCCCTGAGCTGAAAAAATGGTGGTGGGGCGCTTTGAAATAAAACACATTCAATGAGCTTTCATTCAAAACACACTGCTGTCATTTTTCAGTGCGGGGATGCCGATACATGTGATTCACTGGTGCTTTTAATTAGCATGGCTTGCTAATTAAAGCTCCCAACACCATGTCCCAGAGCACATGTAAAATGCCGTTTTTTCCCAAGCATGTCCTCTGGCAATTAATCTCTTGGGTAAAAGCAGGTGGATGCTTCACCATGGATGAGTTATCTTGTTTTTTTCCCCCTTCTAGCTAAGGAATTAGCGGCATATGTTGAGTTTATGTATTTTCTAGATAGATTACAAGAGAGCTTAGGTGAATTTAGATATCTAGCTGCCTAGGAACATTTTCAGGTCAAAATAAGGGTGGAGGCATAAGGAATCTAACTGACTTAGTTTTTTTTGTGATTACAGTGCAAGGTAGGATGGTATTATGTTTAGTGATGTAGGTGCCTACAAGCCATTTAAGTCCCAGTTAAACATCATGGTACCAGTGCCAGGACATGAGCAGCAGGCCCAGGAGCCAATTACTAGATAGGGGTACCACATCTGCATTACTAGATAGGGGTACAAAATCAACTTCAGAGCGAGCATGCAGAGTCCATGAACAAGCTAGGTCAGGAAACCAGGAACAAGGTCTACAGGTGATCTAAGTCAGGAAACCAGGAGATCAGGAAGCAGGCAATGTTACCAGAGATACAGTCAAAGGTCAGGGAGAACCTTATTGCCCAGATGATTCATGTTTTCCCCCTGGTCTTATTAGGAATAACTGACCATCAGATTCCCAGTTCCTAACACATATCTCCTCTCAACTTACTGTCAAGGGATGAATTAATACTGGATTAATTACTTAATAGAACCTGGGCCTAGGTAAACCATATTCCTGGTGCATCATCTTCCTGTAAGGTTGGAACAATTTGGTGTTGATTCTACCTCCCTCCAAAAAAAAAAAAAAAGAAGAGTTACCTCATCTAGATTTTCATGTCTTTACTGTCTTAGGCACTCAACATTGTATCACTATGCAATGTAAACACTCCTTCCACAATATTCTTGCATTCACTGTTTCTCAGTATAGAAAAATTCAAAAGGCATTGAATTCCAAACTTGGATTTCCAAAACTGGGGACTATAGGAGGAGGGAAGAAAGAACATGTAGGCCACTAAATATGTTCATTTACACTTTAAAGACAAAAGAAAAACTCCTTTTGAAGGATATTTGTGTAATTAACCTCACCAAGAGAGGAGCAAAGAATGTGGTGCTGCCAGGACAATACTGAACTTTTTAAAATGAACCTATGTGGTAATTACAAACTCACAAAAGAAGCCGTGAAATTAGATATACGGAATGCAACTAGTACTAGATCTTGCTAAAAGGTTTCAGTGTAGTAGATTTTTGAAAGTGTCACAGGACACTTCTGTGCCCTGCTCCTAGTGAGGTATGAACTTAAGGGGGAAGGTGTGTCGCAGGGCACTCAAGTGCCCTGCTCCTAGGGAAAGGTACAGGTGCTGGTTGCCGGGGCAACTGCAGTTCAGTCAGCTGACCGGAAGGGGGCAGGGCCTGGCCTATATAAACAGCCCAGGCTGAGGCCAAGCAGGCAGTTCCCTGCCAACATCCAAGGGTGAAGGAGCTGTGCTGGAGCAAGTAGTGTAGAGAAGCCCTATGCCCTGAGCAGCTTCGGTTCAAAGATACTGGGTGAAGAAAGCCCTGGTAGGGAGTGGGATGATGATTAGCCAGGTGGCTTACAGATTGCATTTTAGCCAGGAGGCTTAGTTGGAGTTATAACCGGTTGGCTCGTGTTATTGCGTTTGTTGTTTGTTATTACACCGGAGGACTGGGTGAGGCTAATAGGGGTTGGAGGAGGCCTCATAGGGGCTCCACAGCGGTGTGGGGACCCCAGTGCCAGAGAGGGCACCATATTTAGGGGTGCACAGACCCCAGTCCTGAGAAGGGGCACAGTGCATTGGGGCCAGGTAAGGTCGAGGCCGCCTGAGCCCCACAGAAGTCGTAGACCCGAGGAGGGAATTTAGGGGCCAGGCACGGCTACGGCCATCTGAGCTCCAAGTGTGGCGAGGAGCCCCAGGGAGGGCACACAGGTGAGGAGCCCCAGGGAGGGCACTCAGTGAAGACCCAAGAGGGGGAATTTGGGGGCCAGGCATGGCTACGGCCACCTGAGCCCTAATTGTGAGGCAGGGCCCCAGTGTGGGCAGGACCGAGAGAAAGAGAGCCCCGGTGGGGCACGGCCATGAGAGAGACCAGGGAGCATCCGCAGGGAACGCGGGCTATAGCGAGGCAAGCAAGGGGCTGCTGTGAGGGCGCGGTAAGGAATTTGCCTAGACAACAGCCGGTACATCTGCGAGGCTTGGGGCGTGGTATCAGGGGTGGTAGGAGCCATGCATAGCCCTTAAGGCTTTAGTGCACGGAGACAGCTAAGACAGGGCACAGATGGGGATACATCCGGGGTACCGTGTCCAAGGGGTCGAAAAGGCAGCCTCTCATAACACTAATACCATCAAAGACGTGGCGGGCAAGAACGAGGGTTCATGGACATCAACTTGGCATGGTAGGGGGCGCCAGGAGAGATCACGGCCGCTCCTAAGTCCCTGCCCTGTGACAGAAAGCAATATCTTCTCTTCTTCAATCCAAGACCCCTATTGTAATTCAATTCTAATAGAGATACAAAGCATTTATGTTCTACAGTATAGGCCTACATATATGTAAACGAAATTGAATTTAACCAGTAACTTGGTAACTTGTCTAATAGATATGTACTGGTAAATACATGACATTTAATTAAATAATAAATGTATAACAAATTTAAAAACAATGAGAAAAAGAAGAAACAACAAAATTAAAAAACCTATAGGATTTGGATATTTCAGTTCAGAACTTACTGTGCCTTGTGCCTGTGACATTAAACTGTAGGTCAGTTTAGTCTGGCCCTGGACATGTAGCAGGAGTATTCATTTATTTAACTCTGACCCATGTTAGGTGATTGAAGAAAGGTTCACTCTCCTAACAGCATTCCTGTGTATCATCAGCTATGTAAGCAGCATACCACTTCTGTATTCACTGTAATTCAGTTTCTCTGAAAGAGCAAATTGTTAGGGCTATTAAATGTCTCAGCTAGAAGCAATCCCATATGGCTAAATCAAAAGGTGGCATCTAGACAGGCTGGATGAGCATGTGCTGATTTAAGTAGCATACCTCAAATTCCTTCTATCGTCAAATATGCAGTTTTCAAGATCACTTATTTACTGAGATTTGTTTTGAAAGAGACCAGATTTCTCTTAAGGTTTCTGTCATGAGGTAGTTTCTCCTTATGTTGAAAGCTGCAAAATGTCACTGCACTGGAAGTCAAACTGTTCAGGTTCAAATAATCTTCAGCTGGGTCACAGACCCAGTTATGTATGCCCTGAAGTCCCAAACTGGGCTTTTTTTTTTTTTTTTTTTTTACAAACAACACATAGTTTTGCTGAGTTCTACAGCACATAGTCTGCACCATATTTAATATAATATAACAACAAATGGCCTGATCAATCATTCTCTAAAAAGAGGTTAAAACTGCAGCCTTATTACATCTGCAAAGAGCAATTCATTTCATTTCAAGGGGAAAAAAGTATTCAATAGTTTCTTTAATTCTGAAATCTGTAATGACCAAACTGTTCAGCTAAGAGCTTGATTGATTTGATACTTCAGAGGTACTTCATTTATAAAGAAAGGACATAATTGTGCAATTTTTGTATTTGTTAATATCTAATACTTGTAACAGGTTTTATCTTTGAATATACTTTAAACCAGATTTTTAAAAATGACTAACAATCTACAGTTCTTAAGTATTTAAAAGTATTCTCAAAATTCAGTAAAACAATTAAGAATGTTAATTAAGTCCTTAAGTAGATGAATGGTCCAATGACTATAGTTTGATTTAATGGAATGGGACCTATATAAATGACCCAAATTAAAATATAAAACCTAGGAAAAAAAACTTGCTAATTTTACAAATAAATTATCAAGATAACTGGAGATGGTTCATATGCATGATACTGACTTACTGCTGTCTTCACAGATTTCTCAGCATTACTGCTATTCTCTAATGTATCCCCCAAACACTGTAGTAATTCAGTATCTTTTACAGAAACATATTTCTTGGTGACCAAACAGGGATAGCAAACAGGGTAGTTTGCAAA
>NW_017729032.1:74335839-74355614 GCF_001723915.1 Gavialis gangeticus
ATCTTTTACAGAACATATTTCTTGGTGACCAAACAGGGATAGCAAACAGGGTAGTTTGCAAACAGTTCTCTGGGAGCAAGAGGAGTAAGTGGAAAAGAAAGAAGAGCTAGGCATCAGGCACAAGGTGCTAGATCCTGCTCTGGGAAGGTAAGGGTTGCCTGTGTGTCTGGCTTGCTGAGTGTTTTTTTGGTGGGCTGTGTGTTTGGCAATGGTGGATTAAGATTTTATTGGGGCCCTGGGCTCCAGAGGAAGAAGGGGCCCCTCTCCCTCTTGGTACTGCTGCTGCCAAGGGCAGGGTGTGCCTCTATGCCCCACAGGGAAGGCTGGGTGGACCCAGCTGGGTTAGGGGTGGGATGGCACAGGCACACTTCTGCTCTCTGCTTCTTGCCCCCGTCTGCCACAGCTGAAGCAGAACCAAGTGGGGCGAGGGCAGATGCAGCCTGCCTACTCCAGGCTCAGGCCTATCCACTCTGCTGCCTTTGCCCCCAGGGGATCTGTTCTAGGCTTGTGTTCCCTGCCTACCTGGCAGTGGGAGGCACAACTTGTCACCCCCACTGCTGTTGAGTTGGCAGGGGGCACAGCCAGTGTGGGGTTCCTGAGGGAAAGGCAGTGGAGTGGAGAGCCCTGAGCCCACAATGAGCAGCCCACATTCAACCCATGCACAAATCTGGGGGGACTCATCCCCACCTTGCTTCCCCTAGAGTGTGCACAGTGGTGGGAAGCCACCCTTTCCCCCACACACCCCTTGAGGATCTGCCCATGGCTCTGTCCCACTCCCCATCCCAGTCCCAGATCCCATGCCCCACCCTAGCTGGGCAGAGCCCCTATCCCCTGCCCCACTCCCTCCTTCCCTTCCTCACTGTGGGGAGCCTCAATCTGCCCCTCTGTCTCTTCCCCCCTCCTATACGCTTACCTGCAGGGAGCTGCTCTCCATGCTGCCTAGTTGTGTTCCATGCCATGTGCATGGGGGGTGGGGTTAACTGTAGCCTTCAACTACTTGAAGGCAGGTTACAAAAAGGATAAGCTAGACTGTTCTCAGTGGTAGAAAATGACAGAATGAGGAGGGTAGTAAAGCACTAGAATAGGCTACCCAGAGAGGTGGTGGAATCTCCATCCTTGGAGGTTTTTTAGACCTGGGCAGACAAAGCTTTGCCTGGGATGCTATATTTGGGGATGGTCCTGCTTTGAGCAGGGTATTGGACTAGATGACCACTGGGAGTCCCATTCAACACTAATTTTCTATGATTCTATAATTTAGAAAATACTTTGATCATTGAAATGTTGAATGTTTGCTGTACATGTGTGTAACAGCGCAGGGTCCTAGGGATGGCCATGATCTCCCCTAGCGCCCCCTACCATGCCAAGTTGGTGTTAAAGCACCCTCACATCTTGCCCGCCATGTCTTTGATGTTAACAATGTTTATGGGAGGCTGCCCTTAGTCCTCTCTGACATGGTGCCCTGATGTATCCTAGTCTTAGTTCTGACTTGGGTGACTCGGTGCACCCCAGCCTTATGGGCTATGTGTGGCTCCAGCCACCCCTGTACCACACCCCAAGCCTCGCAGATGTATCGGATGTTGTTTGGTCGATTTCCTTTTCTGTGCCTCACGGCCTTTCTCTGGCTTGTCTCATAGCCTGCGCCCCCTCTGGCACTCTCTGGCTTGTCCACTTTTGGGGGCTTCTCGCAACTGCCCGCTCTGGGACTTCTCGCCTTAGGGCTCAGGCAGCCTCGGCCTTACCTGGCCCCCTCCCAATCCTCTGCTCCCCTTCTCAGGGCTGGGGTCAGTGCACCCCTGAATGTTGTGCCTTCTCTGGCACTGGGGTCCCCACACTACCATGGAGCCCCTATGAGGCCTCCTCCAACCCCTAATAGCCTCACCCGGTCCTCCAGTTTTATAAAACTACAAACAGAAAACTCAAGCCTCTGGGCTATAACATAAAATCTAAGCCTCCTGGCTAACCATCATTCAAATCCCTACCAGGGAATTCTCCACCCAGTATCCGCGAACAGAAGCTGCTCATGCCATCAGGCTTCTCTACTCTGATACTCCTGCAGAGCTCCTTCTCCCTTGGCTGCTAGTTGAGAAAGAGAGAGCACTTACAGCCTCCAGCCTGGGTCTTATAGTAGTCAGCCCTGCCCCTTCCGGTCAGCTGACTCACCAGGTGTGGGCCCTTAGCACCTCCTGGTTGCCCCTAGCAACCGACACCTGAGCCCATGCTGCTGCTTTTCAGGTAGCAGGCACCTTAGTGCTCTGCTACAGTGTGCTAAAATATTTTAAATATTTTGTTATAGATGATTACTGTGTTTGGCATCAGGTGTTTAGAACAATCTTCAAATAACTTATTCATATATTTTTTAAAAGATACTGTATCTGAAATACAGAATTGCTATTATCTTCCTTTCATGTATACAGTCATTGTCTTGCTCTGTTCTCTTTTTCCCTTACTATTTAACTAGGATGGGAGCATGAGTGCAGGGCCCTTGCACTGGATAACAATACCCTTTTAGCAAGTTTATTGCCCTTTGAGGAATCTTTCAGACCGAAGATCCATTACCCCTTTTTTCTTTTCTAAGTAACTGTTTCTGATTATTCCTGATATTGATTCACTATAACTGTTAGATCCTGCTTCTCAATAATAAGCATACGCCCCTTAATGATCATCTTTGTGTCAGAGGCAAAACTGGGTGCTTGAGTAGTCATGCTCAAGGGCAACTGTGTTACCACTGTCACAGCAATGGCAATGCCAGAAGTGCAGATACTGCTCTTTTACATCCTTCTACTGGGGGCTCTGGTCACTCCTTTGTTATACTACTCCTTGCATTTTAATGTTGATTTTTGTTGCTGTCTTCTAAAATATCACAGAGTTAGGAAGGAGCCTCAATAACCACTAAAATATAAATGTTAACTCTCAGGGAAGTCTTTTTAACCCCAACAATGCTTCTAACTATATTTCTGACTTAATTTCTCTCTTTCTGCCTGTATTTCTTTATTTTCAAGTAGGCTGGAGATGAACTAATACAAACAACTCATAAACTCCATCAATCCTCCATACGAATTGGGATAATTTCATTTAATGAATGTATTAATCAGGCTCTGCTCTACCAATACCATATCAATGGATGGGCCCCTACATCGGCATAGAGCTTCATTAAAGTCAAGAGGGCTCTTTACGAATGGTCTGATAAGGAAGACTTACATTAGATATTATTTAACTAGATGAGCTATGCAGACACAACAGAGGAAAAGAAAAGTCCTCCAATGAAATCATTTTAATGCTTGAAGAAAATAATGTTCAAGACAAGAGGTTGTTTTGTGAAAGTGTGAAGTGCAGAGTCCGTATAGAAACCACAAATAAAATGTCATTAAGGCCACTTTTAGAATCTAAATGTGGACTATGTTGGCCAGTAGTTCAAAATAGGCTGCAGAGGACAAATAGCATAGGATAATTCTGTAAATAAGATTACATTCACTTATTTTTAAAAAATGTAAATCTGACAGCTGTTACGTATCAGCCAGTACACCGGATACTGAAATGAAGACCTCCAGAGCTAACAGCATAAGTTGCTGCAACCTGAGGTAAAGAGAGAAGGACATGCAGCAGGAGCAAGAATGTGGGTAAAACAACTAGTATATATTCTACAGATTGCCACCAAGACACATGATATGAAATGTACTCAGTGGGCATGTGTTTTACCACTTCCTGCTGCTCAAAGGAAGTTTGTTACAAGAATAACTTTTCTACATTTTCACATTTCCCAGACCAATCCCAAATTATGTAGTAGTCACCATTTTGGCTACATCTACTGGTTAAAGCAGAGAGAGGGTAGGAGTAGGGGTAGGGATGGAGAAGTCTTTCTCTAGGGGTGGGAAGATATGAACTCTAGTGGTGCTTTCAAAAGGGAAACAATTCAAAAGGTCAGAAGCTAGTGCATTTTAATTTTTACGTGTGGATGAGCTAAGAATGATTCAGATTTAGCAAAACCACTCCAGCTAAGTACAGGCATTCAAGAAGCTAGAAGCAGGAGCATTCTAACTTTTGAACTTTAAGGGTCCAAGGTTGGGTCAGAAGCAAGCAGAATGCACATTAGTCCTTGTGGTGGGGAGTGGGGCTTAGAGCCTCCCTGAACAGATCATAGAATCATAGAATCAATGAGTCGGAAGGGACCTAGACAGATCATTTAGTCCGACCCCCTGCCATGGGCAGGAAGGAGCACTGGGAGTGGCAGGGGTCATAAGACCCCAGCCAGGTGCTTATCCAGTCTCCTCTTGAAGATTTCCAGGGAAGGTGAGAGCACCACCTCTCTGGGAAGCCTATTCCAGGCTCTGGCCACCCTTACAGTGAAGTAGTTCTTCCTAATATTTAACCTAAACCTATCAAACACAGCAGGTAATGGGGGCTTTTGTATGCCTCCCAGCATGCCCCATGGGCTCTCCAGAACACTGAAAACTCAAGAGTGGAGCTGAATGGCTGAGCCACCTCTGATAGGCTAGTGGGGACATCATGGCCACCCACCTGGACCTCATGCAGCAGCAGCTCATCATGGCATGCACTTTCATGGCCAATCAGGAGTGTCATTTTTTCACCTTTGCAGTGCATTCCTGGGCCTGGATGGCTCATTCAAATACTGTGGCAGCATAGGTGCAAGCAATTGCCAACCTGTCCATTTCATCATCCCACATTGAGGGTCCCATTTGGTCCTCATTTTTCTGGCACTGTCACATCTCCAGCCAACCATCCTGGATCCAACATCTTGGGGTTCACAACCAGGCCTTCCATGCACAAGTGCAGAATCTTCAGACAAAGGAGATACTGAGAGACCTAAGGTGAGTCCCCTCTCCAGACCCTTTCCCCCACCCAGGGCCAGAAAGCACACAGCTGACCATAACCTGGCACTGGCCACACCATGAAACACCTGTGTTCTGCTTCCCAAATGGCAAACCCCAGATGCCTGGGTCCCATCTTCCTGATGTGGGAGATGGGACACCAAGCGTCTGGACCTGTGACACCTGGGAAGAGATGAGCTTTCTCCAGTTCTCTGGGTGGAGAAGGAAATGGAAGAATGGGTGTTCGCTAGGAAGAATTCCCATTTCCCACTGTGCCTTACCTACAGCTGTGCTCATAAATAGGTGCTCTGCTAAATGGCTCTCAGAAATGTGCCAGCAAAAACTTGCAGTTGTGACTGTTGGTTACACCTTGTCTATGGGGTTTGAAAAAAAAGTTTCATTGTCTTTCAGCATCTGTTTTAGAGCCATTTTGAAGTGGTTTTGTGTCAATTCTCTGGCATCTCTCAGGAAAGCAACATGGCCAGTTGTCAATTAACCAGATTTATGGCCCAACTCAATGTAACCCAGACTGATAAATCCCCAACAACAGTAGGGATTACCAGCCCTGGTGCATCTGCCTTGTTCCAGAGCATTGGCATGGGGGCTGCAGGGGGGAGCTGTTTGAGAGGCATGAGGTCAGCGGGGAACACGAGTAAATCAGTATCATCAGTCTTCCACATGGACAATCAAGCCAAGAGCACACTGAATGTTAGAGTAGGCAGCTGTATCCTTCCAATAAGCATGCCCTAGATAACCAAGGAGTCACATTAGACCCTTTCCTCACACTAAAAAGCTCAACACTGTAGTTAACAGTGCACAGAGCTTCATAACAGGCTGCACAGCGCACACACTTAGAGATGTACTCCCTGCACTCTAGGGCATTCAAACAAGTGACGTAAGAAGACAGAACCTAACCGCTCCTCTGCTGCTAGGTTTCTGGGCCTGTGGAGAGCCCAGCAGGCTAGGTTATGTGGCTCTGTGTCTTGTGCTAACTGTAGATTAGGGGTGGGGTGAATGAAAATGAAATGATTGTTCAGACTAATCCGGTCTGAAATTTATTCCTACAGCATTTTATACCACCACCAAATGAGTCCCTCATTGGGCACAACCTTGACAGAGAAGCATGGGTCAAATTGAATGGACTGAGGTCTGGATACAGAACTTCAGAACAATAGTGTACAAGATGACCATCTTGGACAGTCCCCTGTGTGAATGTATTATCCAGCAAACAACCCTTAATCAGAAACTTCAGTCTTTAAAAAATGCCCAGATGGGGTAGATGTAATCCATGCACTGAATGATAATCCCAGGCAGTGGCTCATAGCTGGCTAGAGGGAACTGGGGAGGGGGTTGGAAACAGGGGCTTTATCACCTCACTGAGTGCCTGAGGGCAGGACTTTCCCAGCTCTTGGGCAGAGCATATGAGCTCTGGCTGAGGCTAAAAAGCTGCCCTGGGACAGGGTGGTGAGCAGGATGTTACAAAGCTCCATCGGTTGCTGGTGAAATGTAACCTAATGTGAGTCATGATGGGGTCTGGTACAGATGTTTATTACAGCGCTGTAATCTATAGCACTGAAGTTTGATACCACACCCATCCAAAGTTATCTAAAAGGAGGATATTCCATTTTATGGTGCTTTATGTGCCCTGACTGCCTGTTTAGTTAGGGCTGTAGAGCACTTTCTGCACGCTTACCATGTAATAAGGTAACTTCTGTACCTGGCCTCTAGCTTTAACAGTCTGTGCTACATTTGAATGATTTTACCTCAATACATATAACAATAAGAATGAACAAGCTGCAGCCCTTTTGAGCAATTCTTCTTCTGAAAGGGCTCAAAGAGCTTGTATGTTTGTGTCATAGATTACCCAATACCCCCACTGTCAGAACACTTACCTGGGATACACAAGCCCCAAGTGAAAGACCTTGCTCTGCCTTGAGCTGTACAATATAAATTATGAAAAGTAAAAAGAGGAAGTGAACATATATCAATCACACATTGAAATTTGTTTGCCTAAATGAGCTGGACACTCCTGTATAAACTAATATATTCATAGATGTAAGGGTTGATATCCTTAAACTATGACCATAGACTTTAACAGGCTTTTGCCAGAGGATTTAGCTCCTATGTTACCAACATTTTATGAACAGAAAAAGGGGTTCAGTTGACAAATAATATTATTCATAATGAATAATTTTAGTTCAGTTTAGGAGAATTGTCTGAGAAAGATTTACATGACTCAATTTAAACCAAGAGACAGAAAATTGTGACAAAAGAGCTAGTCCTTTTTTGAGCAATAGCTTTATAAAAATATTCCCATCAAGATAAATGTGTTACTTTTATTATGCAATCATGTCTCCAATCTTGGGCTTTGGGCATTTTATTAGAATCTTAGCAAATGGCCTACCTTTAGGATAATATTTTATCATGATTGCTCATAAAACTAGTTACTATTTATAATAGTATTTAGTATTGTAGTTGTGTATTTATAGATGTAACAGTTGGCTTATTGGAATGTAGTCATGCAGTTGAATAGCCAGTGGGGATAAAAATATCTTCCATCAAAGAAACTGCTAAAAGAAGAATCTGTTGCCTATATAAGAGCACATGTGTTTCCTGTACATGTGCTGCTTGTTATAGAAGCTCTGCTTTGAACCCCTAGAATATTCCAAATTTAAAATCTGGTCTACAGAACAATAGAAAAAATCCTATTTCACTTTATGCCCCTAAATGGCAGTTTTGCAGCTGTGTAACTGCCATTTTTGGCATTTTGCAATACTATTCCATGTGCAGTGTACACATGTATGTGTTCACATGGCTACTGAGTATGTAAAATCAGCTGCACTCTAGTTGTGCTGATATAAAGCTTCATAAAGATATACTTAAGGGTAAGTTCTGAAATTGTGGTGAAGCAAAAAATCAAGGGCAGAAGATTCTCCCAAGTTTTACCATGAAGGCTACAGGTTAGGCATTTCTCTCCAGTCCTCCTCTTGAAGCTACAACTTGAATTTAATAGCCATTGGATAAAATTGATAGGGAGCAGTGGGGGAAGAGGGTACTAGGCTGGAAGAAAGGGTACAGGCTAGTCCAAGGCTGCTTCCTTCAAGAGCAGTGGCCATTATTGTAAGCTAGCACTTTTTTTTTTTAATTTATTTTTTTCTTCTGGCCCCATATATTTCCCTCTCTTGATTGTTCAAGTCTTAAAAAGAGGGTCTGGAAGGAAACTAGATTTACCTAACTTGTGGCCTGGTGGTTAGAGTACAGTACTAAAGAGTTAGGGGGAGGCAAGCCTAGAAGGGACCAGGGAGGCTGGGTCTCCTGTGTTCTAGACAGTTGAGGCAACCATGCAGCAATTGTGATGAAAGCATAGAAGGGTACTTCAGCATCTCATATCACTAGTCATCAGTTTTTACTGGTTACTGAAAGAATTTACTGTCTTGCATACATGCATATGTAGTTGTGCACACGCCTGATAACACCCAGCCTGCTCCATGTGTTCACTAGCTGAATGTATACTTACTCATTCACAATTCATGGGATGTAGGTTTGTAAGCTGTACATAAGCATCAAAAGGGGTACATAACATGAAATAGGATACTGGCCAATGTGTCATTTGCTGTTCACTTCAAAGAGCTTTGGAACAAGGTCATAGAGCATTCTCATAAAACAATAATAGTCCTTGGCCAATATATCTTTAAAAACAACTTTGGGTTCTCTCAAAATACATGCTGCTTCTTTTTCTTCCACTACTATATTATGCTTTGGCGTGAGGAATCAAGAATATTCTTTAAAAATTCCTTCATCTAAAATTAATTAAAGCTACACAGTCAAATTTGAAGGGGAAATCAAAGCAATGTGAAATTCTTTTCACATCAAAGGTTTTTAATCAAAATAGATATCAAATTCCAAACGTCATACAATCAGAGAATATTGTCCCTTCCTGCTTATTCCCTGAGGTGACAGTGTTGCCAGCTGATTGTGGAATTAGTAATCATGCTATGTACAGGCTCTTTTCTGCTGTCAAGCATATACTTATTTGTTTAAGGATCAAGACCCATAGCCCACATTTTAAAATTAACTAGAGTTCTTGTCTGCCCCAAATCTTGGGAGCCCAACATGAGATGCTTTTAATGATCCTGATTTATAAACATCAGTGTTTAGCACTTTGAATGAGGTCATTTTGAATCGCCTTGAATGACTACTCAAAAAGAAAGACATCCCAAATCACTAGCCAGTCTAGAAAATGTAGGCCTTTGCAAAAATAAGCAATCATTCAATAAATTGTAGCAGAAGACAGAGAAAAATTATACTCAACAACTGTTTAATAACATAAAAGCCATGCTGGGTCAAACCAATAGTCAATCTACCCCAGTAACCTGTCTCTGACAGAGAGAGGAGAAACTACTTTAGAGGAAGAGCATTGGACTGGGTGGCCACATCCCCACGAGCAGGGGTGTGCTGTTGCCATGGGGAAAAAAGCAGCATCATGAATTCATGCCACTGCTTTTTGCCTTGGCTCATGACCCTGCATGTGGGGTTAGTGCAAGGAAAAATGCTCCAGGTGGGGTAGAGGAGGCTGGGGCCAGTACCTGTGCTGGCCCCAGCACCTTTACCTGTGGTCCTGGAGGCCTCCCGGGGCAGCAGCGGTGGTTATCTGGCATCAGAGAGCCTGACTCTGGCTGGCTAGGCTCCTGGTTTGGCAGCACATGCACCTGCTACATGAGCCATGCGACTTTTTTTTGCCTGGTGTCAAAAAAAATCACTACACTGCAAATTTGCAGTGCAGTGAATGGGTGCACGTGCACCACATATGCATGTCCATCTGGATGCACCCATATTTCTAAAGCAGTGATTCTCAAGCAGGGTTCTGTGGCAAAATATGGACCGGGAGTCGCATCCAGCCTGCCCAGCCATTCTGTCTGGCCTGTGGGGCCCCTAAAAATTTTAGAAAATTAATATTTATTTGCTCCTAGTTGCCTGTTACAGATGATAGGAACCAGGAGCAGTAGGACCCAGGGGAAGCTGGTTGTAGGACACAGTAGCAAGGCCTGCCCAGCCCTGCCCCCCCAACCAGAAACCCCTGCCTAGCAGAGGCTTCTTGCCTGGGACCGTGAGGTTGTTCCTGCTTTCCTGCACTGGAGAGGGAAATGCGGCACTCAACAGCTCACCAAAACTTGGTAAGCAGCCCTCAGCCCAAAATAATTGCCTGGCCCTGCTTAAGATCCTTTTGAAGACACCATTGGGTACCATACAACTTTAGCATTGTTAGGTGTGCAAACATTAATTCCCAAGATAAACCTTTTCCTTTCAAATAAAAACATTCTCATATATTGTGGTTTTTCTGAGATTTTTTTTGCAAAAAAAATATTGCTCAATTTTTTTTTCTGTAGTAAAAAAAGTGTAAAAAATAACAGTGGGCATTCTGTGTGGAACAACTTGAGTCTAACAAGGGGTATTGAGTCTAAAAAGAATGAGAACTACTGATCCAAAGTGATCTGTCCCCATCCATTACTATCCCTGGTATCCATAATCATTGCTTTAGAATCTATTACCTTCCCTGGCATCTGTCGTGATTGTTTGAGTCTTTGGTGATAGCAACAGATTCCACTTTTGACAAGGCATTGGTACAGGACATGACTGGGTTCAAAGTCTCCCTCTGTCTCAAGGGGTTTGAATCTTTAATTTTCCAGAAGGTTACCCTAAACAGCAGGCAGTGTTCTTCATGCATTTTTGTGTTAAATAGTGATTGGATAAAAGTTATAAAAAAAAAAATACTGAAGGGGGGGTGGGTTGCAGTGTCTAAGGTACTTTCTCTCCTAAGACAGTATCCTTTCATAGAATGAGACTTGGTTCTTCTCCATTTGGCTCCAAAAACGTTTCTCTCTTGGTTACCCAGTAGACAAGCTTCAATAAAGTGGGGAGGGAGAACTAGCATGTGGGGAGTAATGGTTTTTAGCCCACAGCCTGGTAATTTAGGCACTTCCATAGAAACTGAGGGATGTTGTGGTGATCCATTGCCTGACCCAATTTACTTTTCTTTGAAGTCAAATGTGCTATCAGTCAGTTACATACACTGGTTCAAGTATTCTCTCCTCTTTGATGAATTAGATCCATAAGGCTAGCCATTGAGAACAGAGATCACTTCCTCTGTTATAATAGGATCCACCTCTAGATTGTCCATTTCTGGAATGTGAGAACTATATTCCTCCATTCTTCTGAGTTAGGTACATACTGTTGGGAAGAGCATAGCCTACTTCTGAGATAGCTAGTAAGCTGAATGGGATCAGAGCTAGAGTATATTAAATTATGATCACTCTTATGTTTGTTACGTTTGCTTTGTAGGACTCAAAGTACAAAGCGGTAATTTTTATTTCCTGTTTTTTTCAGTAAGTAACAAAAACTCATTTTGGTAATTTCTTTAATATCTACAATTGCTAAAAACAAAGAGTCAAGACACCTTTCATTCATACCTTGATGATGAATTCTAATTAAATAAGTAACATTGGTATTATTTTACAGAATGGTTAAATGGGTTGCCCAGGAACATGAGGAGAACCAGTGTCAGAACTAGATTGAAGTTTGACAGTACAGCTGGCTAATATCTGACTAATTTCATGAACATTATCGTAAACATTTCCTTTGATCTTAATCCATATTCACTGATCTTACACTGAGTTTCAGGTTCTAACAACTCCATGAACTTAAAGTAAAACTTTGTGTTAGTAGAAATCATCGATATTCATCAGGTGTTGAGTCAAGCTCAAGGGACACTCCAAATGTTACGTGATTTAAATGGAAAACAATAAATTGGTCCAGGTGCATATTAAACTGGACCCAAGAGTATATGAAAAATATGAACAACAAATCTGGCCTGAGTTTTGTGTTTGTAATGAGATATAACACTTCGGGATTTTCATTTTGTTTAGAGATTTCTGTGACTATTTTGCATACTTTTTCTCAAGAGTTGGCTTCCAAATTTGTGTTAAAAAAGCTCTTATCACTCTTTCTTTATAGAAACCAAAGCAAAAGAAAAGAAATAAATAAAATTGCTCTGAAAAGAGCTAAATTCAAATATTTCTTTGTGTGATTACATCTCGAAAAAGGCTTGTTTGTTATCACCAGTGAAGGGAACATAAAATACGATAGAAATATCTGGCTGAGATAGGGAATTCAGGTGCAGGAACATTCAGCTGTATTATACTTGTATTCATGTATTATGCTTTCATATTTTTTATTATTATTATTAGAACTGAATCCCAAAGATTTAAATGTAGTATTCAGATGTTCTGCAAGGGGTATATTGTGGGTATAATAGAAAAAAATGGTATTAAGATGAGCTTTGAATAAAAAGGGGTTGTGATCTTAGTTCATTAGGGCTGAAAGATTGTTTCATGGTTAAAGTCTAATCATGGAAAAAAGAGAGAAAGAGGAAGCAAAAGATATACAAAGGGCATTAAGACTGGTCACATTGCATGGATTGAAGGAAACAGGTGGAAACAAAGGTAGGATGTGGCAGAAACAAGGCTTTAGATGTAGGCCAGGATAGAATTGTGAAAAGTGAGGAGTCCTATATGTTTATCTTGATACAGTGAGCAACAGAGAACCAGCTGAAATGCCTCTTAACTCTGTCTCATTACAAGAGACATCATTCATTTTAAATCCAAATTTACCTCTGTCATATACAAGCCTTGTTTCCCCACTGCTTGTTGCTTTGAATTATTGATTTTATTTGTCACACATTGTAAAGGCCAATGTCACACAATTGGGCTTTGGCAAGATGAGAGTTGTGCTTGCAGAGTGAGCAACAGTGCATAATATCCATTTGAATTGAGAATCAGACAAGCTCATATCCGTATGAAAGGGCTTTACTCTTGATGCTCCATTTGTTTTGGTAGAGGTTGGTATTTGAAAGCTCAAGGAACAAATTGCATGAAATATGCATCCATTTAATTTTTATTATAAATATATATATTTGTATTGCTGCTGCTATAGCAAAAATTAAGATTAAAAGTTGAAGAAGGTGGGGAAAAGTCCTTAGTCTCTTTTACAGAAAAATAGGAGATTATTATCCTAAAACATAATCTCTGGTCTCTCTGCTCTCTGGAGTGAGGATAGGCCAATTCATCACTTTGTCTAGATATCACAAACTTTATGAGTGCTTCCAATATTAGTGTGCTCTCTGTTCTTAAAACATTATCACACACATTTCTGTGTCCCACAGACTGTCTAAGCAAGTAATATTGATAGCATTCCCATACATATTCTTATCACCTTGTCTGTAGAAAAAATGGGAGAGCTTTTCATATAGTTCACAAAATAAAGTTATTTATATACTATTTTATAGATGCTTATATATCAGAGCTTCATTGAAATTGTAGTTACCCACATACCTCAGTATTAAATATACAGTGGTACTGCAAAATGCATTTGCAGTTTACACATCCTATGGGACATAGTGTAAACAGAACATTAAGGAAGGTTTATTTTAATGAAGAGACATTTTAAGGCAGCCTAAGGGAGAAAAAGTAGATCATTTCTCCACTTTTAGGAGCTATGTTACTAAAAATAGATGAAGTATAACTGTAATTCCATTTCTCCACTTGCATATTAAAGGTCAGACTATAACAGTATTATATTATTTGATGTTATTTTAATAGCCCTTTAATTTGTTCATTGACACTCCCAGCAAACATCTATGTACTTGTTCCTTGTGGTGACAATATACTTTGAACACAGTACAGATCCAGTAAAAAACAGTAATCTATCATTAACTTTATTTGCATAACAGGTATGATCAAGATCTTAGCCCTGCTTATATATTTCACTCCAAAGTGCTATTGTAGTAACTGAGGGGGAAAAATGTTCTTCTTAAACTTTGATGTATTACTCTCCTCCTCTTTGGGTGCATCCACATGTGCTACTATGGTGACATTGCTACTGGAGAGACCTTTTTGAAGTACTAAAAGGTGGCGCAGTATCAGCCGGTACTGCATCGTGCGTGCTGCACATGCTTATTTTTAGGCACTACAATGCCATAGTGACACGCTATAATGAGGGATTGTGTCACTACAGCGATGTATCTGAGGCATCATGGGTTTTGCCTGCTGATGTTATGTCTCTGTAGTGTTATTACATCCACATAGCGTCATGTGTAGACACACCCTTTGTTGTCTACTGTTGTCTTGATACCTAGGATAATTGTTTCAAATGCACATAAGGACCAAATCTGAAAAAGGATTTAGGTGACCGAAGTGAGATGTAGACATCTATATCTAAATGTGTGGTGCTGAAAAGTCCCATGCAGCTACCTTGTACCCAATAGCTACCTAAACTCCAAAAGAAAGGCACTTTCCTTTTCATCTGAATTTCATCTAAATTTCCAGAATCACCTAAAATTATTCTTGTATGCATGACCAGAAATGCATATCCTTGACAGGCCTGAGCAGGTCATAGGTAATACCAATCTATATTAAGAAACTAGGCATGTCTATGCCTCTGCCTCTCAAGAGGCTTAATCTCATATGTATTTTCAGAGAAGATCTAGCATAGATGGACAGGTTTGGACTCCACATGGAATGCAGGAGTAGGGGTTCTTTCTTTTAAAGAACATTGGGGAGCTATGTCATCTTTTTATTCAATAGATTTGTGGTTTGCAAAGTCACCAAGGACATTGGAGGCCCATATTCAATTCAATTTATCTTAGGACTTTCAAACCCACATCTCCCAGCTCCTTGGAGAGGACCCTTAACCACAAACTATAGGCTATATCGGAAAAAGGATAGCCTCTTCATCTCTTCTGTTTAAGGTTTGCAGAAAGGAATGCAAGTTTCATTGGCAGTGAGAGAAGAAGGCTCTCTACACTACTAGTTTGGGTGCTTAGCTGGGAACAAGCAAATGAGTTTGGTTCCTTGATCTAAGGAATTAGGGCACTTCCCCAGGTGAGGGTCCTAACCCCTACAGAAATCACATGTCCCCTTGCTCTCTTTTTCTTCCATATTTAATCTTGAATTCTTTTCTTCACAGTGGAACATCTTCAACAAAAGGGTGGAAAGTTCCCACCAGCCTCTCAGAACAGCTGGGAAATTAGTGGTACCAGGACTGTTCTCAAAGGTGGATAATATGGATCTGAACTCCTTTAGGTAGAGTAGAGTTAAACCCAGATCTCCTATAGCTTGGCTAAGTGTTCTTACCACTGTTGTGTAAAATTAGGTGGCACCAGCACCAGCTTTAAAAGAGCAAGACTTACCCTGTTCTTAAGAGATGGGGCCCCTACTTCACCTGAGGATGCTAGGCTACTGAGGATGCTAGGATATTGCATGGAAGAAAGGCAGTTGCATGGATTATGATGGAAGAAAGGCAGTTCCTTCCAGAATAAAGAGACTAATTTCCAGAAAGGGGGAGGGTTGAAGACACATACATCCTCACAATCTCCCTGTTGGCTAACCTAGTTCCAGGCCCAGTGTACTGACATCAGGGAGCTCCCCATTCAGTGTTCTCATTGCCTCAAATCTAATGCTGGGCATCTAACTCTCTCCATACACTGTATAGGGAGTCAAGATACTTAATTCAGCATTCCCTACAAGGAGCAGATGCTTTAATTTCAGCAACAAGCAGCAGCTCAGTGCTTAATTTCTTTTTCTTTTTTTTTTTTCTTTTTTTTTTTTTGGATCTAACCCTAACTGAGTTGAATGGGATTTAGGTCTCAAAGGGTACGTGCACATGGTTGTGACACTGTGTCACAACAGGGGCACTTCCCAAAATGCTGTTCCCATCCATTTCTGCTTAGAGGATCCAAATTTGGAAATGCACTTGTGAAACCATTCTTTGAACATGCCCTTCCACTTGATCATGAGAATGCAGTCTCTGGCATTCTTGAAGAAGGAGCTGGTGGAGACTTAAGTAGTATATTTCCTAGGGCTTGATCAAATGGACACGAAAGTTGTTGAAAGGTGTTCCATTGATTTCAGCAGGAACTGGATGAAGTCTTTAGAACCTAACTTCTAATGAGTAACTGTGGCTGCAAACACACATTTAAATAATCTGGGAGAGTTCTCCGAGGTACAACCTTTTATAGAAGCAGGTCATTGGCTGTCATGGTTCCTCTATTTTACCTGTGACAGGTCAGGGTGTTATGTGCTGTGTCAGGGCAATCTTACAATCTTATCAATCTTAGAAAATGGACTTGTATAGGATGGTTTGGGTAAGGATGAGCCTGTCCCAGGCAGGAAGTTGGACTAGATGACCTCTGACCTACTGCTCTATAACTTCTATGATTTTCTGGTAGACAAACTTAGCCAGTGCCACATGCACAGACATTTGAATGCTGATGTCCTGAGGAGTGAAGAGCCTTCTGTGCTGAGACTTTGCAGCCAAGGGCTGCTATGCACATATCTCAGCATGCTCCACAAGCTTCCGTAATCTGCCTGGCAACAGATGGTAGCAGGGCATAGGCCAACCCTAACTGGCTGGCCCAAACTTCCCATGGTCAGCCTGTGTTTCCTTGCAGGACAATGTGTGGATTGTGAAGCAGGCACGTTCTTCTCCCTGCTGTAGCAGCAGAGTCCAGCAAGCAACACACTGTCATTTTTTCAGGGGAGGAATGCTGGAGGACTGTATTTTCTTCTGAGAGAAACCAGAGCATAGACAAACATTCACTCATCCAGGAGAAACTCTCCAAGGAGTGATTCAACCCTGGTTGTTCCAAGGTTATTATTTTCCTGAAACATCCATTTTTACTCTGGGAGAAAAAGCCTGAATATTTGTATACTCATGGTTTTTCTTCTGGGGGAGCAGCGACTCTCTGAGGATGGATGAGAGCCACTTCCACGTAATGACCCCTGGTAACATCTTGGATGGCCAAGAGCACCCCAATTGACAAACATGCCAAAGCTCACAAAAATAGGGGTAGCATTTTTATCATACGAAAGAACAAGCTTCTGTCTCAGGAGAAACTGAATGTCTGCATGAGGCCCAAGTAGCTTCTTATGACCTTACTGGAATTACTCATGTGAATGAGTTTGCTTACACAAGGAAGAGTTTGCAGGGTCCGGCCATTCACTGGCTTACATTCTGTAAGTATGGTAGGGTAATTAAAAGAACTTATTTATATGAATCTATTAAATTTTGCAAAATGAACAGCAAGTCTCATTCCCTGCTGGCCTGTATCTTGGAACAGAACCTAGTTTTCACAAGCCAAAAAGGAACATTACATATGAATACCAAACTGGCTAGTTATCTAGCATTTACATTTTAAGTTTTGTTTTCTTTTTCATGTTAAAGTTATATGTATTTCCTTATTAAGGAAAGTGAACTAAAAGTTTAGCAAAACACCAAGGGATGAACTGTGGAAAACTGTGCCAGTGGCTTTGATTTCAAAGACAACTTTTATTTTTTAATATTGTCCATGTAAGCAGGGGGTATCCATTACTGATGGTGAAGTGCAGCATGATGTTTCCATCCTGTATGCCATTACTGGCAATATAAAAAAGTAATTTTACATAAAAGATGTGCTTTATTTGTACTTTTTTCATGACAAAATTTAAGTGCAAGCCCCTCAGGATTCACATGAACAAGACCAATATAAGACTGCTGCTGAGATTTGACTACTCAATGGCTTCAATACAGCAGGGAACCAATTTGAGGGAAAAATGATTTAAAAAAAAAGAGAAAGCAACGAAGTTGGGTAGTTTGAGAATGAAATTTACAAAATGATTTCTCATGCAGTTCACCCCTGTGTCACTACATCCCCTGTGTGTCAAGCAATGTTATAAAAGATGTTGCTATAACAACACTAATTAATTATAGTGGGATTTCATGTGTTGCAGTAAAAAGCCAAGCCACAGTAGTCCTATTCTGTGTCATAGCTAAAGGTGTAAGAAAGAGCTGTATCATATTGCGATAAAAAGTAATGCAGTAATTGCCGAAAAAAGCTACTAAAGCTATTCTGTCTTGAGGTAATATATACAAATCTATCTCTTCATTACGTACATACGAGTGACCATCAAAAATAATAATACTTATTCACACCTTATTCAGTACATTAGAGGATAAATTGAAATACAGGGTTAGGTTTGTGCAAAATACTAAAGCCACTGGGGAGCTACATGACTTGAAAAATGATGCCTGTCAATGTACTCAGACTTCTGCTGCACATAAGTTAGAAGATTAGGGTCACCAGAAATTCTGCAATGAGTACTAAATCTATCCTGTGACTCTCTGACAAGTCTGAGAGGACTAAAATAAGTAATAAAGTGTCTGTGAAAAATACCCTGCAAACAGTAAATAAAGCTCACTTTACCAGATGCCCTAATCAAACTTGGCCACAATAAAATGCTATTACAACAACAAGGAGGCAATAGTATTTCCAATGTTTAAGCTGAATTTCCTTTTCTGTTATAATGGGAATGCTGACCCTGTCACATAGCCTGAACAGTTTTATATCATGATATGGCTTTCTGGAATGCTGGAGGCAAATTAGACACAGTTCAAATTAGAGAAGTATCCCTAAAGAAAAGAGCTTCTGACTAGTTAGGAGGGTTACCTGTAAAGTTATCAGAAGCAGGTAATAAAGTGTGTTCATATGTTGTGCATGGTCACAACATGCACATTTTATTGTGCGTGGTCCAGCAGGAATTTTAGTGGATAGACCAAGTCCTGGGCCTTCAACCACAGCTAAACAGAAAGGTTCATTGCAAAACTGATATATACATTAGGTCTGTAGGCCAAATCCTATGTCACTGCTAAATCATCTAAGTGACACTTATGCAGTTTTTTGTCACCTATTTCACCCACTAGGTGACAATCACCTATACTATTTCACCCACTAGGTGACAATCCTTGACTTATGCAATCAGGGTCAAGGGACGATCTTTTTTTCTTGGCTACCCTCATAGTTCCTCCACTGCAGGAATAAGGTAGAATATTGCATCCTATTTCACCCGTACCTCTCCTACAGTGGATAACGGGTCTCTTGTATGCCTTTGGTAAGATCAGGCAATCTGCAGGTAGCATGGAGATACTCTCAGCACCCTCAGAAAGGTGCATCTCTGAAACAAGAGTTTCTATGAACCACTAGAAAAAGTTTAAAAAAAGGATTTTTCTGGGGCAACTCACAGAATATGCAGGGAACTACTGCTACACATTGGAAAAAGGATTATATCTCTTGCCAGCAGGGGCACAGGGGGACAAACTCATACTTTTCCCATAGCACGGTAACATATAGTGTAACTGCACAGCCCCCAACTGGAACTCATCATAGCTCAGCAAGGCCTTCCATTGCAATGCTACCTCATCCTGCCAGAGAAAGGCTAGAGATGGATCATAGCTAGCTTCAGTAGTGTCTTCACTGAGGCACAGACCCCTCCTACCAGGCACATCAGACTTTCCCAGAGGGGAACAACTGGCATTTCTCACCATCCCTTCCCTCTCCATGTCCCTCTGCTTCCTCCCAGGTGGACAACTCCAGAACATCTCCGTGGTCCCTCAGGCCAGATGCCCAAAGCACCCAGGCAGAATGACTCAGGAAGACATGCTGAACCCACATGCAGCACAGAGAGAGATCTGCTAAAGTGCATGCCTCACACAGGTGCAGCTCTATGAATCATGCCAACCCCACTGTTCGGATGCACCAAAGATGCATCAATCCTTTTGTTGTTACAAACTTCCACAGGCAGCTACAAATGTAGGCAAGGTAGAGATGTAGGCAAGGTGACCGTCTATAAACTCACTAGGGGGGACCAGAAGGGTTTGGGAGAGACCTTGTTTCCCCTAGCGCCCCCTGGCATAACAAGGAATAACAGCCACAGGTTGTTGGAGAGTAGGTTTAGATTAGACATCCATAAGAACTACTTCACAGTTAGGGCGGCTAGGATCTGGAACCAACTTCCAAGGGAAGTGGTGCTGGCTCCTACCCTGGGGGTCTTTAAGAAGAGGCTTGATGCCTACCTGGCTGGA
>NW_017729032.1:74355740-74383688 GCF_001723915.1 Gavialis gangeticus
GTTAGGGCGGCTAGGATCTGGAACCAACTTCCAAGGGAAGTGGTGCTGGCTCCTACCCTGGGGGTCTTTAAGAAGAGGCTTAATGCCTACCTGGCTGGAATCATTTGAGCCCAGTTTTTCTCCTGCCCAGGCAGGGGGTTGGACTTGAAGATCTACAAGGTCCCTTCTGACTCTACTTCTATGATTCTATGATTCAACTCTACAGTTAATCAAACCTCACCTCTTATCCCCAGCACTCAATGGAAACCTCCAGGAGCTCTCAGGACCAAACTCCATCCAGACTCTGCTCTGACCACCTGGCCAGGTGCAGGCTGCTACACTGCTACCTAGGTAGCTGACTAGCTACCTAGGTAGTGGTGTAGCAGATGTGAAAAGCAACAGTTATGTGGATAGTGCCACATCTGATTCTACTACTAAGCCTTACCTGATTCAGTGTGATCCCTTCTTACCTGCACATCAAATGGGGACACCCCTCTGACCTGGTTAGCTAGCCCATCTCAAGCTATGCACATGGGATAATGGCTGCAGCCTTCCCAGAGCTCAAAAGCGAGAGGATAGTTGATGCCAGGGAGGGTGCTGGCTCATGCCAAAGAAGGAGAGAGCAGCATTGTGTCTCCCCTCTGCATTGTCCCAACTTTACTTCCCAGTGGTTTCAGATCATAAAGTACTTTATGGTCTAGGATCTGGGGGAGCTCAGAAAAAATGGGGTGCATCACACTGCCTCTGTGGAGTACTTCTACATGTGGAGGAGATGCAGCAGTGAGTTAATACTGTGGCCAGGACAGGAAAGGACCATGGAGCCCATCCAGAAAAAAATAGAGTGGTCTCAGGAAATGGACCAAAACACATCTGCAACAGGACATCCAGAAGGCCTGGGGAGCTTTGACTAGGAGGTGTTTATCAGGTCAGGCACATGGTACCTGAGTTGTGTCTATCTGCCCCCTTCACCAGAGGTATCCCCGGGGTCAACACATTAAAGTGAATAGAGCAAATTAGTAGAGCAGGTGCTTGACACAGGCCTTCTGACATCTCTATATGGGCAAAGAGCATAAACCCTGGCACATTTCATGGCTGGTGAAAAGTTACACAGTGCTGGCATGGAAGACACCTGCGTGTGACTTCTTTTACTATGGAGAAGCTGCTGCACATCATTTTCCACACAACTCTTGACAGAAAGAGACCTTGATCCAATAGCAAGAAGACCAAAACAACTTGGGATCTCATTATGCATCAGCCTTCATTCACCTTTGCAGACGTTGAGATTTGAACATCTTCTGCCTGCTCCTCCATTCAGGACTTGTAGATCCATAGCTGGGGATGGGCAGGCTTATTATAGTGGCAACCTGTGATCACCATGTAATGGTACCATCAAAGGTTATATGTGGCTTTTCAGGAGGGAAACAATTGCCATCTGCTGTCCTTCCACCTCCTGGTATTGCTGCCACTGCTTAGTCTGTGACTGCTTATTCATCAGAGTTACCCCTGCTTATTTCACAGCTAACCTTCCCTGAAAGTCATTCAACTCTCCACCACCTGTGGACATTCAGGGTAGCAGTAGAGCTTTGCCCCACAGAGAGAGGCAGCAAAAAAAAACATTTGCTGGACGGTCAGTAAGAGGCTGCAGAGGAAAGGTTCTTGCTGCAGGCCATCCAAACAAATACTCCAAGGAAGGTTGGCTGCAAGGAGCCAGGCAGTGTGTGGTGGTGGATAGGGATATGCAACTCCTTACTTAGGAATGAGTTCTGGGCTAAAGCTCTTTGGGGCACAAGCTCCTGAGGAGGGCCAGCTGGATCCACAAGGAGGCATCACAGCTGAAGCCAAGGAACCTGGCAAAGCAGGACTAAACTCAGAGCAGGAGCTGCTAACAACCATCCTGTTAAAGTCATACAGGCAGTACCTGTTCACAAATGTGAGGGACTCCTATGTGCAGTTTTTTATATTGACAAATGTGCCTGTCGTGGCATCCAGACTTGTGATGGATTTTTGCAATCTGTTAAAGTCCTTCATGGTCTATCTCTGGATGCTGGAGTGCTGGGGAAGACAATGTAGGTTAGCTTGTGGGGAGAAAAGCTCTCTAGGACCTCTAGGCCCAGGACCTCAAGGGCTTTGGATTGTCTGATGCCAGTAGTCTAGCAACAATTATTTGGAAGGAACCTGAGGTCAGAATATCTAGGGCAGTACTGGCCTTTTGCATTTATGCAACTTCATCGGGCCAAATCCTGAACTTTCTTACTAAATAATTCAAAGAATGGTTGGATCATTGACAATAACGTTGCTCCACATTTACATCAAATGGTATGCTTGGATCAAATAGTCACTGAATAAATGGCATAAATATTTTTGGGGTCAGGGCCCAGAAGCAAGGACTCTTTCCAACTCAGGACAGGGACCACCTTCTTGAACCACAAGAGCTTTCAGCTTTTCAGTCTGATTCTTGCTCTCTCTTGCTTGCTTATATTCTGGCACTGTGAGCCAGCTTCAAGAAGAGCAAGTGGAGAATCTTCTGTAATGCACTGCCAGAAGCACAGTAGCTCCCCATTGACTGAACAAGAAAACTGAGTTTCATAGGCAAAGTAAGATCACCCCCCTGTGTCTGGTCATATTAGCTTGGAAAAAGCAGAGGTTAGGTCACGGATATCTTAATGTCAAAAAGTTTCTTTCCTATAGCATGAGTCAGAGTGGCTATGACATGTATATATCAGGGACACTCAGAAGTTTTTTCAACAACCTTATTAAAAAGTGATGGTGGATATCTTTCCAGATGCAACCCAGGGTCTCATCATAGCCTCTCTATGTCCCTTTGCACTGGTGTAAAAGAGGGAATCTAACAGGAACCATTTAAGTTAGACCAGTATCAAAGTATTATGAATGAAGAATCAGGCACTCAGCCTTAATACTTTCCCATTATGTGTTTTGTTTTATTAGGGGTTTGAGCAGGCTTGTCTAGGGTAAAAGAAAACCTTTTTTCATTTTCATCAGTATTTTTTACACGCCTGTAAACTCAGTAGTTGACAAAAAAAAGGTAGTGGAGATGGAAAGAGACCAGCAGAATGGATAAATAAAACATATGTATACAATTTGTTAGATCAAAGGGAGATATTAAACAGTGAAGTTCTTTGTTGTGTCATCAAACTTTTTTATGTGCTATGTTTTTTTCTCAGGTTGTGGTTCTGTAGGTCAGGCTGTAATTATCTACTGCCTGCATTTTTAATTTTTAGATAATTTAAAGTCAAATTGCAAATGTATTTGTCTGAGTTTTCTAAAATTACCAGTCTTTTAATTTCTTCCAATTTTTTTGTGTTTGAGAAGGTTGCTTATTTTCAGGAAGGTGCATATCCTGGTATGGATTGATGTGATGTGCTATAGTCAGGCAAGAAGCCCTCGGTGACCCCATTACCCTTCCCCAGTGGGGTACCAGCTGCCAATTGCCCCCATTCTGTGATGTCTTGTCCTTCTTCTCACCTTGTCATCAAGCCAAGACTGAACACTGTCAGACTACAGGTAAGCATCTGCATCTATAATCACTGCCAAAAGCTCTCCATTATCAGCTGCCAGGGCTACTTCAAAGATACGTGCACAACTTCCTCCAGATGCGGACACTGAGTGTTTCATGACTGCAACAAGCTCTGCCTCTGCCAGCTGGGGAGTCTCAAATGTCACATCTGTTTCCAAAATTGCATCCCAGCTCACCATGAAACACGATGCGTGTTGGGGAATCTTTTTTTTACTGGCAGGCATTCCAGGCTGGACTAAGTACACATGTTTCATTTAAATAATAGAAATATATCCTCTGATGAGATGATCTTTTACAACACAAAATTAAAGGGAACCTGTCAAAACCCATTGGTAACTCTTAAAACTTATCAGTTTTTCCTTTGATAAGTAAAGGTTACCTAAGTGTCCACAGTGTCCCTTATGCCCTCTATGATTTTCTTCAAATACGAAAGCAAATTTTAGTTATCCAAGCTGCTCTCTTGAGTCCATAAGCATGCAAATTTATGTGCTACAGCATTGGTTCTGTGAAAGTATAAGGGCCTGAGTTTGAAAACTTATGACCGTAGGCATTTGGCAAGTTTCAAAGGCACATTTTAGACAGCTCTTGCTGTTTGGAGAAAAAAAAAAAAGAAGCTGAAATCAGACAGCCTTACTCCTTGCTGCTATTGCTAACTTCTTGCCCTTCCCATCATGGTTTAAGGCCAAATAATGCCAAATCTTCTTCATGGATACATGCAAATGTGTAAGATTTGCAACCCTATAGCTTGAACATCTCAGTCAGAGGTGGGTCTTCCAGGGAACGCCTAATTTTAACATTCAAATAATAATTTAATTTTTATCTTATTTATCTGAAGTTCTACTCCTGAATGGTAGAAGTGAGCTCCTTAGGAGGAAAGGGAGCTGAAGAGAGCTCTGAAGTAGGAGAGAAACAGTGTCTCTGTCTTCCAACATATAAAAAATATGCTAGGCACAGTGTAAGGTAAAGCATCTTGCTCAACCACTTGATTCTGCTCTCACACACATATCTTCTCCAAAACACACCACTAAGGCTGGGTGAAAAGCATCAAATAGAACATTTTTCCTTTGGAATGTGGGCTTCCATCCAACCTGAATTTTCTATGTATAAACGTTGATTTTAGCAGAATTATCCACAGAGAAAAATCAGCAGAAACCATTTCATTTCAGGCTCTATTGACACTAATCTCTACAGCTGCCTGATCCATTGTGGTGCTTCATGAGAGTTAGAGTTCACATCCCCATTCTCTCCCAGGGGTCATGCCCCCCACCAGATTTCATCTCTCTTGATTCATTGTAGTTTGTGTCACAGTATTGCTACCCTGATATTTGGCATTTGTAAACTGACATCGTCAAATGTTCAAGCCTTCTTTTTTGTCACTTCCAAGTTGAAATGCAATTAGATTGTGTTGTTTTTGTTTGGTGAAAAATTTCTATAGTTCTATTTTTGTCCCAACTTGGGGCAGTTCCTTTGACACTGAATTCTGGTTTCAGTTTCCATTGTTTGACACTCCCCGTTTTTCTGGCAGAGTCATGCGCCTTGAATTGAAATTCTGTATCTACATCCATTCTGGGTACTTGCCAAGGCTTCTGCAGTTTTAGTTCTGGTGTGGGGCTATGCTGAGATATCTAATATGTCTCAATTTATTGGGCATGGTGAACTTGGCTATCAGCTGGACACAGAAGGAAGTACTTATAACATTCTGAAGTCTGCCACTGTCAGTCAAAATACAGTGTGTGGTCCTTAATGGTAGATCTGAGAGAGGTTTCATAAACTGATATTCTCTTTTCAAGGTTTGTAGTCAGGGCAAATAATTATATGTGCAATTTTTGTCTGTAGTACATTTAGAATGCTACTGCATTCTTAGATTTTTACAATGCCTATTTGTATTTCCCATTTGGCCAGATAATGAAATTTGTTTTTATTTAAAAAAAAAAAGGCTCACGAAGCTTTTATATATGCCAGATAACAAGCTTTTTTATTACAGTTTCCTTAAACACTTATCTCAACCTGTGTTTATTTCCTGTAAGAATTCATTTGTATGGATTGGTAGCCAGGTGTAATGTCTCAGCTGGAGATATTGATAGAAGGGTATATTACTCCCAACTTTCAGTCTTTCCCCAGGGAGAAAAGCAGAGTTTGGAAACAGCTGCTCTGTCTTTGTTACTCCTTTATTCAGATGTTAGAGTTCTCACCACCTTAATTTTCAGAGCTTTGCAGAAACTGTAGCCAAAAAAAAAAAAGATAAAGCTTTCATTATAACTCCCTTTTTTCAGAATCTTTTTTTTTTTCATATATTAATCACATTAGATGCAAATGGTTGAAGAGGCAGGGATTTATTGTCTTGACTTTATATTGTCCAGCAGAACAGAATTAAAGTGTGGTCAGCCTAGCAGATTTGTCCCTGTCTACCAGTTGGTAGTGGAAAGAAGGTCAGATAATAATATAAGCCAGTTACAGTAGCCCAGTGGTAAAATGTAAAGCTCTGATAACCTAGCCCCATGACAAAATGTGCTGTTCAATCTTATTGGGGTTTTTCAGAGACAGTAATTTATAGCACCCTCTAAGGGCCAAATGGCCTCCTCTAACATGTGCAGTGGTTCCCACTGATCTAATTTGGCTCTGAAAGGTTATCCCAAGGGCTAGTAAATGATTTTTTTGTTCTTTTTTTTTAAATCTAAGGAGAAAGGGGGAAGGGGGGAGGGCATTCTGATCCTTTTATCCTTTTTTTCCCCTTTATTAAACAGAATGGTGGTGAAATGAACCAGGAGGCACTAAGTAACTAATATAATGTAACAGATGATTCTGATCTTTATTACTCATGGTGTGCTCCTGGCAGCCTGCTTAGAAGGAGACAAAGGAACATTATATGAGAAAGTGTAGCCAAGCAACATTGCATCATATCGGCTGAGGTGGAGAGTTCAGTCAGTGGCACTCGGCAGGGTAGAGACTGGTGGCTGGGGACAAGAACTAATGTGTGTCACAAGAGCGGAGAAGCAGAAGGGCAATGTTCACACAAAGCTTTGTGAAAGAAATTGTCACAGCAGATAGGCACTGAATTACCTGAGTGAGGCACAAGCCAGTGTTTTTTGGCTTATAGACAAGTTTCAGGCACTGTGCGCTGAAGACATAGTCAGTGACTGACAGACCACACTGACAGGTGCAGACAGTGGACATAGCAAACGCCCAAGTTATGAATAATATGTGCTTAAGCTGGTATAGAGTCAATAATTGACAAGCTTAGTCAATAATCAGTAAGCTTGCATTTAAGTCATAAGCAGTATCCTGGGGAAGTAGAATGAGGATCTGTTTATCAAGGCCACTAATATGACAAGTGTAGATAACTCTTTTTGTGAAGTGCTTAATAGCAGCTAAAAGGAACAACTGGTACACTGTCATTTTGATATGAATGGAAGTGGATATAGTCAGCTAGAATCCTATTGAAATAATGTATCTTTTTCCTTTGGCAAAGCAAAAATGTTTGCTACATATAGAAAAGACATAAATGTGGGAGTTCAAAATACTCTGGGAATATGAATCTGGCAATACAGAGAAAAAGGAGGAATTCAACACTGAAACTACCGGTTGTCAGCCTTGGCCATTTTCAAGGCACTTATGGTAAGATGCAGACCCCAAATCCTGTTTCAGAGCAAACCTTTACAGATGCTACACCTAGACTGATATGCAAAGTAAAAGAAATGAACATAACAAGTAGTATTTCGAAATGGTGAGGGAAAGAGAGAAATCCACTCTCTCAGATCTGTAATTTTCACTAAGACACACACTCCATTGGCATCTTCCAATTTTATAGAAAAACCAGTTCAGTCCAATTCCCAAAGTCTAAGTGAAACAAAGGCATTTGAATAACACCAATTAAAGAATATTTATTTAAATAAGCCACATCTAAATGTTAGGTGTAAACAGAGGGAGGTTTTGGAGACCTCTGCCAATTGAAGACAGCCTGGCAGACTCTGTGCCAACTTCCTCCTCCCTCCTGTGTGTCTCCAGTGGTATAGGTATGAATCTGTGTTATGCTGCTTGAGGTAGCTGGATAGACATTGAGACAAGTGCCTATTTTTGTGCTTTGGGGTTTAATCAGTAATAGGTCAGGCTATAGATTTGTCTCTTGCATCTTTGGCTGCCTAAGGCAGTAGTAACACCTTATTTGGTAAGCGGGAATGGAGAATTGTTGGGAAGTGTGATTGTTTGGATTTGTAACTGTCCCTTAATCCTGTCTAAGCTTGCCAAAGAGGTTCTGATCATAGGTGGACTGTAGTCCTGTCTCTCTAAAGACTGAATGGTCCTAGGTTTTTGTGCACTAGTAAAGGAAAGCAAGACAGGAGGGACACCACTTAATGTAACATGTAGCACAGAGTAAGAGGAGAAATTTGGAATTTGGGCATGTTACTTCCTTGTCACATGATAGAGATTGAATATTTCTCTTCTCCAGTGCCCCCCCCCCTTTTCTCCCACCCTTCTTTTTGTCATCAAAAATTCACAACATTAGGATTAACTCGCCTTTTTGTTTTTTTATTCCCACCTTTTAATTTCTGAAGCTCCCATCCTTCTCTATTTCATTTTTTCATTCAGGTCCCAAATGAGAAACTAATAACAGTCAATACTTTTTAAAGAAATAACCCTTTCAAAATGTTTCTTGCTGGAAAAGTTTCACAATTGCTTGTGTATGAATTATTAGTGACCCCAGAGTTTAGATGCATTCGTCTTGGGCATTTTCTAATGAGACCTCCTACACAGTATTTTTTTAAGTGCCGTGCTCTGGCTTTACACACATTTTTCCTCTGTGGCTATGGCTATTAAAGTATTTATGTATTGTCAATTTACATTTTGAAAAGGAAATAAACATGTTTGCAATTTCTTTTTAAAGGGTTTCCTTCATTACACAGATCATCAAAACAAGAATTAGCCTTTCAAAATGCATTTAGTTCTTCAAAAGCAATTTTGATTTTTTTTCCTAACTTGATTGATATTAGGTTTTCATATCCACAAATAATTATGTACAGGAAAGGAAAATTGTACTAATCTCAGGCTAGATCTTGAGGTCTATTTTCCACCATTTATGCAAGATCACTCACCAGTGATGACAACAGGCCAGATTTTATTACCATTTTATACACCTCAGTATAGATACAATCACACTTTCTAGCCTTGTTAGTGGCATTTGGGGGCATTTATGCACAATTAGCAAAATACCTTGGGCAGCCAAAAGTGGGAGATATGTGAACAAGCTAGACTGTACATCACTCACTGAAAGAATGCTGGCTTGGAAGGGAGCAGCCCCTGGGTTTTAATTTGGACCTTTGCTTCCAAAAGGACAGAAACTTCTCTGCTGTTCACCCTCCAGTGACTCAACCTGAACAGGAAAGGTTGCTAATGCCTAATCTGTCACCTAGTACTTGGAGCTCTGTGCTGTAAAATGAGATCATTCCAGATTCAAACTCTGGAGGAGGAGAGCCTAGAATCTGAGTCCCTCTTTCCCGGGCAAATGACTGAACAATGCAGCTATTTGAACTAGAAAGGAGGAAGGCTCTTTCTCTTTCTTTTTTTGAGACATCTACAAATATGTGTGTACATAGCCATAGACCTGCTTGGTAAGTGTGTAGTATACTGATCATGAATAGTAGCCACGTGGATGCTTATGCATGGGTAACAGAATCACAAACTGAGTGTGAATGCCAGAAATATCATTTAGCTGGAAACCCGCCTTTTGGATAGTTAAAGGGTAACAGAATCTGGTCCAAAGGGGGTTAATCTGAATCAAATATATGCAAACACATTTGGATTTTAGCCCCCACATTATGAAATGTTATTATACAAGAGAACCATGCTGGTCTTACCCTTATCCTCCCTCAAGCAAATATATTAGAGGGGTTAGTGGGAAGTTAGTATTTTGTGCTTGGAGCTTACCATTCAAGATATATCTCTTTTGTAATTATCTTTTCCTCCCTGCTTTCCCTAATTATAGAATCCTGGGATCATGTTTCAAAGGGACCCCAGGGGTCTTTTGGTCCAAACCCCTGCAAAATGCAGAGATGAGATGCCTGTGTCATCCATGACCAGTGCTTATCTAGAAAGCAGCAGAAAACCCTGATAGTATGAAATTAGGCAGAAGACAGGGTGGATTTGCATCTTGTAGACTAATTGAATCAGATATATATGAGAGATGCTTTTATAAGCAGCAGCTTAATTCAGCAGATGCTAGCCAGGTTAAAAAAGAAGCTGGATAAAATAATAAATGATAGATCTATTAATGGCTATTGAACAGAATAATTGGAAATGTCTTCTCTGGCATCTCTAAATTAATAAGGATGGATGTCAGGGAGGGACATGAGTAGGAGATGCAAAACTGTAGAGCTATCCAGTTAAATGCTATCCCTCTATAGCATCCAATTCTGCCTCTGTTGGAGACACAAAACTGAGCTACATGGACCATTGGCCTGATCCATTATGGCACTTATGTAGTTTATTCTGAAGAGGTTAGTATAGGATTTATTTGGGGGTATTGAGAATGGGCTTTACACTCCCTTAAAAGAAGATCTTCCACACTTATTGAATAGAGGATTTTCAAGATTGTAATTACCCTTTGGATATATATCGTCTGTCAATATTTGCTTTTGGAAGTCAGGTTCCATGCACAGAATTGTTTTCCTGTCATCTTAGTTCTTCTATAGTCAAGTCTACTAGTCAGCAATGTAAAGGATGACTAGCCAAGTGTAAGGCCAAGTTTCTGTCCAACCTGCTTTTGAAAATTTCCAGGGATGTAGATTCCATGACCTGTTTCAAGGTACCCTGTTTCAAGGCTTGACCATCCTCATAGTCAGAAAGTTCTTCCTAATCTCTATACTACATTTCTTCTGCATGAGGCCATTGTTTCTAGTCCTGTCCCCTATGGCCAAAGAGAAAAATCCATCTCCATTCTCTCTCTAGTCTCCTATGATACTGCATACTAGGAGCCTAACCATTAAAAACTTTTTGTCTCAACATACCCCTTTGAAAATTATAGCATCATTCTGTTTTACCTTCTCTTCCTGTTAGGCTCATATGTCAGTGGATGAAACACCATTGCTCCATTGCAAATTCTTTTCAAACTGGAAATCTTGGATTTGCTATAAAGGCATCAAGTACTTAGTATGTCGTCTTCAGAGACTTTGAAAAAATAACCTTAATTTCTAGCCTTTCTTCTTTTCATTAAAATTGTTGATGTCACATTTGTTTCCAAAGCTGCGTACTATGTGCGGCTAATATGTGCCCTCACTGAATATTCCTCATTCTGCTTCCTTCAATCTCATCAAACATACTATTCTTTTCTACCGAGTGCTGCAGTAGTAGACTACTTTGAGAAATTATTTGTTTCACTTCTTAAACATTTGCTGTTTTAGTTCTTCATGAATTGCAAGAATAACTTAAAGGAAATGAACTGAATTGGAGGATAAGGCATTCACTATAAACTTATCTTCATATATATATGTCCTTGATGCATTATATCAATGACTGATTACATAAGAATATAAGAACTTTCATACTGGGTCATACCAATGGCCCATTTAGCTCAATATCCTTTTCCAACTGGAAAGAGTTAATGTTTTAGAGGGAGGGTATTGAACCACATATATTGGAATGATCTATTCATTTCCTTACCTGGCATCCACCATTATTGGTTTAGAGATACCAGACGAAACAACTCCAACCGTTCTGTACAACAACTATTAATAGATCTGTTATCCATGGTTAAAGGAAAGATGACATAAGAGAGTAGTAATGGACTACAACGTCTTCATCTTTAAGTTGCTAGTTTGAGCTAACTAGTTTATAAATGAAAATAGTTGTTAATTACAGCTGGGTATTTCATAGTTAGTTGATTTTCTAAGTTTTAGGGATAATTGTTCTCATCACAAAAAAATTAATTACCAACCTGAATGAAAATTTCAGTACAAACCATGAAGTATGGAGATATGGGGAATGTTGAGGTTTGCATACCATTTTTAAAGGGTTGTCTTCATCTCATACCAGAAGCGTGATTTCTAAGTCAAGATTGGGGCATACTAAAAGAAGAGGTTATAGACCTTTGTTTTACTCCTGTTTGACTGTGTTTTAAAAATGAAAAAGGACTTGGTTTTCAGGGGTCTGAAAATGCACACTGCAGTATACCCTACAATAGAAGTATATACCGGCCCTTGCAGAATTAACTAGAACAGATTTTTTAAAATGTATAATACTTTTCCTAATAAAAATCACCTTTTTCAAGACCAACACTTTTGTAGAAAGTTTTCATTCTCTTATAAGTGTTCCAGATAGTCACTGAAATTAAAATCATGCCTGTTTTTTATAGAATACTTTTAATAGGCCCTCTTAAAGTCCTATAGAGAAGAGGGCAGTGTCATTATTTTCATTTTACTGATCAAGAGACTGAGGCACACAGAAATTATTTGACCTGCCTGAGGTCCCCCAGTAGAACAGTAGAAGATCTGGGAATGGAACTCAACTCTCATGAACCTTAATCTACTGCTCTAGTCACTTGGCCAAAAAGTGAAAACAAAACTCTGCCCCTGCCAGCTTCCTACTCTTCAGAGGTTGAAGTTCTTTGAGGCAGAAAGTTCAAAAGGGGGTAGGGAGAAAATGCCAACATTTCCCAAATATTTTTTAAAAATATTTCTCAAATCTTTTAATAGTTGGTTTCATTTCATTTCAAATCTTGAGAAATAGAAACAACAAAAAATCTCTATTTTTGACAGGTTCTTTTTTTTAACATTCAACATTTTGGGGAAAAAAAGGTTAATAGATCCTTAATCATTGATTAAGTTATCAAAAGTACATACAGATCTGCAGGAAAGCTATTGGAAAAATATCAGTGAAAAATAAAAATAATTAACAGGTTAGGATCATAGAATCATAGAACATTAGGGTTGGCAGGGACCTTAGGAGGTCATCTAGTCCAATCTGCTGCTCAAAGCAGGACCATCCCAAACTAGATCATCCCAGCCAAGTGTTAGTCTACCTAGGTCTTAAAAACCTCCAAGGGTGGAGATTCCATAACCTCTTGGAGTAATCTGTTCCAGTGTTTTGCTACTCTCCTAGTGAGAAAGTTTTTCCTAATATCTAACCTAACTTCCCTTGCTACAATTTGAGGCCATTGCTCCTTGTTCTGTCATCTGTCACCACTGAGAATGGTTTAGCTCCGTCCCCTTTTGAACTACACTTCAGAAAGTTGAAGGCTACTATTAAATCCCCTCTCAATCTTCTCTTCTTTAGATTAAATAAACCCAGTTCCCTCAGCTTCTCCCCATAAGTCATCAGTCCCAGTTCACTCACCATTTTTGTTGCCCTCTGCTGGACTCTCTCCTGTTTGTCCACATCCTTTCTCGGCAGGGTTGGGAGGGGGTGAACAAAACTGAACACACTTCTCCAGAACTGGCTTCACCAGTGCTGAATATAGGGGAGTAGTCACTTCCCTTTCCCTGCAGTCAACATTCCTAACAGTGCAGCCTAGTATGCCATTAGCCTTCTTGGCAATGAGGGCACACTGTTGGCTCTAATTCAGCTTTTTGTCCACTGTAACCCCCTGCTCCTTTCCTGCAGAGCTGCTGCCCAGCCATTCAGTCCCCAGCCTGTACCTTTGCATGGGATTGTTCCATCCTAAGTGCAGGACTTTGCCCTTGCCCTTGTTGAATCTTATGTGATTTCTTTTTTGGCTTTTTGTGGCTCAATCCTCCAATTTGTGTAAGTCACTCTGAATCCTAACCCTACCCTCCAGCATAGCTGCTACTTCCCCTAGCTTGTTGTCATCTGCAGACTTCCTGAGGGTGCACTCTATGCCATCTTCCAAGTTGTTGATGAAGCTATTGAACAAAACAGGTCCCAGGAGCAACCCCTGGAACATTCCACTTGATATTGGCTGCCAATTAGACAATGAGCCATTGATTACTACCCTTTGAGTCCGATGCTCTAGCCAATTTTCTATCCACTTTACCGTTCATTCATCCAGCCAGTGCTTCCTTAGCTTGCCTGAAAGGATGTTGTGGGAAACTATCAAAAGCCTTGCTAAAATCAACATATACCACATCCACTAGTGTCCCTGCATCCACAGAGCAGGGAGACCACAGGTTGCCTATTTTGAAGGTCAAGGACCTTCCAAAACTTAACAGTGAAATTTTGGCCCAGTTGAAGTCAGTGGGAGTTTTGCCATTGACTTCTGTAGAGCTAGGATTTCACCATCAGAATTTTGGACAACACATTTGTTTTCAGTTAAATTTTCATCAGCGTTTGGCACTATATGAATACCCATAGAAATTTTGAAACAGCTTTTATATGGTGCCTTTGAGGTTGAAATTGGAATTTGAATGGTTGTAATTGCATGGCATTTCTTCTAGATGCCTTATTGTTTGATGAGCTGCACCTTTCTCCTATTCCCAGAAGGCTCAGCAGAGCCAGTTCTGCCTTTTTTTTTCTTAGAGAGAAATATTTTTGTCTGAGCTAGGGGAGTGTTTTCTCTTTATTTTCCTAACAGATTTGGCCCTGCAATTTCCCTAAATATCATTTGTAAGAATGTGTTCGGTGTGTTTCCTCCCCATATCTCTGTGAGATTTCTGCAGACTCAGAGAACAGATCTGTGATTGTCCCTGCTCCGGTATAGAAGAGGGTCACATGCCTATTGCTAAAGACCACCCTGTGCTTGCCTGACAGCCCCCAAAACATATAGGGATTATGCAAACACACCAGGAATGTCTGAGCAACAGCGGTCAGGACAGGTCAGGACAGACTGCTTCATTTAAGAAAATGCCACCAAACAGGAGTGATATATAAGGGATTATCTCTCATGGAGATAATCTCTTATGGGAAGAAGGGTTGTGTAGTGACTGTGAAGGGTTCAGTTCAAATTCCAAATCTTCCCCCATCACTATATTTTTACAGATCAGTATCATGGTTTTCTATGTTGAGACTGGTTTACAGCATGCAATATTATGTGTGATTTTATTATGTTGAGGTTGGCTTACTGTGTATTTTTATATGTAGTTTTTTAATATTAATGCTAGGCTTGCATGGTTTGTTTTTAATTTTATTTATTCCCTTCAGAGTCTCAGAAGCAGAATTATTACAGGGGAGAAGGGTATGTTATTTCATTGCAAATTTCACAGATCAGCTGCAGAAATGTATACTCTGTGGTGAAGAAGTATAGGATATGCACAAGCAAGAAAATAGGGTATAGGTGAGAAGGATACAGACAGGAGTTGCCAATGGAAATGTGGAGTATCAATCTGATATGGAGAGAAGTAAGAAGCCAATGCAGTGATTTAGGGAATGGAATGGCATTGTGGGGAAGGCAGTTGAAGAAGCAAGTTTTAATTACAAACGGTTAGATTTGAGGAGAGGAAAGGTTTAAAAATTAAAAACATGTGGAAACAAGAACAAGGCTTCTGTAATCAGATTGAAAATGGATTTGGGTTTTGGCCAAGCTTTAATAATAAGGGTTGTGAGGAAAAGAGATTTTGAACATCTTAAGGGAAAAAGAACCCAACAATTTTTAGTGACAGATTGGCTTGGGGGAAGGTAGATGAGAAGGAGACACATAAAAAATGACCCTAATATCACATTCTTATGTAAAAGATGGTGGAGTCATTGATTAAGATTAAGGCAAGAAAAAGAAAGGCTTGTAAAATGAAGTTCTTTTTATGCTTTTGATGTTTCTATAGCTTGTCTTCGATTCCAAGCATTTTACTGAGTTGTATATTCTCTCTTTTAGTGAAAATCTGGTAAAAATGTTGGCACTAATCCCAACCAGTGACTTTACTGATAGAACAATGTATCAGTATGGCATATATGGGAACTGGTGACAGATTACTGTCTACAAGCATATAGGATCATAGGATCATAAGAAACTAGGGCTGGAAGGGACCTTGCAAGGTCATTTTATCCAACTCATAGTTAAGGAAGGGTCATCCCTGACTAAGACATCCTAGCCCAGTGTCTGTCCAACCTGCTCTTGAAAATGTCCAAGGATGGAGATTCCACAGCTTGTACAGGCAGCCTATGTTAATGCTTAACTACCCTAATAGTCAGAAAGTTCCTCCTAATTTATTACAAGGCTGAATTTCCTTTGCTGCAGCTTGAAGCCATTGCTCCCATTTCATAGGATTGTAGAAGGGACCTCAAGAGGTCATATAAACCAACCTCCTGCTCAAGGGAGGACCATCATCCAACTAGATCATCCCACACAAAGCTTTGTCTAGTTGGGTCTTAAAAACCTCCAAGAATGGAGATCCTACCACCTCTCTGGGTAACCTGTTCCTCTCCTGATTGCCATGAGTTTTCAAAGAAGATGGATCTGCAGTCTCATCAGCCAACTCCCTCAGTACCCTCAGGTGCATCCCATTCAGCCCCATTCACTTGTATCTGTCCAGATTTTCTAAATAGTCTCTAATCTGTTCTTTTGACATTGTTGGCTGTTCCCTTACTCCCCAAACTGTGCTGCACGGTGGCAGTAGTCTTGGAGCTGACTTTGCCTGTGAAGACTGAGATGAAGAAGGCATTGAGCACATCAGCCTTTTCTGCTTCATCTGCCACAAGTTTTCCTTCCCCCATTCAGTAAGGGACCCACACTTTCCCTGATCCTTCTCTTCCTACTGAAATAATTTCTGGCCCCTACAGCCACATACAAAAATCCATCTCCATCCTCTCTGTAATCACCATTCAGGTATTTGAAGACTGTAATCAAATCTCTCCCTCGGTCTTCTCTTCTCCAGATTGAAAAATCCTAGCCCTTTTCAGCCTTTACTCATAAATCATGCTTCCCAGGTCTCTAAGCATGTTGGTTTCTCTCCAATGGATTCTTTCCAATCTGCCTATGTTCTTCTTGAAGTATGGGCCCAGAACAGGACACAGTACTCCAGATGAGGCCTCACCTGTACCGAACAGAGTGGAAGTATCACTTCCCTTGATTTCCAAGTGACATTCATGTTAATACAACCTAGGATACTATTGGCCTTTTTTGCAACAAGGCCACAATGGTGGTTCATATTCAACTTATTGTCTACTTAACCCTCAGGTCTTTCTGTGTAATACTGCAGCCTAGCCAGTCATTTCCCATATAAGAGGCCACAGAGGTGACTTCATAGGAGGAATTTTGGAAAGAAAACACACAATCAGTAGTATATTGAACTCCCCCTGCCTTGCCTATTGTCTCCTAACATACCCCAAGAAAAGTTTTTATTTTATAAAAGTATAAGCTTCAGCATGGATTATGTTATTACTGTGATTCTACTTGGAAGAACTTCAAATATTACAGTAATGGGCAACAGTTTGAAAGGCTAATGTACAATAGAATAGGAGAGGGACTGAGAAAGCTCCCAGGAAGAAACTATGGACATTATGTTTGACTGTGCAAATCCATACCAGATTTAAAATACCTGAGCTCCTTCTTGGCTGAGATAAAAAAAATGCAAAAGCCAGATTTATTGGCTGTCCAACAGATTTTATGTCCCAGTTTCTCTTGTAATTTCATTTGCGTATACATGCGCAGTCTTGTTTGCAAAGCCAATGGCCAGATGCTTGTCTGGCTCATTTAATTGCCTGAGTGTTAAGCTTCCAGCCAGAGAGCCATATACAACCCCTCACACTACTTCATATGTCTGGCAAGAGCATGGTTTGAAATCTACCAGTTTCCATTAATCATGCTATAATTCACAAACTGTTTGCCAGAGTCATCAATCAGATGTACATGTGCAGGTCTATTTGCAAAGGGTACTTTCATGTACTTTCCTTCATCTAGTCATGTTAACTATGTGGATACCAGATCTGCATTACTTTCTCTTCTGTGTTCACTTTCAGTCACTTCCTTTCAGTAAGTATAAATATGTAATGGGGTGGGGGGAGAGAGAAAGCATCTATTACTTCTGTTTGAGAAAAGCGAAAGTACACTGCTATAGAAAACTTCATTTGCACAGACTGCCTTCCCACAAATCTTCCAGTGGCTCTTGTGTGTGTTATCATACCAACGTGGATCATAGATTTGGAGGAACAGGGGTCTCTCAGGTTCACTTAGAAAGCTGAAATAACTTGTTTCCCAATAGCTAAGACTTTGTTTGTGGTTTCTAAGTGTTCTTGGCTCCGTTTTATAGTCACAGCAAAGATGACCATAGCAGAGTTTAATTGACTGTCTACCTAGCACTGAAGAAAGTTGCCTTAGGTAGGTCAGTTGTTGGATCCAGGGAAGCTAATCCTTTGGAAATGGAAACAGACTTGCTCAGCAATCTCTGAACTACTATAATTTATACCAAACTATGAATAGATCTGAGAGGATTAAGGAGGTTGTACAACTAAGGAGCTGTTTATTTGTGGGACACTTTTATGTTAGGTAGGCAAAAGGAGCTAGAATACTGTTGAAATTACTCAAAGGATATATCAGTTATATTTTGTCATGGTATATATAGATATACTATAGATATATAGGTATACTATAGATATAAATACTCTCACATATATACAATTCTGCTTTGGGTTTTGCATATACATATACACACACACATACTCGTATGCATGTATGTATTTATGTATGTATGTATGTATGTATGTATTCCTAACACTTGTGCTGTTAGGGATACACCTGAATAAATTATCTTTTACTAAATGTCTGCAAAAAGTTAACAATCTGGCAAATTACAGCTACTCTTTGGGCAGATTCTTATTGTATTTTACAGGCCCAAATGGTACTTACCCAACCATGTAAGGGCTGTATCTGTCACTTATACATAGTTTGCAATCCTACTTAATGAGCATTGTGGCATGCAAATGTCCACATGGCCACTGAGTATGTTCAATAGGTTACATATTGGCCAGGCAGATACATGGCTTTGTACACTCAAAGTGGGTGTAAGTGCCCAAAATGTACCCAGGCAAAACTGATGGCTAATGAGTAGTAGATGCCAGAGAAGACCCCTCCCACATTTTAGTTCATTATTCTAGAGGTTAGAGCTCTTTCCCAGGACCAGAAAACCCACATTTTAGTCTACTCTCAAATAAAGAAGATTTTCACCTGCATCTCTCAAGCTTCCTAGCACAGTGTTCTTACCATTACAAAGCAGAAACTTTTCCACTGTTCCATATCTAATAAATACAGAAAGCAATGGCTCATCTGCAAGAAAGGGACAGTGGATAATGCCTAACCTGTGGCCTGGGAAGCTGAGATATATAGGCATGGGGGCCTGGAACCCTGGATGTAGCTGGATATATATTTCTTCTGGGTGAGTGGGGCTGGAACCCTGGATGAGTCTCTTGACCTCCTGGCTATTAGATGAAAAATGGATTGAGCTCTTGAATTTTGCTGGACTATAATTTGGGGATTTACACTCAGTTTTGTGCACATGGAGCCACATACTTGCCTGGCTAGAGCACAGCCTGCTGAGCATGCCCAATTGCTGTTAGACCCCTTCCACTGCCACCCTGCACATAGAAAAGGATTGCAAACTGTGTATAAATATTAATAATGGCAGTTACATGGTTAGGAAGCTGCCATTTCGATATATACAATGAAATATGTTCTGCCCTGAGAATCTGCAAATCCTGTCCTCATGGTTTAAGTTTGGGATGCTACTTTATTGTACCAGCCCACCAGAACTATGGCGTACTGATGAGTTCCTTGATCTAGGGCATCGTAAAAATTCAAAGTACTGCATACACTTCTGAGTCTCTAAGGAACAATATATTCATAATACCCTGTTTTTGATTCTCCCTAGGAACCTGATGCTAACCAAATCCTTCACCTTCAGGAAGTTTGCAAAACTAAGCCCCCAGTCAGGAGGTACCTCTATGGATGACATTTCCTGAGTCTTCACAGCAGAACCTAAAAAGAAAGTTAAATTGTAACATATTGAATGAAACTAGATTACATTTAATCACCATAAGTGGCAACCACATCCTTGCTTCTTAAAAGGAATTTACTTGGATCACATCAAAGTAACAATCCAAAATGAAGATTGATCTGTGTAACTGTGATCTCTGTGCTTTTCTGCTTGTCATGCTATAATCCTATAAGCTAAGAAGATTCAGGAAGCAGATCAGCTGCCTAGTCACATTTTACCTGGTCATACTTGTTCATACAATCCTCATTTCAGCTTGACAGCAGGTGGTCTATAATTTTATTAAGAAGAATAATATGTAACAAATCAAACTGGGAGATGGGGGTTAAGTTATTAAAAATAAAATGACCTCCTTTATTTCTTGTCAAGTATTTTTCCTCTTTCTGTTTAAATACCTTTCTATCCTTCATGTTAGGAAATTAAGTAGTCAGCAGATGAATCATGCCACTTGCAGGTACTAGAAATATATACACTCAAGATGTGAGGCTGGCTATTTGTTCTTAGAAAAGGAATGAAGAAAATCACTTTTGACACAGGTTGGTTTATGACAACTCAGGTGAATTATTTAATAAAACTTAATCGTGTACTATTGTTATCAAAATCTGTACAAATTGCAAAGCCTTTTTTCCCCTCTTTCATATGGTACATTTTTTCCCAGTAACACAGCAGTACTCATCAATGTTCATAAGTAGGCTGACTTAGAGTTACTGAAAGCTGATGCATACGTATAAGTTTTTAAAACTGGTGGATCTGAAATAATGGGCTAGAAACTATGACCGCTGCTACTAGCTGGTTTGAGTTTGTATGCCTTTTGACTCACCTTTTTAATTTTTACACTGGCAATCCCTCTCATTTGCACATCTTATCTTTTGTAGGTACCTTTTCATTTTTTCTCTCTGATCCTTTTTTAAATTTTTTTCTCAGCTAGTCCTTTGTTCCTCATTGCTTTATGCACAATTCTAATATTGAAAAAAAACAAATTCTTGCCACCCTACTCCCCTACCTATCTTCTCACATAAACAACTGAATCCAAAAGAAAAGAAAAGAAAAGAAAAGAAGACTTTTTTATGTTTAATTTTCTATATTCTTGTACTTACAGGATTTGCAAATGACAGAAATGGGATACCGTCCCCCCATTTTATCTATTTTTTTTCTTTAATGTATACCTGCACAGACACCTTCCATCTGTGAGATCTTTGCTTTGTGAAAGACAATACAGTGCTGCTGATCTCTATTGATGAGTGAATTTGGAAAGGTTCTGCACTTCTGAGAATCCCCAAAGTTATCTAAATGAAACCAAACAAACCTGCACTGGCATGGGAAAAGAATAGATGAAGCAAATAGTCATTCCCCTTCTAACATTCATGCTTCTTTATTTCTTTTTTGAAACAACTTTCCCTTTCCCACCCCTTTTATATCCAAATACAGATAAAGCAACATTTACCACTGTACAGAAGATGAAAGTAAGGCCAAACTACTATTTAATTCCTATTTAAGCCCTAATATGCACAGGTCTGTGTAGGGCCTTCACATAGGGATGAATTTCCCTTACACGGTAGTATGCTGTTCTTTAAGCTGCCACCATATGGCAGCTCATAACACATACACTATTACTATCAAATTTATTTAATTTAAGTAAATTATTCAAGTCATTAGGAATGCTCCCACTTGCAATGTTAATAGCACTCTGCTTTCAGTTACCACTTATTCATGATAAATATACACCGAACATATGCATACTTTCCACGACCAAACCCATATTTTTTCCCACATGTGTAAATGTCTCTATAATTCATTTTAACATGTTAGGAGGGATGGCCTTCTTGGAAAAAGGGAGTGATAAAATCATCTGTAAGACTGGCTTGTAACATAACTATTTTATTTATTTTTATATATATATATATATATATATATATATATATATATATATATATATATATATATATATATATATATATATATATATATATATATATATATATATATATATATATATATATATATATATATATATATATATATATATATATATATATATATATATATATATATATATATATATACACACACACACACAATTGAAATTTCTGGGGCTTGAGTGATTCTAAGAATCAATATAAATAGATTCTGGGATCAGAAAAGGCTTATAACTAGATCTGCCTGATTCAGCTTTTTAGTTTGCGGCTTGAACTTTTGGCAAATTTCTCAGATCCTTCAGCTGCCTTCCAGAATTTAATGGGAGTTTTAGGTTGGCCATGACTGTACGTGCTGCAAGCAGAATGACTGCAGCAGCCACAGGCTTGAAGTAGATTAGCTATATCCTGCCAGGTTAGACTGCAAAATGATGTAGGCCTCATTATTATTGGATCCACTTAAAGTCCAGGATAATTATTTTCCTGATTTAGGACAACATCATTAAATGATTAGTTTGATTATGTTTTTAAAGGAGAGAAGAATTAGTACTGAATACTACAAAGCAGCCAAGAGTGTTTATTTAAACATACATACAGGGTTAGAGGTAGAGTCTTACATCCAGGCAGTGGTTTGTTCAGTTTTACCAAAACTCCCAAATTAAATACTTGCCAATGGTCCACAATCAGGGTTTATTTCCATACAACTCCCATGGGTTGTACAAGTTTACCAAAGTTCAGACTTGGACATATAATATTTCCTATCAACTAACACCAGGTTTTGCTTTTTCAAAAATATTTCTGTGGGGTGTTTTGTTTTGTTTTTTTTGCCCCCATATGCAGTTTTCCACTTGAAATTAAATTTTATAAAAGCTTATTGAAAACTTAGTTCAATATGGTCTTTTGGTGTCTTCCTATTTAACTGTCATGCAGTATTCTCAAGCAGTCAGCTAGGTGTCTGGCTGTCTACAATGTGAATGGCTGGGCATTTCTTGTAAAGAATGGAAGACACTACGTTGCTGGAATTGCATAAAAAAATCTTTAGTGATATGGAAAAAGGCTCTGGGACCTTGGATGTCAGTTTTTGGAGAGATGAATTTATAGGTAGAACAATCTCTCTCCTAGAAGTGACACCCGAGGTCCCAGAGGCATTTTCTATAACACTAAGGATTTTTTTTCATGCATTTCCAACAATATGATATATCGTGCAAGTAGTCTTTTGAACATATTCACACTCAGAGTGATACCAGAAAACTTTGCCTAAGAAAATATTTTCCCCTGATACTATTAAATATTTTTCCTAGCTGTTATTTATTAAGCAAAATGGGCAGAAGCACTTTGCAATGAGAAAGGAAAGGAGGTCAGAGTTTACATTTAGTTTGCCACATTGTTTGCTTTTTATCTGAATCATTCCTTGGTGTTCAGTAAGGATAAATAAGCTACATTGTAAAACTAAATGACAAAGCCTTATACTTGGAACCAAACCTCCTTCCAATTTCATATTTTTATAAGCTTCCTTTTCAGCCTGCTCAGTTGCATTAACCCTTCTATTTAAATATTTCAAAGATTGTTCTTCAGGCCAGACTATCCTTTTCTTCCAGACAGCTGTTCACTCTTACAATCATTTCCTTCCTAACCACAGCTGTACTAAAATTTGGCCTCATTAAGTCAGTGGGTGTTTTGCCATTGATTACAGTGCACACGTCTACACAAGACGCTTACCACACAGTTGACTAATTAACTGTGCACTAAATGTCTTGGTATCTTCCAAGCTTTGGTTCTAAGTAAAATACAGGTACTGCCCTGCTAGAGTTTTTCATGTGCTGCAGTGCATGTGTAAATGCTTCCCTGGCTGTCTGGGGTACAGGGTGCTTCAGTGTGGGGTGGGCAGCCCCCCAACACTGAAGTACCCTCATGAACCAGCTAGCTACACCACAGCACATTGTGCCTTGTTGGAGTAGCCCTGGGCTGGCAGGCTGACCCCCATAATCCACTATCAGTCTGGGCTGCCCAACTGGGCTCCACGTACTGCATATGAATAAACTCTGGAGCAATATACTTGGGAGATTGTTGCTCCTGGACACATGTTCAAATGGAATGCCCAGGAGCAAAAGTCTCTGGAACAATAAGATTACTGGAGATATTTGTCCCTTGAATATGATTAAATAAGTTGATTGCAAACTGTACATGGTACAGTTGCAAAGTAACTGTATTCTGTACTGATTGAATCATCTAGATTTTGTTAGACCAAAGAAAGCATATTAAAATAGTTTAATCTTTTCCCTTCTACTTTCTCATCTACTTTACATTTTCTACCTGGGCACCTGTGACTCTGGGTTGTGCCCCTGCACTGTCGTGAAGCACGCCATGATGTACACAGACCTGACACTGAGCCCAGGATAACCCCCTTGCTTGTGCACAGCTCCATGGAGCCCAACTCTGGGTAAATCCAGAGAGGGATCCCCATGACCTTGTGCTTGGGTACAGCTACATGGACCCCAACCCTGACTCCCACACACCACATCTCAGTGGCCAGAGCCAGGCACCTTGCCACCCAGACCCCAGCATGAATACCCCCTCCTCCCCATGAGCAGAAGTCAGTGTAAGCAACTCACCTCTGGTGAGTTGGGGAGGCAGGGCACAGAACATCAGGACTAGGCCTGCACAGAGGCAACCCTGTGACCTCTATAGCTTAGCCACTGCTGGCAGATACCTGGGCCATGGGCTTAGGGTGCTGTAAGGCTTTTTTTGGCCTGCAGCTACCGTGTCCCAGAATACTAGAGAGCACTGAGCATCCAAACCAGGGCAAGCAGGTGGATGCCCCTGGAAATGGCAGGCAGAAGACACTGACAATTTCCAGGCTGGGTGTAGGACATTGTCAGAATCATGGGACATCTTTTGAAAGCCCCTGGAAAGTTTGAGGTTGTGGGGGTAGCTTGACTAGTGGAGCCCTGGTCACACTGGAGCAGGGGCTGTACCCAGCTGCGGTGAGAGAGTGCCACAGGATGGGACCTGAAGCTTTGTGCATCCTTCACTCCCTCCATCCGTCTACCTTCCAGCCTTCCTGCCCTCCTTCCAACATTCCTTCTATCTTTCCATCCACCTCTTGTAGCCAAATGTTTACCCATCCATGGATAGTGAGACCCAACAGGCAGCGCTACAGACCATGGGTTACCGTGTCTCATCCTCCTCTGCTAGCTAACCCTTGTCAAACAACTGGGACTACAGGGAGAAGAGGGATCTCATCACCATCGGAGGCAAGGAGGAGGCCTAGCACCAGCTCCAGAAAGGGCACCAAAACAGGGATGTCTTTAAGCGCATTGTTCAGCAGATGCAGGTGCAGGGCCACAAAAGCAGCTATGAGCAGTGCCATGCCAAGACTAAATGGGTGAAGATGCAGTGTAGGCACATGCATGATACCAACAAAAGATCTTGGGCCCAGAGTTAGACCATTCCCTTCTATGAGGAGCAGTTCTTCTTCTTCATGAAGAACAGGGCTGTTGAGACCCAACACACCTACAGCACCACTGGAGATTATAGGAGTCATCAGCAATGACTTCACCACAGGAGGTGGTGCAGGAAGGCCCCAGGCTGAAAGAACAACTGAGTTTCCAGGAGCAGGACCCCAGGGGCTACAGAACAAGAGAACAACTGCTGGAGCTGTTCCACAAAGAGTCTACCCTGTTGATTCTGGTCTCTCCCCCTCTCCCCCCCCAATCATCACAGGATGTTGGAGACAAGGTGCATCTACAGCTGGACATGAGTGCCCTTCACATCTTTTTGGGTGTTCCAAAGAGCAGGGAACATGGCATGTAGGAGTTGGGGGAAAACTTCAATGCCATGGAAATTGGGATCCAGGACCTAGAGTCCAAATCTATGCCCTCCACCTCACAGGACTCCCACCCCTGGTCTTTAATCCTGTGGGCAGCAGCTGAGCAGCTGGGACACTGTTCCCTACACTTCTGCCATGGATGTTCCAGATATACTTCTCCAACACCTCAGTGCCCCCTCCTACAAACACAGAGTATCCCCCAGCCCTCCCTAATACCAGCACAGTGGCCACTGCTGCAGCACAACCTATAGGACCTAAGGCCAGCCCTCTATACACTTCTGCTAAAGAGTCATACCTCAAGCAAGGACATCAGGCAGTCTGGGAAGGTATGGCTCACCCCTGCTACATACAACCATGACAAGGACCCAGGCTCCAGGGATAAAGCAAGGGCCACTGGAAGGAGGAGGAAGAAGGAAGGGGAGAGTGGGATAGACAACTGCTACAGGCCATCCCCATGATCAAAGCTCTCTCTAAGGCTGAGAAACCCAAAAGGGTTTGTGGGGACCATGCAGGGATGGAGGGGCATGAGGGGAGGGTGAATTGCCTAACCCTGTCTGCTCACAATGCATAAAGCTGCCTCATTCATACCTTCTTACCCTGGTTTTCAGGACTGTGTTCAGCTCCTGGGAGAAGAAAAGCCTCATCCCAGCTGGCCAGAACAGTGGTGCTGAAACAACCTTCCTCTTCCATGCATTCATGGAAAGGCACTAAAAAAGCACCTCTGGGGGAGCCATCAACTGCAGCAGGCTAGTGCTATTGGCTAGTGCTCCCCCAGAAGTAGTGATAAAGCTCATTCCTCCAAGCCCAGCTGACTCTCTCCAGGAGCAAAATACCTGTCCTGGATGGACACAGTGCTGAAATGCCTCTCCCATAAGGATGGGGGTGCATGGGTGACTGGTGCCACCTTAGTGGGGGCATGTGCCCCACCCAGCAACCAGTCACAACTGGGGTGGGGGGGCGTTCCCTGCAGCCGATCTCACTCTCCAAGTTCCAGAAGTGGCCCTGGCACTCCCAGAAGTGGCTGTGGTGCTTTCAGAAGTGTCCACGGTGCTTCTGACAATGGCCATGGTGCTCCCACTCCTCAGCTGGCACTCACAGGTGGGGCACCAGTGCTCCCACTGCCCCCCCACCCATCACCTAAATGGGGAGTGTGGCCTCTCAGGGGGTGCACTAGTACTCTCAGGGGGTACACATTCACCCCCGTGCACTCCCTATGTGTCGCCACTGGGGGTGGTGTAAAAGCTTTGTTGTCCCAGCCAGGGCACCAAGGCAATGTTGGGACCTAAGTGCTGCTCCTGCAGAGACAGAGTATTGAAATGCCCCTCTGTAAGGGAAGGACTGGGGAGGTGGTCTTGTAAGAGCTCTGCCAGCATTCCCTGGAGTGGCTAGTCCCTGCACACTCTAGGGATGATCTAAGTTCCAAAGGACCCAGATCCCCAGATCATCTGAGGGAGTGGAACAGGTGCCCACCATGGTGCTAGCAGAGGAACCCATGCCTTTTCTCTTTGGCTACCTGTCCCAACACTACTACAGGGCCTGGTGCCCACCCACAGCATTGCTGGGACCCTGGTCTCCACTGTGCTGGGTGGAGAGTAGCAGCAGGGCTTCTGGATCTGGGCAGGGGGAAGGATCTGGACAGGGGACTCACCTTAATTGCTTTGCTATCTCTGCATGAATGCCCAGGTAATTGATGAGGGGTCCAAGATGCCTGCTTCTGTACTTCTTTTTTCTTTTTTTCAACAAAAGTTGCAACTTCACACAAAGGTTCTGTGTCTCCCCTGTCTAACTGCTGTTGAGCCATGTCCAGGTGGTTCATGTGATGTCCCACAGCCTCTGGTAAGCATTGTATAGGGCAAGAAGCAGGCAACACTGCAGCTCCTAGGTCTTCCTGCTTAGGTGTGGGTGGTGGGACATCATGGAAGGGTGTGTGAGGGGGCAGGTCAGAACATGGAGGTGCATGTAAAGGGCACTTGCTCTGGGGCTCTACTGGTAGCCTATGGCTGAGCACAGGGAAGGGTCCACAGTGACATAGCAAGAAGTTGGGGGGTATGCTCACCTGTGCCTAAAAGCCCAGAGGTGCCCCAGGTGCTTAGCTGAGCTTGAAACTCTCCAACAGTCTGGGGAGTCTGCAGGGCATAGTGGGAGGCATGCAGGAGTCCCCCAATCTGGTGGCCTTGGTGACTGTGTCCAGACAAGCATGCACATGCCTCTTGCCCCATCTCAAACCCCTTTGAGACGGGGCAAGAGGCACATGTGGGAATGAAAAAATGTTCCCTGCACTGCAAACTTGCAGTGTGGGGAGAAAATTAGACCCCTGGTCTAAAAAAACTGAAGTTTAAAAACGCGGAGCAGGGCATGGTCCTGGACCGTGCCCTGAGGAAACCAGAGGCTGGGTCCTCCAGAGAGACTCTCTGGCTGTCTCTGTGGTTGATCCATCACCCTTGTGATAAGCATCCAATTTGCTCTTGAAGGTGTTCAATGTAGGTGCTTGAACCACCTCCGATGGCAGACTGTTCCAGACCTTGGGGGCTCAGACAGTAAAGAAATTCTTCCTTATGTCCAGCCTGAAATAGTCTTGTAGTAGTTTATGAACTTTCAACCTCGTCATCACTTGGGGTGCTCTGGTGAACAAACGTTCCCCCAGATCCTGGTGGTCACCCCTGATAAACTTATGGGTGGCCATCAGGTCACCCCTGAGCCCGCACTTTTCCAGGCTAAAGAGCCCCATGGCTCTCAGCCGGTCATCATAAGGTCTGTTTTCCTGACCTCTGATCATGTGCGCGGCTCTTCTCTGGACTCTCTCAAGCTTCTCCACATCCTTTTTGAATT
>NW_017729032.1:74388688-74388964 GCF_001723915.1 Gavialis gangeticus
TGCCCTCTTGCTGCCTTTCCTTCGAGATGGAATAGACTTAGCTTGTGCATTGAGAATCGCTCCCTTGAGGAGCAACCACTCTTCCTGAACTCCCCTCTCCCTGGGGTCATGGTCCCTTAGGGCCTGACTGACAAGCATCCTGTGCATTATAGGATTATAGCATTATAGTGGTCTTTTGTTTTAATTGTGGAGGAACATGGCTTTTGGGAGAGAGTTGGGTGTGGAGTGGGGAGGAATCTAGTCTAGCTCACAAAGATCTATAGATGGGTGATTAGA
>NW_017729032.1:74393964-74395095 GCF_001723915.1 Gavialis gangeticus
ATTTTTCAGTTTTCCAATAGGGAGTGTGACAGGATGGGAATTTGGGGTCGCTGTGCTCCCCCTTAGTTACCCCCTATACCGCGCCAAGCTGCTGATCTGCACCTTGCAATCTTGTCCACCACGTCTTTGGTCTTACGTGAATTATAGGGAGGCTACCTTTAGTCTTCCTGGTCACAGTTCCCCTGTCCTATACTGGGCCCGTATTCCAGAATGGGGTTCAGGTGCACCCCAGCCTTATGGGCTCTGGGCTTTGTGTGGCCTTATGGGTTCTGCATGGCTCCAACCACCCCTGTACCATGCCCCAAGCCTCGCGGATGTACTGGATATTCTTCGGTCTTATTAGATGCCTTCTTGCACTGCCCCCTCTCTCGCGGGGCTTCTCGCACTGCCCCCTCTCTGGGGCTCCCACACTTACGTGGTTCCCCTATGAGGCCTCCTCCATCCCCTTATAGCCTCACCCGGTCCTCCAGTCTTACAATAACAACAAAACAATAACACAAACCCCTGGGCTATAACATAAAGCTAAACCACTTGGCTAACCTCCTTTGAGTTGCCCTCTGCGGGTGCTCCATCCCTCACTAGCATAACTGACTGCTCACATTCAGACCTTACCCCTTTGCTTAGTCAGGCACCACTGCTTCTCCTTGGCTGCCAGCCGAGACCCCACTCTCAGCCTCCAGCCTGTGCTTTATAGAAGTCAGCCCTGCCCCTTCCAGTCAGCTGACTCAACAGGTGTGGGCCCCTAGCTCCTCCTGGTTGCCCTGGCAACCAGCACCTGGTGGCCATTCCTGCTTTTCAAGTAGCAGGCACCTTGGTGCCCTGTTACAGGGAGCACCAGAATTCATGCTAGGGAGGCCAGTGTCAGGACCCTGCCTGCTCAGAGCTGGCACCTTGGAAGCAGCTGGCTGTGGCTACCCTCCTGGCCAAATGGGGCCAGGAGGACATGCTTTGACAGTACAAAGCAGACCACTATATCCGGAACATCTTCTGGGTGATAGTTGCCCAGGTGGCTGGGCAGGGGGCACACATGGCAGTAGTGCCACACAGATGCCAAACCTGAAGCCACAGCCCACTGGCAGCTGGCCCAGAGGGGCAGATGCCTCATCCCAGTCTGGCAGGTGCACAGCAGGT
>NW_017729032.1:74400095-74405426 GCF_001723915.1 Gavialis gangeticus
AAAGTGCACATGCTTGCATGTGTGGACATGCCCGGTGAGTGCAAGTAGCCTGCGTGCCCACTCCTCACCAAAGGGCAACCATGCGTTCTGTTGACTACTAATCTAACCTAAGCCACTTACAGAAACCCACGTAAGCTAAATCAATTCCTCCTTGGGCTTTTTAAATGTCTGTATTTAGCCTATAAGACAATGTAATATAAAAACATAGTGCCCTTTATCATTTTGGTAATATTTGCAAATGTAATTATTAAAGCTAGGCTAATAATTGATTTTTTATTTATCAGCTAATCTGAAAACAATATAATTATAATAATTTTGCATCAAATCAAGCCAAAGTATATTTTTGTTTTTCTCAGTGGAAAAAAAAAAAACTGTATCGAACTGATCAGAATGTTTTGAGAGATCAGAAAAGAAACATTTGATTTTTTTTAAGGACCTTTTTTGGTACCTTTTGGCAACTTTCTAAACAAAACCATTGGTTAAAAAATAAAGTAAGGTTCAATTTTGAAATTCATAAAATGTTTTGACATTAATGGGGTTTTGTCTGTATGTTTGTTTGATTGAAAATACTTATTGAATTAAACCTGACTTCTGAAAACATTTTTTTGCTTCTGTCCCCAGAAATATCTTTTATGATGAATAATGTATTTTTTGAAAAAAATCTCACTCAGTTGTAGTAATATTTAATGAGGCAGTTTGGAGGTGTTTAAGGATGGCTATTTTAGACTTTGGTAGGAAGCTGAGGAAACAAAATCTGATTTTTGTGTGTTTAGTATCAGTTCAAAAGATACAATTCACCCTTTGTGTAGCACCTTCAAAGTTTTTTAAACTACAGTTAGAGTTTGCCCCTAATAATTCTAGGTGCAGTCTGGTTTTAATCATAGCTTCACATTGTTCAGCAATTCTGGTAGTTTTGTTTTCATACATAGGGCCATATGATCCAATAGCAATATGATCAGATATTTTTCTTGTGTACTGGTGCAGCTCCATTCACTTAAATAGTGTTGTATTAGAGTAACAGAAAAGGGAAACTGGAACAGGATTTGAAGTATGTGATAAAATAGGATGTGCGCAGCATTTTGTTTATGTCTTTCCCATGGTATGTACACTTACCTGTGTTGGTAAAACACATAATATAAAAATGTACAGCATGCCATAGAGCAATATATAATGTCACTTTAATTCAGTGCTCTGCACTATATATTCCTCCCCCACCCCACCATTCTTATTTAGGTGGCAATCACAAGACTTGGATTCAAGATAAGAAAGAGTTTGTACGGCAGCAATGCCCTGTTTTTAGCAGACTCCATGAGTAATTGTGTGGGCAGTTTTTGAGCTACCTGTGGGTCACTTTCATGATTAGACTGCTGATGAGAAGTCTGAGCTACCTTCTTCTCCTGCATGTCATTTCCTTTTAATTCACTTTTGATTCAGGGAAAGTATATTATTTTATGTAGCTGTGAATAAAACTGAGTTCTTGTATATTCAGGGGTTGAAATCATATGCAGCCCTTCAGAAGGCAATACAAGGAGAGTATTTGTATTTATTGTTGCAGATGTACACATTGTCTGAGTCTTAGCAATTTCAATCCTGTGGCCCTTTATTTTGACATGTACATCAGGAGTAAAGTATACAAGCTTTTTTTCTCCTTTTCACTTGGGAAGGCACATATTTATTTGACATGAATAGAATTAGAATTATTTTCTTTGCAAAAAGGCCCTGCATTATGGTGTGAAAGCTGCAATTTGGAAAGGTCATACTCCTATATTTGGAACAACTAAAATGTTAGTGGATAAAGCTCATTTTTCAGTCCCAGTTTTCATTTTCTGCCTTCAATAAAAACATATGCATTTCCATTCTAGTAAAAAAACCTTGTCTCTTCCAGTAAAACAGGCAGAGATAGGAAACCAGATAATTGCACTGTACCTGTAACTAATAAAAAGGGACATTTTTTTTTAAATGCAATACTTTTGGACCAAAATTAGTGCTGAAAAATATTTCTGGCAGGGAGAAGATTCAGGGTTGTTTCTGTATTTGTTCTGACATTGTCACTTTTCAAGGCAGAACATGGTGCTATTTGAAAAAGAAGAGGTCTCTGCCTGGAGCTCAGAGTAGCGGTATATCAGTTTAGTCATTCTTGTTGTGTGATTTATAAATAGAAAACATCTTAAACCACTGTGATGATAAGGCTTCATTCTGTGGTGTCTTGTGGAAGGCCTCAGCACTTTAAAATAAAGACTCATAGCACCCCCCCCACTCCGGTTTACCAAGGATCCATACACATTATGAAAGTGATGCCAGAGCATTCAAGTTTTGAGGAAAGGGAAGGAAACAGTGCTGCTGTTCCTATTTAATTAAAAGGAAACAACATATATACATCTACCCTTGAGCTAAAGAAGAAAGTAAATAATAGAGAGGGAGGCTGCTAGCTCAAGCTCAAACCTGTTACCTGACAGCTAGATAATTACAACTAGTCAAAGCCTATTCCTTATGAAGGATCCAACACAATACACTCACTCATATGCTGAACATCCTTAAATACATCTATATGCATGCCAGTTTCCTTGCAAAGTGCCTGCACTATTGAAAGATAAACTATAAAACATTCAGCTGATGACAAGCAGCCCCTAAAAAGTATGCCCATCTTAGGCATCACTTGTGCAGTAATCTCAAGAATTATGTACATCCAATACTGGCTTTGTTCTTGGGTTGTTTCAGAACTTAAACTGCAATATTTTATTCACAGGAAATTGATAATCTGGCAAAGTCTCAAGAAAGGATGAACCGCTGGTTTGTAAGTATTTCTTTATACAGCTATTAACAAAGTTTCCCAACATACGTTTGAGAGTCAGAGAGGGAGAACATGTACATCCAGGGACTGTGCAATGCAAGAACACTCAGAAAGAGAATAGAGCATGGGGATACAAGAATGAGAACGAGGATATATAAAAAAAGAGGAACTCCATGAATATTCACTCAATAACCCTTGTCACTACCAGTGAGAGATGAGAACTCCACAGTCCTGAGCAGCATGGGTTAGGCAAGGGAAAAAGAGACTATACCAATACCCTTGGGATACTCAGACAAAAAAGGAAGCATTAAAATTTAAAAAGACATTGTCAAATACATAACACATTGGCACCACATTTGTCTTCCATTTGTGTTGCATACAGCAGGCACAATGTTACTACCAATCTCAAAATACTATCAAATAGCACTTAATTCTTTGAAAGGTGGCTTTAATACTGGCTTTAAATCTCATTAGCAGCTCCTGAAAGGAAAGGGCACTGAACCACATTAATTGTACATCTAATATGAGAGACAAAAGGTCAAAAATATATGAGAATGTCCACTGACAGGAGGGAAGATGAACTAGTAGCAGGCCTGCCTATTTGTGTCTTAGTCCCTCTTCTAGGGTGCTGTATTCAAAGATAAACAAAATTAACTGTGAGATTCTTGGAATCTCTTTTACTTTTTATTTTGGGGGAAAAAACTGTAATAGAGGGTTATATTTACATTAAATATCTTGTTATGTCTTGCAACATGTCTGTAAAATTGCATTTTCTGGCTATTTTACTGTATAAATTGTATCTGGCCTAGACAATTAAGCTATTTTAAAAACATTGTCTTTCATACATAAAAACAGAGTGTTAGCTATTTAATGAACCATGTGAGGATGTGAAAATTCTGTTTCTCTAACAATAATGCCTGAAAAAAAGTCAAGATAAAAAGGTTAGTGCTTTTGATTGAAATAGTCTTTAGAGTGGATACTTCAATATTTAACTGGGTGGGAAAATAAGAAAACAAATGGGGGAGATAGAAAGCACACATGAGAATTCATTGTGAAATGATAACTCTTTTACAGACATCTGAATGCTCGGATATGCAAAAACATCCATCATAAAGCTGGTACAACACTGTAAATGCTGGTTTAGGCACACAGCTGGATATCATTGTAGAATTATTAGGCATTTGGAAAAGGCCACTTTAGTAAGCATTTAATTAACTTCAGTGTTGGTCTACGTTTTTTTTACCTTAGCAATAGTTTAAATGGAGATATTCCATCTTGCTTCAACATGCAAGAGTCTGCTGGTGGCAGTAGGTCCACACACATACATGTTTCTGTATAATCTTAGAGTAACATGCAAGCAAATTAACGCATTAAATGTATAGCTTTTAATGAAAAAAAAGTAAAGTAAGGCCTATTATGTAAATATGGGAAGGGAAAAAGATCCATTGTTTTGATTTGTGATTTACTAGTTACAAGTATGACTCAATTTATATTCTGAATTATTTTACTGGAAGGATTCTTGATTTATATACACTATCTACAGACATGTTAGGTGTGCCTCTACTACTTTCCCCAAGTTCCTGGGTGTGCTACCAAGGTCAGCCTTTCCCACGTGATCTCATTCCATATAAAACAAACCAAAAAATGCAGAAGTGAAGCTACCTTGGCAGCATCCCACATTGACACTCTCAAGAATGATGGAGATATATCTTGAAAGCCTCTGTGTGGGGGGGTGGACAGAGCTTCACTGCAGCTTCATTGCTTTTCTGATTTAGTAGGCATGGAATGGAAACAGATGGACAGAGCCATGCATCTTGGTGGCATAATCAGTAGGGGAAGTGGCATACAGGGGCAGATCCAGCAAGGTTGCTGTGGTACAACTGCCCCGATTTCAGACTATGGGGCAGGAGCAGCAACCAGGGATTTTTTTAAGTTCCAAAGAAGGTAAGAATTTCCCCATTTCTCTTTCCCTCCATGATAAGAGTCATGACCCTTCACTGCCCCCTCCTCTGCCAGTCCTTCCCTCACTTGCTGCTGCTGTTGTCCCTGCTGTTCAATGTGTGATAGGGCCTATCCCGCTCTAGTGAGCATGTGGAGACTGAGCTCAGCCTGAGGCAGTGGCAGTAGTGGGCAAGTGAATTACCACTCCTCCCCTGTTGCCTCTGAGTGTTCCCTGCAAGCCCAGGACCAGGCAAGAGGAAAGGGAGTCCTAGCCATTTGGCACACTGTTGGTGTCCTGGGCTGAGCCTAGCTCCTGTGCAGCTGGGCTGGAGTGAATAGATTCATAGATGCTAGGGCTGGAAGGGACCTCAACAGATCATTGAGTCTGACCCCCTGCCTAGGCAGGAAAGGGTGCTGGGGTCAGATGACCCCAGCCAGATGCCTATCCAGCCTTCTGTTAAAGACCCCCAAGGGAGGGGAGAGCACCACCTCCCTTGGAAGCCCATTCCAAAGTTTGGCCACCCTTACTGTGAAGAAGTTTTTCCTGATATCCAGCCTAAATCTGCTCTCTGTTAGTTTGTGACCATTGTTGCTTGTTA
>NW_017729032.1:74410426-74412041 GCF_001723915.1 Gavialis gangeticus
CGTTGCTCCTTGTTACCAGAGCATCTCCATTCCCTCTCTGCATCCTCCTAATGAATCTGTAGGTGACCACAAGATCACCTCTCAGCCTTCTCTTGCAGAGGCTCAAGGGGTCCAAGTCCCTCAGCCTCTCCTCATAGGGCTTGTCCTGTAAGCCCCTAACCATACCAGTGGCTCTCCTCTGGAATGCCCTTGCTCTAAGGACAGCACAGATGGGAGGGATGTCAGCAATGGCAGGTTGGAGAGGATGAGAATGGGAGGGGAAGGGGGAAATTCTCACTTTCTTAGGGACTTAAAGTTTTCAGCTGCTGTTCTTGGGGTGTGATCTGCATGCCATGGTGGGAAGGAGGATGTGGGTGGGGTGGTAAGAGTTTGGGAGTGGGATTGCAGTCACCCTGCAGAACCAGTCACTGCTCCTGAATTCCCCTTTATACAATCCTGGATCTATTTTTGATGGTATAGACGTATTGATGATGGCCACAAAGTTATTTCCCTTTCTTTTCTTTCAAATTATAGCAATGTGGTTCAGTTCTACATGCCAAGCAATTTCAAATATTTGAACATATACCCATTCATCCTTCTTATAGCAATTTAAATTCCATCACAGTTAGTAAACATGAGGAGTATCACTTACAAATCAAGGGAAATTGTTTGCCCACTCTATTCATTACTGGTGAGGCCTCAGTGTGAAGTTCTGGGCTCCACATTTCAAGAAGGCTGTGTACAGATCAGAATAAGTCCAGGGCAAGGGAATAAAAATTAAGAAGGTTCAGGGAAACAAGATTTATAAGAAAAAGCTGAGCTAGGGTTATTTAATCTGGAGAAAAGAAGACTGAAGGGGATTTGATAATAGTCTTCAAGGACAATTATGAAGAGTACAGAGATGGGCTCTTCTCTGTAGTCACAGGGGTCAGGATTAGGAGCAATAGCCTCAAACTGCACAAAGAAAAATTTAGGTTAAAGATGAGAAGGAACTTTATGAGGGTGGTCAACCACTAGAATATTTGTTATCTAAAGAAACTGTTAAATCTCCATCGTTAGAAACTTTCAAAAGCAGGTTTGACAGACACTTATCTGGGATGGTTTAGTCAGCAACAATCCTTGAGTAGGGGCTGGACTAGATGGCTTTGTGAAGTCCTTTCCAGCCCTACTTTCTTATGCTCCCATGGCCAATTAATAATCATTTGTTCCATAGATAAGCTAGTAATTCTTTGCCAGAAATTGGGAGCCTATTTGGTCCAAGCTAGAGGTGTATCTGGCTACATAATCACCTTTGTACAGTCAGGATACTGAGCTACAAACCCTTTTTTAGGGACTTGAGACATGGAGAGTTTAGGCATTAATAAAACTGAATGGCAGTTAGTAGAAGAGGGTATGGGCTCAGTCAACGGGTGTAAAAAAAATCATGTTGTTATTTATGGGTGACAATAACATGTTCTAGAGCATTTGGCATTTGGTAGGCATTCAGTGGAACAAAATCCAGAGCTCAATTACATATATATCCATCTGATTAAAAAAAAATAAATAAATAAAAAAGGAAAATAAAGAATGTCCAGCCTTGGGTGAAATGTGGACCATGACTGCCATTTAGTTTTGCTACAGCAAAGTTATTGTTGAG
>NW_017729032.1:74412203-74428791 GCF_001723915.1 Gavialis gangeticus
AAAGCAAAGTTATTGTTGAGAAGGAGACCGTGGAGAGAGTAATTAAAGCTATTAACACAGATATTCACAGCCCTTAATATCCATTTACGTTGGAGCTCTCAGTACCAGATAGGATTTTGTTTAAAAGCATGGGAATGATGATTCCTAAAGCACTATTAACAGGAGCACATGATATAAAAGAAATATGGAAGCTATTTATTGACAAGTAAGCTCTGTATATTTTTTTCCAAATATGCTAGAGCTGATATATTAAGTAAGGTCTGATAGTTTAGTTGGAATGCGTTTGCAAAGTTTGTAGTGAAGTACAGAATTAGGGTGCTATTACAGGTTAACTTTAAACCATTCTAAACCTATGCAGTGTTAGGTGGTGCTCAAGATAGAACAGTTTCAGACCAGTCACACATTAAGGTTTAATGCTGTCTTTGATTTGCACAACTGTGATTTACCATTAAAGGGCCTGGGAAACAGGGGCATTGTCACGACCTAGCACTCTATCCCTCCTCTGGAAGTAAAATCCCAGGGGCTAAGTGCATCAAGAGCAGGGAGCATGGGGAAGTGTACTTCCATGGCATTATGCTGTTATCCCCTGGTGGCTCTGATCCCAGTGCAGAACTGCTAGGGGTTAACTATGGCAACACCATAGACACATGGGAAGCATGTCTTTCTGGGCTCCATGCTGTCATCATGCTTGAGACTGGGCAGCCCTTTCCTCCATTTCCATCCCAGAAACATGGGAGGCTGGGATAGAAAGCCAACCCCCTTCCTCCCCCTCCCCCACCCCTCGGTTAGAGGACAGCCACTTAGATATGGAGCAAAGGCTTAGCCCTCTGAGGGAAGGGCCAGGGGCCCAGATTGGGCCTCTTGGGGTCCTTGAAGGTAGCAGTATGTTGCCATTTGCACTTGGCTCATATCCACTTGGGCAGGTGCAGTTTTGACTTGGAGCCAAAACCATCCCCTGGACAGGAGAGTTTTGGAGGTTGAACAGTTTATCAAGAGTAGAGAGGCTGGGAACTGTGCATCCTAGGATGCTGAATGACTGCAGTTTGATTTCATTAGCTCCATAGAGCAAACTAACAATACCCACATTCAAACAAAGTAGAATGCCTCAGAGATAATCCCTCCTGAAGTGGCATAACTTTAAGATACTTAGGCTGCTTGCAGATGTTAACTAACCCCACAAAAGGTGTTTTACTTTAAACCTCATGTGCTCCTGTGCTGAGCCCAGGATGTGCCCGGAAGAGGCAGTGTATTAGTTGGACCTTATGTCTGTATAGATCAGGCATTTTAGTAAGGTTTTTTTCTTTTTTTTTTTTTATCTAATAGTTGATTGAATCAGCTATTAGATAAAAATGCCAAAAAGCCCTGGTGAAGCACCCAATCTATACAGATGCTTCAGAGCTGGGACAAAGTAATGCACTGCTTCTTTTGGAAAAGCACTTTTGTATTTTTTAACATCTACAAGCAGCCTTAGAGGGTACTCAGACCAGTTTAACATCTTTTGATGTGTGGACCTGTTTTGTGCGTCTTTAGAATAATAATAACCTGTAAGAACCTCTAGACACATCTCTGTTTGACCCCATTATCTTAATCTAGTGTTTTGGTAGAAAATGATATAATAATTATTAAATTTTCACTACAAGGATTACAGATTCATATAGATGTTTGCTTAGCATGGGTAAAGAAGGGATTGGCATTGCCTCACCTTACCCTACCCTTTGTATTCTAATCACTGCTTTCTGTTTTGAAGCTCTGTTTCCTGCAGTCCCTTAATAGTATCTTATGAATTATATCACTGTTTACAAAAGCTCATGCATCCCTGATTTAGTTGGTTTATTAGGTGCAGGTTTACTCTCCCTCCTTCCTGAAGTAGGGATTAGCATCAGTGAAGCATGGATTGCCACAAGGGTTTTGTTCAATAAACTGAAATCAAGAACGCCTGCACTCTTAGATACAATTTCAGCATCACCAGGCGCTTGATACAATTTGGGTACTAAGAGTTGCCAGTATTTCATGAAACTGATGTTGCCAGTATCTACTCTGAAAACAGTTGCAACCAGCAGTGGCAACACAGGTAGGGAATATCTCATTTGAAAAGCCCATTTCTGGGATGTCTAGTGCTTCAGTTTGAACTGAAACTCTGAATAAACTAAAACTCTGTCATTCTTTGTGGGGTGGCAAGATCATTTAGATAGAAAAGCTGAAGGCACAGGCACAAACCACCTTCGGGTAAAATCTGCTCTGTGGTCACGAGGGATCCTGCCTTTCTCTGATTAAAAAAATCCCCACTTTTTGGATAAAAAAAAAAAATAACCCCAAATCCATATTTTTCCATGATTCAAATGAAACATATCTATATTCATAGATTCATAGATTCATAGACATTAGGTCTGGAAGGGACCTTGGAAGATCACCGAGTCCAGCCCCCCCGACCAAAGGGCAGGAAGTCAGCTGGGGTCATAGGATCCCAGCAAGATAAACATCCAAATTCCTCTTGAAGGCATTCAACGTAGGTGCTTGAACCACCTCTGATGGCAGGCTGTTCCAGACCTTGGGGGCTCAGACAGTAAATAAATTCTTCCTTATGTCCAGCCTGAAACAGTCTTGGAGGAGTTTGTGACCTTCAACCTTGTCATCCCTTGAGGTGCTCTGGTGAACAGACTTTCCCCAGATCCTGGTAAGCATCCTGGTAAACTTATAGATGGCCACCAGATCACCCCTAAGCCTGCACTTTTCCAGGCTGAAGAGTCCCATGGCTCTCAGCCTCTCATTATAAGGTCTGTTTTCCTTACCTCTGATCATGCACATGATCTATATCTATATCTATCTATTACTGGCATTTCATTTGAATCATGGAGAAATGTGGATTTTGGTTTACTTTTTTATATCTGAAAATTGGGGATTTTTTTTAATCAGAGAAAATCAGGATCCCTGGTGGTCACTGCCTGGATGAACACTCTTACTCCACAGAAGGCAGAAGTAAACCCATGATATCTTTTCCTTCAGTGAAACAGATGTAAACCATTGTGAATGCTCATGAACTGTTACCACAGGGCCACTGATGTGCAGTAAATCCTTGCTATAGTTTACCACTATTAAGATGGATAAAGGCACATTGCACATTCCTACCTCACAGAGAACTGTAACTTATTTTAACTTATGTCCTTGGTCTTAAGGACCTATAGGCTCAGGTACCAGTTGAACAGCAGTTTTGAGACTGTCAGTAATGCCTAACCATCTTTGAGGATCTCGGACTGAATGGCAATCACAGCTTTCTAAAAAATTCAGTGTATCAATGTGTATTAATATTAATGTATTAATACTAATAGCAGCATAACATAATTTCTAAAAGTACATCTGTAAGGTATACAGATGTACTTTCATCTATGGAAAGGTATAATGTCACCAGGACACAATGGAAATGGGAAACAAAACAATCATGCTTACCTAAATTTGGGAGAAATCCCAGTGACTGGAGAGATCCAAATGCTTTAGGGAATATATTAGGCATATCTCCCCTTGCCATATTTCAGGAAAGTAGATTTTTAGCACTAATTCTTAAGCTTCAAATCCCTAAGTAACATAAAAATTCATCAGGTGCCCCTAGACACTTGTTGATAAATAAACACCTTGAGTATAATTTAATACAAATTATGAAACAAGGTGAGGGTGGCAGGCAGATTTATACCTGCTGAAGATCTGGCCATACAATTCAAATATTCACCGTTAAACATAGTCTTATTTTTCTCAGGTGAAATTCAAGCTACTTTTCCTGATACTCTCTCAGCTGGAACATGTCACATTCAACCACAACTCTATAGGCACTTTCACCTGAGGATGGCCTCTGTGCAGATGTATATTCATACTTGGCACGCAGCTCAAGCTCCTTTCAGAAATAATCCCAGCTCCTCTGTAAATGTCAGGAGAGGCCCACAAAACCAAACAGTTGCAAACCCAGAATGGCTGTGTGAATGTCACAATGATGCAGGCTACATGCATACTGTACATGTAGTTTGTGTGCGTGTCAAATTCTGTCAGATTCACCTTAAAGAAATGCTGTATGTTAGAAGCAGTTACCCATGGCCGAGGGTGAAATAATATTCATGCCCTGCATGGGTGAGTAGTTTTCCAAGTTTGCCTCCACATGGCACAGCTCTCCCTCAAAGAGAATTTTTAACTCATTTCAATGTCTCTTATCAGGTAACTCTGACTATCCATTTTAACTGTGTAGACTTAGATGACCAGCTCTCCTTATTTTATTTCACATTACTGTGGGGTTTCATTTGATTTTGTTTTGCTTGTTTTTTTGCTTCTGTTTTTTTGTTTTTGTTTTGGTATGTCCCCCCCCGACATTTACTGTGGTGGCACTGGTTAATTTCATACCCATCAAGAGAGATCTTGGCTGGGCTACGTCATGTTTCCATGGCAGCAAGTTGCTATTTCCAATAGAATTAAGGACCTGCTGTGCCACTCAATACCATGAGTGAGGGTATAAAATTAACCTCTATCACTGCTGTATCAGTGATTTAAAAAAAAAAAAAAGAAGAACAGAGACACATAAATATAAAATATGGGTAAGGTCTGGAAACCCTTTCCTTTGCACAAAGCTGGATTGTTCACCATCTGCTTGGGAGGGAAGGGGGAAGGCACGGGGTGTGTAGGATTGCAGGCTTTTGCCCATGTATAATTCATTCATGCTAATTCAACCCAATGAATTGAAAAGGGAAAAAAAAGGGGGGGGGGGGGCGGTGAGGAACTAACCCTAAAAATAACAGCTCTATTTCTCTGTTTGAATTTTTTTTCTTTTTTTTTGTCTCAGCTTCGTTCTTTCTGCTTGGATCTTTTGACTGCAAATGATTCTTTTATTTCAAAAACTCAATTTAAGTTGACACCAGCAGAAAGAAAAACTGTCAGATAGGGACATTTTAGCTGGGCTCTCTCAACCATTCATGCCCCTCCAAATAGAGGGATGCATGCTGATCTGAGAGTGACTGCTTGATTCGCTCCATTTCCAGTTGCACTGACTCCTCAGTTTTGCACGTATCATCCTTGGAAATGCTGATTCATCAACAGCCAACCATTCATCTATAGCACCTAAACATCCTTTCTACAAGAATAATTTTTCAGAGATGCAGCCATTGGAAAACAAGGTAGTGGGTAGTCTGGATAGGTAATTTGGGGTCAGTACCCACAGCCTAGAAGAAGTACTTTTAAAAGTGTTTTATACTTCATATTTTAAAAAAAATGATGTGAGTTGCATGCTTCATCCTATTCATTGAAATCTATTAAAAATCAAGACAATTATATTCATTTTTAGCTAAAGATTGCCCTGTAAATATAGCCATGCACTACCCCAGAAGTGTAATGTGACTCCTTGGAGCCTGGGGCAGCATCACTGTATCTGTACAGCCAGAGGTACAGCAGTGGCCATTCTGATAGTGAAGATGCTTCTATTTTTTCTCACCCACTCCCCATGATCTCCCAGTTGTCTGCCCCCAAAATTCATTATGCTACTGCACCTTCTGCTAGCTTCCAGAGTAGTTGTGTACAACTTAGATTCATTAATTTGTCTAAGTTGCTGTACAAGTTAATTATTTCATTTCTCCATCATAAGAAACTCTTTTTACAAAGCTGTATATGGCAAAGCATCATATTCTTTCTTCCAAATAACACTAAGAAAGAAACTTAAAAAAGTAAGACATTTACTTTCTTCTTTCCTACATTGATAAAGATTTGTACTTGGAAATTAACCTGTAATATGCTCTTGAAAAAAGGCACAAAGGCACAGTTAGAAACTTTGGACATTTATAACGTGGTCCAGGGGTTGCTTTAATTAAAGTGCCCAGAGCATCTCACGTCTCAGCATCCCTGCACTGAAAAATGGCACCAGGGGGCACTTTAACTAAAACTGGTCAAACGAGCTTTAGTTAGAGCACCCCTGCTGCCATTTTTATGTGCAGGGTTGTTGATACATGTGAAGTTGAAGTCCGCTGGAGCGCAGTAATTACCATGCTCCAGCAGATGTAATTGAACAATTCTACTCTGACACACTGTAATTACAGCTCATCAGAACAGCCCCACTGCTTGTGTATAGGTGCCCTTTGTTGGCTTTTTTTTAATCTGAAGCAAGAACTTAATTCTGGAGAAAAGTGGCTTACATGGAAGAAGTACATGGGGGTAAAATCTTCCTTACCAGTGGGAGTTGGCCTACAGAGAGCCCACAAAACCTAAAAATGCTGTGTCCTACAGAACAATACACAGAGTCTGATGAGTTTGTAACTGAGCTTTCTTGACTATTCACAAAGTCCTCTTTTGTGACCTTAGCGGAGAACTGTTCAGGGAGCTTAAACACAAAAAGGAAGCTAACAAGAAGTTGAAGCTTGAATAAACAACTTTGCAGGAGTATGAGAATATTGGTCAAGCATACAGTAATGAAGTCATGCAAGACCAGCCTGATTGCCTTGTATGATGAGATGACTGGCTTTGTGGATGTTAGGAAAGCAGTGGGCATGGTGTATCTTGATGCTAGCAATGCTTTTGAGACCCACAGCATTCTCACAAGCAAGCTAAGGATGTATGGATAGGATGAATGGACTGTAGGGTGGGTAGAAAGCTAGCTGGATTATCAGACTCAGGGGGTAGGGATGCCTAGTTGGCAGCCAGTATCAAGTGGAGTGCCCCAGGGGTCAGTCCTGGGGCCAGTTTTGTTTAATATCTTCATTAACAGACTGAAAGATGGGATGGAGTGTACCCTTAGCAAGTTCACAGGTGACACTGAGCTGGGGGGAGTAATAGATATGCTCGAGGGTAGGGGTAGGATTCAGAGTAACCTAGACAAATTGGAGGACTGGGCCAAAAGACATCTCATGAGGTTCAACAAAGACGAGTGCAAAGTCCCCCTCTTAGGATGGAAGAATCCCATGCACCACTGCTGCCTTGGGATTGACTAGCTAAGCAGCGGCTTTGCAGAAAAGGACCTGGGGATTATAGTGGACAGTAAGAAAGATACAAGTCAGCAGTGTGCTGTTGTTGCCAAGAAGGCTAACAGCATACTGGGCTGTGTTAGTAGGAGTGTTGCCAGCAGATCAAACGAAGTAATTATTCCCCTTTATTCTGCACTGGTGAGACCACATCTGGAATACTGGGTGCAGTTTTGGACCCTCAACTATAGAAAGAATGTGGACAAGTTGGAGAGAGTCCAGCAGAGGGGAATAAAAATGGTTTGGGATCTGAGTCACATGACTTATGAGGAGAAGCAGAGGGAACTGGGTTTATTCAATTTGCAGGAGAGAAGACTGAGGAGGGATTTGATAGCAGTGTTTAATTACCTGAAGAGTGGTTCCCAAGAGAATGGAGGTAGATTGTTCTCAGTAATGACAGATGATAGAACAAGGAGCAATGGTCTCAAGTTGCAGCCAGAGAGGTTTAGGTTGAATATATTAGGAAACTTTCTCTCACTAGGAGGCTGGTAAAGCAATAGAACAGGTTACCTAGAGAGGTGGTGGAATCACCATCCTTTGACGTTTTTAAGGCCTGACTTGACAAAGCCCTGGCTGGAATGATATAGTTGGGGATAGTTTCATAGTTTGTTTCATAGTTGGTAGAGTCAGAAGGGACCTGAGCAGATCATCAAGTCTGAGCCCCTGCTGTGGCAGGAAAGAGTACTGGGGTCAAATGACCCTAGCAAGGTGTCTATCTAGCCTCCTTCTGAAGACCCCCAGGGTAGAAGCCAGTACCACTTCCCTTGGAAGTTGGTTCCAGATCCTAGCCGCCCTGACTGTGAAGTAGCGCCTCCTGATATCTAGCCTGAATGGTCCTGCTTGGAGCAGGAGGCTGGACTAGATGACCTCCTGAGGTCCCTTACAACTCTAATTTTCTATAACTTTATTATTCTATGATTCTATGACCCTACAGAGAACTGTTCTGTAGTGCACAGGAAATCTCAAGTACCCCTGGATATGGTTTTCATTTCTTGCTTGATGCTCTTCTTTGACTTCCCGTTTCCTTGGAAATGTAGTCCCTCTCTATTTAAGGTCTCTAAGGGTGTGAACAAGTGTTCAAGGGACCTGATTTAGTCCCACCCCTTTAAGCTGTCTAAACCTAAACCAGAAATGACATGTGCATGCATTTACTGCTGCCAGGAGCAACATGGGCAGATCAAGCAAGTAACTCAGGGTGGTGGCGATACGCTGACAGGATCAGGAGGGGCTAGCAGGACCAGAGAGGTTGTTGGGTCCAAAGGAAGGTTGGGAAATCTATGCAGAGGAGGTGGAGGTAATTCAGGGACCAAAAACAGCCTCATTGGGGTTGCTGGGGATAGCGAGAGCATAGCCCTAGGACTGGAGCAGGTGTCTGGGATTTCCCAGCCCTGGGGCTGTCCTGTAAGTGCATACAGGCATTCATTAGACTGGGTTAACCCATTTATATCAGGACAGTCTGAAATTAGTTGACCTTCTGAAGTGAACTAATTATGAATCAGGCAGCCATTTAGAGTTCCTTTCACTTGAAGAGAAAGACTACAAGCAGCTAGAGTCCAAGCACGTAAACAAGGGCCAGCTGTAAGAAGAGAGACAGTAATGAAATGCTGCTGCCTAGGCAATGAGCTGCCCAGCAAGGTAAAGAAACACATTTGCAGCCAGCCCAGGGAAGTCACTTGACTGGAAGAGGGCAGGGCTTAGGGAGTGTATAAGCCCTGCCCTCTTGGTTGGCACACGACGTACCCTGGGAGTACATTACAGCCATCCTTGAGCCCCAGCACGTTCTATAGTTCCCAAATTATTAAAATCAAAACAGTGAGATATTTTGCAGGGGAAACTGGGATGGCTATTTCACTGAGAAATTACATAGGATAGTCATGGAGGCTACCAATGATTTTAAGAAATATGAATTGACCAACTACAGGGATTTTGAATGACACTTCAAAATGTTAGAGAAAAGCTCCATATTTTGAACTCCAGAAGAAGAGCTCATATACTGATTACACTGGATTCCCTTCTTCAAAGACAGGGATGATTTTAGCCCTGTGAATGCTAACATACTCCGGCATTTAGATCAACCTAACCGTGTTTAGCTCCATCGAAATGTAACACTTGTACATACCCTAAATGTAGAGATATGTCACATCATTAGCTGTATGTATTCCACAGTGACTTGAAGTACTCTTAATTATTTTCTGTCAGCACCAAATTATCATTCAGTCTTACATGATTTACTAAATCTTTCTTTTTTACTTTAGTTTCTTGCAGAGATACAGGCTATAAATGTAGTTTCTGTTTTCAGAGAATCGTCTTCCTATGAAACAAAGATGCAGACCGTGAACACCTATTTTAGCGGCCTGTGAAATCCAAAGTTCAAATTGGTCTTGAGGTTTGGTCTTATAAAGGACCCAGTTCTGATATCTTTAGTCAATTAGATAATACATTATGTCTAGGATCCTTGAATTGTATGCCTGGTATGGTCCTTTGAAATCAGTGGAGGACCCATTTGAAATCCTTTCAAAAGTCTGTTTCATGATGATACTTTCACGTATAAAATTAATAAGTGAGAGTACCATCATGTGTTCTTTGGGGAAGAACATTCTTGCTCTCTGGGGAGATTCAGGAGACATGATGCATCTGTCATCACAGTTCTTCCAAAATCATCCCTTTCACTGGGGTTAAGGAAGTTCTCCATTTTAGCATGAATGGGAATAAAACAGAGTCTGATTATGCTAGCCTTATTCAAGTTGAAAAGCATTTATTTAAGTAGGTAAAATAATCTGTTGAAGTCAGTAAAAGTTGCTTGAATGAACAGTTGCTTTCATAGACTGGGCCCTGATACATCATTCTGTAACATGTTTGAGGAAGAATTAAATTTAGGTCTTACACATGAAACAAGAGAAACATAGCTTTGATAGCATGTGCATCTCTCATAGTTTTATGGCAGCTTGTCATAACTTCATCTGTCCCTGGCTATTTATACTTATAATAAGCTCCTGATACATATAAAAACATCTATTTAGCATTTCGGAAATATTTTAAAATAAACAGAAAAGTAAATCAAAGTGGTACCAAAATGTTCCCCCCCCCTTTAAATATGTGATGCAGCATGACATCTTCATCTGGTTCTGTCAGGTCACATCAGATGATGTCATATCACAGAATATGTTTAACCTTATGCAATATGATATATGTGCAATACTTATATAAAAATTTAAAGGGATACTGTAACCAAAATAAACTTGACTCCCCTTACTGATTACAAATATACCTTTGTTTCCTGATGATGGACAGGTGCACTTATGTTTTTGGAGTCTGAACTGGAGTCAGTAGTGGGTACATCTTCCCCAACTACTTGCAAATTTAAAAAATGGACAATTTCATCAAAATGCCACTACCTTTTTTCTTGTAATGGGTCTTGACAAGAAACTGTTCATGCTGTGTGACTTTGAAAATGCCCTTTTCTGGCAGCCAGCTTTTCTTCCAGCCCTACTGTTTGCTGGCTTTAAACAACAGGAACAAGGGCCAATTTAAAGTCCAGGAATCAACTGATTTGAGATGCAGAGACTCCCCATGAAGCAGTTATTCCCTTGGATGGACATACTGTCTTTATTATTCCATAAATTTTGCACAACTTGAATATTCAGCTGTTGATGTACATTATTTGCACTGCAGGTAACATATTTCGTCTGGCTATTAAAAAAAAGTCAATTACTTGGGGGAGGGAGAGTTCAGAGTGGAAATATGCACATGTTTATGCTCTAAGTTTAAATTATGCACTGTAGAGGTGAAATGAACAGCATTAAAACAATTATTTCTCCTGTCTCTGAGAAAGAGAATTCAGTGTAATCAGTATATGATTTATTCTGCTAGAGTCCAAAACACGGAGCTTTTCCCCAACATTTTGAAATGTAGTTCAAAAACCCTGTACTTGGTCAATTTATATTTTTTAGTGTCATTGGTAGCCTCCATGACTAACTTATGTAATTTCTCTGATTTAAAGAGCCATTCCAGTTACCGCCCCTCCAATCTCATTGTTTTGATTTTAACAATTTGGGAACTATAGCATGTGCTGGGGCCCAAGGATGGCCGTGATGTACTCCCAGGGTAGGTCATGTGTCAGCCGAGAGCTCCTTCATAGATAGCCTTTCTCCCTAGAAGCTCTTTCCTCAGCAGCCTCCATGGCCAGAGTGCCTGACCTGGCTCAGGCCCTAGGCTTATACCCTCCTGAAGCCCTTCCCTCCTGCAGTCAAGTGACTTCCCTGGGCTGGCTGCTAGTGTGCTCCTTTACCTTGCTGCACAGCTCATTGCCTAGTCAGTAGCATTTCCTTGCTGCCTTTCTTTTTACATCTGGCCCCTGATTAGGTGCTTGGGCTCTAGCTGCTTGCAGTCTTTCTCTTAAATTAACTGGAGTCCTAAGTTCCCCACTACAGACAACAAGAGACAAAGAAAAAAGAAACAGAAACAGGAAATCATCCCTGCCCATTCTGTAACATCTGTATATTTTTGTCTGAAAAGTGATCCTTGGAAAAAATCTGTTTCCAGTTATCTTTATTTCAACTGATTCCACTGATATATTCCAGAAGGTTATTTTTCTTAATTTTTCAAACTCCTTTGAAATTTTGGAAATCCTGCTGTAGGTGTCTATGTATGGCACTGTAAATTTTAAACTTCCAGAAGTAGAGGTTATATTTGAAAGAATCTGTCCATAAAATGTTTATGGCTTAAATTTGAATTGTCACTATTTAAATCAATTCAGCACTTACAGGCTGGGGGATGACCTTCTCAGCAGCACAGCAGTGGAACGGGATCTTGGAGTCACTGCTGACTCCAAGATGAACATGAGTCATCAATGTGACGAAGTGATCAACAAGAAGGACCACACTTTATCATGCATTAGCAGATGCATGACAAACAGGTCCAGGCAGGTAATGCTTCCCCTCTATGCGGCTCTGGTCAGACCGCAGTTGGAGTACTGCATCCAGTTTGGGGCACTGCACTTCAAGAGGGATGCGGAGAATCTTGAGAGTTTCAGAGGAGGGCCACTCGTATGGTCAGAGGCCTGCAGGCAAGGCCCTATGAGGAGAGGCTGAGGGACCTAGATCACTTTGGCCTTTGCAAAAGGTGATCTTGTGGCTGCCTATAAATTCATCAGAGGAGGGCAGAAGGGAATAGAAGATGCTCTATTTACTAGTGCACCCCCTGAAGTAACTAGGAACAATGGCCACAAATTGACAGATAGCAGATTTAGGTTGGGCATTAGAAAGAACTTCTTCACAGTAAGGGTTGCCAGAATCTGGAATGGGATGCTAAGGGAGGTGGTGCTGTCCCCTAGTTTGGGGGTCTTCAAGAGGAGGCTGGACAAGTACATAGCTGGGGGTCGTCTGACCCCAGCGCTTTTTCCTTCCCAGCACAGGGGGTTGGACTTGATGACTTACTGAGGTCCCTTCCAACGCGAACATCTATGAATTTATGAAAGTCAATAGGAATCTTAGTATTATGTTTAATAGATGTAAATAAAAAATTAGTAATTTGATATTAATTCAATTTTTTTGGTTCATTTTGGGGATTTGTATTTTAAATTGTTTTTTATATATGCCAGTAGGATGGCCATCTGAGACTCAAAAAAAAGAGAGACTGCAAATATGTATGGTGAGTATAAAAGATATCATGGTTGAGTGAAATAGAAAATCCCCAGCCACTAATATGCTAGACTCCACATACACCCTCATGAAACAGAAGGAGGGAAGGAGAAACAGACAGGCAGACAGACAAGCAGATCAGTTTGCCAACTGCTTCCTCAATCCATTTAATAACACTAAAGAGTAACAATCTGCTGCTTAGTTAACAGTATTTCTTTCAATGCTATAATTTTCTATTCACATATGTTGGTCACATGAAAAAAAATGAAATGAAAAGTAAAATTGTGGTCCTGATTAGTTGTGGCTGATATAGCTTCCTTTTTGCAAATGGCAGGCTTTAGTCTCATCATCCAGGCCTGATTCCAGCCAGGTAATTACAAGAACATGGCAGAGACCAGGAACCCCATTTTACAGGGGATTTTGAAATGTATTTCATTCTGATTTGGAACACAAAGAAATTCAAGAAAGCTCAAAATATTTCATATCAATAACTGAGAAACAATAATTCTGCATGATGTTCTGAAGGAAGCCTGGAAAACCTAGGAGCCCTAGATATGCTGGAAGGAATGTAGCATGGGAGTTGCACCTCTCAAGGCCTCCAGACTCCAGGTTCTCCATCTGGAAGGCAGATTCCTAATGGAACTTTGTCATAATTGACACACCTCCTTGGAACACATCAATGTTGATGAATCTGTATACTCTTAACTATAAATTATGCTTCTGTAAAATTTCTAACCAGCTCTAGTACTTACATGCTACCTATCCAAATTCTCTTAGTGATATTTATTACAGCCTGGGTCTTTTACACTGATGGAAAATCAGATGATCTCTGTTGACTTCAGTCAATGAACTGATATTGGTAAGACCAGAATCAGGCCAAAAATTCATGCAATATCTGGCATAGTGTATTGATCCCTTCATCAGACAAAAGTCATTCGCATTTTGGTCATCTGTGGGTTCATCTACCCAAAATGTTAATGCACAGTTGACTAATTTGCTGTTCAGTACATGTCTCATATCTATACGTACACAGTTATCAGGCTGCAGTAAACTAATTTATTCCACAGCAGGACACTACTTCTAAATACTTGTAGTACCTGTAAATTCATGTATTACATGAGACCACCTGCACTAGCTAGCTAAGGTGAGCAGGGTTGGAGCACTTGAGCATGTCTCCCAGAATGACCCATAGCCTCCCTAGGCTGCTGGGGAGTGCTGAGTGCTGCTGAGTCAATCTCCTGCCTGGTTTGCTCCCTGTCACTGTCCTCACATGAGACATAGGGTCTCTTGGTGTCTGTGCAGGAGCCTACCAAGAGACACCCATGCCTGATAGTTTCATAGTAGCTAGGATCAGGAGGGACCTGAACAGATCATTTAGCCTGACCCCCTGCCACAGGCAGGAATGATTGCTGGTTCACAAGACACCAGACAGGTGATCATCTCACCCCTTTTTTAATTTACCCAAGGTAGGGGTGAGGACCACTTCCCTAGGAAGTTGGTTCCAGATTCTGGCCACCTTAACTGTAAAATATTGCCTCCTGATCTGTAACCTAAACCTATTCTCCATCAGCATATTACCATTGTTCCTCGTCACCCCAGGTGGTGCTGGGGAGAATAGGGCTCTTCCTATTTGCTGATGATGAGTTTGTAGGCAGCCACCAGGTCCCCCCTCAGTCTCCTCTTGCTGAGGTTGAACAGGTTCAGGTCCCTCAGTCACTCCCCATAGGGACTGTCCTGCTGCCCTCTCACCAAATGGGCGGCCCTCCTCTGAACTCTCTCCAGGCTGGCCTCATCCTTTTTAAAGTGTGGTGCCCAGCACTGGATGCAGTACTCCAATTGAGGCCTGACCAATGTCACATAGAGGGGGAGTATCACCTCTCTGGACCGGCTTGAGATGCATCTTTGGATGCATGACAAGGTATGGCTGGCCTTGCTGGCTGCGTTCTGACATTGGCGGCTCATGGTAATCTTGGAGTCAATAATGACTCCAAGATCCCTTTCTGCCTCTGTGCTTACAAGAGGGGAACTCCGCAGCCTGTATATACGCTGTGGATTCCTTCTCCCAAGGTGCAGCACCCTGCATTTGTCTACATTGAACCCCATCCTATTCTCATCTGCCCACTTTTGTAGTCTGTCTAAATTTAGTTGCCTCCTGAGAGTGTGTGCAGTGATAGGGAGCCATGTGGGCTGGAGATGCCTGTCACATTGACTATTAATGTGGGGGAAGAGGGGATTGGCCATGGCAGCATGGTGTATGTACACAGCCACCATCTGTGCAGCGATGGGGAAGAGGGGCACTCACTTTATTCTTGCTTCAAATCAGTGATACTGCCTTGGCCAGCAGGGAAGCAAGGAGGGAGATGAGGAGCACCCAGGTCTACACCAGGGAGATGTGAGGAAAGGGGAAAAAAATAGCGCAAGCAGCGATTCATGCAAACCTGCTGCCCTATGCTTACACACATCTACACACACACTAACACAACCCACCCCCACTCCATTCCACATTGAAGTAGAGGCCAAGCCTGAAAAAAAGCCAGCCTGGGCTGGGCTGGGCTGGGAAATTACTACTACAGGAGGCAGCAGGGCAGAGTTCCTCAATGTTGCAGGAGTGGGGCGGGTGGAAATCATCACTATGGTAGAGGCAAAAGGGGAAAAAAATAAAGAATTAAAAAGGATTTGAAGAGAAAGGAGAAGCCCAGCACAACTCAGCCACCTGGACAGGGGATGGCAGGGGTGTCTCACAGGAACATCTCATAGATAAATAATGCTGGAAGGAACTAGTTTAACCAGGAGTTGAACCTGCAACCGTGATATTACTAGCACTGCACTCGAACCAACTAAGCTAAAAAGCCAGCACCATGGGCATGTGCAGCTTGCCCACCTCCCTGTCACTGTGCCTACTCTCAGGAGGCATGGAGGTTTCTCATGGGGTCCTGCAAACCTACTAAGAGCACCCCATGCCTCCAGATAGTGGGCACAGTAACAGATAACAGGGTACAACTAATCCCCCACTTCCACCCCTCCACCATCAGCAGTCAGCATGACAAGCTTCTGCAGCCAGAAGGTCACTGTGAGGGAGCTAGTGGAGAAGCCACACAGGCAGCTGGGATGCCAGCAATCAGCAACCTACCTTGATTTGTGAGTGGGGCTGGTACTGAAGTTCTATTCACTAGTTTAACTTAGATCAGCTAAGGCTAATAGTACATTCATGCAGGTCTATCTTAGACTGGGGTCTACCAATTTTTAAGCTAAGTGCCCCACACTTCTGTCCTGTTATGGGTATAGACTGGTTTCCAACCACCTAAACCAGAAAAAGTGCAATGTCTGCACTTGGTCTTAGTTCAGGTTTTCAGAGAATCACAGAAAATGAGGGTTGAGAGGGACTTCTGGAGGTCATTTAGTCCAACCCCCTGCTCAAAGTAGGACCAGTGCCAACTAGATTGTCCCAGCCAAAGCTTTGTCTAGCTGAGTCTTGAAAACCTCCAAGGACAGAGACTCCACCACCTCTCTGGGTAACCTGTTCCAGTGTTTTAGTATCCTCCTAGTGAGAAGATACTTCCTAATATCTAACCTAAACTTTTCCTCCTTCAAATTGAGACTGTTGCTCCTTGTTCTGTCATCTGCCACCACAACAATCTAGCTCCATCCTCTTTTAAACCTCCCTTCAGGTAGTTGAAGGCTGCTATTACATTCCCTCCCAGTCTTCTCTTCTCTAGACTAAATAAGCCTAGCTCCCTCAGCCTCTCCTCTTAAGTCATGTCCTCCAGCCCCCTCATCATTTTTGTTGCCCTCTGCTAAACCAATTTGTCTACATCCTTTCTATAGTGGGGGGCCCAAAACTCAACACAGTATACTCCAGAGGTGACCTCACCGGTACTGAATAGAGGGGAATAATTACTTCCCTTGACTTGCTGGCAACACTCCTACCGATGCAGCCCAGTATGCCGTTAGCCTTCTTTGCAACAAGGGCTT
>NW_017729032.1:74433791-74436062 GCF_001723915.1 Gavialis gangeticus
AAATGAAAATCTCATGGGAGTAGAGGCAGCTTGTAATTTTGTAACCCACTCAGCTCTGAGACATGCTTGCTTTTATGTCCCTGGTCAAAAAGTTCTGTGTTTTATGCAATGAATGTATAACATAAAATGTAAACAAATCTGGAAACAGGGACCAGAACTCAGGATTCTATTATCAGGCAACCCTGTCATATAATTCCCTTAAAAATGATCAGGCATCAAGTAATTCAGGATTTATACAACACATTTAATTATTTAAAGAAAGAAATCAAAGAAATCAAAGAAAATACTCCCATCAACTCCATTTGGCTCCCCTAAATCTTTCCTAATACAATAAAACATTTTATACTTATATTCTCTGGTCTATGATATCCAGGGCACATGTCCTCTAGTACCTAGTGCCATTGGGATAGTGTGGTTATGACTAGGGATCCTGGCTTTCTCTGATTAAAAAAAAATCCCCAATTTTTGTATTTTAAAAAAGTAAACCAAAATCTACATTGTTCTGTGATTAAAATGAAATGCCACTAATATATAGACATATATATAGTGGTGTTTCATTTTGATCATGGAAAAATGTGGATTTTGGGTTACTTTTTTAATCCAACAATTAGAGATTTTTTTTAATGAGAGAAAGCCAGAATCTCTGGTTAAGACATTAATTTCAGCAGCCAACACTGCAGGAGAGAGTTGTTTGGCCAGTAACACCTCCTGCTGCTTTTGATTCTTCAGCCGCATGACTGGGTACCTGTGGCGGAGCACCTTTGGGGTGCTCACCACATGGCAGAGGCTGCAATAGGCTGGGGCGTAGCCCAGCAGAGAAGGCAACTTAGGGAACCCCTCCCTCCCCGAATTCATTCAAAGGGGGAAGATGTATGGCAGGGCACGTTTGACAGTGCTTGCCACTTGGGGGCTCCCCGGTGTGAGCCTGCTTTGGAGGAGCAGCAGGGGAATCCCCCTAGGTACCATTTAAAGGGGGAAGGTGTGTGGCAGGGCACTGTTGGTGCCTGCCACTTTAAGACCAAAGCTAAGCAGCCAGCAGGTCCTAGATTAAGGCAGCCATTTTAGATCTCTGGCTGCCTATATAAAGAGTTCAGGTCTCTGCTGGCTGTGAGGCTTTGTGTATCATCCTGGAGGTAAGGGAGGAGCTATAGGGGATGGCTTGGAGGCTCCTAGTCCTGGGCGTGATCTAAAACTGCACTCTGCTGGGAGTGGGTGGCCTGGTGGGGCTCTCAGTGGTGCTTGAGCCCCCAGGAAATGCCAGGCCAGTTATCATCCTGGTGAAAGGTGGGTAGGGGTGCCTTAACCCTAGCCCTCACCTTCGGGTGGGTTTGTATAACACCGGAGGCTGTTGGGGCCAGGCATAGCTATGGCCACCTGAGCCCTGTGGTGTGAGATACCCTGAGGAGGGAGAGTTGGGGCCAGGCATGGCTGTAGCCACCTGAGCCCACCAGGGAGGGAAGCCCCATGTCCCCAAGTGAGAGGGGGCAGAGACAAGGAGCCCTGAGTGAAGGGGTGGTGTGGAGCCCTGACTGAAGAGGGTAGACAGTTGTGGAGTCCCAGGTGAGCGGGTGGTGTGGAGCCCTGAGTGAGGGGAGTAGACCCAGGTAGGTCTTCGGATGCCGGAGGCTGAACTTCGGGCCATAGGCTGAGTAAAGGGGGCTCAGCCCAAGAGAGAGAGGGGTGAAACAATGAGTTCTTTGCCTCAGTGTTCCTAAACGAGGGGCAAGAAAAGCCTCACATGGTAGAGAGGCAACAGCTGGGCACCAGACTACCAAGTGTTGACCCTGAGATGTTGCAGAGTCACTTGGCAGGCCCGGATGAGCTCCATCTGAGGGTACTGAAGGTACTGGCTGATATCATTGCACAGCCACTGGCAAGAATATTTGAGCACTCGTGGTGCAGAGGTCAAGTCCCGGAGGACTGGAAAAGGGCCAATGTGGTCCCTATTTTCAAGAAGGGGAGGAAGGAGGATCCAGGCAAATATAGGCCTCACAGTCAGTCAGTCTCACCTCCATCCTTGGCAAAGCCTTTGAAAAGATTATTAAGGATCATATATGTGAGAGCCCAGCAGGAAAAATTATGCTGAGGGGAAACCAGCACGGGTTCATAGCGGATAGATCATGCCTGACTAAACTAGTCTCTGTTTATGATCGGGTTACAAAACACCTCTATACAGGAGTATGGGTTGATATCATTTACTTAGACTTCAGGAAGGCCTTCGATACAGTATCCCACCCCATACTGGTGAACAAGTTAAGAGGCTGTGACTTG
>NW_017729032.1:74436105-74443542 GCF_001723915.1 Gavialis gangeticus
GGTCCTTGGACCGATACTCTTCAATGTCTTCATCAGTGACTTGGACGAGGGAGTGAAGTGTACTCTATCCAAGTTTGCAGATGATACAAAACTGTGGGGAGAAGTGGACACACCGGAGGTCAGGGAACAATTACAGGCAGACCTGGACAGGTTGGACAAATGGGCAGAAAACAATAGAATGCAATTTAATGAGGAGAAATGCAAAGTGCTGCACCTAGGGAGGAAAAATGTCCAACACACCTACTGCCTGGGAAATGACCTGCTTGGTAGCACGGAAGCGGAAAGGATTCTTGGAGTCCTAGTGGACTCCAAGATGCACATGAGTCGTCAGTGTGATGAAGTCATCAGAAAAGCTAACTGCACATTATCATGCATTGGCAGATGCATGACAAACAGAACTAAGGAGGTGATACTTCCCCTCTATCGGGCACTGGTCAGACTGCAGTTGGAATACTGTGCAGAGTTTTGGGCACCACACTTCTAGAAGGATGTGGATAACCTGGAAAGGGTCCAGAGGAGGGCCGCTCATATGGTTAAGGGCTTGCAGGCCAAGTCTTTCGAGGAGAGACTAAGGCACCTGGACCTCTTCAGCCTCCACAAGAGAAGGTTGAGAGGTGACTTTGTGGCTGCCTATAAATTCATCATGGGGGTGCAGAAGGGCATTGGTGAGGCTCTACTCACCAAGGCACCCCTGGGGGTCACAAGAAATAATGGCCATAAGCTAACAGAGAGCAGATTTAGACTGGACATTAGGAGGAACTTCTTCACAGTTAGAGTGGCTAAAGTCTGGAATGGGCTTCCAAGGGAGGTGGTGCTCTCCCCTACCCTAGGGGTCTTCAAGAGGAGGTTGGATGGGCATCTGGCTGGGGTCATCTGAACCCAGCACTTCCCTGTCTATGCAGGGTGTCGGACTCAATGATCTATTGAGATCCCTTCCAACCCTAGCATCTATGAATCGATGAATCTATGATTCCTGACCCCGGTAAGTCCTAAACTACTGGGAGGCTGAGTGTGGGTCCAAAGTAAGATCTTAAGTAGCACCACGACCTGCTGCTCGGGTGGGGAGTGAGAGTCCCCTGGAACACCAGTCATGGTGTGAGGTACCCCAGCTCCCGTGTCCATGAAGGTGGACCCGAGAGAGAGTTTGGGGCTAGTGAGAGAGGCCGGAAGTAGACTACCCCCTCGACTGGTCAATGCTGGGGACAGGACCAGGAAGGTCAAAAGGGCCAGGGGCCCCACTACCAGGGATGCCCAGAGCAGAAGGCCAGGGTTCTGCCTGGCCTTGGAGATGAGGCCAAGGCCTGTGTGGCTGAAGGTCCTGGCAGGACCATGCCTAAGAGGGGAGATGGCTACAGGGAGCTCGGCAGCCTGAATGATGGCAGAGTAGGCTGCCTGAGCAGAGGGATCAAAGGGGGGTCCTGATAGGAGGATTCTGGAGCCCAGTGTGGGGCTGGTGTGACTAACAGCTGGATGCCATCCATGAGGCATGGGCTGCGGTGTAGAGAAGGTTCAGAGCCGCAGATAGCACCCCCTGGCATCGGGGCATAAAATGGTCAACCTCCCACTTAATTAACATCCTAATTAATAAGAACAAAGTGTGGCAGGTGAGTCAGGTGGGAGATGTGCCCAAAGGCAAGTGGGGAACCTAGCACTGTGGCTAGCTGGGGAGCCCCACTTCACCACAATACCTATGCAACAGTTTTCAGGATGAATTCAGAGCCATAACAGGACACCTTAGACATTCTACTACTGTACCGTTGGGACATTTAAATCTAAAAAGAAAATATTCTTAAGTAGGTGAAAAACAGGTTATCTAAGATTATTTTGCTTTGTGTCCAATAAATGTAAATATAAACATGATAACATTTGTGCCTTGGGTTTTTCAGATTTTTTTTCTTTTTAAGATGTATATAGTATACCCATAAAGGCAGTGATAAAATGGAATGCAATACTTTCTTTGTTTTGATAAATAGTTAAGGACTCAATACTAACCTTTTAGATCAGACATTTTTCACTGACACTGAAAATGTACTGATTTGCTGATTAGAGGTGTTATAAAGTATCCATGAGTATTTCAAGTGTATAAAGTATGCAGAAAGCATGTAGTAGTTAAGGAATTATATTTGGATAAAATATTATTTAAAAAAAATCTGGTTCATTATCTATATATTTTGTTTTCAGTCATGCAACCAATGTGTCCATAAATAAGCTAGCCTTTTGTCACAGTAAAAAAATAATAGAGAGCAGGTTTGTATTCTCCTCACTTGTTTGTCTGCCTAATCTAGAGAACAAACAGACATTTAGACCTTTAAATATAAATAAATGTATAGATATGGTGCTCAGCAGTTTGGAAGCCTAATTATTCATCACAACTCCCAGCTCACAGTTATTGTCCTGATCTCCAGGAAACTGAGATATGTGAAACCAAGAGAAGAAGAGCAAGTATATGGACATGCTGTAAAATGGAAGCTGCCCTAAATGGAAAGGGGCTCTGGGATATATCCTGTGCCCTCCCACTGAGCAGAACAGAAATTCCTGGTATTCTTTATCTGTCTTATCCCATGTATATTAAATTCAAGACATAGTCTTCAAGAGTCTATATAATATTTAACCTAAAGTACTCTGCTGAGCTGTAGGTTCAGATGCTTTATGTATGAGTAGGCCTAGAATCTGGGCCTCCTAATCCCTGGGAAAATGACCTAATCACTGAGCTTTTGGGTTAAACTAATGAGTTTGGTTCTCAACCTTTTTGTCTCACCCCTTGGAAAATGCCAGCCTTTAGCTTTCATTTATTTCTAGGCTACAGGAAAATAATAAAACCACCTTTTTCCTGTTGCAAAGAACTCACAAAAAAACATAATAGGTGAGAATATTTTTGACACTAGGGATTCCTATTTGAAATCTCTGGTTTTATCTTGTAAATCATGCACCCTTAGCAGTGCCAATATTGTGTTGCACATCATGACACCCTCAAAAAGATCTCAATGTACTATAGCACCTTAGTTGAGAATCACTGGGTTAAATCTTTGAGGGGGGGCTCTCCTCCCTTTTGCTTCCAAAGATGGAAATGGAATCAAAAACTGTTTAGTTCAAAGAACTGCAGTCACACAGTGGCATGGGAGGCAGTTAGGTGCATAAAGGAGAATAAGATCTGACACGGAGAAAAAATATACATACATACAGTTTTCTTTCTTTCAGAGGCTAAATATGCTTAAAATATCAGATCTTCGTGAGCAAAATATCACTACTAATGTTCAAAATAAATAAAAATGGAAGAGGGAACTATTGGAGAAGTACCAAAATTGGAGGGGGGCACTATTGTCCTTCAAACTTTTAAGTTAAGGTCTGGTGGAGTGTCATCCCATTTCCCTGTTCATGCACATTCCACTATTTACCCATGGTCCTCAACCTTTACACTCTCACTGCTGGGCTACTTTCATGCAACGTAGCATAGGTAAACCATAGAAATAGACGAGGCAATGAACTTCTGGAGCAGGATGCATTTTATGTACAGTGGAGCACATTTTATCCATTCAGAGGGCAGCTTTTACAGCTGACTATCTGAGCCGACCTTAGAGAAAATGGCACTCTGAGTGAACTTGTGCTTTAGCACCCCTCTGATGCCCCCCTGCCACCCCTCAAGTCATCAATGCTGTTGCTCTGCCACCGAGGGCCTCCATCTGATGGGCCAGGGAGCTGGGCAGCGCATCTGCCTGTGGTGGGGGCTGCCAGCTTCAGCCCTATGAAGCTGAAGTAGAGGGAGCAGGAGCTTGCAATGAGTGGCTGCTGAGTGTCTGGTGCCCTACAATCACCAATGGGCTCTTCCATGTCCAAACCATATATATCACAGACCCTCTGGAATAAAGAATTCTTCTCAGCTTTCCTCTTTCCTCTTCATTACTCAGGCTATGTTGCTGGCAAAAAGAGATCATGATTTTGCCACAATAATAGTGATGACAATGCAACTATCTTTCATTAACTAAATAATAATTTTAAATCATTCTAAATAATAATGTAATCATAATTTCAAGACTGATTCATGAGTTGCAATGAAAAGTATTCATATTGTACATATATTTTCATGCTGTAACTTTTTCTGAAGTTGGTGGAGCTCCCCATGTAAAGAACCTGTGAGAGAGAACCCTTAAAACAATAATGACATGTATTTTGGGTCTAAAATTTGAGCTCGCCGAAAGGTGGGGACATTTGTCTTTCCTTGGAAAGGTGAAATCCCAGTTCTGCTGAAATTTGTAGGGCTAATCCTGACATTTTGACTCAGACTGAAATCTCATCCATATGCAATTGACTTAAATAGTATTTTTTTCTGAGTAAAGACTGAACAATTAAAGCCTATGGCATGAGTCCTAAGGGCTGCTGTTTCTGTGGCAGGGGCTGATATCTCAGTAGTAAGTAGGTGGACTAAGACTGCTGAGTCATGAAAAATGGAAAAGAAGCCCCTGAAGTTTTGGCCTTGATAATAACAAGAGGGAAGTGAAACTAAGTTAACAAGGACTTTGATAAGCAAATCATTCAGGGCTAAACTGTAATATAATAAATAATTTGCCTCCACTGCCTTATGGGAATTTGTTGATTGTACATCACCCTGACAGAAACACACAGTCATTGAGTCAGCAGCCGCTCTTATCTGTTGGCCTCTGGCAAAAGCTACAAGCATTGAGGCATTGAATGTCTGAACTCAGTCTGGCTTTTGGATTCTGTCTCAATGATCTAAAGTGGGTGTGGTAGGTCTTGGAAAGTCTCCACTCCTTCATATTCTTGCCTCGGGATAAGCATTAAAGGTCTTGGTGTGATGGTCACAGGACTCCATACAAGAAAATTCAACAGGCACCTGACTAGATCTCTTAATCCATACACCATGATCCAGAAAATCAATGGTTGCCTAATTATTCAGCCAGCATTTTGATGAACAAATTTAATATACTACTTCTATTTATGGGCAGGCTATGTTATACTTGTCTTTTTTGGGTTTTGTTGTACCACTCCTGAAGGACCTGGTTGTGGCTATTGCCAATGACTAGATATTGGAGTAGAAGGACTACTGGTCTGAACCATAATCAGCTTATAGTAATGATCCCTATAAATCATATATAACATGATATTATATCATACATTTAAAAAATATATATATTCAGGCTTGAAAATGTTAATTATGCAGAACTGGGAAAACAGAAATATATACTACTGGTAGTCCAAACCCCCTTGGAAAACACCTGCTGGAAAGTCATTCAGATAACTGAATTCATTCTTATAAGTGAAACCACAGCATCTTATGAGGCACTATTCATACTAACACATGACACATAATGTAAAACCCCACTAGACTGATGAATGCATATGCTAGATACAAAAAGCCTAAAAAATGCTTTGTTAAATGACATTTATAAGTTACCTTATCAAACTTTGAAGAAGAGATACAATACTGTGTAAAATAAAGCTTAGAAAGAGGGCAGTGTGCTATCTTAACAGTTATGAATTACAGTACTATATCAGACATAAGAGTAGAGATTTAGTATTATATTAATGAAGGTTGAAAAGAGAACAGTTTTTTATACAACATAGCAATTGCAAATTAGCAAAACCAAGGTAGTGTTCAAATAACCAAGGTTAGGATAACCAGGGATCTATGCACTTGCTAGATATTTTTTATCTTAAGTTTCTGAAAACAGGCAGGGCCCAGTCAGATACCAAAGCTGTACTCTAGCCTGGAAGACTAATGAAAGTTATCATTCAAAAAGTACACTGCAATATCTGGCAAACAACACATAGTCATTGGAGAGACAGGATTGCCTGGGATTTGTTATGATCTGGGTGGATTGTGGCAGTGGCAATGCTCATCTTTCCCTCAGAAATATCCAGCTAAAATGCCTATCGTTATCAAAAGTCTTCCCAGGTGTCATAAGTTCCATCTGTTGAAACTTCCAACTCCCCCCTCAACAAATGCTATAGTGCAGGTATTTACTCTCTGCATGAATATGTGTAGTGATTCAAACTAGAAATGTAGGAATGGAATAAGATAAATGTGCTGCAACATAAATAACAGAGGATATTGCAGGGACTTTTTTGTTCTTATTAAATACAGTGAATACCTCCTTAAGCCATCACAGAATTTCCTATTTGTCACAGGCACCAGAGGAACTTACAACAGAATTCAGGACTAACTTCCTGCAAAGTACACAAGCCTTGAGTATACATCTTCGACTTACGCAGATTAACTAGGTCTATCTGTATATACCTACCATCTGGTGTTATACTGCATGTGAAGGATTAGAAATAACAGGATAGACTCTGAAATGATCTGCATCATCAGATGGCAAAACAATAATAAAGTTCCTACTGGAGGATGAAAAGGCTGTTTGTTGTAGACAGGATTCTGGCAGAGAATGTGTAGAGAAGGAGATGAGTCATTTTACAGCTGGAAGCTTTCCAAACTGATATTGTTGGGCATTTTCAACATCCAACTTGGAAAAGTGTTTACACTAATCCTCTGTAGAGAAAGATATTTCAGAGATATGGTAAACTGAAAGAGACAATGGAACTTTTAGAAACAGGGAACAAAGCAAACCCCACTTAGTAATATGCAGCAGATCTTTCACAAAAGCATTTGTCTACAAATCAAAGTTTATGAGATAAAGGTGGAGGAAAGCATTATAGATATAGGGCTAAAATCTCACTGGGTGCAATTCCATTGAAGTTTCTGAATTTAACACTAGGGATGAATTTAGTTCATGGAGTTTAAGACTGACAAAGAGCCTAAAAAGTAAAGGAAGTAACAGCTTGATGACATTAGACAGATGAAGAATGAGGCTACTAAAAGAGGAGGCTGCAAGAATAATTCTATTGGTAAATAATTCAGAATGAATTAAAAAACTGAAAGAAACATTGAAGAAAGCAAAAAAGAGAACTAGCTTGCAGAAAAAAACAGCACTGAAATTCTTGTAGGACTTCCAGTGCTTCTGTTTGAGAAGTATATCTGTACTGGCTGAAACCGTAGCCTGGTCAGCCCATCATCCACCCAGGTTCTGGCTGCACTTTTCCCTGTACATTTTATTTTATTTACACCCTTTATGTACCTCAACAAAATCCTGGAGATTTTTCTCATCCTTGATCTGGCCAAGGTCTCCATCTCCCAGACCAGGAAGGAATTGTTGGCTGGAAAACACTTGGGTGAGTAGAGAGGGAGTCTTCCTTTCCCTTCTGCACATATCCAGGCAGAGATGGGTGTCTCCACTAGCTCCTTAGTACATTCCAGGAGCAAGGGGAGTTAGCTGGAGCTCTCCTATTAGTCTCCTCCCTAGTTATTAACCTCCCTAGTTATTAACCTCGAGCAGGTCCAAGGAGGTGATCCTTCCCCTCTATGTGGCACTGGTCAGGCCGCAGCTGGAGTACTGCATCCAGTTCTGGGTGCCGCACTTTAAG
>NW_017729032.1:74443814-74470499 GCF_001723915.1 Gavialis gangeticus
TTTGACCCCAGTGCTCTTCCTGCCACGGCAGGGGGTCGGACTAGATGATCTGCTCAGGTCCCTTCTGACCCTAGAAACTATGAAACTATGAAACTATAATCTGCACTCCTGTTCCTGTTTTCTCACGATTTTTCCCATGATTTCAGTTGTTTTATATTTGCCATCCTCCCTCTAGCCATTGAGGAGGGCTTGAATTTCCTGGTGGACCTATGACCACGGACATCGTACAACAAATATGCTGGCAGTGTCTGATACAAGCTTCAGAATAATGTACAATGAACAACGAAAACTTTTCAAATAAAGCTGTAAAATAATTTGCTCATAAGGAAAGTTAATTTCTGCCCCCTTTTTCTTTTACATATTTTTTACATACCTAGTGACTGGTTTAAATGTGAAATTAGTGATGGAAAATAAAGGGAGCAGGGGGTTAGAAGATATGACTTCCAAGACACATTCTTATATATACAAACATGCATGCATGTGTTTCATGGGAGTTTTCAGGAGAAAATTTGTTGAAGGCATAATTTTTACTTTGTTTTTGGGAACAGATTTTTTTTTGGCTGAAAACTGCCAAAAGCTGAGGAAAAATCAGTTTTTAGATGCAAGTTTCCAGGTTAAGTATTTAAAATTTCTACAAAGAAAAGAGTTCAAAAAGCCTGACACTAAAGTTTCAGTTTGCAAGGGTTTCATTTATTTGCTTCTTCCCATACCTTGTTTTCGCAATTTGTGTTAGTCTTCTAAATATTCCCGTAAGCGTTCAGACTGAAGCAAATGTGAAATTAAAATCAACAAACAACTAAATCAGCTCTTCTTCAGTTTGGAGCTAAAATTTTAAGTCTCTTCCCAGGACATGCAGCAGGAGAGGCAATTTTCTGTATCAGCCAAAATCAGGTTGAAATCTAAGTGAATTTTTAGACAAAGCTAAACTAAGTTTTGGTTTTTAACATAACTGTATACCATACTTTTTAATAGCTTCAGAATTAAAGGTCTACAGTTACTCAGTAGTAATTGTCACAAGAGGGATTTTACTCAATAGAACATGAAAACATCTCAATATATTGAGCTACCCAGAGAGTAAAAATGTCCTGAAGAAATCAGGTATGTTCAGCAGCACTAGAAAGAAATGCAGAATATGTTGTGCTATTTAGATCAGAACCTGAGTATGAGAAGTAAGTGTAGAAATGACTTGAAAGATCATTGTAATAAATAATAAATAACCCTGGACAGTAAATTTGAGACAGATAAGAAAGGACAGATGTGGACTTACACGGATGCACTGGAAACTGAAGGCATTCAAGTGGGACTCAAAGGTGTTATGTTAGATGGTTTCGACAAAGTTCTTTAAATAACATGGAAAATATTATGAAGTTAGAAATAAGGATTGGTTATATTTCTGTACCAGAAGTCACACACAAGAATGCTGAGCATCTCAAAAGAAATATTTATTTAAATTTAGCCAGATTTGTGTGGGTAAGAGAGAATCGGGATTGTTTCCAAAAGAGACAGGGCTAGTAGCAAAACTATGGGATGCTAAAGTATTCATTTTGCACAAAAAGCAAGCATATGCTTGCGGTCATATTTGAGTAGGGTACTGATATAGTAACTGAATTATTTCTGCTTATGTCTGAAGAAAGTTGTCTTTTTATTTTTTAAAAACAATCCTAATGTATGTTTAATAGACAAAATGATATGGAAAGACAAAAACATGTTCAAGGAGGAAATATAATAAATTTGGAGGGGAAAAAATCAGCTAAAAAAAAAATCCCAGTATTTTTAATGCAGACAATACATCTAAATTAGAGATGCTCAAATACTTGTAGCTGTTTTTTCAAGAAGTATTATATAAGTTTCATTCAAATTTTAGCATGCCCTGTTCTAGTCTTACCATATGTCCCATCAGCTACCAATAATATAATGATTTGTGTCTTGTCTTCTTTCCCACACAACACCCACAATCCACAAATGTTGTGGCTGCTGCTTTTTTTTCAACCCAATCTTAAAACATTTCATAAATTCAGAGATGCTACTATAGACTTGACTAGTTTTCAAGGGGATGTCAGATGGTATTCACCTTCAAGTGGCAGGATGATGTTCTCAGCTTGCACAGAGTGGAAGAACAGAAGCTCTGAAATGTGTGCAGTATAATGTAGGAAGATATGCCAGAAAAGTTGTGTGGTGGAAATAAGACATATACCCCCCTGCACCTCCCCCCCCATGTATGTCTAGCAAGATGGCGCTTATTAGGTAAATTTAATTTTTTGAAATTGCTAAATCACAATTCAGATTCAAAGAATAGGTGACAATATTATATTTGTTGAGATGATCTGGAAACATGCAAAAAAAATAACAAAATAAACAATAGCAGAGTTTTCTCTAAATTTAAACTGTATGGTTTGGCATAAGAGAAAGAGACCTCTTCTTCTAAAGCAGAATTGCTCAAATGAAGGGAAAACAATGAACACTGCCTCTGCTGAATCTCCGTTTAATTAAAAATTCACTGGATTGACTGGAGGCCTTAATTTTCTTACATGGCTAATTTAACAGTAGGTTCTCAGCTACCCCACTATGTACCTTCTCTCAGTGGATGTGGATAGAAATAGAAATGGAGATGTTCAAATGCCTTTGAAACATTTTAAAGGGCCAGCTATATGCTTTTTGCTTTTTGAGATATTCCACAAACAACTGAAATGTTCCAGCACAATATCTCTTGAACTGAGGAAACCCATATGTCCTCCAGAATCCCACAGTGCTCCCTTCCCTCTCTCCCAGCCCTAAATGGGTTAGGGAGGGAAAGTAGGGTGCACTGGCAACATGGTGGGGGTGCACGTGGGTGCATGTGCACCCTCTGAGATTGGCTGTGCACCCCACAAAACTGGAAGTGCTGGAAGAACTGCACTTCCAGTTTCTCTGGCTTCACCTCTGGTACTTCCATGCTTGACGATCGGCTGTGAGAGGACCCTCTCCCCTACCCCCGTCATCAATCCTGTGCCCCCCCGGACTTGGGAGGCACCAGTTGCCCGTGGTAGGGTGGACCTTCTGCTATCTGAGAGGGTGCTTGATGCCACTTTTGGCAACAGGATCTTCATCCCTTACCCCTTGTGGAAGACCAGGAACCTGCTCATGTACAGGCACACAAACCTCTATATAGAGGCTTGTGTCAAAGTGGGACTAAGTGAGATACAAGGGTACTATAAGAAAGTGGTAGAAGAGGTCAGGGAAGAGATGGCAGGGTTCATATAGCAGAGGATGGACTGGCACAGTTTATTTATGTGTGGGATCCCTGAAGAGAGTGATGAGAAAGATGATGATGATGGTGGTGGAGCTGGTGAGAGAGAAAACAACGATGATGACAGTGATAGCTGAAAGGACTGAGAAATGGATGGGGGGAAGAATGATTAAACGCAAGGTTGCATCATTGTGACAAGCCGGGGTGATGGTGATGGACACATGAATGCATGGACATGCGGAGCATAGGTCGGCTGGAGCACGGTGCAGATTAGTGATGGGAATGTGTGCAATGTAATTGCAATGGTGTGCTTTGGACTTTCAAGTGAGCTATAGTGACCATGGGACAGGTTGTGCGGGTATAGTGGGGTGTGTGTGTGTGTGTGTGTGTGTGTGTGTGTGTGTGTGTGTGTGTGTTGTGTGTGTGTGTGTGTGTGTGTGTGTGTGTGTGTGTGTGTAATTCAGTCCTAATACATTTTGTCTCTTTGCTCTGCTGAGAGGGGAAACAGAGAGGACAAAAGGATTTGGGTTGGATGGCTGTATCCCAGTAGTGGGAATCTCCCCTGGATCCCTTCTCCCGAATCCCATCTACCCAAAGATATCTTCTACCCACTGTAGTGACCCTGTGGTTGCAATTTTGAATTGTTCAAGCTGAGGCTGGAAGATTGTGTTGCTCAGAGGCTGTACATATGCCTCCTTCTGGAATTACTCCTTTTTTAAATGTTTCTAAGCCAGTTTCATTTGAAAAAAATTCAAAAGTTACTTCTGTCTACAGCCATTGAAGGGAATGTATTACGTGATGTATTGGTGTATGAGAAGCATTGATCTGTCAGTGCAGATTAATGATACATTCAAATCCTGCTCTTTTCTTAAAGCCATTGTCTGGCTCTTCATCTGGACCATGTGGTTTAGAAACATCAGCAAAGTGAAAAGCTGAAAAAGAAATGGGCCTGGAGATTATCAGCAGTGCTGTAGGAGGGGATGAGAGAAAGAAGGTAAGAAAGGAGAAGGACATTCAGAGTGATGGAAGAAAAATAATAAAGATGACTGTGATTCAGGAAGGAAGCAGATGCTTATCCAGGGAAGAATTAAGTGTTATATAGAGTCATAGCTTTTTGTTTCGTCCATATCGGTGTAATTCATGAGCTCTGCTGTGACAGCTAGCAAGGGAATTAATTTCTTTAGCATATTGTGTTGTGAATTTGGGGGACTGTAGGAAACTGACAATTCAGCACTCTTAAGCCACTAAATATCTGTCAAATGATAACGACTTTTGGTCAATAACTTGTGCCAAAGTTCGTCCACCATTGACCTGAAAGTAAAAGGTATTATAGCCCATTCTCGATTCCACCTGTCAATTATTTAAATACTCTTTATAGCAATGTGTGAGCAGAGTTGTGTTAAAAAAATATTTCTGTCTACAGGAAGTCAGTTTGAATCTTGCACTGTTTTCATTCTACTGTAAACAAAGCTTTAAATATGAAGCAATAGGTAACCCCTGTGACTAGCTTTAGAATTTTATAAGTAAGCATGAGACACTCACATAGCAGACTTATTTTACATGTCTACAAGGAACAGCAGTTAAGGACTTTCAAAAATGATTTTCTACTCATTGACCTGAACATTTTGAAACCCAGATAACCCTCTAAAACTGATTTGACTGGCATTCTAGCAGACTTTTCTAAGCAAAGTCAAACTGCCATATTTACCTGAATCCAAGATGACCCTGAATTTAAGACAACCCCCCAATAATTAGATTCTATATATGGAAAATTTATACATTTGTTAGAATTTCCCATGCATAGAACTAATTGTTGTAGGATCATCTTAAATTTATCCCCACCACAGCAGCAGGGAAAGTAGTAGTAGTAGTGGGGCAGGTGGTAGGGTGTCACAGGGTGGGGGAGATAGGCAGTGGAGGGAGCAATGCAGGATAGATTGTAGAGAGCAGGTGGTACAGAGGTGGGGGGGCAGGCAGTGGAAAGCAGGGGAGCAAGTGGTAGAGAGGCAGAAGGTGGGATCTTGATCCCTGCTGCCTGCCACCCACTGACTGCCCCTTGTGTCTGTCTCCTGCAGCCTCTGACCCACCCCCCCCATTTCCACCTCCACAGTGTCAGCCCTTCACCTTCCCCTCTCCGACTCTCCCACTTCTTATCCTTGTCCCATGCCAGCAGACTCTGTCCCTGCTTCAGGCTGGGGCACAAAGCAGAGCCTCAGCCCAGCCCTTAGCATGTCCCATTGCTACAGAGACAGGCTGGGGCTGTGCTTCTTGCCCCACTGGGTCAAGGAGACGGCTGGTGCAGAGCAACTTTAAGGGGAAGGGCACAGGGGAAGCAGAAGCAGTGTGGGGGTGAGATGGGGAAAGGGAGAGCGGGGAAGATAAGGGAAGAGGCATAAGGGCTTGAGGCTGTGGGAGTTTGGGGGAGAGGCCCCTGTGTTAGATAGGAGGGGTGGCAGGAAAACTCAGCTTGGAATTGAGTAAATATGGTAGTAATTATGCCTTTAGAAAAGGCTAAACAACCTTTGTACTACTCCATTTGCTTCCTTCACCCTTAATATTGTATGTCTTTTAAAAATCAACTTGTCATATCAACTGTCTAATAGCAGAAAAATGCCAATTGGAGGCCAAGGTTGAATCATGAGCTTTGCCATTTGCTTCTTGTTCCTAGAGAATGACAGATCTACAAAAGAGACATAGTCAGCACTTTGTTGTGTAAACAATTCACATGGAAGGTGATGAATTTGCTTTCACCATATTTAGAAGCTGATTTAATGATTCCCTAATAAACCCTGCCCTGTTCCAAATGCCTGAAAAAATACAGTTGCCACAATGTGATGGTTTTGATAGGCTTGGGGGAAAAAGCAACTGTAGAACAAATGAAGGTGTTCTTGAAGGACTGCCCCTACTTAATCTACACCACCACAATTTAAGTGAAAGGAGAATGTAGCTTTTATCAACTTGCACTATGAAAGGAAAATGCTGGTTTCTTAGGCAGTCTGGAAATTTCTCTCTGCAGAATTCTTTATACTAATGATCATGATTCCATCACTTTTATTATCCTAAAAGGTTCTGCTTTGATTTTCTGTGCTCTTAGTGCAACTGTGCTCTCCCAAACAATAGGGAGAGGGCAAAATTTTGGATCTTTATATAACAGGATCTGAAAAAAAATGTATAAAATGTAGAACTATGGGTATGGAAGGTCATTTGGCATTGTCAATTGTTCTCTAGCACTCAGCTTTCAAAATAACTTTGGAGAAGGAGTACATAATGAAAAGCTATAGTATTTGACTAGCTCACTTCTATTGTAAAAGGGAAAACAAGTGAGGAGTGGAAATTCCCTTGCATTTGTCACAAATCATTTGTACAGTATGAAAGGAAACATGCCTTATGTTGATGGACACCATGTCTTTGTCAAATATATTGGAATCATTCCTTCACGGTAAGTTCATCGAGTTCATCCTTGTGAAAATTTTGTGGCCGTGAAGTTGGCAAGGTCAATGTCAGCTTAAATTAACTGTTACATAAGTATCACTCAGGCAAATTAGTTCTGCCTAGGGGCTAGCCTAATCTGGACACTTAGTTCTCTGAAACCTTTTTCTTTCTGAATTAGCAGTCCCGTTTCTTTTGTACTACATTCGTTTTATTTTCATCTTTCCCCTTCTATTTTCATTTTTTTAACTCTGCACCTTCATTTGAGGATAAAGACCTAGTAGTGTCTAACCAATATACTTATATGACACACATTATTATAATATCTGAGTTCCTCACTTCATTTTATATATTCTCAGAAAACACTGATAACAAAGAGTAATACTAATATTACAAACTCCAGTTTGTTGATGGGGAATTTAGGCACTGAGGATCAGATCAAAATCATTCTCCTAGGAACCTAAGATGGAATTTAGGTGCTCAAGCTGCAAAACATTATCTAAATCAAGCTCTCAACAGCTATAAAATTGTCAAGATGCCTTGAATTATTTGGTGCCAGTCATGGGCCAGAAGGCCAATATGCAGAAGGAAGTATATTTTTGTAACCTAGTGATGAAGTATTCCCCTTAGAGTACTAGCTTCTGGTTTATGCTATTTATCCATTTTTACATTACAGTAGATAGCCATTGGATAATAAAAAGCAGTAACAACTGAAATGTGTAAAACATCTTTGAAACATTTTAAAAGGCCAGCTATAAAAATGCCAGTGTAGAGGTCCCTTGGAAACAGGGACTAGAACAACATGGGATATAAAGGGCAGAATCCTATTTCACTTTACGTACACAAATAGCATTTACTAGTTTCATAAGAGCCATTTTTGGTACTTATATGCAACATATAAGTGATCCTATTCCACATTCAGCATGGACATTCAAGAATCTAAATGGCTACTGAATATTCTCAATAGGCTGTGCTCCTGCTGTGGTTGCATATACACTTACTGGAAGTTGTGAAATAATAGATGACAAGCAGTTGGCAGCCAGTGGAGGAGAAGTTGCATTTACCATTCATATTCAAATATTCTGATGTTGTATTGAACATTCATTGACTAAAATGTATACAGAACAATGGGGGATTTTCTGTCCCATTAGGAAAAAGGATTCAGGCTTTAACATGTGGTCCCCATCTTTTGCAGGAGAATAGCCGTTTCACTGGGCATTTGTAGATGGCACTTTAAAGCAGGTTTAAAGCAGGTTCAATGCCTTTTGCACCATTTTAATGGCATTGCTGTTTGCACATTTGGCGGCATATTACGCATTAATTCCAGCTGCTGCAGTACTTTAGGCGGCGTAATCTGCCTTAAATGACTTTGGGATGCTGCAAAATAAAACACCTGTGAGGAATTTTAGTTTCTAAACCCTACAGCTGTGGAGTGAAGCACTGGGCCCCGTGTAGCTCAGGGGCTGTGCAGGCAGCTCCTGCAGGCAGCCCGGGAAGGCAGGCTCCACAGAAGGAAAAAAAACAAAACAAAGCTGCAAGCCCGATCTTTTCTGCCTACCCCCTGCCCCCTCCCCACCCTGGAACCTGCTTGCCTGCCTGGGCTGTGCGGGGTCCAGGTGCTTTCCTCTGTGCCTGTGGTGCCTCATGGGACTGCCTGAACTGGGTGCCTGTGAGTGGGTGCTGGCTGGTGCGGGGGGGGTGTGAGCTGCTGCCATGGAGGGTAACACTAGCTGCCCCTCCCTGCAGCTCAGGGATTGCTCTGGCTGACAGCAGCTCTCCCCTCCCTGCCATTGGAGAAGTAGATAAGGAAAGGATTGGGCTTCAACATGGGTGTACATGATATGGAGGTTTACTTTGCCCTAAATTGAAGATGTGTTTTTAAACCCCCATATCGTGTACAATCCCCCACTGATGCTTACAGAACTCTTCTAGAAATTAAAGGAAATATGGCTTCAAATCCCTCTGTGGATGAGGGTGGTTTAAATCCTACATCTCGCACTCCCTGGGGTCATGGCAGAACTATTAGCATCTGACCAGCAGCACCCAATAGTTATGCATTTTTGTCTGGCCAGAGTGCAACCTACTGATCATCAGGGATCCTGGTTTCCTCTGATAAAAAAAAAAAAAAAATCCCCAATTTTTGGATTTTAAAAAAGTAACCCAAAATTCACGTTTTTCTGTGATCAAAATGAAATGCCACTGATATATAAATATGTATATATTAATGCCACTTCATTTTAATCATGGGAAAATCGATTTTGGGTTACTTTTTAAAATCTGAAAATTGGTTTGTTTTTTTTTAATCAGAGAAAACCAGGAACCCTGCTGATCATATTCACAAAATGTTCTGCATGCCTTACACATTTGCTACTGCTGCTGCTGTTACTACTGCTATTATTATTATTATGTTTTGCCTTTCATGATGCTTAGGCTATACATTGGTCCATAACACCTACATTCTGGACTGTGTGGTTTCTGCTCTTTTCTGGATTATTTTAGCTTGAACTTATGCATCTCTTCTGTGCAAGTGTTTGTTATTGTTTGAATCCTTACCTCATACAGTTCTATAGGCATTGGTCTAGGGTTAGATATGTGTTTCACAAATGTTTTTGTCTTTAATTAGGTAATCATTAATGTGCCCAGATTTACATGTAAAGACTACAGTTCTTAATTTTGCAATGGACACATTTCTTTTGTTTGCTCTTTCGGTTTTGGATAAAAACACAGTATCTTTCTACATATTTATTTTATCTCATGTCACAGTGCTCATCAAACATTTGTATCAGTCCTGGTAACCTTCATTATTCCTGACAATAGTGTCTCACTCACTTTCCCCTTTCAAATTTACATCCGTTATGATCAGTTCTGTATATATTCTCAATTTCTTACTTCCACATGTGCGCAAGATTATTTGCTTAGAAATCCAGTCTCCCTAATGGTCTGAGACACTCCACGTTGCCTATTACTAATGTTTCCAAGAGCACCTTTGTTCACCTGTTAATTGCAATCTCTTTGTTATTGGTGTCTCACATGACTGACTGCTGCCACCAGGTTTCATGTGCCACATACTAGGTGATATGAGAGGACTCCATATACCTAAAACTAAGAGATTTTTAATTAAGAAAATTGTTTATAGAGATGGTACAATTGCAGCTAACATTCTAGCCCAGTGCACCCAACCTGCTTTCCAATGCCTCCCTCCTGCAGCCTGTTTCTCCCTGCAAGTTCAATGCAGGTTGTTGACTCATGCATTTTACATTCAAGTGAGAGAGAAAAAAATGAGACCAGTCAGCCAAAAAACATTAAAATCTCCAGCCTTTGGGAGAGACTTGGAATTATTGTAATCACTTTTCCTTGCTGTTTAATGGTTGTCCTTTTTTTTATGAAATACAATTGCTAGTAGAAAGATGAAGAAAAATGATAAGCAAAATGTTATCAATGCTCCCTCTCCTGCTAATGTAAATGTCTTTCTTTCTTGCTTGCTTGCTTCCTTCCTTCATTGGTGTCACTAGGAAAATATTGTTTATAAAACAAAATTTAATATAACCCATTAAATTATTATAATCCATTATATTAATATAATCCATTAATAAATTCTGATTACATTTAGTTGAATATCTTCATTTATTGTCTTAGTCGCTTCCAGGTAAGAATGAGGCTTTGTGCCACACAAGAAATTTTCCTATACTGCAAAAAATCTTCCTAACTTATGAAAAACGGAGAGTAATGAAAAACAATTTAGTAGTTTATGGCAGACATAAAAGTGAATTTCCTTGTCATTGTTCCAACATTAGGATTTGACACCTGATTCTTTTGTTTTGCAATGGGCAGATTAAATGAAAAAAAGATAGAAAAAAAAAAGAGTTTGGTTCTCAGATGAAATGTCATGTAAGAATTTTTTATAGATTCAGAACAACTTAGTTGTATACCCCATGTGTTTGACACCCAACATTTTTGTTATCTTTACTGCAATCACATAGTTTTAGGCTATTACTAACTTTTTATTTCATGAGTTTCAAAGGCTATTGAGGTAAAACAGGACAATGCATTCTGAGACATTTCCACAAAAGGAAAGTCTTGGCGTATATACGATTAGTATGGAGCAGCTGGTCGGAGCCTAGCAGAGAGAGGGCAGATTTATGAAGCCTAAAAAGAAATACCACCAGGGATAGAGGGTCATTTATAATGAATAATTTACTTGGTCAATTTGTCCTGTCTGTGGACATATGAGTTTATTCACTCTTTATTTGTTCTTTGAAATTGTTGTCATTTTTTCAGTGAATAATTCTTTGACTATAGATAATTTATGAACTATTTATAGTGAGCATTGTAAACTCTAATTCACCTTAGAGGTGGCATGTGGCATCACATCTGATCTCAGATTAGATGGTCTATGTAATTTACCAACAGCAATGTAAAATCCAAAGTAGGCTTGAGTACAGAAATAAATATTTACGTATTGGGTTTTTTAATTTGAAAACTGATGTTGGTATATCTTCAAGTACTTATGGTTTATACTTGTTTTCCACAACTCTTTGCACTAATAATTCATGTTCACTAGGATATTCAAAGAGACTGTGCACGACAGAAATACAGCTATAGATGATGCATGTTGGTTAAAATGTTTGACTAAATATTCAAGTAAACAGGTTTTTAGAGTAATGCATGCTAAATATGACCAAGAACTCCATAAACACCCTTTATGTTAATGGTAGTCTTTTCAGTGAATTCAGTAAGCTTTTACATTATTAGAAGGCTTGCTCTGGGCTTGGGACTAGGGCATAGAATCTGGCTCCATTGAAGTTAATGGCAAAATGACTGATGACCACATGTGTTTCAGGTTTTTATCCAGGGAGCTGAGAAAAATGTTAAAGAACAAGAGACAGAAATGTGTACTAAAAAGAGAAATAGGAGATTGGTTTGAAACCTAAAGAGAGAGAAATTTGCTGAAAATTAGAGGTAAAAACTTGAAGGAAAATGAGAAAGAACCACATCCCATGTTTCAGATGAAGATACTTTTGATATTACTAGTTAGTAGATCTAATCATTAAAGGATTCAATAGATGAGAGAGTTTTTTTCTGAAAAAATATGTTGAATTTCTGATTTTTTTAAACAGCTCTACAGACAGCTGGGGAAAAAAGATTCTTATTTTGAGTGAATTCTCCCAGTACAAAAAAGGCCTAGGATAACTACATTAATTGAAATACCCTCAGGGGATTGCATGTGCACACACACACACACACGCGTGCCACACGATCAACTAGACTAGCCAGATATGTAGTCACTTAATGCAAATTCAGCTGAAAACAGTTTTACGGCTTGAAGTGCAATTCTTAATAAAGAGATTATAACTATAAGTGAACTGGGGTTCAAGTCTATAGTATTTATCAAGGAAGAATTGCTTGAATGCATCCAACTCTTGTTATTATATTTTGCTATATTTAGTGGACAGATTTTTAGTTCAATGGCAACTTCCTGTCCTGTCAAGACACTAACTATGTCCACTGGCTTTACCAAGGGCAAGATAAGATGTTTTGATGCTTCCAGCATTGTGTCTGATAGTTGTGTGAGAGAGTTTTTAATAGGATAGATAAAAACTTGTCTAGCATGGTTTAGATAGGGATGAGCCTATCTTAACTGGTGTTGGACTAGATGACTTCCTGAAGTCCCTTTCACTATTTTTCTCTATGATTTTATAACTCCCGGTCCTGACACCTATAGCCATAAAGACCCAATCATATCAAGTCACCTACAGATGAGATGAGCTCTGAAGACCTCTAGGTTTGTAATGGGAATATTTTGCTAGACTTTTGCCCTTTCTAACTCATACTTTGCCCAGTTTATGTGACTGGCTGAGAAGGACTGATAGGTTAAAAACACTGCTAGACCCCTGTAGTAAATTTGAGAGACAGCAATCATTTGCCAACTTTTCCAGTTTGTGATGAAAACTAAGACAAATTCCATATCACAGATATCCTCCTTGATAGCTCAGATTCCTCTTAGAAATGTTACATTTGAGGGATACCTATCTTTACAAATGACTACAACCTGAGCATCTCCAAAATCATTGCTAACCACTGTATTATCTTTACAATCAATCCAAAGCATTTTTCTAAATTTGTGATGCAATAAAATGCATTAAGCATGTACAGCTCACATTTAAAACAATACACTTTCACTGTTAAATTACATTGCACATGTGCTATGCAAAAGATGACAGAAAAGGGTAGGTGAAATAAATAATCAAATGTGAAGGTGAGAAGCAATGCAAAACTACATTAAAGCAGTGAGTGACTTATGCCCTTGCCTAGTGTTGTGCCCTTTGGCTATGACCAGCCCTTGATGATGACTTTTCCTGGCATAATATATTACTTCAAATGCTGACGTGAGCCACCAAACTCTGAACCCAGGAAAAACACTGTACTCACTATTCTTATCCCAGCTCTCCTTCACTGTTTTTGAAAATCATGGGAACAGCCACATATATATGACCATTCAGTGGGCACCTAACAGGGCATGAAATAAATAAGACATGGCAGTCTGATTTCCACCTTAGAAAGTGTACAACATACCTAACAGAGTTTATTACAGTCTAGACAATTCAGAATTCTATAGCACTGAAGTGGAGAAGGAAAGGAGCTTTTGCCAGGGCAAAACAACTTAGATTTTAAATTTATTTTTAATACATCTGGTACACTGAGAATTACATGCATCTGTGGTTAATAACCTAAGAGTAATTTACTTTTGGAGGTTAGCAAAATATTTCTTTCTGGAGGCAATAGCTCAAATCAAGCATTAACAGAATAAAATAAGAAATGTTTGTAGTTGCAGTTCCCTTGGGGTAAGGGGAATTACTAATTACTTGTCAAAAAGGAACTGAATCCAAAATTAAGGGTGAGGGTATAAATGTTAATGGGCTGTGTCCACACAAGCATGGACGTTTGGTTCCCCAGGAACAACTAGCAGTGGGACACCTTATGCCACTGCTAGCTGTCCCTGGGGAATGCCTGTGCCACGTGCACACTGGTGAGTGGCAGGTTATCCCAGGTAGGGTAAGGGAGGCAGGGGTTGGCACTGGACTGGCCCAGGTAGGCTTACCCAGGGTCTTGGGGGCCTCCTAGGGTTGCAGCAGCAGTGATCCTGCCACTCAGAGCCTGGCCAGCAGCTGGAGTGTGGCTCCAGCCAGCCAGGCTTCAGTTTGAGCTGCACACGCTGCCCCCACATGTGCCACTCTGCTTTTTTTTGTTATTTATAGTTATTTTTGACCCCTGGATATTTCCCCCACCTCCCATGCTGCTCCCTTGCAGTGCAGAGAACAACTGAATGTGTGGTATGTGACGCCACAGCCATATCCGCAGTGCCACATACCACACTGCCATGCTTATCTGGACACAGCCATGAGGGCGAGGAAATAGAAAATTTAAACTTCTTATTTGACTATTATCTGTATGCAAGACTTCTCCTTGCTACTTAGAATGCCAAATGCATACCGAACTGGTATATCAGTCTTATACTGGCATAATGCAATATGCCAGTCATCAATACAGCTACTCCTAATGCAGTTTTGCATTTACATCACAGAGAGATAAAAGTAAGGCCCATTTTCTTAATATTGAGGAAGATCAAGTGAGTGTCCTCTGGATATTCCTTCCCAACAGTAAGTGAGAACATTTTCCCATGTGTGTAAATATGTTTTCATTGAAATCCGTTTATCTGTCAATAGATAACTCTCCACTTCTATGAGAACTAGAAATGCACTGTTTAAAAAGGACAAAGATACATGGTTTAAAAAGAGACAATTTGCATACGAATGGCAAACAGTAAATACTCAGCAGTGAAATTAGTAAACAATAAGGATACTCTGTTTAGGTCCTTGGGCATGTCATGGCTGACATATTCCAACAAAAGTACAATTCAGCATTTTTTTCCCGGAATTAAACTTTTCTTACTCATTTTCTCCTCAGTGCAAGTGATTCTATTGGGAATAGAAGTCTTTTCTTTTTTTGGCAGCATAGTAGCTGCCTTTGTTAGAAAAAGTGGAGTACTAACAAGGAAATCTAGCCTGGAAGATCAATATAACACAGTGTTTGTATTCTTTGTACTAAAGGTATAGCTACACTGTCATAACTGCAACCCATGTAGCCATATACAAGTTAGACATAAACTAGTCTTGGTAGCACTGTAGTAAAGGATATTTTATGGGTTCCAGTTTTTGCTGAGAAACTGTGTAAATATTTGAGGGGTTAGCTTGTGCTGAGCTGAGGGCTACTATAAATTTAAAGCTAACTTAGTTATTTTTGTACTACAGTGCAGTCACAGAGTATTGTAGTTGAATTAGTCATTTTCAAGACATTATATTTTGTCAATTAAAATTACTGTTGACAAACTTTACCTGAAAATGTATATAATTTCTTGAGAGCAGAGGGGCTGGTCTGTCAGTCTTATACTCTAGCCATCATCTTGGTATTTGCGTACATGGCTGATTACCTGACACAAGTCAGCATTACGCTAAGGCTGGCGCATTAATTCTGTGCATGCCAGCTTCCTAATATTGTGCTGCAATGCTCACACAGGAGTTCTGCTTCCAGTCTGAGACTTAGTATGAGCAGAGCAACAGCACTACCTTTGCATCCAGTAGTAAGACCTTACATGACCAAGAAAATTTAAAAGGATACCCTGACTCAGATTTGGTCTGATGTACCTTTGAGACACACTTCCAAAGGAATTCTCATTCTTTCAGGGGTGTTCTTTTTTTTTTTTTCTTTTTTAAGGCTGGAAGGGACTTCGGAAGATCATTGAGTTCAGCCCCCTGCCTGAAGGGCTGGAAGTCAGCTGGGGTCATAGGATCCCAGCAAAATAAGCATCCAATTTACTCTTGAAGGTGTTCAATGTAGGTGCTTGAACCACCTCCGATGGCAGGCTGTTCCAGACCTTGGGGGCTTGGACAGTAAAGAAATTCTTCCTTATGTCCAGCCTGAAATGGTCTTGCAGTAGTTTATAACCGTTCGACCTCATCATCCCTTAGGGTGCTTTGGTGAACATTTGCTCTACTAGCAAGCCTTAAGAAAGGTTATCTAGCCATTCACATTATCAGCTTGATTCTTGGAGAGTCTATATTATGCATATAATTTTCTGCCCCCCCCAGGATGTTTCTGTTTACCAGACCAAGAGAATATTTATAGGCTTTCAGACATAAAGATTGCCAATCCAGTATCCTAAGGCTACTGTTTCTCATTTAATTTCCCCACTGTAAGAAATGGCCTTCTCTAAATAACCTGAATATCCAGATGTCATTCTTTATATACATTTCTTCTTTTAAAATGTAAATTCATCATTGTCTGGAAGGGCCCGGCTCATGTGCCTCAACATGTCTGCAAATATGTTTGACAGCTATTAAACCTACCCATACCAGATGATAATTTTCAAGAATTATCTCTCTCAAATATGAATAAGGGAGGGATACTTAAATTAATTAATATCCTACTAAATAGTCTTGGCCAAAATATAAAAACATATAAAAATTGCATTTATATCCAATACCACCACTCATAGAGACAGAACAATGATAAGATTACATATAGCTCAATTCTCTTTATATGCAGAGACTACACATACCACAACCATAAAACAAATTCAAGAAAACATGCAAGACATCCCATGAACACCTCAAAAACTAGTGGGCTCATGACAACTGCAATTACTGTTCTCCTTTCCAAACCCTACTTCTTCTCTTCACCCACACATACTTATTTAATAATTTATTTTAAGAAAAGTAGAGCCTATGACTGTCTATATTCTATTTATTCACAACTCCATCTATTCTTGCCAACCTTCTCTATCATTTGATGATATATTAGAGAATAATCCAAGCAACGGCTACTCTAATTCCTCTCCTGGTCTTCACATGGCTCCCATTTCAGGGCCCGAAGAGTACCTGATTGTTTGTCAGAATGGCAGAGTGAGATTTCTGTTCTTTTGTAAATTTATATTCATTTTCTATATTCCAAACAGAAATGTCATGGGAATATATAAAGGACACATAGTCAGTTCTCTAGAAGTCTGTGAAATGATGTCTTTGACAGTGCTTATAATTATAGCATTCAAAAACGTGTATGTGACCTCAGTGATTTAACTTGAATGCAGCAGCATTTGTATCCTGTTGACCAGGTGGTTTAAGGGAACAAAGAACAAATATGTCTGGTGTATTTCATTTTATTTTAAAGATAGAAATGATAATTTAGTGAACACCTGCATTGAAAAGTTCCACTTATTTATATGCAAGAAAATATAGCTTTCAACTAATTGTCAAGTGTACTGGAGTCAGAGTGCCTTTGCTATTTTTAGGTAGTAACTTAGATAGTTATATTGGATCCTGACCCTGGATGGATGTCTATCAGCAATGAGATGTGTAATAGCTTCAATACATATGAAAAAGAATCACAGTACAATCATACATTCTTGTTTGACCTCAGTTCTAACAGTGAAGGGCACCGTTTCTGAATCACCACTTAGTGTAGTTACTGTCATGCTGTCATGAAGGAATCTGATAATGGTAACAAATTTTGGTGGACATGCAGATCTCATGAGGATCTTCCACAGGTCTCTCTGGGCACATCTACACATGCACTTTAATGCATATTAGCTTATTTTAAAGTGAAAGGGAGTCAATAGGCTCCCCCATGCACCTGACATTCTTCCTGTATTGCTCTGCAGCCTTGCATGTGACTGCAGACCTAGACATTTAAAAGTGCCATGGCAGGGGGAGCTGATGGGCAGAGTAAGGAAAGAAGCATGCCAGGCATGGAGGAGCCCATTAGCTCCCCGTCACCAACAGTTACACCATTTGGATCTGAGGAATTTTATACCTGATCCCCAAAATTGCACATCCTGCCATACTTGTCTCAGATCACAATTGTGCAATGATATTAACGTCTGCCAGGGGCCTCTGACACAAAGTTTGTGACTTCTGGTGAAACATATGATGAAGATGTTGGCCCTAAACCATTCTACCTCTCAAAAGCATATGATCTTAGGAAAGTAGGGCTGGAAGGGACAGCATAAGGGATGTCATATGTGCAATTAAGGAGCACAAATAAACTGGAGCTTATTGCTGTCAATTATGGCTATTGAGAAAGTTCAGTGTGGGGTTAGCTAGCAGGCATCCCCCATGCTTAAGAACTCTCATGCCCCAGCCAACCATGTACAGTAAATGCAAGTACATCCTGCCATACTTGTATTTACAAGTACTAGCCTGCTCCGGAGTTTATTAGATTTGTAGGTCCTAACAGGGACTCATGTATAGACGTGCAGACATTTACTGCAGAGCTAATTAGGCGGCTCCACAGTAAACATCTTGTGTAGATGCACCCAAGGTCATCTAATTCAGCCCACTGCCTGAGGCAGAATCAACACTGACTAAACAAAGTGTCTGTCTAACCTACTTTTGATAGTTTCCAAGCATAGAGGGTTCAACTTCTCTAGGCAACTTGTTCCAATGCCTGACCACTTCCATAGCTGGAAATTTCTGCCTATCTCTAGCCTAAATTTCCCCTGCTAAAGCTTGAAGCCATTGTTCCTACTCCTGTACTTTATGGCTATAGAGAAAAGTTCATCTCCATCCTCTATATTCCACTTCAGGTATGTGAAGTCTGTTGTCAAATCGCTCTCAGTCTTTTCTTCTCCAGGCTAAATAACACTAGCTCTTTCAGTCTTTCCTCATAAGTCTTGCCTCTGACTAATCCTTTTTGTTATCCTGAACTGGATTATCTCGAATTTATCCACATCTTTCTTGAAGTGTATGGCTCAAAATTGGACATAGTTTTCCAGATGAGGTCTCACCAGTGTTGACTAGAACCAGAAGAATCACTTGGTTTGGTTTGCAAGTGACATCCTTTGTAACAAGGGCACACTGTTGGCTCATGTTAAGTTTATGTTCAACTTAACCCTCAGGTCTTTCTCTGCAGTACTGCAACCAAACCAATCAGTCTTCAGTCTGTATTTGTACATGTGGTTATTCTGTCCCAAGTGCAGCATCTTAATTATTATACTGGTGGTGTGTCTACATGTGCCCCTGATTGTGAAGCTGGTACTGCACAGTCCCGGTGGCACATGGGTTGTTTTTGACCCTATTGCGCAGTAGCAACAAGCTATTGTGTAGTAGTTCATTGCTACTTCACAGAAGGAGTGGCATCACAGTTAGTGCTTGCTGACGCTACATCACTGTAGCCATGAGCTATGTCACTGTAGCTTTGGCAACATACCATCTCATGTAGATGTACCCTGGCTGTTCTTCAGTTTACAGATGTGATATCACTAGAGGACACTTATCAGAGAAGATTCTAACCTGAAAGCTGAAAACTGTGTATCTGAGTGGATTTTTGTGTTTGGACTCCAGTAAAGCTAGTGCTGTGAAAGAATGTTTTATTAGAGCTTATGTACTGTGTTAGAGTTCAATTGTCCACTGTTGTTGCAACACATGCCCAACAGTCAAGTCTCTTTCAAAGGGCTAGATTGTGACATTGTAAGCTGCTTAGGTTGAGAGACATTGCTTAGTGCCTTGCTCTCTTTGCTTTTCTGGAGAGGAGGTAAAGTGGGGGAGATTTATTTGCTGTGAAGTACTGAAGCATCTGTGTTCTTAGGTAATACACACTAAAATAGGCTAACGTGCATTTTTCTAGTACCTGACAATAAAGGGGGGGCTATAATAGAGTGTGAAGGCTGCTCTGAAATGCTGGAATTGTGGTGTCTGCTGAAGCTTGGCAATTACCGTGCTCCAATAGCCTCCTGTGTCTTGTGTATCAGCATCCCTGCACTTAAAAATGGCGGTGAAGGCACCTGAATTAAAGCTTATTCAATGATCATTAGTTGAAGTGCTCCCACTGCCATTTTTAAGTATGGGAACACTGATACATGAGATACAGCAGTGCTTTAATTAGAACAGCTCTCAGAGCCTCTCTAAATAAAGCACTGCTCCTCCCACCCCTGGAGCATGTGTAAAAGTGCCCAGAGATAATATATTTAATGCACGTTACCTAAAGTGTACTAATGAATGTGCAGACACACTCTCTGCTACTTGAATCAAAGGCCTTAGGTCTATAGAGACCATGTAAATATCTCAGTGTTTCTTGTGGTGCTTCTTCTGCAGTTTCATTTTCTTTCTACACAAATCATATCTACTGCATCTCTGAGTGATCTGAAACCACACTGGAACTCAAGGAGAACCTTCTTAGTGAGGAGAGTCTATTGAGGAAAATGCAGACAAGGCTCTATAATTGCTTTAATCTGATCTATATGCCCTTTCTTGACTATGGTAATGAGTCTAGCACCTCTCAAGTCACTGCAAATCTGTTCATGTTTCCAGATGTTCATCATAATGGCAAGCAGTTGGTGAGAGAGATTTTTTTCCACCTTGCTTATAAATTTATGCTGGCAGTCCATCAGAACGCCATGTTTTGTTGTCCTTCATCTGCTTAATAACTTTCAAGGCCTCTTGATACATTGGTGGATCTGCAAGGTCATCCTTGTGTGTTGTGGAACAGATTTGATTATATTGTCTATGACATTAGAATCTGTTCAGAAGCTCTTGAAAGGGCTTTTTCCACTTTCAGTTGTTGGTGGAGCTGTCTTTAGGGAATGTTGCTCCCTCTTTGCACCTCAGAATGGGGGCTTCCTATGGGCATGCCCCATATATAGCTTTGGTTATGTTAAAGAAATTATGCATGTCATGGCTATTTGCTAACTTTTGAATCTTTTTTGGTTTATCCTTCCATCACTTGTTCTTTCACTTTTGAATTTTCCTCTGGGTCTCAGCGGTAATAAGTGTCTTTCTTCTGCTTAGAGTTGTTATTTTGCCAGCCTTTGAATATTTTGTTTTTTCTGTCAGTGAAAGTTTTTATTTTCCTATCATTCTCATTGAACCTAATGTTTCTTTGTGAAGAACCCTAGTGATTCTTTCCATGCTTCCTGGATGCCTTTCTTGAGGCTTTTCTTAATATCACCATTCCAAATCCAAGATAACCAGCACCTTCATTACTGATTTTTAGTATGTTAATGATTGTGTGTGCTGTATGCTGACTCAATTGAAGACCTCCAGGTTACTCCTGACTGCCTCTGTGAAACATATGAAATGCTTAGACAGATGGTCAACCTCATGAAAAAAAAAATAGCTTACCAACCAACCCCCAACCAACCATAGAATCATAGAATCATAGAAGTGGGGTCTGAAGGACCTTGTAGATCTTCAAGTTCAACCCCCTGCCTGGGCAGGAGAAAAACTGGGCTCAAATGACTCCAGCCAGGTAGGCATCAAGCCTCTTCTGAAAAACACCTAGGGGAGGAGCCAACATCACTTCCCTTGGAAGTTGGTTCCAGATCCTAGCCACTCTAACTGTGAAGTAGTTCTTATGGATGTCTAATCTAAACCTACTTTCCAACAACTTATGGCCGTTATTCCTTGTTATGCCAGGGGGTGCTAAGGGAAACAAGGTCTCTCCCAAACCCTTCTGGTCCCCCCCAGTGAGTTTATAGACTGTCACCAGGTCCCCCCTCAGCCTTCTCTTGTGAAGGCTGAACAGGTTCAGGTCCCGCAGTCTCTCATTGTAGGGTCTGCCCTGTTGTCCCTGGATCATACAGGTGGCCCTCCTCTGGACCCTCTCAATGTTGTCCACATCCCTCCTGAAGTGGGGCACACAGAACTGGACACAGTACTCCAGCTGTGGCCTGACCAGTGTCGCGTAGAGGGGGAGGATCACCTCCTTGGCCCTACTTGAGATGCACCTGTGGATGCACGACAAGGTCCAGTTAGCCCTGCCAACCGTGACTTTGCGTTGTTGGCCCATGTTCATCTTGGAGTCAATATCTGGCTGTGGCTGGCCCAGTAGGCCAAGGGGTCGCTGTCCAGTGGCTCCACATGCTCAGTGAGATAGGTAGCCACCGAAGCCTCGGTGCTACATGCCTGAGGCTGGCATGTAGCGTGTTTGGACCCCAGCATTGAAGCCATGCCCATGGCCCACATTGGCAGTGGCTGGTGTGGAGGAGACTGGCTGGTGCTGGTGCTGGCGCTGGTACTGGGAGTGCTGGCATGGAAAAGTGGATCCCCGTCTTCCACATATCCTCGCCTCTGCACTTTGGCCTCCCTGACTTTGTTGACTAGCACCTGCATCCAGTGATCAAGGATTTTGGTGCTGCCAGTGCACGTGCTCCCTTCACCCTTGGGTTGCACATGCCCACCATCATGTGGACCATACTGGACCACAAGGGATCCAGCTGTCCCTCCTTCAGCCGCCTCACCAGTGCCTGCACATCTAGTGACAGTGGCTTGCCCCAGCCAGGAACATTGATCCCCTGGAACTTCTGCATTTGGATCTCAAGTTCCCTTTCTATGGAGATCATCTGGATGAGGAGGGCATTGCCAGCACTAAGGGTCTCAGTGGCCTCAAGTAAGGGCTTGAGGACCACCAAGATCTGGGAGAAGGTACCTCACTCAGCTCTGTTCAGAGGGCCACTGATCCCAATCTCCCCAAGTAAGGCCATCTCATGGATGGTCCTCTGTTGCTCCACCAGCCTTTTGAGCATCAGGTATGTGGAGTTCCACTTAGTCTTCACATCCTGTATGATTTTGTGCTATGGGATGCTCAGTTCCGCCTGTTTCTTCTGCACCATTTTGCCCCCCTTGATGCTGCAGTGAAAGTAGCCCACCACCTTCCTGCATTTTGAAATCAGCTGGGTAGTAGTGATGGTGCCATCATGAGCAGCCCTGTCCCCCTCCAAGGCATCCCAGACTATGCGGTGCAGCTTGTGTGCCACACAATAGATGCCAAGAAAGTTGGCATCACAGACAACCTTCACCATATTGGCCCCATTGTCGGTGACCATGAACCCATGGGTGAGCTCTTCATGCCCAATGAGCCACCCCTGCACCATGCAGTTCATGGCCCCCATGATCTCCCTTGCCATGTGGGACTCATCCAGCACCTCGACTTGGAGGAGAACCCACTGGCAGCCTGACTGATTGCACCAGTGCCTTGTGAAGGAGAGGTAGGCTTGATCGCCACCCTGGCTGTTCCAGATGTTGCAGGTGAAGTGCAAGGCATGCCTGATTGGCTGTTAGGGCAGCGGTGAGAATTTCAAACCGTGGCCTTTAAAAGCCATGGTTTGATGTAGCTCCTGGCACTCAGGAGACAGGAGCAGGGAGAAGAGGAGGGATCCAGGCACACGTGTGTCCTGCATGCATGTGTGCCCTCTTACCTGACCCGAAGTGGAGGCGGATGTAGCAGCAGCAGAGCCAGCAGTGGGGGCAGCAGCAGCTGATCCCCCTAAGGTAAGTGGGGCAGAGGGACCGGATGCAGCTGAGCTCGATCCGGAGGGGAAGCCCCCCAGATCTCTCTTAACTGAGCCGGTAGGAAACCGCGCTCCCAAGCCGCCCCGTGTTGTTTTTTGTCTGAACCGGATGCAGCTTGTAGGGTTGGTAGCCTCTTCTGAGAGCATAAAGCCTGACAAGTTTCAAGAAGATATATGCAGGGGTTTTGGGGAAACTGCACCCCAAATTCTTGAAAGCAAAACTCATGTCATGTGTATGTGTTACACCACAGGGGGGTGAAAACTCCAGGGGGGGGCAGGTAGCCACAAAGCCTGCCAAGTTTCAAGGAGATAGTTGCAGGGGTTTGGGGGGAACTGCACCTCAAGCTGCAGAAAAGCAAAATTCATGACATGGGTGACACTATGACTGTTAAGGCACAGCAGGTTGAAAGCTGCAGGCCTGCTAGCCTGTGCTGAGGCCACAAAGCCTGCCAGCTTTCAAAGAGATAGGTGCAGGGCTTTTGGGTTCTGGGGCCCTGCACCTCTAGCTACTGACAGGCAAAACTCATGACATGGGTGCTTGTGCAACTGTGTCTGTCTTGGGGTGTGTGTGATGGTTGCGGGGGGACTACTACAGGCCTGGCTGCTAGACTACTGTATTACAAGTTACCAATCAATCATGATGCACTCAGGGACCAGCTAAATACACAGTTGCTAGCTAATATAACTAATTAATGAGCAAGGATTAACAGCTACAAAACCACAGACTAAGGAGAGGAAATAATCAATACAATCAGTTGCCACAACACAGACAGTCAGTTGCACAAGCACCCATGTCATCAGTTTTGTCTGTCAGCAGCTAGGGATGCAGAGCCCCAGAACCCCCCTGCACCTATCTCCTAGACACCTGGCAGGCTTTGTGGCCACAGCAGACATTAACAGGCCTACAGCTTTCACCCTGCTGCGCCTTAAGACAAACAGGGTAATCTATGTCACGAGTTTTGCCTGTTAGCAGTCAGATGTACAGGGCCCCAGAAGCCAAACTCCCCCTGCACCTATCACCTTGAAACTTGGCAGACTTTGTGGTACCAGTAGGGGCCACCATCCCGGCAGTTTTCACCCTCCTGTGGTGTAACACATACATGTGACATGAGTTTTGCTTTCAAGAATTTGGGGTGTAGTTCCCCCCAAACCCCTGCACCTATCTTCTTGAACCTTGTCAGGCTTCATGCTCTCAGCACAGGCTAGCACTCCTGCAAGTTTCATCCAAATCAGACAAAAAATAACAAAGTTATAGATATTTCACTGATTCCCCATTATACCCTATGGCCAGATCTCTGAAGCAGCTCTGAAACTTTTCCAAAGTGTTTTGGGAGCTCTCAACTGCTTCAGAAAGCCCAAAGAAGCCAGTGCTTCAATCCAGACATGCTGCTTCAGGTTCCAAAGCATCTGAATCTTTTCTGGGTCCGAAGGGTGGTCTGAAGCCTTGCACAGCTCAATTAAACATGTCAGTCTTCCCCCCTCACCTGCTTCCCATCCCCCCTGCTCCCCCTCTCTCTTCTAAGTCTCTGTTTCCCCATACAGGCAGCCCTCTGAATCTCTGAATCACCGAATCTTTTCTGAATCTTTTCCGAATCAATTCGGAAGCTCTGAATTGATTCAGAAAGCCAAAAGCAGCTAACGATTTGATTCAGACATGCAGATTCGGACTCTGAATTGTCTGAATTTTTTCTGAAACTGAATCATGATCTGAAGCTTCTCCCAGCCCAATTTTCTGCCACCATGTTAACAAGAAGGGTGTTCCCCAGCCTGTAGGTGTGTTCCTTCTCCCTAGATGCAGTATCTTGCACTTGTCTGTGTTGAATTCCATCTTATTCTCATCCACCCACCTCCTCTGTAATTTGTCTAGATCTAGTTGGATTCTGTCCCTCTCCTCCAGCATGCCCACCTCATCCCATAACTTGGTGCTGTCAACAAATTTAGACAGCGTGCATTTCACAGCCACATCCAGAATTCTGATAAAGATGTTGAACAGCAGAGGCCCCAGGACCAAGCTCTGGGGGGACTCCACTGCCCACATCCCTCCGGGTCAAAAACGACCCATCCACCACCAGTCTCTGGGTGTGACCATCTAGCCAATTTGCCACCCATCTGACTCTGTAGGCATCAATGCCACAGTGACCTAGTTGTTTTAAGAGAATGTGGTGGGAAACCATGTCAAAGGCCTTCTTAAAGTCCAGGAAGATGATATCCACCATGATACCCTTGTCCAGGGACTTTGTGATCTGATCATACAAAGAAACTAGGTTATTTAGGCAGGACCTGTCCTCAGTGAACCCATGTTGATTGTCCCTAAGCATTACCTCCCCTGCCTGGCCCTTGCAGATTAAGGTCCTGGTTTTTTGTTTGTTTTACTGGGAGGAGGGAGAGACTGGAGACCCACCTGGTTTTTTGTTTATTCTACCAGAAGGAGAGAGAGATTGGCGAGACACCAGAGAGACAGAGCCCGTGCATGGGCATACTTAAGATCCGGATGGTTCAGTATGGAGCCAAGCTGAAGTGCCCAAAGATAGGGCTTTCACATTCATGGGTGTTTATTTTTTCTTTTGAACCAAATGCATCTTGCCCTGCTTGAAAGGGAAAAAATCCATTAAAAATAGAAGATTACCAAGAAGGCTCTGCCTATATGCTGCCAAGTCTTCCATCACAATAGAAGGGCACTTGTTGTATTTCTTTCATTTTTGTCCAGGGGACCAGTGTATTGGGCCAATGGATCAGATATGACCATGAGCCCATACAGGAAACAAATCTGCATATAAAAATATCAGTGCATGATGAATGATTAAAATCAAAGTGGTAGATGGACAGGGTGTAGGGAAGGTTGGAGCCCCAGAAGATAGGATAAGTCTGGTGCACTAGAGTCTAGCTATAAGGGTAACTGGACTCCTCCTGATTGAAACATCCTGTAAGATCAAGTCATGGCAGGCAGGAATCAGGTAATCCCTTGTTGGTGCTAACTCAGGTGAACTAGAATACCCATGGCACAATCGGGTTGGGTGCAGGGCTGCCAGGCGCTGAGACCCTATCAAGTGACATGCCAACAATATCCAACACTGGGAAACAGCTGCCAATGCTACCTTTAGATGTTTCCAAGAGTATTTTCAATGATTGTGACACCAGGATCCAAGCCAGACTTCTCATCCACCAGGCTATTGTTATCCCTACCAGGTGTGAAACTGGGATGTCATACTAGAAACACCTGAAAGCTTTGGAATGTTACCATTGGTGATGCCTTTGGAAAATTCTCCATATCAACTGGAAGTACAGAAGAACAAAAACCATGCTCAAGAAAACACGACCAGCATTGAAACCATGTTATGCAGGACCAGTTCCACTGATGTCATAAGGATGCCAGACTACCGGCTCCCAAAACAGATCTGATACTCCCAACTCATCAATGGTTACCCTTCTAGAGGTGGGCAAAAGATTAAAAGATTCCTTGGAAGGACAATCTCAAGAATTGCAATAGTAACATCAATACCTGGAAAACCTGAGTACTGAATCACTCCCAATGGTACCCAGAGGTATTATAAGGCATTGGTCATTTTGAGCAAATTTGTCTCAGTATGGAGGTGAATGGAGACAAAAGAAAAGAGCTATGACCTGACATCCTGGTGATGATGTCAAACATGAGGATTTCAGACTGGCTTCTTCAGTCACCTATGGACTCAAC
>NW_017729032.1:74475499-74480288 GCF_001723915.1 Gavialis gangeticus
GAGGTGAATGGAGACAAAAGAAAAGAGCTATGACCTGACATCCTGGTGATGATGTCAAACATGAGGATTTCAGACTGGCTTCTTCAGTCACCTATGGACTCAACAATGACTTCCCTATTTACTGGAAGACTGCTGACAATGTATATAACTTTCAGAAAGAAAGAGAACTAATTCAACCAAGTTCACCCAGAAAGCTTGTGACAGAGCTACAATTTTTACCAATACCTTCTGAGTCCAAATCCAGGGTCTTAATTTATTTTCTCAATTCAAAACAAACTAACAAACCAACAAACCATAATAAACTACAATGTTAGATTCCTCAAACTTACAGAATATCAGTACTATTGGTATTAGGACTAAAGTTGCTCATTAGATTTTCAGCAAAAAATTCTGTGTCCCCCCAATCCCATAACCTCAGGAAATTTGACCCATTGAAACTAAAACTGTTCATGATGAAAGGCTGGTTTCACCAAATTTCCCCTGTTGAAAGAATTTTAGAAAAATGGGTTCCAACCTGTTAAAACATTTCATTTCACAATTCTCTAAATGAAAACAATTCATTTCCACTTCATTGTTATTGATTACAAACTATAATTCAATTGATAATAAAAAGTTTCAAAAATCAATATCAAACTATTTCTAAATGAGATTCAGAGAAATGTTTTTGGCTAACTAATTGTAATTGTTATTTATTTATGGTTTTTTTTTTTTGGTTTTTTTTTTTTGGTTTTTTTTTTTTGGTTTTTTTTTTTTGGTTTTTTTTTTTTGGTTTTTTTTTTTTGGTTTTTTTTTTTTGGTTTTTTTTTTTTGGTTCATTCAAAAGGATGATTTCCAGGATTTGACTTTTCATTCGTATTTGGGACAGGCACATCTTTTTGAAGTCTTGAAAATACTTGCAGGATGAAAAAAACTATTGCCTGCTTGGCTTTAATTAAGAATGTCTTTTGAGGCAAAATTACTCAGGATTCCTTCTTGCCCTTAGGTTTTTTAATTTTCTGGGCTTTATATTGAATACAATTAGTATGCTCTAAATGCTGAAATTTAAAGTGTATTATCAAACAATATATTTTTCTTAGCTGAAATGCATTATATCACATATCCTTTTATAAATTACTGAAATGTCTTTTTTTTCTTTAAAACTAGACCATTGCATTTGTTCTAGTTCAGTGACATAAAACATTCACTGACCTATATAATTACCACTACATCCCTGAATAGTCAGAAATGTTAGGATTAGGATCCAACGTGCTCCTCTGGAGATGCCAGCACATCCTGAAGACCTATTAGTCATGATGGGGGTACTCACATGCAGTTTAAATTGCTGAAGTTCCACTCGCTCAAAGAAATTAGGAAGGAGAGGTAGTGATTGCAGTGTTGTCAGTGTGGATTCCTGCAAAGATCTTGGATCAATATTGATTTAAAAACCACAGGGAAGCCAATTGTGATGGCAGAACTGCCTCCATCTCTGAGGTGGAAAAAATATCTGAAGGATATGAAAGGTGATCATTATAGAGAAGATTTCCAAGTTTATCTTTTGCCACTTTAGTATGTCCTTTATTTTTATGAGTGTTTGAATATGTTTCAAGACTACAGTTTTTTAAAGTCCATGGTATGCATCAGGCTAAGAGAAAAGCTAGTAACCGGTGTATGTTGTCACATTTATGCTCACTAACTTTGAAGAAGTAATTATAAGAGCAAAGTAAAAAAAATCTCAGGAGACTATAGTAAATTGGCATGCTTCTAAAACAAGAGACAGATGGTAGTATTTAGCTCACCATATTGGGGTAATTTTATAGGTCAAAGGCTCATAACAATATATGCTGTAGATATGAAATTAGTGTTTGTTTATTTTTTTACTATGTAGAGATGACAACAACAGATCACAGAACAGACAAAATCAATAACTTAAAACAAACACATTTCACTAAGTCTTTTGACATAAATGTGTTCTTTAAGCAATCAATTTCTTCTCTGTAATTATAGATTTTAAAGACTTTTTGGGTTGATCCTTCTACAGCTGTACATCAAGGAACTGATTTTCAAAAGGGTAAGAATGCAGTGATGCACCTAAAATTTACAGACTTCCTGCAAGTATGTGTATATCAATGAAATGGTACCCTTACTATTTACAGAATTCCTGTGGGTGTGTGTTCATCAGTGATTCTCAGCCAGGGTGCCATACCACACTGGGGTGCCATGAGATCCTCTCATTGGAGAGCTGGGGTGCCATGCAATATTATCACTGTTAGGTAGGTATACACCAACACACTATTCAGAGGATAAATGCAGAGGGTTCAAATAAAAATCCATAGGGTCAAAAATGTTATCCCCTATTGTGGTCTTTCTGAGTTCTTTGCAACATAATAATTGCTTTATTAATTTTCCATTGGAAAACATGGTGAAAGCTACGAGTTTGCATTTTCTGAGGGGTGCTTTGAGTCTAAAATAATTGAGAAACTCTGGTATCCATATCAGTTATTTTAATTTGTATGTAGATAAAGATAGATATTAGTAGATAAAGTAGATATTAGTTTACACAATCATAATTACTCTTTGTGCAAATGGTCTTTAGCCTTTTTTGAAAATTGGCTTTGAAGGTTTGTAAGTGGTAAGACATAGTGGCTACATCTACATGTGTGGTGGACTGTGCAGTTGTTTCTGCACAGTCATCTGGTACCTGCATAAACTAAATGAAAGTACTAAATGACTGCACAGTAACCAGCATTACTGCACAGTATTGTCACCATACAAGTTTTTGCCTGATACTATTGTGCAGTAGCAATGAGCTCATTACTACTGTGCGGCATCATCACTACAAGATCAGTACTTGGTAATGTTACTCCGTGGTAGCAACAAGCTACGGTGAGTAGATCATTGCTACTGCACTGTAGCATCTCATGTAGACATGCCCAATTAGACTTAAAAGTTTATCCAAATTCATCAATGAACTTTTTTGGCAGTAATGTAGATGACAGCAGCTAGATGGTTCAAAATATAAGGCAAAACTCTAGATGGCTCTCCTATCCAGACTGAAGATCTGGATGTGTTTTGTCTTATTTGCCATTTGCTGAACACACAATGTGTTTTTTTCCTTACCCCCTTAATAATGTCCATTCTGGTTTTCTTACAGAATTAGAAAATGTATTCTAAATTCAAATTGTCTTTAGCAATTTTTAATATTTTTATAAAAAAATGTAAAATGTGCTATAGTCTTTCCTGTTTTTTAGAAATTACCTTTCTTATATATTTTTGAAATTATAAGGCAAAGGGTCAACATGAAATAAACATAAAGCCTGAACTACATTTGATGATGTTGTGCCTTATGATATTTGCTCTGAAGCAATATTGAAAGGTTGTCTTGGGTAACCACCTTAATCTCAGAAGCTATTGAATTATGGTACTTTATAATTAGTTTTTGGGAGTGTAATCGGTTTAAACAGAAGTACAGGATTAAACACTAAATGGTAGGTTAATGACTATAAAGGCTATTGGTTTGTGAATTGTAAATTAGGATAATTTCCTCATACTGCTAATCTCTACATATAAAATCACAATATTTTAATTACCATACTGATCTAACGTACTGGTAGACCTATATAGAAACAGTTTATTATAAATTATTGGTAATGGACTTGTTTTGGAAATACTCAAAGCATTATGTTTCATCAAAGAACAAATAATTAGTACTGTGGTAATGATTTGGTAAGGCACATCAGCATATGTTTAATCTTAAGTATATGAGTTGTCTCAGTGATATTCAGTAGAACTACTTATTTGCTTAAAGCCTAGCACACAAAAACACTTTTCTCATTCAGATCCTTTAAAGAACTTTTAAGTTCTTGATTTGTTGTCTTAAGGTTGAGATTTTTGAATTCTATGTAAAAAAATAGCAAATCCAAACCTTGAGACTATAGCTGAAACTTTGACTATAGACTTGTATAAGAAGTAATTACCATGGATGACATTCTGTTTCCCTCCTGGTCATCTAAGTGTCAAAATTGGACCATACATACAGCATTTTTAATGGTCATACTATTTTTTAGTTTTCAGTCCCTGTGTGCATGGTCATTTATGTAGGGATGCAGGCCGTGCATGTGAAGCATTAGGGGGCCAGTACACACATCCACAGGAGGCCTCAAATGCCTCTGCACAAACGCTTGTAGTATGGAAAACAAGCAGGAGGAACTCACCCTCCTGCTAGCTGACACCAACCCGGACATAGTGGGGATCACTGAAACATGGTGGGACTCAACGCATGACTGGGCTGTGAATATCAAGGGCTATAGGCTGTACAGGAGGGACAGGATAGGAAGGAAAGGTGGGGGCGTGCCACTCTACATTAAAGAGGAATACCCATCCTCATCAATTAATAAGGAATCAGAGGAAGGGCACTCTGAAGTGCTTTGGATTAGATTACAAGGCAGTTGAGGGGAAAGAGACTTAACAGCGGGGGTCTACTACAGACCAAGGGGAAGAGCTCGACCAGGAATTCTTAGGTCAGCTCATGGAGGTAGTGAAGTCTAAGGATGTGGTAGTCATAGGGGACCTGAACTTCCCAGACATCTGCTGGGAAGAGCAGTCAGCCAGGTCTGATCGCTCACATAGGTTCTTAGCCAGAATGCAGGACCTCCATCTAACCCAGGAGGTGCACAGCCCCACCAGGGGAAACCTGGTCCTTGTTGGACCTGGTGTTGGTCATGGGAGATGACCTGGTGAGAGGGCTGTGGGTGCTTGAGCACCTGGGCGACAGTGATCATCGCCTGCTGGAATTCATCATCCAGCGCAAGGT
>NW_017729032.1:74481412-74488137 GCF_001723915.1 Gavialis gangeticus
CTCAGGTCCCTTCAAACCCTAGAAACTATGAAACTATGAAGCAGCAGCTAGGGCAGGTATACATCCCCCCCCCCCACCCCCGTGGATGTATATCAGCTGTAGATGCTCAAAAATGGTATCTTATGAAACCCATGACTACAGTACTTAGACTCAGTGTTTATCCTGTCCAAAATTGGCTGCCTGATTTTTATCCTGTCTAAATTTGGCTGCCCAAACAAGTTCATCAGTGTTTTGAGACTTCTCTGTGACAACATGTCAGCAAGGTTTCTCAGCAACGGGAATCAAACAGAACCATTTGAGGTGAAAACTGGAGTGAATTAAGGTTGTGTCATTACTCCAAATTTGTTTTCCATCTTCATCTCCACCATAATGCACGTCATCAACAGAAAGCTCCCACCTGGAATTGAAATTGTGCATAGGATGGACAGAAGACTCTTCAACCTCAACAGACTCAAGTCCAAAACAAAGATTATGACAACATCCCTAATGGAGCTCCAGTATGCGGTTGACAATAATGTCATTGTTCAATCTGAAACAGACCTCCAAACCATTCTTAATGTATTCTCAGAAATCTACAAGAGTATTGGCTTAACTCTAAACATCAGTCTTTTGCCAACCTGCTTCAAACGGAGAAACAAACCCCCACTCCATTCAGATCAATGGAGAATTTCTGGAGAATATGGATCACTTCACCTATTTTGGAAGTCATCTTTCATCAAAGGCAGACATCGACATGGAAATACAACACCGCTTGAAATGTGCGAGTGCAGTCTTTGGATGTCTGAGTAAAAAAGTCTTCTTAAATCATGACATCCTTGCTGAAATGAAGCTCTTGGTTTATCAAGCCATTGTCATTCCATATATATATATATAAATATTGGCCAGGCAGGACTTACTAATATATATAGTAGTTTATATACTAATTATATACTAATTATATATTAGTTGTGTTTCACTACTGAAAGCTAGGGTTTTTTATCAGAGAAAACCAGGATCCCTGGTAATGTCTACCTTTAGGTAATTCCTAGAATTGTGTCCAACTACACCTTTAGACCAGTAAATAACCCTTTAAGTGGCTGTGTATGTAAATTTTAGATCTTACTGCCCCTCAGAAAGTGCATAACTCTGTGTAAGCAAGAAAAAATGGAGAAGGAGAATAAACCCATCTTAGCTCAGTACCCCAACGGTAAGTGCACTTGCCCTGATATCTACTGGGAGAGCAACACAGCTATGTACAACCAGTCCAGGAAGATTCTGGAGAGTGCTGGAGACAACTTCTTGGTACAAATACTGAAGAGGCCAGCTAGGGGCTGTGCTCTTCTTGACCTGCTGTCATGAACAGGGAAGAACTGGTGGAGAAAGTAGTAGTGGACAGCAACTTAGCAGGCAGCAGCAACAATGAGATGACTGAGTTTAGTATCCTGGGCAAAGGAAGGAAGGAGAGTAACAGAGTAAGGACCACGGACTTCAGAAAAGCAGATTTTGACTCCCTCAAGGGACTGATGGTCAGGATCCCCTGAGAGGCCATTCTGAGGGAGAGAGGAGTCCAGGAATGGTGGCTGTATTTTAAAGAAATCTTACCGAGGGCACAAGAACAAACCATCCCAATGTGCAGAAAGACTTACACATATGGCAGGAGACCAGCTTGGCTTTGCAGAGAACTCCTCATTGAGCTTAAACACAAAAAGGAAGCTTACAAGAAGTGGAAGCTTGGACAGATAACTAGGGAGTATTATAGGAATATTGCTTGGGTGTGCAGGGATTAAATCAGCAAGACCAAAACACAACTGGAGATGTAGCTAGCAAGGGTGTAAAGGGTAACAAGAAGGATTTCTACAAATATGTTAGCAACAAAAGAAAGGTCAGAGAAAGTGTAGGTCTCTTACTCAATGGTGAAGGCAACCTAGTGATAGATGATGAGGAAAAGGCTGAAGTACTCAATGCCTTTTTTATTTTGGTCTTCACAAGCGAGGTCAACTCCCAGACTACTGCACTGGCAGCAAAGTTTGGGAGAAGGTGAGCAGCCCTCTGTGACAAAATAACAGGTTAGGGAATATTTAGAAAAGCTGGACTTGTATAAGTCCATGGGGCCATATGTACTACATCAGAGTGTGTTGAGGGAGTTAGCTGAATAATGCTGGCCATTATTTTTGAAAACTCATAGTGATTAGGGGAGGTCCCAATCAATTAGAAAAGGACAACCTTTTAGAAAGGTAGAAAGCAGGATCCAGGGAACTACAGACTGGTCAGCAACACCTTTGTCCCTGGGAAAAAAATCATGGAAGAGATCCTCAAGGAATCCATTTCTAAGCACTTGGAGCAGAAGTAGATGATTAGGAAGAGTCAGTATGGATTCAACAAAGGCAAGTCTTGCCTGACCAACTTGATTGCCTTCTATAATGAGATGACTGGCTCTGTGGATACGGGGAGAACAGTGGATGAGGTAACCTTGATTTTGGCTTTTGATACAGTCTCACACAACATTCTTGTAAGCAAGCTAAGGAAGTATGGGTTAGGTGAATGGACTGTAAGGTGAATAGAAAGCTAGCTGGATCGTCAGGCTTAAGGGGTAGTGATTAATGCCTCAAGGTCTAGTTGGCATCCAGTATCAAGTGGAGTGCCCCAGGGATTGGTCCTGGGGCCAGTTTTGTTCAATGTCTTCATCAATGACCTGGAAGATGGGATAAACTGCACCCTCAGTAAGTTTTCAGATGACACCAAACTGGGGGATGTAGTAGATATGCTGGAGAGTAGTACTAGGATTCAGAGAGACCTTGAAAAATTGGAGGAATTGGGACAAAATACATCTCATGAGGTTTAATAAAGAAAAGTACAAAGCCCTTCACATAGGGCAGAAAAATTCCATATTACAGGCTGGGGACTGACTGACTAAGCAGCAGCTCTGCAGAGAAGGTCCTAGGAGTTACAGTGGATAGTAAACTGAATATGACCCAAAAGTGTGCCCTTGTTGTGAAGAAGGGTAACAGCATAAGGGACTTCATTAGTAGAAGTGTTGCCAGCAGATCGAGGTAAGTGATTTTCCCCTTACTATTGGCACTAGTGAGGCCATATCTTGAGTACTGTGTTCAGTTTTGCCTCCCCACCCGAAAGGTGTGGACAAATTGGAGACAGTCCAGTGGAAGGCAGCAAAAATGGTTAAGGGGCTGGGGCACATGACTTATAAGGAGAGGCTGAGGCAAATGGGCTCATTTAGTCTGGAGAGGTGAAGACTGAGGGGGAATTTAATAGTAGCACCTTCAACTACCTGAATGGTGTTTCCAAAGAGGATGGAGTTAGACTGTTTTCAGTAGTGTCCAATGACAGAACAAGGAGTAGTGGTCTCAAGTTCCAGCAAGGGAGGTTTAGGTTGGAAATTAGGAAAAACTTTCTAGTAGGAGGGTGGTGAAGCATTGGAATGTGTTACCTAAAGAGGTGGTAGAATCTCCATCCTTGGAGGTTTATAAGCAGGGATCCTCATTTTCTCTGATAAAAAAAATCCTCAAGCTGTGGATTGATACATTGTGAATAAAATGCAGACTTGAGCACACATTTGTAGGCTGGATCCAAGCTCTTTATGTGCATGCGGGCTGTAGGTTGCCAACCCGTGCATTATTGCATCTATTTTTTAATGACACTGTCATTTTACTCCAAGGACTCAACTGCAAAAAAGCAGCAAGGAGGAGGAGGAGGAGGAACAATCCACCGTTTTTATTAACGATTTTTCAGTGACCCAAGCAGGGTGGAACACTTAGGCAGTTTAGTCCACTTATACACCTAATCGGTGGAATAGTATCTGGCCCCAAATGAATTTAATCAGCTATGGTGTTTAGTGGCTGCTAGAGGATAAGGCAAAAGTCACAGCAATTAGCAAAGGAATGGAGCTCAGATTTCCAGGAGTAATTCAGTAGCTAAACAGGTATATACATTTATTCACATGCACGGGTGAACCTAGAATTTTGAGACGGGGTGCAGATGGTGAAGTGCATCATCACATATAAAACACATTTTTTCTCCAGTTAAAAATAAACTAGAAACCTTGCTAATATGCTAAGGGTCTAGGGCTGTATTATGCAGTTTAAGTTTGAGACAAAAACAAATATAACTTCATTGAAATGAGTTAAAAACAATTTGCAGGGCTGTGAAATAGGGGCTTCAGGATCAGCTAACAGACAGCAGAACTGCAGAAGAAACACTAGCTTGATTCATGGGACATCAAGACCATAAAGAAGGAGACAAGATTTTTAACACCTATGGAATGAGGAGTTTAAATGGGATTAGATAGATTATAATGGCCATGAAGTCAGTTGACTCCCTAAGCAGTCACTGATTAGAAATGCTGCTGCCACTGCCAGGCATTTGGTTTTAAACTTTGGCTGGAGCAGGAAGCAAGGTGGGGTGCAATTGTATCAGTGCACCATTCCCCACAGACCTGCCCCTGTTCACATGCATTATTGTTGCAGGATAAGGGTCTTAGTCCATTTAAATTCAATGCGTATTTTAAAATGTTCATTTAAAGGAGGGATTCTCAACCCCTGGCCCACAAACTAAATCTGGCCTTTGAAGCCATGCAATCAGACCTGGGGAGCCACATATACAAAAATTTGGTAGAAGGGCAGAGGTGGTATTAACAGCCTGTTCCCATGTTTTGGAGCTAGAAGACCTCCTCAGCCTAGGTAACGTGGACTAGCATGCAGGGCCCAATGAAGGAAGTCCAGGGCCCGATCCCAGCATGCTAGGCTGGGTGGAGGTAGTATGGGTATGGGGCCCAATCCTGGAGGAGGTGTTGAGGGCCCAGTCCTGGCACCTGGTGCCCATTCACCCAGCCCATGAGGCCAAAAGTTAGAAGTTTCACTGGTTTAAAGAATGACCCTCAGGGTTTTTGTTTGTATCTGGTTTAGGACTTGAACCAGTGAAGCAATGTGCAATGATGGAGTGAAAGCACAGAATGGAAATGCTGGGGAAAAAAATGTAGAAACACTTTCCAATAGCAGCCTTGCATGATAAATCATCTCATTTATTTGGCTGCAGATTAACATCCTTGCTTTCATTCCTGATATTGTTCTTTTTCTTCTTATATTTCAGTTCCCTTAGAGCAGGGAAATGTCTATGTACATGCCTGTAAAGTGGCTATTCTTTGTGAAAATTTGTTTATTATTATTTGTAGTAGTAGTAGTCATCACAGCAGCAAAATAATCTAGATTCAGGACACATGTCAATACATGTAAAGAACACAGTAGGCAATAAGAACCCAACCCATATTTCCTTGTATACAGAGACAGTACATTTAGGGTAAGCCTCACCATCTGTTTGAATGCAGGGGTCGGATCACTTTATTTCCAACATCCTTAAGGCCTTCGCAATTGACATTAATATTGCTTTATTCACAAATGGCACAACTATTACTATGCTCACAGAATCCATCATCATCATCATTCAATATCCTGTTTATTTGTTTAATATCTTTATGCTCAAAATGCTTATTCTTACATTCTCCTTATCGGCTATCATTCTCCATATCAGCTATCTAGGTCAAATAGCATATATATATACACACACACTCACACATGCTATTAGATGACTTAATGTGTGTAATTGAATAAAGTATATATAGTAAAAGTGTGGGCCTGATCCAGGGGGAATATTTGAGAGTATGATAAAATCAAGATACACCTGCTCTGTTCTGAAATGATACAGGGATAATGTAATACAAATAATCCTAAAGGTGCTAAGAAATCAAAAAAATCAAAATGATGATACTAACTTGATTGCCTCTCGACAGACACTCTTTAACCTTTGTTAAATGCCCTGTGTTTACTATGCATCAGCTTTAAAGATCTGGATAAATGAATTAATTTACCTTTATTCTCTTGAGGAATGCTATTGATTTTTATGAAAATGAATTAAACATTCACTATCAATTAAGTTCTGTGTTTGCTTTTTTAGAAGAGCTATCTTCTTGCTGAATGAGTAATTTTCCTAACAGCAAACACAACAGAGTGGTGTACTGTCCACTTATTGGCATATGTATTGGATAAACAAAACCCAATTACATGGCTGTTTATATTGCATCAGGATTACACATTATGTTTAGCCTTGTTTTTAAGGAGTTCTGCCCAGCTAAATGACTTATCCTTGATTTCTTACTGCCTTAAGATTTATAATATAAAGTAAGTATTAGAGTTACAGCTGGAAAAAATTAAGAGAAAAAATGTATCTGGGGCTAGATTTGTTTTATATTTTCTTATTGTCTTACCAGCTATATAAACTTCCCCTGCTCACCCTTTCATTGTTTATGCTGATGAGTGGCTTGTTCTGGATCTTTTGTTACCAAGTTGACTTCTTCTTTGGACCCACATACTCCTTTTCTTGTCAGTAGTTTTATAAGACCCTTTATGAGAACATTGTCCAGTAGGCCTGTGCGAATATGCAAATGTTTGATTTAGATTCAAATTCAACCAATTTGGATTCAGCCAATTTGATTGAGAGATTTGAATTGCTTTTCCAATTCAATTGGTCTGAAATGATTTGGAGCTGATTTGGAACCAATTCAGGGCGATTCGAAGTTTCAGCCATACGGTATAATGGGGAATCAATGAAATATTATAACTTTGTTGTTTTATGGCTGATTCAGATGAAGCTTTCAGGGGTGGTAGCCTCTGCTGAGGGCATGAAGCCTGCCAAACTTCAAGTGATAGGTGCAGGGGTTTCTGGGAAACTGCACCTCA
>NW_017729032.1:74488513-74491530 GCF_001723915.1 Gavialis gangeticus
CCCTTCCTGGTGCTGGGGCCCCTGCACAACATGGCAGTGTGCCCCCATGAGGTTCCTTCTCCCCTACAGCCTCAATCCAGTCTACCACAGCGCCAAATTGTTTAGGTATATTTTTCTTTATCCTTATTCCTTCTCTCTTGTTTATAACTCAGTCATCTATTGTATTTGAACTTCTGATCAGCTTCTGTGTTCTGTTGTGTTTGAAATAATAGTGTTTTAAAGACTGGATGTAAGCTAAAAAAAAATAACTTTGTTTATAAGAAATGTGAGACATTAACTTCATGGCAAGGGCTAGATAAAGGGAGAATCCTCTTCAAGACACAAACAGATGAGACCAACTGCAGAGAACTTCTACCCAAATAACCCTGACAGGCTTGAAAGTGATAATATACTTAGCTAGTGACATAATTTTAAAATCATTGCACAAGATTAATCACTCATTGGTTCATTGTTCATTGAGTGTTGTTGGCACTGGATTTACAACAGAGCCCCAATACCCTGCTCTGGGGGAGTACAACCTTCAGACCTATGACAACACCTACAGTTGACAATAGGTTAATTTTTTGATGCACAGTGATAGGATATAAAAACAATGCAGGCAAAGCAAGTAAGATGATTTCAACATAAATTACCCAAATTTCCCAGTGCCAAGAATATATACAAGGCGAACTGTGCATCCAGCTGATACATAAACGCCACCTTGAGGTTCATGGCTGGGGGCCCAGCTATTGAGGCAGCTAGGGCTCCCCAGGCTGTTGTTGTAAACTACAGCTGGGGAGCTGGGTGGGATGGGCCACTACACACCTAAGAGTCCCTTTTCTGGTGAGGTGTCACCAGAGGTGCCAGGCCAGGGTTGGAGCTTGGGCAAGCTGCCCATGCTGGTGTAAACTGCATAAGTATGACCTGGATCCTAGGGCACCAGAAAGTTGGTCAGTTGCCACATAAAGGGTATGGCCTTGTGGGCATGGCTGGACTGACAATTGTGGTCAGTCACAGAGACCCACTGTGCCTCAAAGACCAACCTTTATGTGGCACTACTACACCGCCTGGTCATGCCCTAGCTCCTGCATCTGGCTTTATAGGGCTTCCTAAATGTGGGCATTGGAGCACCTGCCCCACTCAAACTGGCACCCCACAGCACCACAAGGTCACCATTGTTTTCTTGGCTTCAGTTGGGGCTTGGGATGGAGAGCACAGGTGTGCAGACCCATGTGATCCTGGGCCTGGGTGAAAAGGAGAATGCCATGCTGGGTCCTGTGTCAGCTCTCCTGGCCCCCACATTGCTGTCCTGGTGTTACCATGGGCAGATGTCAGCAGTGCCCAGTGCAGAGCATGGCATGGGACTGGTAGCCACATGGCAGAGGCAATGCCCTGCAGTACCTGCAGATGCAGGACAGGTTGCTGAGGGCATGCTGCAGGCAGAAGGTACTGGCCCTGCTGCCCAGAAGTTGCCTTCAGATTGCCCTGGGGCTTGACAGTTCTGGCCAGGAGCTTCAGCAGCCTGCAGCACCCTTTAGCACCCTGCTGGCCCCAGTGGCAGTGCCTTGGCAGCCGTGTGGCAGTGCAGTGCCAAGCAGCAGCACTGGGGTGCTGACAGGCAGGCACAGGTAGGCTGTGGCCTGCCCAGGGAGACACAGGACCCTCAGGCTCCCTGGTGAGTGTGCCCCAAGGCACAAAATGTCTGCAGGCTTTTATAGTGACGGAGGCTGCCATAGAGGCAGCTGAGCCCTGAGCCAGGAGAAGTGGTTGTATCTACATGTCTGCTACTGCTCATTACCTAATCTCACTTAATTTGCTACTTACATTTGCAACCAGCAAGTTAAAGTGGGATTAATGGGGTTTTACTGTGCAGCAAAAGCATGCTTATGTAGACATACATGCTTACTGTGTTGTATACTGTGCTACTGCGTAGTAATATGTTTCATGTAGACGTGCATAATTAGTTTACTTCAGCTTAAGAGGGCCATGCATGTAGAGGTGAGACATTTACTATGGAGCTAATTAGTCTGCTCCACAGTAAACATATCATGTAGATGTACCGAGGGAGTTCACTCGATAGTTTTGGATCATCCCATGAGAAAGGGCAAAGATCAGGTGTATATTTCCTGTGAATAATTCTGTTATGCTAGAGAATTTTCATTGTCAAAACTGTCTTCATCAAAATGTTTTAAGGAAACGTTTACAGAGATCCTAAAGACTCAGAAGTTTATTTGTCAGTCAGTCATATCAATTTTAAGCTTGGCTAATTCTGTTGATTTTAAAAGGAGTGAAATCTATGTAAAGGAGTGGAGACTCACATCTGTTATTTCCTTGTGCTATTCTAAGAAAGTTTTAAGTGAATAAACCAAAGAGCTTTGGCTTCTGGGATAATTTTTATTCTAGTCTTCCATTAGCCTAGGATTTAATAGTGGTCTTGATGCAGATTTTTACAATAGTTTTTGTAAACAGGTAAAATCCCCAAAATACCCCAAACAGAGCATACTTCGATTAGATACATTCCAAACTTACTTTTGCTCTGGTGACTCAAGTAAACTGAAATTTAATCCAAAACTTAAACATTCATCTCTAAAACATAAACATACACAAAGGTACCCTGTAGGACAAATGCAGTACCTCATTCCTTCTGCCTCAAAGATTCATTCCAGCTACCCTTATATCCTGGTTAAAGTTATGTTACATCAAAAAGTATTGATCAAAATTATTCTATATCTTTTTCCAGGCTTCCAGCATCTGATCTTCACATCACTGGTTATTTATACAGGGTCTAAGAATCTGCTACTCTGCCTCAGGTTTATTCAGCTGAGTTTGTATGTTTAACTGTAAATCTGTACATCATTAGATAGGTTTAAGCCACTTATTATTTTGCTCTGAAATAAACAGGAAGGAATTTCTGCACATGAGTAATACCGAATATTCTATATACACAAGCATACCTAATATTCTATATATACAACTGATTTACACTCAAACTGATTGCAAGTAACTCTGCTGAAATACAGGCCATATTGAAATACAGG
>NW_017729032.1:74496530-74500087 GCF_001723915.1 Gavialis gangeticus
AAACAGGAAGGAATTTCTGCACATGAGTAATACCGAATATTCTATATACACAAGCATACCTAATATTCTATATATACAACTGATTTACACTCAAACTGATTGCAAGTAACTCTGCTGAAATACAGGCCATATTGAAATACAGGTTTTAACCAAATTAATAAAAAGCATGGTATCTTATATTATGTGATGTCAAGTTATACAAAGCCAAAACACCCTATCTGGGCTATGCATAACCCTTCCATCTAAACACGCTTCAAAAAGAATAGCTGTAGCTTCTCTTCATTCTTTAAGTTCATTCCTAGAAACAAGAGAAAGAAAATTCTTTTAAGCCATAATTCCTTGTCATGGGTTTATTGAACTATAAACAAAGAGAACATTCCCAGACATATATGCAAGTTGAAGCAAAACTTTGAGATCTTTAGACAGAGTTGTAAAACAAAGTCAATTTTTATTCTGAAGTTCAAAACTATTCTTTGGCCCAGTTAAGAGTCATGCCATATCTAAGCAGAGATCACTCATTTACTCTGCCACCTCTTGAGGACCAAGATGTAGTGAGCTCAGTGTGTTGCATACTAGATTTTAAAAGAAGACAAAGATAGCATGTGGGTTTTATATATCTCTACCCAGTGAGAAGAAAATGAAAAATGTCATGACACTGCAAAGTCTAGAGATGGCTGATATGTAAAAAGACCTTACTTTTATAAAGATGGACAGGAATGAGAGTTCTCCAAAAATGAACTGCCCTGTGTTGTGTGGGGGGGCGGGGTCTGCCACAGGCCCCCAGATGCCCCAATGGCTGAGCCAGTGAGTGTGGAGCTTTCCCCCCCCTTTTTTAAAGAGCTGTGATGCTGGGGCTGGGTGGGGCAGCCATTGCTGGGGCTGAGACAGTGGGCAGGGGATGGGGACTTATGGCAGAGCCTGCCGTGCAGTGCAGGGCAGTGGGGGGAAGTGGGAATCGCCCCACCCACCAGGCAGGAGCCAGTGATTGTGGGGCTTTTTTTTTTTTTTAAGAGCTGGACACTGGGGCTGGGCAGGGCAGCTATTGATGGGTCTGGGAGAGTGGGCAGGGGTCAGAGGGCACTCAGAAGGGCTAGAGGAGGAGGCATGGGGTGGGGCCTGACAGGGAACCCCCAATGGTTTCCTCCCCCTCCTCTAGTCCTCCTCCTCCCTGCCTCCTACTTGCCAGTGTGGAGTCCAGGTCCAGCTCCCTGTAGCAATGATTGGGGACTGCCTGAATCTCTGAATATCTCTGAAACTCTCCAAATTTTTTCCAAATTGATTCAGGGAGCTTTCAATTGATTCAGACCTTTTTATTGATCTCCTGATTTGATTCAGATTTGGAGATTTGGCTGCCAAATCAGACAGAATCTCCTCCTCGTCGAATCAGCACCCAAAGCTTCTCATGGCCCTAACATTTATCTCCCAACAGTTGGAGAGATTGAAATATTGCACTTTCCCAAAGGATGGAACCCTTCAATACACACATGCTACCATTGGGAGAATAATGGGGAAAAAAAAAACTTTAGATTACAGTTTTCCATTGTTGTAAACAAATTATTTTTATACATGGGATGATCTTTAACCAAATAATTTACTTTGGTATTAAATCCTTTTAAAGTCCTTTGGAAGTTCTCTTCAAAGTAATGAACATAATTTTGAGTGTTCACTCTATCGTATAATATGTTAAATAACTTCAATTAGTTTCTGCTTTTAGCCCATCTTATGAGATAGGTTTCAGGGTATTGATGAATAGTAAAATATTATTCACATTTTGAAAAACTTGTGTGAGATAATCTTTCCAGGAAAACAATTTTTTTAGTAAAACCATAATTTCCCCAAATATATAAAAAAAATTAGGATGCTTATGCTAACTCAGAAAAAATATTTAAATATGTGCTTAGTCCATCTGTATTCAAAGAAACAAATGCTAAGTAGAACAGTTATTTATTTGCTGAATAGAAGTGCATTCTTAAGTCAGAGCCTCAAACAGGATAAAAGAGAATGTATAATTTTGAAGATACTTCTTTGTAAAGTGAAGGAAGTTAGATTTATCCATTCATGCATTGCCAGTTGGATGTAATTAAACAATGTATTTAAGTCTGAATTTAAGCAAGGCATTTAAGTATGAATTTAAGCTTTCATACTTTGCTGAATAGAAACCATAATACATACTTGTCTTTAATTGTTTTTTTCTTTTTATTTCCAAAAGGCAAAGCAATTTTCCCTAAATGTAAAACTATTCAATTCAACAGTATCAAAAACCTTTTCACTAACTATCATAAAAGCATCCAGGTCCAATTTATTCCTTGATTCCTAATTAAAAACCAGGCTGTGTAATTACCTGTTTGTTTTGAAGGAGCTCTGGAACAAGATTTCATTGCTCCTAAAGAAATTCAAAAGCAATTTTGACTAAGTATTATATTGCTACTCTATTCCTTAGGAGAGTTTAGCAGGCTCTCTTTTCTATGTCTGGGCTAAATCTCCTGGCTAGAATAGAAGAAATAGACCCACTTTTTGTCCCTGGCCTAAGGGGTAGAGTACAAACCATCCCAAAGGTGATGGTAGGAACAAGATGTTCTTGCAGATAAAGAAAACACATGCAGTAATGTAATTGGAGATGCAGGGGACAGAGGGATGGGGTGGGGAGGTGATGATTAATAACCGGGACAGCAGTTCAACATATTGCCTTTTTGGGGGACACGGGGGTGCAAAAATAGCCACTGGTATACCAGTGCCATGTCAGCTAGCTCTGCCCAGTGCACAGAGCTGACCTGTTATGCCTCTGAGCATATGGACAGCAGTTGTGACTGACCCCTGTGCTTGTTTGGAAGCTATCTCCCGGCATTTTTCATCCCTGCCTTAGATGAATAGTTCAGGTCATATTCTGCCTTCAAGTGAAAGAAATCATGCCACATGGCAGATTCCTTTCTTTTAGGGACACTTTGACTAATTTTTTTAGAATATTTCCTGTCGGGTCTGGACACATGACATTCATGCTGATGTAAATGGCACTCACACTAATGTAAAAAAAAGGAAAGTTTACACAATATAAAGCCCTACACCTAAACCATCCCAATTTCACAGTCTATTTCACTACTACCAATTTAGCACTGGTGTCACAGACCAGCTGGGCACTGTGAGTATATCAATTTAGTTGCAGACTGACTGAACACTGCAACTTTATTAGCCACTGGGCTTTTTGGTTCGAGATCAAGGAGGTGATGTTGGAAAGGAAAGAAATTACAAGTTTTACTTACAAAAAGGAATGAATTTTACTTATGACAACACAAGTTATAGTTTGCACATATAATAAAAAGGTTAAGCTAATAAGCAGACAACATAACAATACAGATTAAAATTGACAGTGATAATAAAAAAGGTAAAGAAATTAACCAAGAGTTCCCACTTGGTTAGCAACTTATCGATAGTCCCTCGGTTAGAAGATGCACGTCAAGTTGAATCAGCAAAGTCAGACATCTCTGAACTGGGCTGCTCGAAGGATACCGGTGGAAGCCCCTCAGTCAGGATCTGGTCCTCACTCTCACAGGGAGTAAGAG
>NW_017729032.1:74500152-74505070 GCF_001723915.1 Gavialis gangeticus
GGTTACAAAAATACAAGCTTCATATTAGACAAAAGTTCCAAATGCCTCCAAGAAGTACATATTTATTGCTTATTAATTTCTTTGGTTCTGGCTATCACACACTGGTACTAAAGAGTGTACATTTTAGCATGATATCTAAATAACCTATTTAGTCTTCATAGGATTCATATATTTTATAAAAAAATTGTCTGGACAGATAACTAATGATGAAACACTGTCCCTAAAATATTAGTTTGTTTCAGAATATTTAGAACATATGAATAGGAGCTCAAGAGCATTGCCAGGTCAACTCTCTAAAAATATTCTTTTCTCCCTATTACATCTGTATGTAAAGCAGTTGCATTAGTGATGGTAACACTTTGATTCTAGTGTACAAAACCCCAAAATATAACTACTATATTCAGGATGATGGAGGGATATACATTTTTGAGTCACAACAAATAACTTTAATTAATGACCCAAGAAAACAAACCAAGTTGAATAAAAATGCACTAAAATTAGTAATAGGCTAACAGCTTGCCCATTTCCTAAGGCAACATGTGGCTGACAGATGATATGATGTTTCATGACAGACAATTCCTGATCCCTATCCCCTTTTTAAATTCTGTCTGCTGAGAAAATTACCATTTAATCAATATCAATAGTAGAACCACTAGCTCCCAGAAGCAGTTTATGATTTTAAAGAAGAAAAAGACAAGGAACAATACTATTAGTGCTGAAGACCAAGCTGATGCCAATCATCCATAGGGTGGTCTAAGGTGTAGAAGAAATACTGAATAGGTCTGCCTCCATATCCACATTTACTTATGTTGTCTTCCTGCCACCAGACTCCATTACCTTTTCTCAGCATCTGCCACATATATTTAATTAACCTTTACCCAACTTGTGTTTTAAAATGGTTCCATCAGTCACATTCTTTTTTTCCCCCAGTAACTTCTCCCCTCAACATCCATTAGTTTCATTTGTTCTGCTCTATTTGCAGAGCATACTAGAATGCAAAACAAACCACTAAAAATAACAGACTCAAATAGGCAACCTTCAGCTTCAGCCAATTGTTTGGACTGTTTACTTCTGATGTCTGATGTCTTTCCACAGATGCCTGTATAAACTTTTCTTCTTTCTAAGGTCTCCCCAGAGTGAATAAATGCTACCTTCCAGAAGGGTGGCATTTGGGGTGCTGCAACTTGAAATTCCACTTTGACCTTCTCTCGCCTGCACAGAAACAGCTCAGTTTTCACACTAAGAAAAATCAGCACTAGAAAAAAAACAGGATCCATTTTGAAAATTTCCATTTATATTACAAGAATTAATTAAGGTGTGAACAACTAACATACACATACATTTTTTTTGGTAGAGCATGCACACATCTACCAAGCATGCTCAACTGAGCTACACTCAGGCCAGACAGTTTTGAACCAGTTCAAATCTGTAACACAACAAAAGTTCAGTGCACATAAACTGCTTTCAAAATGGGTGAAACTGGTTTAAGATAAACCTGGATGGATGTAGTATCAGACTTAAGTGAATTAGGTAAATCAGTTTATTGAACTGTCCCAAATCCCCTCTAGATTCAAGTCCACTCTCAGTCCCCCAGCATCCCAGGATGCTTTGTGCTTCTCTTGCAAAGTCCCCCTTGCAGGGTAGGTGTACTAGCTTTGACCCAAGTTGTCTGCTCCAGACAAGCAGAGAAGTATGTTCTAGCACCCCCTGGTATCTGGCATTGGCCATTGCAGGCATGTAACTGCATTTCTGGAATCAAAAGTCAATGTCCATTCACTTGCTTATTGGTTCAATCTAAGTAGGTTAGATTAACCTGCAAAGATTGAATTGATTCAGTCTTGGGCTTTTTGACTGTCTGTACTTAGCTCTGAGGTCTAAATCCTCCAAGGTATAAGATATTTAATTTTCACTGAGATTAGTGAAAGCTGGGCACCTAAATGCTTTTAGGGATCTGGGACTCAGTGCCTAAATCATTCTTGAAAATGGGGCTCAGGCTGTTAAGGGTTTTACATGCATTTGAAAAGGGAACTACTCATGCTTTATAGAGTTAAGCACATGGATATATAGGAAATCAGACTATATGATCTAATGGTGGCCTTCTAACTTTAAGCTCCATGATTTTACAGTTTTTGCCTGAGTAGGGCATTGATAGACAATGGAAGTATTTTCATCATTCCATTTAGAAAAAAGATGTACATTTTAAACAGTGAAGCCATTGACCATTGGAACAGCTTACCAGCAGCTATGGTGGATTCTTCTTTGTTAGCATATTAATTAATACAAATGGCTGGTTTTTTTCTGAAACGTATGCTCCAGTTTGAACATAAATTAACTCAAGGAAGTCCTATGTCCTTTGTTTTACACAGAACATCACACCACATGGTCACAATGATCCCTTTTGGCTTTACCATCTATGAATTATCCCATTATATTAATACAGAATGGAAGCACAAAGAAATTGAATGCCATGCTCAAGGTTATACAATAAATCTATGGTGGAAAAAGAAACTGAACCTGATTCAAAGTCTGGTGTTCTAACAATAACACTATATGCCAACACTATATGCCTTCTCATAAAAGGACATAAAGTTACACCCAGTTTGAGAGAGAGCTGGAGTTGAGATCTTCCCCACTGTAGAACCTCCCTTATGAAAGCTAATTTGTGATACATTTTCATTTCTTTTCTTAAGTAGCACTCATTATTAGTTTGTTTCTTGTTATTGAATTACTAATAGTCTTTGAAAATGTATTTGAATATAGGTTTAGCTTGGAGTCAGATGCTTGCCATTCAGACCTTTCAATAGTTAATGACAGTTGCAATCACTTCAGTACTTGTGCTCTTAAAAGCTTGGCAAGTAGCCCTGGATTTTTCCATCTTCCAACTAACTTTTGTGCAGCCCAGCACATTTCTTTCATTTTTAATGCTTCCATCACCTCCAAGATATTTTTAATGAAATTTATGTAAGGTTTCCCTTCATGCGTCTGAAATCTATGTTAACAAATTCATGCATATTTAGTTTTTATCTTAAACCCCCCCTCAACTTTTTCATAGTTTTGCCTTTAACTTACTAAGCTTGAAAGGAAAAGCCTCAAGAAAATCTCTGTGCATTATAGGACGAGGGGGCTCCTGCTAACCATAAAGCCTGAATGAAACAGGAACTTGAAAGGTATTTGCTAAACATCCAAAGCATTTTTTATCTTTTATATAATATTTTCATTATTATTTAATGGCTCTGTATCTAGAGTCTAAAGCAACCTTTAAAAATCCCAGTCAGTATCTTAAGGACCCACTAGTAAATTCCCTGTATATACATGTACCTATATTTAATGCCATTCTTTTCCCTGAGATGATAATCAGATCTGCAGTACCTAGTTTATATTACACAGGCAGACTAGTTGGCTTTAATAAAAATGTTGAAAACAGTAAAATCTTTGAACAGTTTGTAAAGTTTTATTTCAGCCCAAACCTAAAACCTGATACAAATGAGAAAACACAACAAACTGGTTTCCAGTTTGCCAGCTGGATATAAAAGGAAGAATACCATGATTTATACAAAATGCACACTTGATTTATTTTAACGGTAAGAATATACTTTAAAATGTTACTATTATGTTAAACCAATTTTGTGATTCGGCATTTTTCCGTGTACTAATTGCTACTGTTACACATTTAGTGACTGCTTCTTTCAAAGGAAGAGCAAAGCTACTTATTTTTCTTTTCCTTTATTTCTCCCAGGTAATGAGTCAACCACTAAAGTAATATTTTCAGAAATGTGTCTATGGCTAGGAGGCCTAAGGCCTATTTTTGAAAGTCACTTGGGAATTTAAGTCATGCTCAAAGCCAGTGGGATTTTGAGTCCTAAACTGAAATTCACAAAAGTACTTAAAATGGGACTTATATGGAATTTAGCCTAAGCTCAAAAAAGCAAAACACACCTAAGCTCCTAGGTGACAGAGATTACTAAAATGCCTGCATTTTTTCCCCAGAAAAGCTTTTTAGGCCCCTAAAATTCAGTTGCAGAGCATACTCACACGTATCACCATGTTGTCTGAGTTATAGGTGTCTCTCATTCCCATTTGGGGTTCACAAAATTAATATCCAATAAGGCCTAGGCTTTAGGTATGCTCTACACACCCCTAATGTTGATGAATAGCATTGAGTTCTACACCCACGGATGCTTTCATTCCAAACCACAACAAAAGGAGAAGCCTAGCTTTTATATAATAACATAGTGGGTAGAGAACCTACCCAGGAAATGGGACTCTTAGATTCTATGCTTCTCTTAGCTTGAGAGAGTTCAACTCTCCATTTTTGCATGTGACCAGAGAGAAGCAAGTAAACTATGTCCCTATAGCTACGTGACTAAGGCACTCCAAGCGGATAGTCCTCCTCCCAGGTATCCTTATCTAATGACTCTTTTAATATAGTCCTGACAGATTACACCCTAGGGGACTCAAACAACTGGCAAGTGTCATAGCCCAACCATTCACAAAAATATTTGAAAACTTATGGTGCTCAGGTTCAGTACCTGAAGACTGGAAGAAGGCCAATCATAAAATCATAGAATCATAGAAGTAGGGTTGGAAAGGACCTTGTAGATCTTCAAGTCTGACCCCCCGCCTGGGCGGGAGAAAAACTGGACTCAAATGAGTCCAGCCAGGTAGGCATCAAGCCCCTTCTTAAAGATCCCCATGGTAGGAGCCAGCACCACTTCCCTTGGAAGTTGGTTCCAGCTCCTAGCCGCCCTAACTGTGAAGTAGTTCTTGCAGATGTCTAATCTAAACCTACTCTACAATAATTTGTGTCCATTATTCCTTGTTATGCCAGGGGGCGCTAGGGGAAACAGTGTCTCCCCCAAACCCTTCTGGTCCCCCCTAGTGAGTTTATAGACAGTCACCAGGTCCCCCCTCAGCCTTC
>NW_017729032.1:74505921-74514225 GCF_001723915.1 Gavialis gangeticus
GTGTCGCCATCCCCGCCTACTCACCGGAAGAAGAGAGGAAAATACCACCTGCACCCCCGTCTCCTTCAGCTTGTCTCCCAGAGCCTTGAAATCCTTCATAATGCGGTCAGGGTTGCCCCTGGCCATGTCGTTCGTACTCACATGGATGAAAACCATGGGGTACTGGTCTGCAGATGTGGTATCCATCTTCAAGAAAGGGTGAAAGTAGATCCCTGGAATTACAGGCCAATCAGCTTGACCTCAATCCCTAGTAAGATTCTGGAAAAAATTATCAAGGCCACCCTTCTAGATAAGCTGGATGAGGGCAGCATCCTGAGGGATAGCCAGCATGGATTTCTCATGGGTAGGTCTTGCCTGACCAATCTCATCTCCTTCTGTGACCAGGTGACTTATCACCTGGACAAAGGAGAAGAGATTGACATCATATATATGGATTTAAAAAAGCCTTTCAGCTGGTGTCCCATGGCCTCCTCATTGAAAAATTGGCCAATTGTGGCCTTGGCTACACCACAGTCTGATGGCTGGGAAACTGGCTCCAACGTTGGACCCAGATAGTAGTGGTCGATGGTAGCGAGTCATTATGGCACACCATGACCAGTGGCATCCCTGAAGCCTTTGTCCTTGGGCCAGTTCTCTTTAACATTTTTATCAACAATGTGGACATTGGTGTCAGAAGCGCACTGGCTAAGTTCGCCAATGACACTAAACTTTAGGATATAGCATCCACATGTTTGGACATCCTAGTGATCCAGACTGACTTGGATAAACTTAGTAAGTGGGTGGATACAAACCTGGTGATGTTTAATACAGATAAATATAAGGTATTACACCTTGGGGAAAAAAACAAACAAACCACAGCATACTTGTAGGCTCAGCAGTGCTACACTTGCTAGCACCACTGGTGAAAGAGACTTGGGGGTCATGATTGAACAAGATGAACATGAGCCAATGTGGTGTCACAGCTGGCAAAGCAAACCAAACACTGGTTTGCATCCAAAGGTACTTCTCAGTAAATCTCAGGATGTCATACTCCTGCTATACTCAGCCTTGGTGAGGCCACAGCTGGAGTACTGCATCCAATTCTGGGCTCCACAATTCAAGAAGGATGTCAAGAAACTTGAGAGAGTCCATAGGAGAGCCATGTGCATGATCAGAGGGCAAGAGAATAGGTCTTATGAAGAGATGCTGAGAGCCATGGGACTCTTCAGCCTAGAAAAGTGCAGGGTTGGGGGGACCTTGTGGCTGCCTCTAAGTACATAAGGGGTGTACATCAGGATCTGGGAGAATGTCTGTTCACCAGACTGCCCCAAGGAAAAACCAGGACCAATGGTCATAAACTCCTCCAAGACCATTTTAGACTGGACATAAGAAAAAATTTCTTTACTGTCCGAGCCCCCAACAGCTGGAATAGACTACCTCCAGAAGTGGTGCAGGCACCTACACTGGATTCATTCAAGAAACATTTGGATATTTATCTTGCTGGGATCCTTTGACCCTAGTTGAATTCCTGCCCCTGAGGCAGGGGGTTGGACTTGATGATCTTCAAGGTCCCTTCCAGCCATAACGTCTATGAATCTATGAAACATAAAAGACATAAGCAGTCCCCATGACCAGGTACCATAATTTTAGATGTGGGAGTCCTCAATGGGCATGTCTACATGTTCATTTAGGTGCACCTAAATTTAATGTGCATTATCTTAATTCCATTAATCCTATTTACCACATCTACACATGCACATGTTAAAGTGGATTAACGCCATATGTGTGGACTGACATGGGACTAAAATTAGTCAAATAGCCTAAAATAACCATTTTTAAAGTGCATTTAGGGCATGCACATATAAGCACATGCCCTTAATGTGCCTTAGATTGAGGTAAAGCACCTTAAATTTGCACATGTAGGTGCACTTAGTATCATCATATCTATATTACTTTGTGAATATCACCTTAAATGCTTACATGTACTTGGCTATTTCAATGCATAACTGGCAGACACCTAACTATGTGGTGGAATACTCACTAACTCAGCATGGGAATACTCCTTATATAGTGACTTGGAATAATGATGTGCCCAAAAAAGGGATCTACAAAAGCCAGCACCATGATTAGGGTTAAGCCAGTCAGCTGGAAATTCTGACGATGGAGTTGCGTTAAATCTTACACCTCTCAGGAATTTAGGAAAGAGAAGTGTCCCTAGGATTTAGGGGGTCTCACTTTGTTCTTAGCATTCACAATCCTCAATCTCTCATAAACGTAGGCACTTCTACTTCAGAAAGGGCAAGGGGCAGGTGGGGTTGGAGGGCGGGGCATGGAAGTATATAGCTACCTTTTATCCAATAGCCAATCAAGGACTTGGGAGACCTGGGACAATTTCCTTCTGTCTGTGGAGACTGAACCCACATCTCCCAAGTGAATGCCATAATTACCTACCCAGTGATTGTCTGGGCTGGGCAGGTATGGATCCCTCTTACTGAAGCTGGTCATATTGCATAGAATAATTACATATTTGGGCACTGGAAATAGAAAGGATTAACATGACTCTATAGCCCAGTGGTACAGACTTGGGGGAGGACATTTTTGGATATCAGTCTCTGTGCCAATTAATATTTGATACGCAATGGTTTAACAATCAAGAACACATTAGCCCTGTAAGGCAACAGCCACAAGGCTTTGTTAAAAGTAAGATAGATTAGACAAGCCTTCAGCAGTTCCATGCTAGGGAGACAGAAATGTAGTAGAACAACTCCTTGCCACAAAACTAAGCGAAAGCATACCTCATTGCCCAGGCCTTCTCTAAATACTAATTGTATTTTCCCATTTTAATGGAAAACCCAAAATGAATAAATACTTCCATCAAAAATCTAAGTCTGCTGGAGGTAAGGAAAAGGAAAAGGGAGTGGGAGAGAGTGAGAGAAGTATCATAATATGGTAGGCAGACCACTTCACCAGTATGATACTGTAGTGTCAAGACATATCAGTACCTGGTTGGAAGGATCAATGGACAGCTAGATAGTGTTTTGCATTAACCATAATGCCCTTGAAATATTTCTAAAGCTAGACTGTTTATCCCTTACTCATATCAGTGAGCACTTCTTCACAGAAAATTCCCACTTATTTAAGTAAGGGCCCAGCAATCTAACATGTAAAGTCTAATGTCCTTCAAATTTGACCTCCAAAACTTTTACAAATTTATATAACTCAATAGTATTGTCTGATGTTAAAATAGGATTTGTCAAACTTGGAAAAGACCCTATGCACTTTTGCTAAGGATTCTTAAATTTAAAGCCTGCCTTAATTCTTTTTAACATTGTAGTATTCATGTTTCCATCTTTTTGCCTGCCACCTCATCCCTATTCATCTTCTACTTATTAAATCTAGTTCTTGCATGCTGTCATTCTTCTGAGTGTTCTTAAGTTTGGGAGTGAATTGGTCTTTTTTCTCTTTTGCCCCTGATTTTCAGCTTCTCTCAGGGTTGCAAATTACTATCATTATTTTCTTGTGGACAGCTTGCTTTTGAGTCCATCAAACACTCATAGTTTGTACTCAGAAGCATTTCAGTTGAGCAATAGGACACTTTGCCTCCCCCAGAAGTTTGGTTGTCTACCTCTGCTGAGCTCTCAGCATCTCTGACTGACTGATAGATCATGTTTAAATGCCTTTTTAAGCATGCTGAGTTTATCAGTAAATACAGAAACCAAGAAATATGCAGTGTCATGTTACATAAGATTTCATGATGCATTCTCTGTTCATGAAATGTAGTTTTAAAATTTCACCTTCATAAATGAATACATCACAGAACAAAAGATGGAGAGAGAGAAGATGTTGATGAAAAGAGAACTAAAGCATTAGAATTTATGCATTTATCAGACACATCATATGTGTCAAACAACTAATATAAATAGGATGTCTATGAATACTCAGTGCTCCCTTATAAAAGATCATGACAGACATTTAAAATGTAGCAAAAAAGCATTAGAATTATTTGTTTGAATATTATGTACTACAGGTAATCTGATCTGGTAACGAGTAGTGTCCCTTAAATTTTCTCTGTTATGTTGGGTTATGTTGCTTATGTAGCATCTTGTATACTGATGTGACACAGCATAATGTGATTTAATTCAATATGACAGTAACAACTTAGAAGGAAACCTACTTTGAATCAGATACTCACCATCAATTTCAACTGTGGGTATCTGATCTGATTTGCTGAGCTTTTGATGACTGGATATCTGTGAACAGCAGGTCCTTGTGGGTATCCATGGCAATCCATGAACAGCAATGCTTTTCTGTTTCCACATCCTTTGAGGCCATTCATGGTGGATTCCCTGACATTTTCAACATGCCTATGAGCCTGGATATCTGTAGGGTCTAGGAGACAGAGGTAATAAATAAATTAGCACCAATAATGAGTATCAAACCTCTAGGATATGCTGAAGCTTCCCCTGAGCTGTCAGAAAAAACTTAAAAAATAAAGTTGGATAAGAGTGATACTCATGGAAAGCTTCATAAATACAAGCTCAGTCACAAAATTCTAGACACAAGTGATTACATTTCCTAACATATAAGAAGGAGCTGGAGACCACAAGGTTACCCTTAAGGAAATCAAAACTTTCCTCATTTATAAACTGTGGAGGAAGCTGGAATGAACTGGAAGAACTATTTTCTCTTAAAAAATTGTGTTTGTTTGTTTTATAGGGGGTTGAGGGGTGCCAGTTTAGCTTCACCTAGGCCAGAAGGACTTAGAAATATGTCAACTTTGTGAAAAATCACTTCTTGCAGTACCTGGATATTCCTTTGATATCTGCCCAGAGTACCACCCAACCTTCCTTAGTTTGCAAATTCAAGCATCATCTTCTGTCACCTAGCACTGTACTGAATAAATAATATGAATGTCTTCTATTCTGCAAAAATCTAAAGAAACTAGAGTGTACTTTTGGCTATTTTTTTCTATTTTGAATAACTGGTCAAACTATTTTGACCAATTACTCAAACTCCCCTAAATGGGCAAGCCACCAAAAGATTTGTAGCATTTTTCTATTCATTATGTTAATAATTATGCTAGTACTTTCTGTTGAGAATGGGAGGAAGAGGAAGAGTGATTTAGGTAGGACAGGAAATAGCTTTCATGTTGTTTATCTTTGATTGTGATTTGACTACCTGTTCTTTCTCTGTCCTTGTTATAACCTAGTTGATACAGCCAAGCTAGGAGAACCTCTGGCATTCTTTTTTTGGTTTCTGTCTCTATGTTCATTCCTTTCTGTCTTTGCCTGGCTTCATTCCTACCTTCCAGTATGCATTTATTTCTACATAGGAACTCAAATCTTAATACTGACTTAGAAAACCTTGATTTACAGGTAAAATCAAATCTAGGGGGAAAAAAAACAAGACATGGAGAATGCCCATAATATATATATTTTTTCTGGAATATATTAGACTCAATGGAAAACAGGTATTCAATGGACTAATGTATGTGTAATATAGCCATGTCTGAAGAGGATGAGTACACTATGACAGTTTATATTTGAAAAAGGAAATATAATGGATGAATTGTATGTAATGTGCCAATCTAATAAAACTGATTTGGCTAAGTGGCTGGAAATTAGATTATCACCTGGTAGGAAATTTTGATCACCTGCAAAAGATGATTCAGAGCCAAGAATCTTCAGATTTCAAAAGACAAGGTCTGTCAACAGCCACTTCTACAGAAAGTGAGAAAAGTGGATGCACAGGAAAGAGAGATATCTTTCTCTCTTTCAAAATGGCCACTGACAGAAGTGTTTGCTCAGAGTTCTGAGAGCTTTTTCTTATTTTGTGAACCTTTTTCCTTCTCTTGTTTTGGTTTCCCTCCCCTAGACAGTCTGACCCATTTCTCATTGTAGTTCCCATTGTAGTATTTTTTCATTACTTTTTCCTTGCCTTTTTTTAGCCCTTTCTCCTGCAGTAACCATCTTCCCCTTCCCCTCCCCCTTCCTCAGGTTGTGTTTTGTTTTCCTTTCCTCTCCCTGCAGCTGCTCTGCTGTTTATTGTTTTCCCTTCCCTTCCCTGCCACATTGCTTATCTTTCTCCTCTCCCCTCGGGTTGATTGGTTTGTTTTTTTCTAGCTTCTTTGTTCCCTGCATCATCCCCCACCTCTCTGGTTCCTTGCAGGGTTAATCCTTTTTTTCCTGGAATGGCTGAAGGCAGCTCCCAGCAGTTCACTGCTGGGGCTTCAGCCTCTCTGGACCAGAGCTTTGGTCTCTGGCTTTGTGCCCCTCCCTCAATTCGAGTGGAGGAGGTACTCATAGGCTGTAAACATGTCCTCTGTGCTGCCCAAATGAGTTCAGTCCCCATTGTCTTCCTCACTTCCCCTGCTTTAGCACTTGAGATTGTGGTAGCAGGTGTGTCTGTTGGGGGTGTTTTTTGCCTTGCAGCACCCCTAGACACACCAGCTGTTCATGTGATAGCTTTGAACACGCCTCCATTTCTCACAAATGATGACCTCACTAACCCCCTGCACCCTTATGGCATAGTTACAGGGCCAGTCCATAGACTGCTGCTTGGCAGCAAGGTCCCTGAGCTCCAGCATGTTCTATCCTTTAAAAGACAGCTGTTTATGCTTCTCAACAGGGAGGTTTGCCCCACTCCATGTCTTTTCTGTTTGATCGGCAGTGTTATAAGGTCTACCTCACCACTGGGGGCACCTCATGTTTTTGCTGTGGTAGCAGGTCCCACCTGGCTACCCAGTGCCCAAAGAAGAAGCCAGCCATGGTGGATCCACCTGCAGCTGCACCCAATGGTGGCTCATCTGATTCTGGTGCAGCAATCCTGTTGGGTGGTGGGGAAGGCACTTCGTCTCTGTCCCTCCCCATTTCATTGGAATCACCAAGCTCTGTGGTTGTAGACCTGCCCCCCCGCTTCTCTTCCTGCTCAGGGAAGGATTTGGCCCCTCCTGCTGGGAAGGGAAGGTCCCCCCAAAAGGAGTCTTCTAAAAAGACCTCATTATCCCCTCAAGACCTCCCCAACACTTCAAGGGGAGCTGAGGTTAGTGAGCAGCCCCCACCCCCCACCTGCCTCCTCAGCATCTCCCCCAGACCCTGTGGTACTCAGGGGTGACCTGGGGGTAGAGGAGGTGGTGGTGGAGTCCAACAGCCCTCTTCTCCCCCTCAGCTCCTTGAGGATGATGAGGTTGACATGGAGGTTGGACTCTCTGGGAGCTGCAAGCAGCTCCAGGAGCAAGAGTGCCTGGCCCATGAGAGCACCCCACCCAGGAGATCAGGGACTGATTCCTGCCCTGCAGGCCCTCTTGGAGGATACTGCTCCCACAGGACCTGATGCTGAGGATCCTGGTGAGGGGCCAAGTGCTCCTCCTGGGGCTAGGTGGCTCTCAGTGCCTGATGTGTACAGCTTCTCCTCCTTGGGGTCTGATTTTGATTTTGCCTCTGAGAACAAGTTAACAGAAGTCCTGCCTCAGGAGGTGGTGTCCTCCAATTCAGTTAAGGTAGGCACCTCGATAGGGAGCATTCCCACCCTGGAAGTGGAACCTGTTCCTGCTTCTGAGGAACCTCCCTGTGTTGGTTACTTGGTTGAAAGCCTTATTGAGTTGCTTGACCAGATGAAGCACCACTGAAGGGTTCCACAGCATATACATAAATGGTTCCCAGAAACTGAGACATTTGTGGTGTTTGCTAAGGCTGCAGCAGTGGCACTGCACTTCACTGCGGGTATACAGCTTGTCACAGGACACTCCCGTGCCCTGCTTCTAGCGAGCTATGAACTTAAGGGGGAAGGTGTGTTGCAGGACATTAAAGTGCCCTGCTCCTATAAAGAGTTACAGTTGCCAGGGCAACTGCAGTTTGGTCAGCTAACCAGAAGGGGGCAGGGCCTGGCCTATATAAACAGCCCGGGCTGAGGCCAAGCAAGCAGTTCCCCGCTAACATCCAAGGGAGAAGGAGGTTTGTTACAGTAGGCAGCCTAGAGAAGCTTGATGGCCCAAACAGCTTCGGTTTGATGACGGGGTGGAGAAAGCCCTGGTAGGGATTTTGAATGATGATTAGCCAGGTGGCTTAGAGTTTGCATTTTAGCCAGGAGGCTTAGTTTTGAGTTGTAGCCGATTGGCTTATGTTATTGCTTTCTTGTTACACTGGAGGACCGGGTGAGGTTAATAGGGGTTGGAGGAGGCCTCATAGGGGCTCCACAGTGGTGTGGGGACCCCGGTGCCAGTGTGGACACATAATTTAGGGGTGCACTGACCTCAGCTCTGAGAAGGGGGCAAAGTGCACTGGGGCCAGGTAAGGTCGAGGCTGCCTGAGCCCCACAGGAGTTTCA
>NW_017729032.1:74519225-74519451 GCF_001723915.1 Gavialis gangeticus
TTGGTTGTTACACTGGAGGACCGGGTGAGGCTAATAGGGGTTGGAGGAGGCCTCATAGGGGCTCCACAGTGGTGTGGGGACCCCGGTGCCAGTGTGGACACATAATTTAGGGGTGCACTGACCTCAGCTCTGAGAAGGGGGCAAAGTGCACTGGGGCCAGGTAAGGTCGAGGCTGCCTGAGCCCCACAGGAGTTTCATAGTTTCATAGTTTCTAGGGTCGGAAGGG
>NW_017729032.1:74519462-74525380 GCF_001723915.1 Gavialis gangeticus
AAGAACCTACATGAGCGCTCGGACCTAGCCGACTGCTCTTGTAGACCCAAGGAGGGGATTCAGGGGCCAGGCATGGTTATGGCCACCTGAGCCCCAAGCACAGGTGAGAAGCCCCAGGGAGGGCGCATGAGCGAGAAGCCCCAGGGAGGGCGCTCACTTAAGACCAAAGAGGGGAATTTGGGGCCAGGCATGGCTGCGGCCACCTGATTCCCGATTGTGATACAGGGCCCCAGTGTGAGCAGGATCGCGAGGGAAGGCCCCAATTATGGGAGCAGGCCCCAGTGCGGGCACGGCTGCGAGAAAGGCCAGAGAGCATCCTCAGAGAATGCGGGCTCTAGCAAAGAGAAGCCAGGAAGTGCTCATGAGGGCGCAGGCAAGACGGCCTTGGGAGAGGCCAGGGAGCGTCCGTGGGGAGCACGGGCAACTGCGTGAAAAGGGAGGCCAGGGAGTGTCTGCGAGGGTGCAGGCCATTGAGAAAAAGACCAGAGAGCCCATGAGGGCCTGGACCAGGGTGAGATAACCCCAGGGAGCCCGTGAGGGCATGGGCAATTATGTGAAGAGCCAGGGGTGCCCACGAGGGCACAGATAGAAGTTGACTAGACAATGTCCGGAAAATCTGCAAGGCTTGGGGCATGATATCAGGGGTGGTAGGAGCCACGTGTGGCCCCTAAGCCTTTAGTGAACAGAGTCATCTGAGGCAGGGCACAGACTTGTATGCATCAGGGGTACCTAGTTTCATAGATTTAGGGTCGGAAGGGACCTAGTAGATCTTCTAGCCTGACCCCCCGCCAGGGCGGGAGAACAACAAAACCCCAAAACAAGAAACGGGACTCAAATGAGTCCAGCCAGGAAGGCATCCAGCCTCTTCTTAAAGACCCCCAGGGTAGGGGCCAGCACCACTTCCCTTGGAAGTTGGTTCCAGCTCCTAGCCGCCCTAACTGTGAAGTAGTTTTTGCGGATGTCCAATCTATACCTCCTCTCCATCAACTTGTGCCCATTACTCCTTGTTATGCCAGCGGGCGCTAGGGGAAACAGCGTCTCCCCCAAACCCTTCTGGTCCCCCCTAGTGAATTTATAGACGGTCACCAGGTCCCCCCTCAGCCTTCTCTTGTGGAGGCTGAATAGGTTCAGGTCCCGCAGTCTCTCACTATAGATAGTCCAAACGAGGGAGAAGGCAGCCTCCCATAACACTGATAACATCAAAGACGTGGTGGGCAAGAATGAGGGTGCATGGACACCAACTTGGCACAGTAGGGGGCACTAGGAGAGATCATGGCCACTCCTTAGGATGCCACCCCAAGACACAGCTATATAGTTTTTGCCTAAGCAAGCTTGCCGGCAATATTGGGCACTTGTTGAGAGGAGTGCTGGCTGGCAAACTGTGGGCCTTATTTTATCCCTGTCCTGCATGCTTGCTCCTCTCACTGTTCCCCTCTGTTCTCTTGGCTTTGCTCGTCCCTGTTTTCTACACCTTTCATGCATGGCTGCCACAACATTTGTTTCACTCAACGCCAATGGCTGCAGAGACTCTGTGAATTGGACAACCCTCTTTGATTTTCTGTGCCAGAAAAAGCTGGACGCCACCTTTCTGCAAGAAACTCATACTGATACAGGTAATCAAGCCTACTGGCATACTGCCTGGAAGGACCATATGTTCCTGAGCCATGGCACCTCTCTCAGTGCAGGAGTCACAATTCTCTCATCACCTCAGCTGATGCCTGACTCGGTGGTAACCCAAGAGGTTGTCCCTGGCCACCTGCTAACTGTGCTCATATCACATTAGCACAACATCACCACCTCCTAATTAACATCTATGCACCCACTGTTGCGTGAGAATGGACAGCCTTCTTTGAGACTCTGGCTGACTTTTTGAGGAGTGCAGCTGACTGTGATGATCTTCTCCTGGGCAGCGACTTTAATTGCACAGCCAATGAATGGCATGGCAGGAACGGGCCAGAACCCCATCCATCCTCAGCCCAGTGGCTGAGGACAACTTTGAAGACAGGGGACCTTATGGATGTCTGGCACCATTTCCATGCTGATGCAAGGCAGTACACTTGGATAAAGGCAACCGCTGGTGGAATTGCCATGGCACACCTTGACTGATTGTACATTGCCAAACATTGCCTGCCAGTCCTGAATGGCAGCTGCATTATTCTATGTGGACTCTTAGATCACAGTTTTATTTCCTGCAATCTGAGTCTCCTGGCATAGCACATTCCCTTCCAACACCAGCTTGCTGCAAGACGCTTACTTCTGTGAATGCTTTGCCTACTTCTGGCAGACATGGGAGACTGCGAGAACCACCTTTTCCTCCTGGAAGCAATAGTGGGATGTGGGGAAGGCACAGATGCTGCCATGTCCGGGGGTTGGAGGAGGATGTAGCAAAGCTCAAGGCAGCTCTACGTGATGCTGGCAGACACAGGATTACTTGAGAGACTTAAGCTTCAGAAGAAGCACCTGCAGGAGCTTGTGGAGGGTGCAGCCTGAGGCAGGAGGATTTGTGCCCATTGCCAAGAGCTGGCAGAGGTTGATGCCCTGACCCAGTTCTTTTTCAACGTGGAAATGTAATGTGCCCTGAAGAAAATCCTTGACCATCTCAAGACTCTGGATGGATGGATACTCATGGAACCTGTTGAGATCCACTGTCACGCTGTAGTCTTCTATCAAGACCTGTTTGCAGGTGAACCTCTCTGCCTGGAGTCTACTAAATGTTTACATGATGGTCTTCTCAAGATGTGACTAATGGTGGATGATGAACTTGAGTGAAAACCGCCCCTGGAGGAGCTCACAATTGTGGTGGAGAGTCTCAATGTGTGCAAAGCCCTAGGGCTCAACGGTTAAGCCCTCCTTGCCCCCTGCCTCTTGCATGTTTCATGAGAGCCTCACTGATAAAATCCTGCCAGTCAGCTGTCGCTGGGCGGTTCTGACCCTGCTACCAAAGATAGGGGACCTCAACTGCATTAAGAATTGGTAGCCAGTATCCTTTCTGTGTGCTGACTACAAGATTCTGGCCAAAGCCTTAGCCAATTGACTGCATACTGTCATAGCCTTAGTCATCAGTCCCAAACAGAGCTACTACATGCTGGACAGGACCATCCAGGACAATCTGTTCCTGCTTTGTGATCTGGTGACAGCCGCAGACCTCTTTGGACTAAACAGCAACACCCTTTGATAGGGTTAGCCACAACTACCTTTTTCAGACCCTAGAGGGCTTTGACTTCAGACCAGTCTTCACCTCCACCCTCCAGGTATTGTACTGAGATGTCTCCAACCTTTTGAAAGTGAATGGCGTGCTCTGTGCTCCATTTCTGGCACATAAAGGCATCTGTCAGTGCTGACCCCTCTTGGGAATGCCGTACACTCCTGCCACTGAGCCCCTGCTTTACATGCTGCGACAGTGCCTGATTGGCCTTGTTCTTCCATTGACCTCTGGTTTGGTTGGTGGCTTGCTGGTTAAGCTGACAGCATATGCAGACAATGTGACCATTTTCCTCAGCACCCAGAGTGATGTCCAGTTGCTGGTGGACTGTCAGTGTGTTTATGAATGGGCTTCCTCAACTCATGTTAACTGGCCTAAGAGCAATGCCCTAGTCCTCAGTGCATGGCCCAATCATCCCTCCCCCCACCCCCAGACCTGCCCGGGGGTCTTGCCTGGCAGCACAAGGGTCTTAAAGCTCTGGAGATGTTTCTCAGCCCATCGGTCTTGCCAGCCCAGAATTTGGAAGGCCTCAGTGAGGAGGTGGAAGTATGCCTGTGGCATTGGCACTTGCCCAACCTCTCTTACCATGGGCAGGTTCTCACTGTGAACAATTTGGCAGCTGCAACATTATGGCACCAGTGTGCCATGTTGGATCCCTCACCAGATTTACTCAAACAGCTTCAAAAACTGCTGGTAGAGTTTTCCTCAGATGGACACCATTGACTCCCTTGAACTGTTCTGTATTTGCCTATGGCTGAGGGAGGCCAAGGCTTGGTTGACCTGCCAAGCAGAGTGGCTGCTTTCCACCTGCAGGATCTCCAGAGACTCCTTTATTGTGAAGACTGCCCTCCCTGGCAGCAGCTGGTCTCAGTATTTCTGCACCAGGTAGGGAACCTTGGTTTTGATTGAGAACTCTTTCTCCTGGATCCTGCCCTCCTGGACTGGGGCACCATCCTGCCTTTTTATCACAGCCTGGCATGGGCTTGGCAGATGCCTTCCACCTCCAACCCCAGGCCAGACATCTGCAATTTCCACAGTTGCTGCAGGTGCCACTTGTCTACAATCCAGCCCTGTGGCACAGGCTGTTGAGCCACAGGTCTGATAGCCTTGCTGGCTCTTTCATCCAGTCACGTACAGTCCAGCTAGGCCACCTTCTCGATATGGCCCAGTTGGACTGGTTGTCAGCTGAACACCTGGCTGCCCAGTTGGGCATACATTTGGTCCACTGTGCTGCCTGTCTCTTGGGGAGATGTGAGGGCCACCCTCCCAGTGGAAGCAGCGGTTGCCATTGAGGACTTTCTCTGAGTGTGATGGGACATTTCAGCTGGAGTTATCTCCAGAGAGCCCTTTCCGCCATTGCCCATTGTCTTGGCCATGGATAACAATCTGGGTGGTGGGCCTGGCACCTTATTCACTCTTTCTGTGCCTCCTGGTAGCAATGCTGGGATTCATCTTGATGTGCTTCCCCAGAAAGTCCTGTATACATGCTTTGTTTGTGTCCACCATGCTCACGTCCTTGCCACTCAACCTGACATGATGTGGAGGCAGCACCTAGTGGCACTGGTGCTCACATCAGCTCAATCTGCATGGTGCATGCTTTATAAGTTACTCATTGCCAAATGGACTGGAGACTGTTAGTAGCAATTCCTGCATGGGATACTGGCCACCAGCACTGTCATCTGCCACATGGACCTGACTGCATCAGCAGCCTTTCCCTTTTGCCCAGGAAAGGTAGAAGAGGATTGATTCCATGTCTTCCTCAAGTGCCCCTGGCTGTTGCTGCTCTTTGTTGCCCTTGGCACCTTGTTTGAGGTGCTAGATTTGCACTATCAGAGACCACATATTTCCTTTCTTTCCAATAGTGGGCAGCAGAGGGGGGTGTCATCTGCCTGGCCAACTTTTTTCTTGGTCAGGCTATGATGGCTATCCTCAAGAGCCACAGGAACTGGCTCACTGATGATGCCCTCAGACTCTTTCAATTCTTGGTCTGGGCATCTCTGACACTGGAATTTGAACATGCAGTCCTCCAGTGGACAGTAGCCGCCTTCCAGGCATGTTGTGCCATTCAGGGACTGCTCTGCAGCATTGAGGGCACGTGTTTAGTCCTTGAATGGTAATACTGCTTTCCCCTTCCTGGAGTACTGGCAGTGGTCTGAATGGGCTGTTGTACTAGCTGTTTCTGTTTTTTAGATTGTGAGGGCAGGGGTTGCAGGCTATAGCCTTCAGCTTTGTCTGTTTTACCTGAGTCTCTGCATGGGCAGTGCTTTTTTTATTTTTTGTTGGATTGTTACCCCCTTTTCCCCTTAATAAACTTTTATAAAAAGTTTAAAAAGTCTATCTGTCAGTCTGTCTTTTTTCAGAATGGCCACTGACAGGTGTGTTCCCTCTGAGCTCAGGTAGCTTGTGCCTGTTCTGTGAGCCTCTTCTTCTTCTTTTACTTTGTTTTTCCTCCCGCAGACAGTCTGATCCCTTTTTTACCATAGTCCACCATTGTACATTAATTTTATTACCCCTTTTCACCTTTTCCAAGCCCCTTCTCCTGCAGTAACCTACCCTCCACTATCCCTTCCCTCCCCACTTCCTCTGGTTTTATTTTGTGTCCCCTCCCCCGCAGCTGCTGATCTTTGCTTCTTTTCCCATCTCTTTCCTGCTTTCTCTTTCCTCTCTTTAGGTCCCTGGAGTGGTTCCCTTCACCCCCCAGAATCAGACTCACTGG
>NW_017729032.1:74530380-74532399 GCF_001723915.1 Gavialis gangeticus
CGCAGCTGCTGATCTTTGCTTCTTTTCCCATCTCTTTCCTGCTTTCTCTTTCCTCTCTTTGCTTACCTTAGTTTTCGGCTGTAGTACTTGTTTGTATGTTTTTCCAGCTTCTGTGCTCCCTGCTGGCTGGAGGGGTGCCCATTCTCCACCCGTCTGGTTCCTGGCAGGATTAACCCTTTTTTTGCTGGAATGGCTGAAGGCTGCTCCCAGTGGCCCACTGCTGGGGCTTCTGCCCCTTTGGATGAGAGTTTTGGTCTCTGGCTTCATGTCCCTCCCTCCATCAGAGTATAGGAGTGTGTCACTGCAGTGGGGGCACTTGCAGGCTGCAAAAACTTCCTTTATGCTGCCTGAGTGAATTCATTCCCCATAATATTTCTCAGCTTCCCTGTTTTTCTCTGTTGTTTTGTCTTTACCTGCCCCCCTTCCTATACACTTCACACATGGATGCTATGACCTTTGGTTCTCTAAGTACCAATGGCTTTAGAGACCCTGTGAAACAGTAAGGTTTCTTTGATTTCCTGCTCCAGAAAAAGCTGGATGTTGTCTTTCTGCAAGAAACACACATTGACACAGCTAATTAAGCTTACTGGCAAGCCACCTGGAGGGGCCATATGTTTCTGAGTCATGGCACCTCCTTCAGCACTAGGGTTGTGATCCTCTTGTCTCCACAGCTGATGCTTGACTTGACGGTAGCCCAAAAGGTTGTCCCTGGATCCTTGCTAACTGTTCGTATCTTTTTTGGGGTCACATTGCCACCTCCTAATTCAGACCTATGTGCCTACTGTTGGGCATGAATGTGACCCTGGCTGACTTTGAGACCTGGCTGACTTTATGCAGAGTGTAGCTGATGGTTAAGATCTTCTCCTGGGTGGGGACTTTAATTTTGCTGTCAATGAGTGGCTTGACCAAAACAGGCAAGAACCCCATCCATCCTCAGCCTGGCAGCTGTGGACAGCTTTAGAGTCAGTGGGTCTCATTGACATCTGGCACCATTTCCACACTGACATAAGGCCGTATACTTGGCTGAAAATGACCACTGGTAGGATTGCCCTGGCACGCCTTGACTGCTTGTACATCACCAAGCATTGCCTGCCAGTCTTGCATGGTAGCTGCATTATTCTGTCCAAACTCTTGGATCACATTCCGTGGACAGCAACCCGAGTGATAGATCTAGCACTTTATTGACTCCTCCCATATCTCCTGACAGTGATGCTGGGGTTTGTTTTGACATGCTCCCCAAGAAGCCCATGTACAAGTGGTTCATGTCTGCCACGTTTGTGTCCTTGCCACTTGTCCTGACATGACATGAGGGTGGCATCTAGTAGCACCAGCATTTGCACCGGCTTGCCCCATGTGGTGCACACTTTTTAAACTACCCATTGCCAAACAGACCAGAGATCTCCAGTAGTGATTGCTGCATGGGATACTGCCCACCAGCACTCTCATCTGCTACATGGATCTGGCTGTGTTGGAAGCCTGTCCCTCTTGCCTGAGGGAGGTAGAAGAGGATTTATTCCATGCTTTTTGCGGGTGCCCCCAGCTTCCACTGTCCTTTGCTGCCCCTGGCACCTTATTTGAGGCACTGGACTTGGACCTCTTGGAGACTACCTATTTGTTTTCTTTTCCATGCTGGGTGACTGAGGGGGGTTTCATCTACCTGGCCAACTTTCTGCTTTGTCAGGCCAAGATGGGCACCCTCAAATGCTGAAGGAATTGGCTTGCTGGGGCCAGTTCTGATAATGCCCTGTGATTCTTTCATTCTTGGTCCTGGTGCACCTGTCACTGGAATTTGAACATGTGGTCCTCCAGTAGACAGTACCCACCTTCCAGGCATGCCTGGCCATTCAGCATTGAGGGTGGCCTTTTCATCCTCACGCTGTGACACTCCTCCCCCCCCCCTCACCCAGAAAAAAAAATCAGCCCCCCAAAATTGGGGAGCCTGTATTTAGTGATTTTTCTCACCCAGCAAAAGCAGCCTGCTTTCATTCCTGCTTCACAATGAAGCAACTGCTGCATTAT
>NW_017729032.1:74537399-74544930 GCF_001723915.1 Gavialis gangeticus
CCCCCCGCCAACCTTCCTAGGAAACTAGAAAGTGCCTTAGAAGCTTGATGTAGTACTGGATGTTTTTGTTTTAAGGTGTTATGGCAGACCTTATGGGGCAGGATACAACCCCAGGCTGTGTCTTTTCTACCTGGGAACCTGTGTGGACCATCCTTTGTTGTACTGTCATCCCTTTCTTCCCCTAATACATTTTTATAAAAAGTTTAAAAAGAGTTGTTTGCTTCTTTTTATAAATTTATTATAAAAATATTAAAAACAAAAGACAAAAAGCACAAAAATATTTTGCCCTCCTGGGGCTGACAGTGACAGAGAAAGAAAGACTTCATATTCTTGAAAGCTAAAAAAGAGATGGTTTTCATTGGGGATTAATTGTCCCAGGCTGTGACTTCCATTGAAACAGGTTCAGGAACAGTTGTTTACACAGGAAGCTTAAATGGAAATTAACTCAAAAAGGTCACAGTTGTCCTAGACCAAAATGTTAATTTGAATAATTTACAGGTACTTAAATTGGGACAGTGGGCTTGTCTGTCTGTAGGATTCCAGGCACAGACAGAGGGAGAAAAAAATTGTGGGGGGAGGGGAGGATGAGCATGTGCACACACACACCTGGCAGGAAAATCTGTGGGGAAAGGGGCAGCAGGAGTGGAAAGGGCTGTGGCAGGTGGAAGGAAGTGACCCGAGCCATGCCCAGGACTGGGATTGGGCCAGGGCCCATTGCGCTTGTGTGGCCACCCCTTCCCCCATGTCCAGGGTTGTTGCCCAGCACTGGTGCCCCCCATCCCAATGAATCCGCTGCTCCCCAACCCCACACTGGCTCTGACTTTGTCCCTGCACTGGCCCCAGCTCTGCACCACCCAAGGGGCCTAGAGATGGGGGCCGGAGCAGGGTCAGCCTCAGTTGTGTCACCGCACCAGAGGGGACGGAGCCGCCAGAACCCCTACACCCATCCTGCCCAGAGTTGCTTTTGCTCTCTGGGAGGTGTGGGGAGGGGGTGGAGGCTGCCGCTGCTGCACTAAGGTGCATCTGCACTAAGGTGCAGTAGTACTGATTATGGTGCATTAAGTTAGTACCTGTCATTACAGGTACTAAACTTAAAAAGCTGTAATTACAGCACATTTATGAATGTGTATATGCACGCACTGGCTTTTAGCTGAAGAGAAGCTAAATCTAGGATCAGGAAGAGGAAGGAGCCTAGTGCCCCTAACAATTTTTGACCAACGCGTTCTCAATAGTGGTGATATGAGGGGAGTGGAAGAAATGAGGATGGTGTTGGGGAAATGCATGTAGGTAGCTATTGTTTTGTCTCAATCTACATATTTTTATATATTCCTTATGCTAGCTAAGTAAAATGTAATTTGGGGGCAAAAGGGATGAGCCCCTACAAAGTCTCTATGTCTTTTTGCTTCAATTGTTGTGTGTTTCTAAAATGTGAGCAGTAAACAGGTGTAGCAGGGCACTAAGTTGCCTGCTACTGGTAGACAGTAAAATGGGCTCAGCTGCCAGTCACCAGGGCAGCACGGGTGTGGGTTGCCATCACAACTGGTCCGGTCAGCTGACCGGAAGGGGGCGGGGCCTGGCCTATATAAACAGCCAGGCTGAGGCCAGAGTTCAGTTCCCCTCTGGCAGCCAAGGAAGGTTGAGCTCTGCTGGAGCAAGCTGGGCAGGCATAGCAGAGAAGCCTGATGGCCTGAGTTTGTGGTATGATGATACTGGGTGGAGAAAACCCTGATGGGGATATGCATGGAGGATAGCCAGGTTGGCTGGGAATTTTCATTATAGCCAGGGGCTTTGTATTTTCTGTTTTGTTGTTGTATAACACCGGAGGACTGGGCGAGGCTGTAGGAGTGGAGGAGGCCCTATGGGAGCTCCCCAGTAGTGGGGGGGGTTCCTGGCAGTGGAGAGGGCACTGTGTTTTGGGGTGTCCTGACCCTGGCCCCAGTGTAGGCAGCATCGGGAGGAGCCCAGTGTGGGCGCAGACAAGAAGCCCCAGTGGGGCATGAGACCCAGGAAGGGGCTCTGGGGGTCAGGTAAGGCTGAGGCTGCCTGAGCCCCAATTGTGGGAAGCCTCAGTGGGTTGTAGGACCCAGAAAGGGGGTCTGGGGGCCAGGTAAGGCTGAGGCTGCCTGAGCCCCAATTGTGGGAAGCCCCAGTGGGGTGTAGGACCCAGAAAGGGGGTCTGGGGGCCAGGCACGGCTAAGGCCACCTGAGCTTCAAATGTGGGGAGCGCGAGGGAGAGCCCCAGGGAGGGCATGAGCGGAGCCCCAGGGAGGACTGCTAAGAGAGCTCGGAGGGTGTCCGCAAGAGCGCAGGCAACAAGAATAGACTAGACAATGGCCAGGACAGCTGAGAGGCTTGGGCCGTGGTATAAGGGGTGGTAGGAGCCACGCATAGCCCATGAGGCTGGGTGCACCAAGTTAACCTATACAGAATAGGGGCCAGGAGAAATAAGAGCACCATGTCCAAGGCGACATAAGGCAGCCTCCCTTACAATACTCGTGTCATCAAAGACGTGGCAGGCGAGAACAAGGGTGCTTGATGGACAGCTTGGTATGGTAGGGGGCGCCAGGAGAGATCGCGGCTGCTCCTGGGTCCCCGCCCTGTGACAACAGGAATGCTCAAAAAGTTAGAGAAATGATGTGCTGAGATTCTAGGGGCTCAGCAGTGGTACAAAGGACATAATACTTACAAGTTGTTGTTGGCTTAGAAACAGTATTTAAAGGCCTGTTTTTTGGGGAATTGGCTTATAGGTATAGATATATGTATTATAAGGGTTCAAGATGGGCAGTGGGGTTTACCTGGATTTCTAAAGAGCCTGGGTCTCACACAGAGTCCCATATAGCCCTGGAAGTCTGTCTAGCACAACAAGGCCAATTGATGGACACAGCTTGAGAATTGAGGGGGGCATCCCATAACATCAGATCACAGCCTTCAAGGCAGACAAAAAGGACACAGCCTGAGAACTGAGGAAGTATGTACTATATTGTCCCATAACATGAGATAAGTGATACCAGCTACAAGGCCCCAGAGAAGTGTGTGGGGGGTGGGGAAGCTGATTCCTGGTTTGGGGGGAACAGACCAAATTAGGAGAAGGCCCAGAAGGCTACATGGACATGTGATCACAGAGAGACAACCAGTCACAGACAGCCATGGACGAAGAGTCATCAGGAGTCATCAAGGGGGAAGGAGAATGCAAAAGCAAAGATTTGAGATTAACAAAGGGTCCCTCCCTGTCCCTCCTTCTCTTCCTTGAGAAGGGTCACCATGGACCAAGGGCATACCAACAGCTTGTCTCATGCACCCCACTGGAGGGGGACTATGGGCCTTGGCATCCCACCTCCAGATTGCTGACACCTAAGAGAAGAGTGTCTGAGGGGAGCCTGCATCCTGACCAGATGTAGTTTGACTCTGATGACAGCCCTAGGATTGGTAGATATAGAATTATTTGATTGTTTGCATTGTTGCATTTTTGTTATCACTCTGTATCAATAAACTCTCCTATTATCAACTGGCAGGTGTTGCGGTCAATCAGAGAGTTGTGCTTGCCTGGAACAAAGGTATAGGGGCTGTGTCCAAATCCAGTGCCAACAGTTGTAAGACTATTCCTGTGAAAGTATAATAGAGATTCTATGCCAGCCAAGTACTGGTGTGGCTTCTCACTAAAACCAGGGTAGACTTAAGAACACAGACATATACATCTGGATCTAAATACAGCAGTCTAATGAGTGTTGATCAGTGACAACTCTACCAGGACTGTGTGACCCAAACTAATCGTGGAAAGAACAGGCAAATACCCAGCCTACAAGTCTGAAAAGGTTTTTTACACTGAAGAAGCACCAGGTAGTCTATGAATTCTACTATGGACTTTATTAGTGCTATTGATCTAACATTGGAGGTCTTCAGTTACTAATGTACAGTGGCATTGAAAAGCAATTAAATAGATAGCGCTATGAATCATTACTTTAAGGACCTTGTCAGGCCTTACACTGTAAATTGAACAAATGTTAATCATCTTAACTTAGTGCAGCAGTCACACTCAAAGCCAAACAAAACTCCTGTCTCTAACTGTCCCTGACCTCCAAAACTGTGACTTGCCATTAGATGTTTTGTGAGCAGGGGTAGGACTAGGAGCTAGGGATAGGATAGACTCACTGTTCCTGCTGCTCCTGTGTGGAGCCAGGTTTGGACACTTTTGGGACTGGGGCTTGTCTACCTCAGAAGCATGCTCGGAGCATGGCTCTTATCTGTGTGACTTCTGCCAGGCCCACAACAGCATTTGTGTAGGCAAAATGCACACAGGTAAGAGCCATACTCCGAGCGTGCTTCTAAGGTAGACTGTGGGAGACTGTGGCAGAAAGTGTGGGCACATCTATAGGGTCTTTCTGGTGACTTCCTTGTGCCAGCAAGGAAGCCTCCTTGATCCTTGTGGAAGCAGAGAAAGCTGGTCCATGTGGGGTTGAATGGTGGGACCTCCTGCCACCATTTGCATGGTGGCATTCTCCAATAATAAAAACAACTGAATGTCCAAATACAAAGATATAAATAATGGCAGATTTCACGGCTGTTTCACATGCAGAGCCATGATGTGTGGCTTGAAGAACAGAGAGTTCATAGACTTTTCTATGCAATTCTAGAGGGGCTTGATTGCCAAAATTCATGTCCAAATGGTGGTGGGAGGCACCATGGCCTCCTGAGATGCTGGAGGGCTTCAGCTTGGGCAGAAAAGCTGTGGGCAGTAGCCACAAGTTAATGGAATAGAAAGAAAATTAGGTGTATTAGAAATAATCCTGCCCTGGAATGATGTAACGTTACAATGAATAAGGAATGCTTTAAGACACTTAAAAGATGTTAAAGTACAGCCATCCATGGGTTATGAGCTCTAGGAGCCACCTAAAGTTACCATGCAACAAGGCTATAACTTGTATTTCCACTACCAGTGAATTACAATGGAACCTTGAATAGGTTCCTTCTTGCCTCTGCATGGCGGTGTGTCCATCTATTAAACCGAGGAATTGATGGCTTGGTCACCTCTGTTGAATTATTTCAAAACCTAATTGATAGTAACTAGTAGTACTCGTATGTAGACCTGGTCATAGAGAGGAATTTCTATTTTTAAGAATATTTTTCTTTTCTTTTCTTTTTCTTTTCTTTTGAAAACTTGTTTCTGTCTGAATTTCTTCTGAACTGGAAAAGGGTGTTTGTTTACTGTGGCTCTATGGGATTAAAAGTATAGTCAGTTTTAGCCCCATATCAACAATTGGCATTTTCACTGAACAACTGTGGTGGACTTCTGGGGTGGCCAGGCAGATTGAACCTGCCAGGAATCCATACTGGACTTTTTTGCAATGCTGTCTTAGATTCAGCAGATGTTTGTCAAATCTGAAGTATTTTGGAGGGTAGGAGTGAGAGAGAGAGGGTATCTCAGGCTCAGTTAAACTTTTGTTTCATCACAAAATAGAATTCTGGTGCTAAATCTAAGCTGAATACAAACTTTGTAGCCTAAGTCCATCTCTATTTCCCCCACTCTGTCTGTGTGTCTTTTTCTCTCTCTCTCTCACACTCTTTTAAGAGAATCTGAGGAAACAAGGCAGGAAACTCTTCAGGCTTTAATTATAAAGTCAATGGTGAAATCGCCAGGGAGAAGAGTAAAACTCGATTATGCTGTCATTGTTCTGGACTCACATTTTTTCCTCCTGATTAGTTCCACTCTCTGATAATAAAAACAATTGAATGTCCAAATACAAAGATATAAATATTGGCAGCTTTCATGACTGTTTCACATGCAGAGCCATGACAGGTGGCTTGAAGAACAGTGAGTTCATAGACTTTTCTATTCAATCCTAGAGGGGCTTGATTGCCAAAATTCATGTCTCTGCCAAAGGAGTCGATGCAGCTATCATATTTTTGATCTTCAGTTCCCTGGCATCCTGCTCCCACATTACCCTCAGCAGTATTTCTCTCCCCAATGAATTTGCACTTCCCCAGTGCTTGTATACATAGACTCAGGTTTTCTTTTTATTTTATTGGTTTACTGAGCCCACTACAAGGAGTCATGCCCTTGGGAGGATATATATATATCATAGACTCATGTTTTGCTCTCAAAGACCTGAAGTCAAAATAAAAAAAATAAAAAAATAATAAAATTATGTATATCTATAGATATATATCTATATCTATCTATATATAGATAGATAGATATAGATATCTATCTATATATAGATATCTATATATATATAGATATATATCTATAGATAGATATCTATATATATATAGATAGATATCTATATAATTTTATTATTTTTTTATTTTGACTTCAGGTCTTTGAGAGCAAAACATGAGTCTATCATATTGAAGGAGGTCTGCTGGCCTATGTCTTTTTTTTTCTTGCTTGCTTGCTTGCTTGCTTGCTTTATCAGGGACACTGAAAGGGGTGTGTTTGTAATGTACAGCCATTTGGCACAAAGCTCACTGCAATTTTACTCTAAACTTTGTTAAATAATAATAAAAAAAATCAAGGGAGTGGTGAAAGGAAAGAAAAATCTCTATGGATTTAGAATTTCTATTGTATTTGTGTGGCGTATGGCAATTACATTTTGCTTTCATATTCTAATAGGAATGAAAGCATGGTAATACTTTATCTGTTATCCCATATTACAGTAGTCTCAAAAACAGAAAACCTGATTTACAAAGCCAAAAGCTTTTAAAAATCAATACATTCAAGTAAATTCCCTTTGTCTATCATGTAATTTGTGGTTATGGACAAATCCTTTTTGGTTTAATCCAAACCTCTTTGAATTTAGGAGCTCAGGAAGAAATGTATTTGAGCTCAACACTGTGAGTCAAAAGATTGTCCACATTAACATAAGGAATATAAATACAAATGCTGCAGGATTTGTATTAAACATTAAAAAGCCCTGAGCATCTATTCAGCTGTAAAGAATAGATGTACTGTACCTGCCAGACATATGGCATTGATGAGAGCTGCATCTCGAGTCATGTCACAGGCTAATGTTTGGACAGCATAGAGGGGAAGGATTACAGACCCACTGGAGATTACAGACATGTCAGCTTTGTTCTCTTTAACCTCACAGCAACCTCATAAACTGTAGGAAAATAAGGTTAATAATTTTGAATGGTTGGGATCATAAACATTTAATATATAAAGGGCACTTGTGATTTTCTTGAGTAAATTCTTAATGTGCCAGCTTTTATGATCTAAATCTAATCCTTTGCACCTTACTCAAGGCACTGATGGGGTTTAAAATTCTTTTGTTTTTCCAGTTGAGGGATCTATCTGAGCCTTCCTGCAGCACTCAATGAACACAGATGCGTTCTGGGCAAGGAATACATGTCCAAAGAGGAACATACTGCCATGGTCCTCAGCTCAGTTTTCTTCCTCTGAGGACTATAGCTTCCTGGGTTCAAGTGCTTATATAAACTACACCAGGTTGATTCATGGCACACCTGCAGAAAATTATAATCTATATACTTAAGTCCCACCCTGTTCCCATTGCTGAATAGATCTCAGTGCAGA
>NW_017729032.1:74549930-74558487 GCF_001723915.1 Gavialis gangeticus
GTTTGCCCAGTTGAGGGATCTATCTGAGCCTTCCTGCAGCACTCAATGAACACAGATGCGTTCTGGGCAAGGAATACATGTCCAAAGAGGAACATACTGCCATGGTCCTCAGCTCAGTTTTCTTCCTCTGAGGACTATAGCTTCCTGGGTTCAAGTGCTTATATAAACTACACCAGGTTGATTCATGGCACACCTGCAGAAAATTATAATCTATATACTTAAGTCCCACCCTGTTCCCATTGCTGAATAGATCTCAGTGCAGAACCCATTTTGGATCATTGTCTTTCTTTCTGTGTGTGTGTTATTAAGTGACAGCATGGCAGGTATGAACTATTGCATAGAGTTGTGAAGAAACTCACAGAATTAAGGCAAACTTTGAAGAAAAAACAAGACATTCTTCTCAGTCACAAGTCCTACTGAAAGTTGAATAAAAGCTGTTAGACTTGATCTCTGCTATTTGGTTTTATAAGACTATTGTCATACATTTCCTTTATCACAAGTACTGAACTATTACCAGTGTTAAGCAAAAAGGTTGAGGGGCAGAAATCTTTGATAATGTCCACTACAATTATTTGAATTAACAAAAGATCAACATTTTACATTTAAATGGGTCTTTTTCTGAAAATGTTGGTGAGGGTTCTATAGCCACTACTGAATTTCCAATAATAGTGATATTTCATAAGAGTTAAAACAACACTCCAACTCTACAACAATAGATGATAATATTGAGCTTGCTATTTTAAATGCAAGACTGAGGATTTTTGCTGCCATAAAAAAGTTTGAATTGACTTTGAAATACTTTTTTTTTTTAAATTTTTACTATCAGGTTCCAAAGGGTAAGAACAAATTCAAGCTGTTATTAATGCTTTCAATACAATGCCGAGCTATTTTACAGTTATTCACCATACATCCAGGATTGCTAATCAGGAAAAAACACTAGATTTAATGACAAAAAGTTAGCATTTGGCTGTCACTTGTTTAGAACATATAGCAAAAACTCAGTCAGGGACTGATGAAGCCTGAGCTGGGCATTCCTCAGAGATCAAGAAAAATTAATTTGTGGGCACATTTTATTTTACGATGGCAAAAATTACTGTTGTGTCAGAAGTCTCTTACTTTTCAAGCAGAGATGATAATTCTTTGTGATTGGAAGAAATTACAAGGGGAAAAATGCATGACAGTTAAATTAGGCACCAGAATACCATAAATCATAGACTATGGAGTCTAATTCCAATTTCAGCTGAGAAAGTTCTGAAGCAATTCAACAAAATACCTGTATTGGTCATAAAACTGAAAGCCTTCATCTCTATCTGTACAAGAAATATGTTTAATGTCCTTTTTCATGTGATGGGTTGGTAACTTCTCTGCATATTGCTATGTTAAAGCCAAAAGATAAAAAGTGGCTTCAGCTCCTCCCTTCTTGTGGTCAGTAGAGCAGAGACATAAATTCAAGGACTGAGGTGAAAACTGTTCACTGCATTAGTTCCTTCCACCACTGAATCCCAAGCTATTCAACCTACAATATAAAATATTGCTCATCAAGAGTCTTAAATTGTGTCTCCTCTAAAAAAATCCATCTAAAAATAAAATAAAAAATGAGTGCAAGGGTAAACAAAGTTCCTTGGAGATTCCACAGGCAACTTATTTGAATGACATATATTAAAAATTGTTATTTAAATCTGTGGAGAGTCATTAAAGCAAAGTTATAGGTGCACCTATCCATTCTGAATGTATTACTACTTTTCTTTTGTTTCAGAGAGATTTCATGATTTCCATCCTACAGTCACACATTTTAATATTCTCAGATCAAGAACAGCAGCTCACTAACTAAGGAGAATTAAAAACAGTAAGAGTTGTATCTCACTCTAACCTCTCAGGTCAGACCAGCAACTCAGCAATTTTCTGCTTTCTCTGCTTCTGCTACAGGTTTTCCCAGTTTGGATCCAATCCTCCTAAAAATGGAGGCACACAGGTCAAGTCTACCTGGTGACAGCAACCTTTATCTCCAGGCTGCTTCTATGCAGTGAAACTGCTCTGTGCATCTCTGTTTTCAAGAGGGAGTTTGGAACTGAACTGGGAAGAGCTCCAGTAGAAACAGTGTGCCTGCTCCTGTCATTTAAGGCACACAAGGGCTCCTTCATCCTGCAGCCACTTCTCAGTCAGGTTCTAACGTGCCTTGTGAAAACAGATGCATGCAGGACAGTTCCATCTGACCCATATGCCTCTGTTTTCAGGAGACACTGTGGACAGTTGAACCAGGAAGGGCAGTGACAAGAGCACACATTCCTGCCATAGCCACTTCCCAATCTGGCTCTGTAGGAGGTACGTGGCATCGCAATGGTGGCTATACGTTGAATATAATTATACTTATTCCTTCAATTTTTAACCTAGGTGATACCCAAGTTTGTGTCCTCTTCTCCAAATGAAGGGAAGGGTTGCAGGGTAGGTGCACTACAGGTGTTGAAACTTCTGGCTGCATGCAGTTTCCCTCCTTCTCCTATAGGAAGGAGGGAAACAGGATTACTTTAACTATGTAAAAATGTAATAAGATACAAAAGTTATAAAATTAATGTATACACCTATATATATATAACATACAGAAACTATAGTCAGAATATTTACATATCTATGCAAAATGTATGAACAGGAGAGGAATCCAAAGGGCCAAATATTTGTCTCATTAAGGCATACAAATTTATACTTTAATGGATTACCAAATTACTAAACATGAGGCACAAGCTCACAAAATACAAGGCAAAGGGTTCACAAAATATAAGGTGTAAAGGCCAGGGAAATAAATACACAATAACAATGCCACAGAAGAAGGAGTGGCCCTGGATGAGAGGGGAGTAGGAAGGCCACAGATACTGCAGTTGCCCGTTTAACCAACTTAAATATTGCTCTTCATGGGGGGAAAGACTCTCCTCCCACAACTCTTTGAGGCCTGTCAGGGCCACTCTCATTCCTACAGTGGGGTGTCTCCTCCATCAGAAGGGGGGTCCTCAGTTGCTCAAGGGCTCTCCAGTGTCTTGTGCACCATTATATGCACAATTGGCCCTGCCTTGTGCCAGGGGTTGGGGACCCAAGCTGCCTTGTGTGGTGCACAGAGGGTCTGAGAGGGACTGAGACCTTGGGGGCTGTGTGAGGCAGCTTGAGTCTCCAACTCCTGGCTGTGCACCGTGTGCCTCGCCTTACGCCAGAGCTGGGGACCCAAATTGCTTCATGCAGTGCCAAGGTCTTGGTCCACTCTCAGGCCCTCTGTGCACTGGCTGTGCACCAACTGCCTGGCCTGATGCCAGGGGTTTGGAGACTCGAGCTGTCATGCACAGCTCCCAGCGTCTTGGTCCCTCTCAGACCCTCCATGCACTGGCTGTGAACCGACTGCCTGGCCTCATGCCAGGGGTTGGAGACCTGAGCCACCTCAGGCAGCTCCCAGGGTCTCGGTCCCTCTCAGACCCTCCATGGACTGGCCATGCACTGCTCACTGCACTCCCTCATAGAGAGGCTGGCAGACATGTCTGCCTTGTCACTCCCTACCCAAGAAGGAGGCTTCAGGCTCTTCTGGGGCAACAGATCCACCCTACTGGCCAACTTTACCAGCTCTTCTTCACCCTCTTCTCTGTCCATTGGTGCAGCTGCCCATGTGCTGGGCATGCTGCTCTTTTATTTCCTTAGGGGGCTCTGCCCCCAGATTGCAAATGGACCAATCTGAGAAAGAGGGGATTAGTTCCCTCTCAGGTCTGGCTCTTCGCCTTGCCCCTGGGTAGGGATGGTGCAAGCCTCTCCCCTGCCATAACCTGATTGGTAGGAATGCACCACTAATCACTCGAAGCCCTCCTGAGCTGGCAAGCCTACATTAAATGGGGTGTTGCTAAATTTTGAAAAATTTTGGAGGAGTGCCTTGAGTCTAAAAAGCCTGAAAACCACTGGTCTAAAAATTATATTGATGCCAGAGCAAATCTAGATTGCAATCTGGGTTTGAAGTTATTTTGATCTGTTGCATCATACTTTAGAATGCTGTTGAAGCATGATAAAACCTACAAGTCAGGTATGCAGGTAATTCAGCTAATTTTCACTTGGTTTAAGTTTCTTTTTGCCTCATTTCTATTGTCCCTGCCCAATACATTTATGAGAAAGCAAGAGCTGCACTTAAAATGCAAACCCAAGTGTAGCAGGGCACTAAGGTGCCTGCTACTGGAGGTAGTGTTATGAGCTCAGCTTCCAATCACCAGGGCAGCGCAGATGCGGGTTGCCGTGACATCCGGTCTGGTCAGCTGACCAGAAGGGGGCAGGGCCTGGCCTTTATAAACAGCATAGGCCAAGGCCAGAGCCAATCCCCCTCTGGCCGCCAAGGAGGTAGGAGATCGAGAAAACCCTGATGGGGCTGTATGTGGAAGCAAGCCAGGTTGGCTGGGAATTTATGTTATAGCCCAGGGGTTTTGTGTTTTCTGTTTTGGGTTGTTGTTACACCGGAGGATTGGGCGAGGCTGTAGGGGTGAAGGAGGCCTCAACAGGAGCTCCCTAGTAAGGTGGGGGTGCTCCGAGTGCCAGGGAGGGCGCTGCTGGGGGCCAGGTAAGGCTGAGGCCGCCTGAGCCCCAATTGGGAGAAGCCCCAGTGGGGGTGTGAGACCCAGGAAAGGGGTCTGGGGGCCAGGTAAGGCTGAGGCTGCCTGAGCCCCAATTGGGAGAAGCCCAGTGGGTGTAGGACACAAGGAAGGGGTCTGGGGCCAGGTAAGGCCAAGGCCGCCTGAGCCCCGAGCGCGAGAAGCACGAGCAAGGCCCGAGTGCAGGCAGAGAGCACAAGAAGCGCGAGGCATAGGCCCCAGTTGGGGGTGAGAGCACGGGGAGTGCGAGACAGGCCCCAGCTGGGGCAAGAGTGTGAGCACGGAGGGATAGGCCCCAGGAGGGGGCGAGCGCGTCGAGAAGCCCCAGGAGGGGGCGAGCGCATCGAGAAGCGCGAGTAGGTGGGGCATGAGAAGTGCGAGCATCAGAGGCACCATGCCAGGGAGGGAGAAAGGCAGCCTCCTTTCAATGAACCAAACATCAAAGACGAGGCGGGTGAGTGATCGAGGGTGCATTAGGAAACCTAATCTGGCACTGTCGGGCAGGGGCGCGAGTGGAGGTCACGGCCCCCAGGTCCCGCCCTGTCACACCAAGCTTACCAGAAAGTTTATGAGCCAGTAACTCTGGGCTGAGATTTGAGCTTGTAACAAAACCTGAGAACACTTCAGTTTCTTTATTTGATTCTGGTGATGGGGTTGTGTTCTACATGGGGAGAGAAAGAAAAAAAGGGGAAAAATGTTTGATAAGTTACTAAAAATATAACAAAGCAAACAAACAAAACCCTTTGGCTGGTGAATCTACTCAGGGGGTAAAATGTTAGTAGTACCAGTGGATATTATTATATAGTAAGGGATAGGCATGGAAGGAAGCACTTTTGGAATGTACTCCAAAAAAAAGCACTGAAATCTATAAGCAAATATGAGAACATTCCTGAGTCTTTGTAAATATATATGAATTTAAAGGTCTTTCCTAAATAGTTGTACAGACAGAAATCTATCTCCTCAAAAATATGAAAAAGAAACCAAAAAAGTACAACATAGGTACAAGCAAGATAGCAAATGGAAACCAGGGTCACATACATGGTCTTTGCATCTTCCCTGGCCTGAAGTATCTACAAGAACAAGATTACAAGTCAGAGTACAGACCTCAGGGTATCATTGAACTCATATACTTCATCCTCACACACAACAACTTCTGTTTCAACAACCAACACTTCCTCCAGACCATGGGCACAGCTATGGACACCAAAATGACCCCACAAAATGCCAGCCTTTTCATGGCCCACCTAGAAGCTTATTCAAGAACTGTACCATCAAACCCTTACCATACCTGAGATAGATAGATGACATCTTCATCATTTGGACTGAAACCTTCCAGTCTCTGATTGATTTCCACCAAAAATTCAACAACCATCACCCCTCTGTCCTAGTATACTTAAATACTCTAACACGAGCATTTCCTTTTTGGACACCATGATCAATATCTAAGATGGTAAAATTCAAACCACCATATATAAGACAAGAATACCCAACTACCTGTGGGAGCACACTTCTCATAAAACAAGCACTCCCTCTCTGATTTCACAGTTGTAATCCTCAAAGGGAATTTACAAATCATTTTATAAATCTACTGGATACAAAAAATCATGGACTCAATATAGACATGGTTTTATGACACATTACAACCTGCCTGACATCTGGTTCACCAGGTACCTGCCTAACCTAACTTTTTACACATTTCTTCCCCACCCCTTCTTCCCTCCTTTCCCCTACTTTTCTGACCTTTGTCATCCTAATTTCCAGCTATTTCCTTTTTCACAGACAGCCACTTTTCCACCTTGTATTACTATCACTGTAGAGAAGGGGTGGTCAAAATGCGGCCCATGGGCCAGATGCAGCCCACCAGGCCATTCTACCTGGCCCACGGGGCCCCTAAAAAATTTAGAAAATTTATCTGCCTCTGGATGTCTGTCATGCAGCCATTGATGGCTTGCCAAAACTCAGTAAGTGGCCCTCTGCCTGAAATAATTGCCCACCCCTGCTGTAAAGTCTCCCTTATTCACCTTAGGCTTTTTTCAACCCTTGCTTTATGCCCCCCTCCCCTTCCCTGCTTTACCTTTTGTTTTCCTAATTTCTACCTATTTACATTCTCACTGACATCCTGTCACACTTTTAGCTTCTGTCATTCCTTGGAGTCTCAGAACAGCAGAGACTCCCTATCCCTGAAGAAGGGTGATTGCGCCCAAAAGCTTGCTAAGAACTTTTTTACCACCTACTCAGTTAGTCCAATAAAAGGTATCACATCTACTCAAAGAATCTTGCACTACTTTGTGAATAAGCATTTCCACCTATTTCAGATTAACTTCTCAGGAGAAAGATCATTTGAGGACTTGCCAGTATATGCTGTGTTTCTAAGGAAATCTTTCTAAACTGTATTTGGTTGTCATTTATTTGAGCAAACTATTGCTTCAAGGGAATCAGTATGGATGTAGATATGCATATTTTTTCAGTCAGGATTCCCAAACATTTAGGGAAATAGTAGATGTAGACTTTGAATCAGAACTTTCTAAAGCACTGAATGTTGGAAGCTACAATTAAAAAGAAGCAGAGAATGGAACATTCTGGATATGCTCTGTTTATACAGACCTGTAGTCAGACCGAGTAAATGGCATTTCTTGTGTTCTTATGAGTGTATGCCCAGTCGCCACTCTCAGGTTCTCCTGGACACATGCTCAGGTCTACTTAAGGGCCAGATTCAGGTTCTTGCAAAGTAGAAGCTCATGGGAAGGATTTATTTTTTTATTGGTAGTCCTGGGCTCACACACAGCCTAAATCACTGTGACACTTTACAATTTCTGTCCTGTATCCTGTCCTGCCTTGAGCAGAAGTGACGGAGACACAATCCCAGGTTAGATCTGGTCCATGGTGCTGTATTATCTACACTGATGTGTCCATAAATGTCCTGGTGGGAAATCAAAGGCAGTGTTAATTGCACAGCTTCTGGCCAGGACCCATAGGCTGACTCCACACTACTCATCCAGCTCCATTAATGCATTGGGCACCACTGGTGTACAGCCTAAGCAAGTGTAATTGTCATTGGGTTCATCTACATGTGAAATTAGTGTGATGAAATAAACTCTGGAACTGTTTATGCCAAAGTAAACTGCTCCTGGTAGCAGCATCTACACATGAGCCCAGGACAGCAGCAATTTAAGCCACAGCAAAGCAGGCCTCCGGCTGGCTGGACTGACTGGGGGCAATTTACACCCCCAGTGCAATTAACACATGCATTTCAGTGCCGTAAAGTACTTTGCTGTAAGGTAGTAATAAGATGCTTTACTACACAGCAGACTAATTTGCTGCTCAGTAAAGCATCACTGCCTACATGTGCATGGCAATTAGGGCGCAGTAGACTAATTGACTGTGCTACTGGAGAGTCCCATCAGATACAACTGGTATCCATCAGGGCAGTAAATTACCGCACTTAAACACACATGTAGATGGTGACATTGGGATTAATTTACTCTGCTTCAAATTGAGCCGGAGTATATTCAGTTATATTAATTGCACGTATAGCTGTGCCAAGTGGGTGCATCTACACAAGATGCTATGGTGCAATAGCAATGAGTTACTACACTGTAGCTCATTGCTACTACGCACTAGCTTTGCTAGGTACTAACCATGCAACAACACTACTGTGCAGTACTAATGAGCAGGGATTCTGGTTTTCTCTCATTTTAAAAAATCTCCAATTTTTGGTTAAAAAAAAAGTAACCCCAAATCCACATTTTTCATGACTGAAATGAAACACTACTAATGTATATATGTATAATTGATGTGGTAAACATTAAAGAAAAATCTCTACAAAATTATCATAAAGAAGTAAAGCTTTTTAGCATGGCTGGCATCTGAAAAGGTTTAACAGAGATGACTTAAAGCAGTATGTCCTCTGGCTAAGTTAGCAGATTTTCTCTGATTAAAAAAACAAAATTGGT
>NW_017729032.1:74558684-74561156 GCF_001723915.1 Gavialis gangeticus
CACATTTCATATATTTCATTTTAATCATGGAAAAATGTGGATTGGGGATTCCTTTTTGTTAACCAAAAATTGTTTTTTTTTTAAATCAGAGAAAACCAGGATCCCTACTAATGAGCTACTGCACACTAACTCATTGCTCCTGTGCAGTAGCATTGGGAAAAAATTGTGTAGCAATGGTTCTGTGCAGTCATTTAGCACTTGCTTATGCAAGTAACTGTGCAGTAACAGCAATGCAGTCCACCACACATGTAGACATGGCCAGTTAGTACTATTGCAAATGATCCTATTCTAAATTGGTTTGGCTTTCCAAATCCAGAAGTAGCTTTATGATGTTCTGTTTCTTCTTTTGATGTGGCCCAAGTGAAATATTGGTGAGCTATACATTGATGTGAAGAAATTATTGAGGGACTGATTATTGACTCAAATAATTCCATCTGTGTTTAGATACACAAGTGTCTATGAGGGCTCCATTTCATGGAAGAAATGTCCACATTTTAGTCCAGCTCTTTAAAAGTTTTGTGTCTATATTCAGGATCTTCCCTTTATTCATATTAAAAGAAAAGTGTCCATTTGGAAGACATTATTTGTATTAGTCTGGAAAAATGGAGAAAAAAGCAGAGAGAGCAATCAGTAAAATGTCTTTGTCTTGCAAAATGGGTAAAATGAAAACACAAGTCCATGAGAAATGACTGTACCTCATATCTCACTCAATACATTAATAAAACATGCTGTGCTTAGATTGTGAGTCTTCATTGCATTGGAAAAGAGGACGGCTTAGATGGGTAAACTGTTCAATCTATGTCAGTTTTATTGACAGAAAACTTTATAAATGCTATTATATAAAACATGCATTTTGTAGTTTCTGCCACCCTTACTAACATTAAGCAGCATGCCAAACTTTTAGTAGTACCACTGATTTTTTTTAAGATACCAGAGTCTGGTTCAGTATGCAGTTGTTGAACTAGCATTTTCGTGCTGAAAATTCAAGCAAATTAATTATTCTAATATAAAAAAAGTTTTGTTAATTTCATGCCAAAAGTGCAATGGATAGTGATACTATCCAAAAGGTTTCTGATTATTTCTTTATTTTCTGTCTTGCAAAATCTATTGTGGCTGTATTTGCATTCTACATCCTTCTATTTGCATGAATTTCTGGGTCCAAATTATATTTATATAATTATAATGCCAGCTGAATCAAATCTGAAGACCTCTACATATTAGGCATCATATTTTGCAGCATTTATATGAAGAATTGATTTTTTCTATGCAGATCAGTGAATTAAAGGAATACATATCATTGTCTAGAAGCCCAGAAAGTATGCATTGCATTTTGAGCTATATTATCTGCTTCAGCAACTGTCATCATTACGCTTAGTTTTTCAGTCAGCATTGTCAGCTACTATGAAATGAGGATTAAGTTATCCAAACTAGAAAGCTGGAAAAAATAATTAAAGCTATTTTATATTAAATATAGGATGTAGTATTTAATTTGTGAAATGGTATATATTAGGGTTTTTTTCTAGATGCCTGCCATCTACTGTTTCCCTCGGGGGCTAAGAACAGAAATCACACATAAACCAATGCAAGTGATCAGAAACAAGTTCAAATCTGTAACACAACAGAAGTTCAGTGCACATAAACCACTTTCAAAATGGTCAAAACTGATTTAAGATAAACTTGGATGGATGCAGCATCAGACTTAACTGATTTAAGTTAAATTGGTTTATTGAACTTCTGTCCCAGATCCCCTCCAGATTCAAGTTCACTCACAGTCCCCCAGCATCCCAGGATGCTTTGCACCTGCCCCACAAGCTTTACCTCACAGGGTGTGTGGGCTAGCCTTGGCCTGCTCCAGCCAAGCAAGGAGATGTGGTCTAGTACCCCCTCCCCACTGCCTTCTGGTATAGGCCACTGCAGGTATGTAGCTGCATTTCTGAAAAGAAAAGTGAATGTCTGTTTACTTGCCTTATCAGGTCATTCTATGCAGCTTAGACTAACTGAAAAGATTGAATCGATTCAGCCTTGGGCCTTTTGACTCTCTGTACTTAGCCAGAGGACATTCTGCTTTAGGTCATCTCTGTTAAACTTTTTCAAATACCAGCCCTGCTGGAAAGCTTTACTTCTTTATAATAATTCTGTAGAGGTTTCTATTTTATGTGTACTACATCAATTATTAGTTTTCTTATGAAGCCTGCCAAAATAAATAATTCTGCTGAGGAAATATTCAGTTTTCCAGGAGGAAAGTAGTGGTCTTAATTTCGACCTCTCTTTTAAAGAAAATAAGGAATGCTTTTCCTATTACGAATACACTAAATAATAGTACTTTTGAAATTGTTGGTGAAATGATGATGAATGCTCTAACATTTAAGGATGACAGTTTTCACTGACAGTACAATCATAAGAAGTGATGAACAATTATCATGTCATGCTACCAATTCCCACTTATTTAATAGTATTTCCTGTTTAAGGCCC
>NW_017729032.1:74566156-74566566 GCF_001723915.1 Gavialis gangeticus
ACAAGATGCTATGGTGCAATAGCAATGAGTTACTACACTGTAGCTCATTGCTACTACGCACTAGCTTTGCTAGGTACTAACCATGCAACAACACTACTGTGCAGTACTAATGAGCAGGGATTCTGGTTTTCTCTCATTTTAAAAAATCTCCAATTTTTGGTTAAAAAAAAAGTAACCCCAAATCCACATTTTTCATGACTGAAATGAAACACTACTAATGTATATATGTATAATTGATGTGGTAAACATTAAAGAAAAATCTCTACAAAATTATCATAAAGAAGTAAAGCTTTTTAGCATGGCTGGCATCTGAAAAGGTTTAACAGAGATGACTTAAAGCAGTATGTCCTCTGGCTAAGTTAGCAGATTTTCTCTGATTAAAAAAACAAAATTGGTGAAAAAAAAAGGGA
>NW_017729032.1:74566917-74586963 GCF_001723915.1 Gavialis gangeticus
CATTTATATGAAGAATTGATTTTTTCTATGCAGATCAGTGAATTAAAGGAATACATATCATTGTCTAGAAGCCCAGAAAGTATGCATTGCATTTTGAGCTATATTATCTGCTTCAGCAACTGTCATCATTACGCTTAGTTTTTCAGTCAGCATTGTCAGCTACTATGAAATGAGGATTAAGTTATCCAAACTAGAAAGCTGGAAAAAATAATTAAAGCTATTTTATATTAAATATAGGATGTAGTATTTAATTTGTGAAATGGTATATATTAGGGTTTTTTTCTAGATGCCTGCCATCTACTGTTTCCCTCGGGGGCTAAGAACAGAAATCACACATAAACCAATGCAAGTGATCAGAAACAAGTTCAAATCTGTAACACAACAGAAGTTCAGTGCACATAAACCACTTTCAAAATGGTCAAAACTGATTTAAGATAAACTTGGATGGATGCAGCATCAGACTTAACTGATTTAAGTTAAATTGGTTTATTGAACTTCTGTCCCAGATCCCCTCCAGATTCAAGTTCACTCACAGTCCCCCAGCATCCCAGGATGCTTTGCACCTGCCCCACAAGCTTTACCTCACAGGGTGTGTGGGCTAGCCTTGGCCTGCTCCAGCCAAGCAAGGAGATGTGGTCTAGTACCCCCTCCCCACTGCCTTCTGGTATAGGCCACTGCAGGTATGTAGCTGCATTTCTGAAAAGAAAAGTGAATGTCTGTTTACTTGCCTTATCAGGTCATTCTATGCAGCTTAGACTAACTGAAAAGATTGAATCGATTCAGCCTTGGGCCTTTTGACTCTCTGTACTTAGCCAGAGGACATTCTGCTTTAGGTCATCTCTGTTAAACTTTTTCAAATACCAGCCCTGCTGGAAAGCTTTACTTCTTTATAATAATTCTGTAGAGGTTTCTATTTTATGTGTACTACATCAATTATTAGTTTTCTTATGAAGCCTGCCAAAATAAATAATTCTGCTGAGGAAATATTCAGTTTTCCAGGAGGAAAGTAGTGGTCTTAATTTCGACCTCTCTTTTAAAGAAAATAAGGAATGCTTTTCCTATTACGAATACACTAAATAATAGTACTTTTGAAATTGTTGGTGAAATGATGATGAATGCTCTAACATTTAAGGATGACAGTTTTCACTGACAGTACAATCATAAGAAGTGATGAACAATTATCATGTCATGCTACCAATTCCCACTTATTTAATAGTATTTCCTGTTTAAGGCCCAGATTCAGCAAAGTTATGCCTTGGACTCCTGAATACTCCAACTTACATCAGGGGAATCAGTAATGTGAACAATTTAAAAGTATGTCTTTTACTGAATCAGGGCCTAAAGCGATAGCTCACTAAATTAAGCTGTGAAGGCTCCATTTATGACTACCTTGACAGAGCATGCACACTCTTTCTAACTAAGAAACTACATATCCCACATCGCTATAATATCTGAGTGCCTAACATTTTTCCTATTCTTTGTTTTGCAGGTTTGGTTACTGACCTTCAAACTCACAATTCTACTACATCAAGACAGAAAGGCAGCAATAGTTCTGATAAAAAAAAAAAAGATTTAGAAATCAAAATCTTGAAAATACCTGTTGTTTACAATCTAACCCTGCAATGCCTAAACATCATTGCACCTTGATTTTTCTTTATTTTTTCTCTTCCCCAGAAACCTACCTTTTTTCTTTCTCTACATAAGAATAATCATCTCAGTTGCTTAGCTAGATCAGCACCTAACTTGCATCTAAGCCTTTCTGTGATTCAGTAACAAAACATTCCCTAGCCTACTGAGAAACTTGGCTTGGTAGATGTTCTCAGAGCCATGGCAGCCACATACTTTCTTTTAAAACACTGTTCCACCTTTTAAAATACTAGTCTAGTGGTTATACACTAGGATTTAGATGGTTAGGTTTAATTTTTTTCTCCAGCTGAGAGGATTCAAACAGATAGTTTGCACAAAGGGCTTATCCATGATTTTACAAAGGGGAACATAGGTCTGCAGAGGTCACTGGATCCCTCATTCCCAGCCTCCCCCCCACACTCACCAGGGTGGAGTGACTATGCCATGGGAGCAGCTTCAATGGTTTTAAATTATAAGACATGAAGAAAGTAAAAAGTCCACCCCAGCTTCTCCTTCTTCATCTGAGGTATGTTCCCTCTCATCTCCTTTACTCCCCTCCCCTGCCTCCCACTGCTCCAACTGTGCTGCCAAGGGGCTGTGCTCAGTTTGGGATTCCAGTTGTGGAGGTGGCAGGCAGGTGGGTTGGTTTCTTTCCCTGACTGATCCCTTTGGTGTTCTCTGAGCCTGGGAGCAAGAGCAAGGAGCGGGAACATGCCCACATGCTGCCACTGCCACTGCCACTGCCACTGCTGCTGTCTAGGGATGAGCCCAGCCCTTGCACAGCCTGGCTGAAGGGGTTGTGGAGCTTCCCTTGTCTTTTGGACAGTGGGGACAGCAGCATGCTCAGGCAGGGAAGGCTGGAATTGGAGGATTGGACCAAAAGAAATCTCATGAGTTTCAATAAGGAAAAGTGCAAAGTCTTGAACATAGGACAAAAAAATCCCACGTACCTGTACAGGCTGGAGACTGTTTGGCTAAGCAACATCTCTGCAGAAAAGGAACTAGGGGTTACAGTGGACAATAAGATGAATATGAGCCAACAGTGTGCCCTTGTTGCCAAGAAGGCTAGCAGTGTACTGGGTTATATTAGTGGGAGGGTTGCCAGCAGATCAAGGGAACTGATTCTTCCTTTCCATTCATCACTAGAGAGGTCACATCTGGAGTACTCTGCCCAGTTCTAGGCCCCTGCTAAAGAAAAGATGTGGACAAACTGGAGAGAGTCCAGCAGAGAGCACCAAAAATGGTTAGGAGTCTGGGGCACATGATTTATGAAGAATGGGCGAAGGAACTGGAGTTATTTAGTCTAGCGAAGAGAAGACTTGTGGGCTTGTGGGAAGTGAGTGTGCATGTGTATGTGTGTGTGTGTGTGGGGATTTAAAAGCAGCCTTTAACTACCTGAAGGGGGGTTGGAAAGAGGACGGAGCTAGACTGTTATCAGTGGTGCCACATGACAGAGCAAGGAACAATGGTCTCAAGTTGCAGCAAGGGAAGTGTAGGTTAGATATTAGGAAAAATGTTCTGCCTTGGAACAGGGCACCTAGACAGGTTGTGAAATTTCCATCCTGGAAATTATTAAGACCTGGCTAAACAAAGCCTTGGCTGGGATTATCTATTTGGGGATGGTCCTGCTTTGAGCACAGGGTTGGACTAGATGACCTCCTGAGTACCTTCCAACCCTAATTTTCTATGATTCTATTAATGGGAAGGGAGGAGATGGGGAGAGGTGGGGCATGCCTAGAAGCAAAGTGGGGAAAGATAGCGTGGGGATTTTTACCTTCTTTAGGTCTTAAAGTCCCTGACTCCTGCTGCCCATTCAGAAAAGGGGTATGGCCATGCCTGCAACCCCACTGAATCCACCCAATTCCCATTTTGGATTCCATTCTAAGGCATCTTTTTCAGGAACTGAGGAGAGAATGATACTTCTTATAAGAGTAATCTCGATTCCACTTTATGTTCCAGGCACCTAAAAGATGGGCATGGTGGGTATCCTTACATGTGCTCTAGAGCTCTTGGGAGATGCTCTAGTTAAAATGCCCACAGCTTCTCATGTATTCAGCAACACGCTTCAAAATGGCAGCAGAACATTTTAACTAAAGCTCATTCAATGAGTGGGACACTGAATATACAAGATGCTGCAGGTGTTTTAATAGAGAAGCTTCCGAGAACCTCTCTCACTAAAATGCCACCACCACCACCCCCACCACCCCACCATCCTGGAGCACATGTAAAGTCACCCAGTATGCTCATCTTTTAGGTGCCTGGAACATAGAGTTCATGCTAATAAGAAGTATTTTTCTCTCCTCGGTTCCTGAGGTAGTTTAGATGCCACAGAATGGGTTCCAAAATAAATGGTGTGCTGAGAGGGCAGCCACCAAGATGCCATGCATTAATTGTGTCTGCTTTGATGCATTTTTATTAGAACACATCAGAGCAGGTGTCAAGCATGTGCATAGGTGCCCAGTAATGCTAGACGTTGTGGCACCTAAATCCCTTTTTCAGAATTAGTCCAATATCTTGTCCAAAGTTATAGAAGTCTTTAGCATACTACAGAATTAAACCTTGTAGGTCCCAGCAACCTATCTAGTAGGACATCCATCCTCTCAAAAGATAATACTTACAGATATGGTAAATATATACTTATTTTAGATTCTGAGTTGAGAACTAAATGAACGATAACATACGTCATATAGGTGGGAACACTAACTTTCTTGTATTTCATGATCTGATCTTAAGATAAATTAGTTCAATTTGTTCGTGAAAATCTATTGCACCAAAATATGCCATATTTTAAACGTCTGACATTTTTAAAAAACAGCTGCATAGCTATCTCCTAACTTCAGAATATTTTAAACAAGTTTTAAGGTAAGCAGTAAAGGGGCATTTAAGTAGTATTGAAACTTGTATTAGTGTACAAGTAAAGAGTGTTGTCAAAGATTCAGATGAAAAATACTTCTAGCATGACAAGCTTTTTCTTAAGGGAGCACACTTATCAGTTAGGTTGCAACTTACAAGTTAAACTACCGTATATCACTATACCTTTCAACAGCGTTAGAAACCCTAGTGTTAACTCCCCTCTCAACTGCCAGCACACACTCTTGGATCTTCTCAGTGTGAAAGCAGTTGTATAAAATATGCTGCAGTAGAAGGTACGGCAAAGTAATATGAATCCATGTTATTCTTTCTTATGGTTATCACACTGTGACATCTCTACCTAAAGGATTTCTGATGCTTTTCTTTTCTTTTTTTTTAATCTAAGATGCTAGCTGCTGCTTTACTATCCTGTAGAAATACAGGGGAACGATGAAGTGAGAGATTCAAGCAGTGGCATAAATCAAAGCAAGGACTGTGTTTCTTGGTTTGTCGAAACAAAAAAACAAAAGAGAGAAAAAGAATGACCCCCCTCCCCCCAAATACTTCCCATTTCAGTACATCTATCCTGTGAGAACAAATAATGGTATTATTTTTCATAAAACTGAAACTGAACATTCTTGGTAAGTGTTGAGGTTTAATTCCTTCTCCTGTGGGAGTTGATTCAAACATCTTCTACTGCAATTTCTCTTCCATTAATGAACCACTGCATGCTGTGATATCAGTTTGCTCACTTTTAACAGGAATGAAAAACGTTATCTTTCATGTTGCTGTAAAATGTCTATCTGATTACAAATACTGAATAGATGTAAAAGGATAGTTGAAGGGAAAAACAGAACTTTATAACAGCCTAATTCAATATACCAGCATTTTTATCTAGATGTTTTAAATGACTTCAGGAAAGTGGATAAACCTCTTTATTACCATTTTACTAATAGGGATTTTTAGGAAATTAAGGTAGGAAGAAAGACCTTGATATAGTACCATTAATATCCAGTATATGGTGAAGCCCATACCTGTTAGATGTAGTACTTAATACTTGCTTAAATTCCAAACAATGAAGGGACTTAAGCACATATCTAAAATTCAGAGCATACAATTTAAGCATGTTTATGTGACTGACGATAATATGGAATACATAGGGTTAAAGACTAAAGGTCAGATCTAGGTTGGTCTCAGAGGTACCTATATTTAACCAACCCAGCACCTGAGATTGAGGCACTTCTGCTTGGGAGAACAATCCGATTTAACCAGATTTACATATCTAGTTTTCCTACATAGTCTGTGAGGGATTCTAGGCCCCTCCAAACACAATAAAATTTGCCCATACTTAGGTGGTTATACAGGAAATTGGATGAAGTTACTTCACCAAATATAATTCAGAAATGCCAGAGGCATCCAGAGGGGTCAGTAGGAAGCACTAAAGCACTAAGCTATGCCTGAACTTGCACCTTTTTCTGGAACACAGGTACCTGACTAAGGCTGAATATTAGGCATAACTGATCACTTGTAACCCAGTTTTTCTAGCCCTGCTATAATGATAGCTATCTGGCAATTGCAGTGATAGTGTTCATCTTTTGCCCTGTAGCTCAGAACACTTGTTCAGAAGTTGGGAGTTGTGGATTCTGGGTCCTTCCTATTCTGAAGGGATATAAATCTACATCTCAGTAAGGACCATGTCACCAGGACCTTGTCATCAGGCTATGAATTATTCTTGTTAAATCTTAGTTATATGATACCCTCAAATGCATGGGACATCAGAGAGATCAAATGGGAGAGTGCCTGTGTAGTCAGGTGGCTATGAGGGTATGTCCTGGGTTATAATCCCTGCTAGTTATTTTTAAGACCCCTCAGTCCTGAAATAGGTGGATTAAATAGATAACCTTTAGAAAAGCAGATATTCTTATAGATAGAACCTGGAAAAATGGGGAAAATTAAACTGAAGTACAGTAATTGTCTCTGCACAAAACCTAAAAGACCTTAGTTGTAGAGGTCTCTTCAGAATATTTCATTAAACATAGAATACTAGGGGAAAAAAGGAAATTTTCCCTGACAAAAAATATAGATTTCTACATTCTCTGAAATATTTTGTACTAAAAATAAATGTACAAGTTCTACTACTTTATGCATATTTTGGTGGCTTCTGAGCACAACCTTGCTTCCATCACTTGAACCTCTCTTATAATCATAATAGATTATGATTGTTAGCATGAGTGACGCTATGCACATATTACTGGCCACAGAAAGTTAGCTTTACACTTATGATGTACAGCACCGAGTCAGGCACTACGCTATTCAGTGGGTGAATCTACATGTTCATTATTGTGCCATAGTTACTGCACATTAAATTTCATACTTGGTTAACCAAGTATGAAATCAATGTGCACTAACTTGAGCTCCTACATAGTAGCACCAGTGCACAGGTTTTTGGTGATGCTTAGTGAACAATAGCCTAATAGTACTGTGCAGTAATGGTTTAGTATATTTTTTGCCCAGCAGACTACTATGAAGTGTTATTAGGCTACTGTACATTTAGTTTCTCATATAGAGATGTCCAGAAGGTAGAGTCTAGATACCTCCAAGTGCCTGGGATTTTCTAATGACTCATTCTAGGCATTTTCCTTCTCAGTCCATGTCTATTTGGATAATCTTCCTAGAGTAAAGCACTAATTTTAAGGTATTGTGACATGTAAATAGAAATGCCTACAAGAAAATGCTAACTCTCTAATTGGAGCTAGCATATAGTACCTTCACAAGTGAAAAGAGGAACAATCTATACAGTAATGCTTATCACAGCTGTGTTAAAGGTGTTGGCTACTCTTCTTTCAGTTCTGTCCTTAAAATGTGGAAAGGCCTTTGTGAACACCCATCTACCCTGATGTGACCTCTTGAATATACTGGCAGCTTATAGAGCTAGAATCTCTTGACCTTCCTCAATTTGCAATTAGAAATTTCGAGAAGATGCATTGTAAGACTCATACATCTGTGCACATGATGGAAAAAATCCCCCATAAAGAACCACTGTATAGCCAATAGCTTTTTTACATAAGCTAATGGGCTAATCCATTTTAAAGAGCATTTTCCTCAGATACACACCCTTAATGATTTGTATCACTTGAACTGAAACCATAAGCTTGAATGTCTTGCTTTGTAAATAGGTAATCACAATAGAATTGCCAGTATATGTATTGTGAGTCTTAAAGTCATATGTATTGCAGTCTCAAGCCTTCAAAAATAGTTCCAGCTGATACAGAGACTGGTTTAAAAGGCATGAGCCCCTTAAATGCTACTTGGGCTTTTCTTGCAGGAAAATGCTAGCTACAAATTTAGTGTTTTAACCAATGAAAGCTGGGATTCTATGTAATGATGATATCCCAGGAGGTTGGTCTTTAAGAAAAAGCACCAGTTATCATGAGACTCATAAGAAAAATTGTGAGGGATACCCACCATAATTTCTCTGAATATATTTATTAACAGCACACTGAGAACCCCCATCCTTCACTACCAAATATTAAAAACAGTCGCCCAGATTGTAATCCATCTTGTACCCTTGGGAAAAGAAACTAAGGATTCCTTCTCTCAGGGGTGGGCAATTATTTCGGGCAGAGGGATGCTTACTGAGTTTTGGCAAGCCATCAAGGGCCACATGACAGGCAGCGAGGGGCAGATAAATATTAATTTTCTAAATTTTTTAGGAGCCCTGTGGGCTGGATAGAATGGCTTGGCAGGACACACCAGGCCCGTGGGCCACATTTTGCCCACCCCTGCCTTATCTTCTCATCCAAAAACCACCTGTATCACAGACAGCATCCTGGATGGCTGAGCAGCCACTGAGAATCTTGTAGTTCCCTTTCCACTGTGGCATAAAAGGAGTGAGAAGGAAATGCAGGGAATGCAAAAAGCCTTGAGTTCACTTTCTTAATGCACCAAGAGTGCATGGAAGGTACATTGTGCCAGGTATTGTGTTAGTTTAAAGTACATTTTCCTTGCAGCAGGGCTGGGAAGAAGGAAGAAGCAGATTGTGACTTTCTGAGTCAGTCTGCTTCAGAATTTCTAACAACAACAAAAAAAGCACGACACACTGGTTTCATCATTTTCTTACTCATTTCAAGCAACTTCTCTGCCGGCTAACTAAAGGGTTTTTATTATTATTAAAAAAAAAAAAGAACAAGGTTGTAAATGTGTTAAATTTACAAAGTGCGGCAGCCTGTACAGTTTCATAAATGAAATGGAAGCATTGAAATTGACAAAAGTAAATTATGTAATGGCTTGGATCAAAGCTGTGATCTGAATAGCTGAAGAGTATTCTAAACCCAGTTAATTATCTCTCAATGAAAGCTCACATCAGGGCAATGAAACCTCTTTACTAAACTACTCACTATTCTACATTACAAGCCATGTCATTTTAAAGAAGAAGTTTTATAAAATACTTATAATTAATTCTCAAAAAATAAAGTCACCATTTTAAACTAACTAAAAATGAGAACGTATTAGATATAAGGCTAATAGAAGGAGCTTGTAAATCAAATGTGACATAAAAGACGGAGGATAATTAATTCATTTGCACTATATAGCAGTGCCATCATGATTTATTTGTGTTTATGTTGTATTTCGCTACCTATGAGTGAATTCTATTGCATGAATATTAATTGAACTCCCACAGTATATTTCTATAATATTTAACATATGTTTATGCCTTCACAGTGCATAGTGTCTATATAACCATAAATATATATATAATTTTCTACTAATTTGTGAAATTTGAATTCATCAAATGTATTCAATAGTGATTATGAAAAAAAAGAAAGGCTAAGCTTTCTTTTTGCCTTCAAGCAAGCGCCTCCATTTCATCCTTAAACATACAATTTGGCGGGCACATGTTTTTCACGTGTATTTAATGTGCTGCCACTTTTACATGCTCACAAACTCATGTACCACAAAATTAGGTAGTTAATAGCATTACTTGGTTAAGGAGGCAGAACAGTTTGCACTCACAAGTTTCCTTTTTTACATAAGGTGAAAGGTAGGCATAAATGTGTAGGAAAGTGTAAAAGTGTTTGATAACCTGGACCTAATAAGAATATTATCATATAATAAGTTTTTTTCATTATATAAATATGTGAAATGCCCAATCAATGGGAGGATGACCCTGGGACCAGGGAGGGGTGACAACAGCAGACAGTCACCACTGCTTGTGTGTGGCAGTTTCCCCAGCTGCCCAGAAACATTGTTATGTGTCCGTGCCCAATAAAAACAGGACCTATTACATGATGTGCTTGTTCTTAGGAAAGCACATTATAGAGTTGTATTTGATTCTGCTTGAAATAATTGTTGATCTGTTAACTGTCACAGAAGTAAAATGCTAAAATTAGTCTAACTGGGTGGAGAACAGGAGAGGGAAGAAGAATATTTGCTTCTCTGGAGGCAAAGTAACTGGGGTATAAAATTTTCCTGCTACAATTTTGTTCATGCTGAATAAATACCTGCAATTATAAAACACAGAACTATGCTATCATAGCTATAGTTAGACCTGGTGAATAGGAGACCTCCAGGGAAAACAGAGGTAGACTTGGTGACTCAGTAGTTGGCAGTACTTTGTGAAACAGCATTAAACTAGTGCCTCAGATGGATGGTAAAAGATACCATTATGATGTGGATTTTGCATATCTCTTTGCCTGACTCCTTTTGATTAAATGACACATTGAGTCATATATGTACGTCCTACACACAGATTAATTTTTACTTTATATAAGGGTAATAAATTATCATAATTAAAAAACTTTTCAGGGAAATGGTTTATGAAGACCCAGATACATTTTCTTTTGTTTTTAATATATCTGCCTCGGTTGTCCTTAACAAATACCATCATTGTCTCACAAAATGATCCCTAGTCCTTTACTCTGACCCAAGTAAAGGACTAGTATGAAAACTATGCTTTTTTAAGTATGAAAACTATGCTTTTTTCCTCCTTTGGCTGCAAACTTGTGATGGCAAATTATGAACAACAGGATACAGGATGTTGCTCTGGTGCGTTACAGAAATTCATCATTTAAGAAATGAGAAATAACAGGTTTTGAGTAAAGCTATTTAGAAATGTGTAATTTTTTTCCTGTTGGAAAATATGTTAGAGATTAAATGTTAGATTTCATGTTTTTGCAAAATGGAAATAATTTTAATGTCCATGTTGATTTTTATTTAAAACATGTTTTAAATAAAGACATTTAATTTCTTGTATGTTTTTTACATGACAAAATTTTAAAATATTCATTATTGTGTATATTATTTTTCAATCTTATTTCCTGATGTGTGTGTAACAGTAGTGCATAATATGATGTCGTACTGCATCAAGTCATGTCATAATATGACATGGCATGTCCTGTTATGCACAACGATTACTGACATGTCATGTTATGTTCAAGCATGTATTAATTGAAGGAACTTGAAGAAATTGAAGAAATTATTCCAGGTTACAGAAGCTTTTAAATAGCTGTTCCTCTATTTGGTATCCTGAATACATCTTATTTTTTTGTTGAAAGTGTCAGTGTCAAATAGTTTCATTATAACACAATCAGGGAGACACTAATCTAGAAAATCAGATAAGATGTTTCAAGGTGTGCCAAATACTGGCTTCCCTTAAAAAAAAAACAAAAAATAAATTAAACTCTTACCTTATGGGCCAAATCCTCTTTCACCTTTACATTTCTAAGTGGCACATACACACATGCTCATTTTTGGTACAGAGCATAGATTCTATTTCCAGTTGTATATTTACACTTTCCTGAATGTTTCTTCTTTGAGCATGCTTAGAAGACTGCACTATGGCTGTTTGAGGTAAAATAGAAGATGCATGCAGAACTCTGTGTAAGACCCCAAAAGCATTATGAGAGAAAAAGCACTTCTATTAGTTCTTTAGATGAGGACCCTCTACCTTTCATCACAATAGCTTAGAGGTCAGAGTACTTGCCTATATGGGAGGAGATGCTGATTCCAGACACTCCTCAGCCAAGAGGGTTCATACCTTTTGCTACAGCTACTCAGGAAAATACTTTGGCCACAGGCTAGGCATCAGCTAGAAAACTCAACAAGTCTCTCCTTGAAGTTGGTCCACTAGGCAGCCACAGGGGGAAATCTGAGGCCAATAGGAAGACAACAAATGAACGCGAATTCAACTGAGGGCAGATTTCTTACCAGGCTTTAAATACTCAAAGGGAAATTATATAGAGAATGGTTCGTAGACTTTTCTCTGTGTCTGTAGGGGATAGGACTAGGAGCAATGCCCTCAAATTGCAACAGAGGAAATTTAACTTGGAGAGCAGGAAGAACTTTCTGACTGTGAGGGAGTTTAAGTATTGGAACTGGCTACCTAGAGAAGTTATAGAATCTCCATCCCCTGGAGATTTTCAACAGCAGGTGAGACACTTGTCTAAGATAGCTTAATCAGAGATGATCCTAACCTGAGCATGATGTTGGATGAGATGAACTTATGAGGTCCCTTCCAGCATTACGTTCCTATGATGTTATGACTCAGTGGAGCTTACACTGTCTTTGAAGGGACATGTGCCTGAGATCCTACTTTTTCATAGTTTCATAGTTTCTAGGGTCGGAAGGGACCTGAGCAGATCATCTAGTCCGACCCCCTGCCACGGCAGGAAAGAGTACTGGGGTCAAACGACCCCAGTAAGGTGGTCATCCAACCTCCTCTTAAAAACCCCCAGGGTGGGAGCCTGCACCACCTCACTTGGAAGCTGGTTCCAGACCCTAGCCGCCCTGACCGTGAAGTAGCGCCTCCTGATGTCCAACTTAAACCTTCCCTCCGCCAGCTTGTGACCGTTGTTCCTGGTCACTCCTTGCGGCGCTCGGGGGAACAGGGACTCCCCCAGCGCCTGCTGATCCCCCCTAACCAGTTTATAACAGGCCACAAGATCCCCCCTCAGCCTTCTCTTTTGAAGGCTGAACAGGTTCAGGTCCCGCAACCTTTCCTCATAGGACCTACCCTGCTGTCCCTTGATCATACGAGTGGCCCTCCTCTGGACCCTCTCGATGCTGTCCACATCCCTCTTAAAGTGCGGCGCCCAGAACTGGACGCAGTACTCCAGCTGCGGCCTGACCAGTGCCGCATAGAGGGGGAGGATCACCTCCTTGGACCTGCTCGAGATGCATCTGTGGATGCACGACAAGGTGCAGTTGGCCTTCCTAGCCGCCTCCCCACATTGCCGACTCATGTTCATCTTGGAGTCAATAATGACTCCCAGATCCTTTTCCACCTCCGTGCTGACAAGAGGGGAGTTCCCCAGCCTGTATGTATGGTGCCGATTGTTCCTCCCCAGGTGCATCACCTTACACTTGTCTGTGTTAAACCCCATCCTGTTCTCCTCCGCCCATCCTTGTAACCTATCTAGGTCCAACTGTAGCCTGTTGCTCCCCTCAATTGTGCCCACATCCCCCCACATCTTAGTGTCATCAGCAAACTTGAACAGGGTGCTTTGCACCCCCTCGTCCAAATCACTGATGAAGATATTGAACAGTGCAGGCCCAAGGACCGAGCCCTGTGGGACCCCACTTCCCACGTCCTTCCAGGTCGAGAAGGACCCATCCACTACCACCCTCTGGGTGCGACTCTCTAACCAGTTGGCGACCCATTGGACTGTATGGGTGTCTACGCCACAGTCCCCCAGCTTCCTAATGAGAATGGGGTGAGAGACAGTGTCAAAAGCCTTCCTGAAGTCTAGGAAAACTATATCCACTGCCACCCCTGCATCCAATGATTTTGTGACCTGGTTGTAAAAGGCCACCAGGTTTTTCCTGTAGAAACTCTCTTCTTGTTGTTTATTCATTTAAGCCAATAAAGATATTAAACACAAAATGCAGAAAATCTATGGGTGGAGAGTAGGGATCAGAAACCAGGGCCCACACTCTCTAAAACAGTAGCCACCTCATTGATCTTTCAAACAGAGTGCTGATGAGTGCATTGGGTAATGGCTAGGTTGTGGTCTGATGACTAGATTGCTTTCATAAGAAGAAGGTGCAGGTTCAGATTTCTTCATGGCTAGGATAGAATCTGGATTTCTTCCTCCCTGAGCAAGCCTCATAACCATTAGGCAGAAGGATCCTTCCCCCTATATATATGTGTGTGTGTGTGTGTGTGTGTGTATATATGGTGTTAGATAAAAATATTGCTTGTAAGGTTCATCTTAGATCTTTTCCTCAATCATCTCATTAGTATTCAAAGCAATGTATCTTGAAAGCAAAGATAAAACAATACCACTGCAGTTCTGCCCGGAACAGAACACTGTAAATGATCACACTCTGTGTTCAGTAGTGCAGTCACTCTTATTCCATTGTTTTTCCCTCCCTCAGGGATAACAGAACTTAATAAAATGATGCATTCAGATGATATAATAGAAATTAGAAAAACATCAATATACTTTACCTCATGATTCTTTAAGTCACAGCACAGCATAACATTTACAGATAAGTAAAGTACAAGGAGATGTCTGTCTATTATGTGTATGAGTGTCAAGTAATCAACTTTCTGTAACATTATTAATTCTAATTTTTCCACTTTATTTTTCATCCACAGAGGCCAAAGCACTGTACAAATGGAGGAAGTTTTCATTATCATGCTAGTAGTGGGAAAATTAAGCTGTAGAACAATTAAATTACTTCTACTTTACTCCAGACACTTTATGCCATATAAAATAGCCAAAGTAGTAGAAAAGAGTATCTAAAAAGCCTCCATTCCTATAGGCTTAGGATCCACACTTTTACTGAACTCCTGTCAAGGACTACCTTCAGTTTGGAGAGCCAAATTGAGATGATAGCCTGAGGCAGGAAAGGTCAGTCAGGGAAAGGCCCACAGAACACAGCACTAAAGAGTCTTACTATCTTAATGTAGATAGCCCTCAGGACCACCAGAGTTATATTATGAACCTAACCAGCCCTCAGGGCAGATAAACCTCCCAACTATATAGGGAAGGACATAAGTTTGGAAGAATGGACTTAAAGTGGATAGAAAATGGCTGAATTGCTGAGCTCAAAGGGTAGTAATGAATGGATCTATGGTCATAGCAACACATACAATTAATGTGACTGAATAAACTCTGGTGCAATTTGAGTCAGAGTAAACTACTCCAGAAGTCACTATCTACATGTGCATTCAAGTGCAGTAATGTACTTGGCTGTTAGATAGTACTTGTGTCTGACAGGACTATACAATGACACAGTAAATGAGTCTATACCAGCTAAATTGTCGTGTACATGTAGACGGTGACACTTGAATGAGCAGCGAATGAGTCTGTTTCACAGTAAAGAGCTCATGCAGACATGCCCAGTATCTAGTTGACAGCTGGTATGAGGTAGAGTGCCCTAGGGGTCAGTCCTAGAGACAGTTTTGTTCAATATCTTCATCAATGACCTGGAAAATGGGATGGATTGCACCCTCAGCAAGTTTGTAGATAACACTAAGCTGGGTGGTGTAGTAGATATGCTGGAGGGAAAGGCTAGGATTCAGAGAGACCTAGACAAATTAGAAGATTGGACCAAAAGAAATCTTATGAGATTCAATAAAGACAAGGTTAAAGTTTTGCACTTAGGATGAAACAATCCCATGCACCTGTATAGACTGAAGACCGACTGGCTAAGCAGCAGCTCTGAAGAAAATGACCTAGGGGTTACAGTGGACGACACACTTGAACATAAGCCAACAGTTTGTCCTGGTTGTGGAAAAGGCTAACAACGTACTTGACTATATTAGGAGGAGCATTGCCAGCAGATCAAGGGAAGAGATTCTTCCCCTCTATTTTGCACTGGTGAGGCCATATCTGGAGTACTGCACCCAGTTTTTGGCCTCCCACTACAGAAAGGATATAGACAAATTGGACAGAGTCCAATGGAGGGCAACAAAAATGGTTAGGGGGCTGGGACACTGATTTATGAGGAGGTGGCTGATGGAATTGGAGTCTGGAGAAGAGGGGAATACTGAGGCAGGATTTAATAAAAGCTTTCACCTACCTGCAGTGGGGTTCTAAAGAGTATGGAGCTATATTGTTCTCAGTGGGGGCAGGTGCCAGAATAAGGATAAATGGTCTCAAGTTGCAGGAAGGGAAGTTTAGATTAGATACTAGGAACAACTTTGTCATGAAGAGGATAGTAAAGCACTGAAACAGGTTACACAGAGAGGTTGTGGAATCTCCATCCTTGGAGGTTTTTAAGACCCAGCTAAACAAGGTCTTGTTTGGGATGATCTAATTGGGGAATGGTTCTGAGGTCCGTTCCAATCCTAATTTTCTATGATTCTATGATACTATGATTCTATTTATCTCCCTGTGTGTCTACTTCTTTTCTCAGGGAGCAGAGGAAGGATACATGATACATGAAAGCTTGTCTATATTATTCCCAACTACAGATGATTGAATCAAAGAGAAAATCAAAAGCAAATCTTATCTCTTAAAGAAGTGGGGTGGGTATAGATGTTACACTAAATGTTTTTAAGCATGCAAAAAGAACAGAACAGACATTCATAGCCCATAAAATGATTTAAAAATGGTGGCTTCTGCTCTAAATTAACTCTGGATGTATGTTTACTAACCTAAATTACTTTCTGTTAGTGTGCTTTATCTGTGCCAGATCCCATCAAAAGTTAAATTAGAGCACGATTCCGACCATACCAGGTGGCATTGCATAGAGCTGCAGGCTGACCTCAGGCAGAACTCCTGTGCTTTGCTTAAGTGCCGGGCTGGCCATGACTCCTTGACTGTCATTGACCTGAGTCAGTGGCAGTCTCTGATCCCAATCCTGCACACAGCCTGATAGGGGACAGGTTGGGTGGGGGAAGGGGTGTTTCTGTTCTTATAGTCACCCTGGCCTAGCAGTGCACTCCAGCCTGGCGGGGAGAGGGAGCTGTGGAGGAAGGGCTCTGGGAGTCTCCCCTCCCACAACAGTGACATGCTGCTGCCTGACTGAGGCTGCTGTGGGGACACAGACCCTAGAGCCCTTCCCCTGAAGCAGGCCTAGCTAGGCTGCACTATGCAATAGCTGTCAAGAAGCTGGGGCAGGGAGGGAGCCTGCTCACATGGACCTAGATGATCCCCCCACCCAGCCCCGGTCCCCAGCCAGCAAGTTGTCGGGGGGGGGGTCTTGAAGCTTTGCCCTGTGTGCCAGCTGGCAGAGGGCCAGAGATGGGGAGAGAGGCTGCTCTCACAGCTGCCTGGGAAGTATGCCAGAGTGCCCCCAGTGGGCAGTGCAGACAGGCTGCAAGTGTGCCCGCTGAACAGCAAACATCTGTTTAGTTGGCTCCCACTCTATCTCATCAAGCTTTGAGTAAAGTGTGATAAGTTAGAGCGTTTCTGCCAGAGACTTTTTGAATATCTGTACTTAGCCTAGGTTAATACTTTAGTACTAATTTTATATTAATCAATATTGTAGAACATGTGAATATATTTGAAGTTATTGTGAAATTTTATTTGAAAATAAAAAGTTAAGACTACAAATGCTACAATTTCTACATTCTCCCCTCAATAACTCTGTACTTATCTCTGAATGACTGTGAATAGAACAGGTCATTCCATATATTTGCATGAGGATGTCAAATATACAACAGTGAGATAATGAAAAAATGCAGAAATAGAACATGAAATATAGAAGGCTTTGGCTTATGAATCTTGCAATGAAAATAAAGAAAAGAACTCTAACTTGTTCTGAAAACTCTAGTGGTATGACAGTGTGTGGAATATAGGAGGATCTTTTCTTTTATGAATACTGTATACTGACCACAGTACTCTCTTTTCCATATTTCCAAACCTAGTTATGCTTTTTTACTTTCTTAAAACTAACAGTACAACTTATTTTAATGGTGCAAGTCCATATGTCAGCATGGGACATTAGCCAAAGTAATATGCAGTACTTGTAAAAGCCTAAATCAGTATGCAAAACATTGCATTGAAAGGATACCTAAAAAAATCACATTTATATAGTTAATCAAGTGTATTAAGGCTTTAGTTGAAGCAACAGGAAGCATTTTTATTTATACAGCTACAAAGCTGCTTAGGAATAAATAAAATACATTGAGAAATTATTTATTGCTATTTAAATTTTAGAAGATTATTTCTATATTATATGCTAGACGACTTTAATAAAAATAATTTTGGATACTTGTATAATAAATATAACCCTGTTTTTTGGTGGATAGCATTTCAAAAAGAATTAACATAGAGCAATTATAAATATATTTTCAAAATTAACATAGTCAGGCATAGTTATCTGAAAATGCCACATGGTGATTCTTCTGTGTCATTATTTAAAGGCAATTTATGGTTCGATGTTCAAAAATTACATGGGACATTTTGAACCTTACGTAACCTATTGGGTATGTCTGGCTTTTTTTGTACACTATTTTCAGATGTGAAATAGGAATATTAAGTGTTATAGCTCTGTACAAATGTATCTACTGAAAATATTACAAAATAGATAACTATACATTGGAATATTGTTTTAAACATTGTCTTTCTAATAGAAAAAAAATAATATTACCTGTTAATCTGTTGCGGGTAGGTCTTCATAGATTTCATAGACATTAGGGGTTGGAAGGGACCTCGCAAAATCATCAAGTCCAGCCCCCCTGCCATAGGCAGGAAGTCTGTTGGGGTCAAATGATCCCAGCAAGATAGGCATCCAAATGTTTTTTTAATGAGTCCAGAGTAGGTGCTTGTACCACCTCTGAGGGGACTCAGTTCCAGACCCTGGACACTCAGACTATAAAGAATTTTTTCCTTATATCCAGTCTCAATCGGCCTTCCAGAAGTTTGTGACCATTAGACCTTGTTATCCTTTGGGGAGCCCTGGTGAACTACTGTTCTCCCAGATCCTGGTGCACCCCCCTTATATACTTATAAGCTGCCACCAAGTCACCCCTGAGCCGTCTCTTCTCCAGGCTGAAGAGTCCCATGTCCCTCTCTTGGCTTTTGATCATGTGAGTGGCTCTTCTTTGGACCCTCTCAAGCTGATCCATGTCCCTTCTGAAGCAGGGGGCCCAAAACTGGATGCAGTACTCCAACTGCAGCCTCAATAAGGCTGAGTAAAGTGGGAGGATGACATCCCTGGCTTTGCTTGAGATGCATTGGTGGATGCATGCCAGAGTTTGGTTTGCTTTGCTGGCTGATGCATCACATTGGTGGCTCATTTTCATTTTATGGTCAATCAAGACCCCGAAGTCTCTTTCAGTCCTGGTGCTAGTCAGAGTAGCACCACTGAACCTTTAAGTATGATGCTGGTTTTTCCTCCTAAGGTGGAGCACCCTGCACTTCACTGCATTGAATGCCATCAAGTTTTGGTCCTTCCACCCTGCAAGCCTGTACAGGTTGGCCTGTATCCCCAGCCTATCCTTGAGTGTGATCACCTTCACCCTTATTTAGTGTTATCCACAAATTTCACCAGTCCGCATCTGACACCTGAATCCAGATCATGAACGAACATGTTAAAGAGTACTGAGCCCTGAGGGGCACCACTGTTCACCTTGTGCCATGTTGATTTGCTTCCATCAACTATTATTCTTTGGGCCTGACCCTTGAGCCAGTTCCCCAGCCATTGGACCATGAGATGGTTGAGGCCACAGTTCCCCAGGTTAACCATGAGGACATCATGGGAGACCAAGTCAAAGGCTTTCTTGAAATCCAGATATATGACATCAACGTCATCTCCTTTGTCCAGGCAGTGCATCACCTGGTCATAGAAGGAGATGAGGTTGGTCAGGCAAGACCTTCATGAAGCCATTTTGGTTGGGACTCAGAAAGTTGCCTTCTGTTAGCCTGTTGCTGATGGAACCTTTGATGATTTTCTCAAGGATCTTTACAGGGATGGATGTCAGACTAATTAGCCTATAATTCCCTGGATCATCCTTCCTTCCTTTCTTGAAGATTGGGACCACATTGACTCTCTTCCAGTCTTCCAGGAACTCTCTCAAACACCACGAGTTCTCAAATATCTTTGCCATAGGGCGTGCTATAATGTCCACCAGCTCCTTCAGGACTCTCAGCTGCATTCCATCCTGGCCCGTAGATTTATGGATGTTGAGCCTCTCAAGGTGTTCTCTCACTTGATTTCATAGATTTCATAGATTTCATAGACATTAGGGCTGGAAGGGACCTTGGAAGATCATCCATTCAAGCCCCCTGCCCCAGGGGCAGGAATTCAGCTGAGGTCATAGAATACCAGCAAGATAAACATCCAAATTTATCTTGAAGGCATTCAAAGTAAGTGCTTGAGCCACTTCCAATGGCAGGCTATTCCAGAACTTGGGAGCTCGGACAATAAAGAAATTCTTCCTTATGTCCAGCCTGAAATGGTCTTGCAGGAGTTTATAACCATTTGACCTTGTCATCCCTTAGGCCGCTGTGGTCAACATTCCCTCAGATCCTGGTGAACACCCCTTATAAACTTATAGGTGGCCATCAGATCGCCCCTGAGCCCGTGCTTTTCCAAGCTAAAGAGTCCCATAGCTCTCAGCATCTTGTCATAAGGTCTGTTTTCCTGACCTCTGATCATACGTGTGGCTCTTCT
>NW_017729032.1:74591963-74619745 GCF_001723915.1 Gavialis gangeticus
TCTGTCATCCTAAGGTTTGTTTTCCTGACCTCTGGTCATGAGCACGGCTCTTCTACGGACTGTCTCAAGCTTCTCCACATCGTTTTTGAATTGTGGAGCCCAAAACTGGATGCAGTACTCCAGCTGCGGCCTCACCAAGGCTGAGTACAATGGGAGAATGATGTCCTGGGAATTGCTCGAGAAGCATCTATGGATGGAAGCCAGCATTTTGGTTGCTTTACTAGCCACAGCATCACATTGAAGGCTCATGTTCATCTTGTGGTCAGTCATAACTTCCAAGTCCCTTTCATCTGTAGTGCTAGCCAGCGTAAAGCTGCCAAGCCTATAAGAATGCTGCAGGTTTTTCTTCCCAAGATCTCCGGAGAACCTTGCATTTTTCAGTATTAAACATCATCAGGTTTTCATCCACCCATTTCCTGAGTCTGACAAGGTCAGCTTGGATCGCCCTCCTGTCCTCAAGTGTGGATGCTTTACCCCAAAGTTTGGTATCATCGGCGAACTTGGCCAATCCACTTCTGACTCCGATGTCCACATCATTAATGAAGATGTTGAACAATATGGGTTCAAAGACAGAGCTTTGAGGGACCTCACTGGTCACAGGGCACCATGACAATTGACTTTCGTCAACCACCACCCTCTGGGTCTTACTACAGAGCCAATTCCCCAGCCAGCGGATTGTGGTGGACCCAAGGCCACAATTGGCCAGTTTCGCCAAGAGGTGTTCATGGGATACCAGATTGAAGGCTTTTTTGAAGTCAAGATATATGACATCAATCTCTTCTCCCTTGTCCAGGTGATAGGTCACTTGGTCATAGAAGGAAATTGGATTGGTCAAGCAAGACCTACCCACAACAAACCCATACTGGCTATCCCTGAGGATGTTGCCATCAGCCAGCCTGTTAAGAAAGGCCTCTTTGATAATCTTTTCTAAGACCTTCCCCGGGATAGAGGTCAGGCTGATGGGCCTGTAGTTTGCTGGTTTCACTTTCCTCCCTTTATTGAAGATAGGCACGACATTGGCCTTCTTCCAGTCTTCAGACACGACACCAGAGTGCCAGGAGTTCTCAAAGATCCATGCCAGAGGCTGAGCTATGATGCTAGCCAGCTTCTTGAGTACCCTGGGGTATAAATTGTCAGAGCTGACTGACTTGAAGGTGTCCAGCCTCTCAAGGTGTTTCTTCATGAGGTCAGCATTGATGGAAGGCAAGGAATTTTCCTCACCTGGGCCTCCCTGTCCCGTAATGGGCAGGGGTGTCCCGTGGGACTGATGAAAGACCGACACAAAGTACCTATTTTGATGTACATCAGTTGTGGGCCTCTCTCTCACACCCTGGATGCTTTGCATCCTGTCCAGCAGGGTGACCCTCTTGGGAAGACAGATGTGAAGTAATCATTTAGAAGATTGGCCTTTTTCTGAGCGTCAGACATCAGCTGCCCCATTTGATTTAGCAGGGGTCCAATGTTGCTTTTATTCTTTCTCTGACTTCCCACATATCTGAAGAAGGATTTTTTGTTGTCCTTGATTCCTGTGGCTAGCCTGAGTTTGTTTTCTGCCTTGGTTCTTTTGGTCTACTCTCTACAGGTACGGGCTAGTGCTGTGTAGTCTTCTTTGGTGATGATTTCCATTTTCCAACTGGTGTAGGCATCTCTTTTTAGTTTCAGGAGGTTCAAAAGTTCCCTATTGAGCAAAGTGGGTTTCCCAACTCACTGACTGCCCTTTCTGTGGGACAGAATGGACTTTCCTTGTGCTTCAAGGATTGCATCCTTAAGGAACAGCCATTCTTAGCCTTATAGAATAGGCTAAATTCAGGCATTTTTCATCCTCCACTTGAACCCGGGTCTCTAAGCAAAAAAAAATGCAAGAACCATGGAGCCAGAAGATCAGTTAACAAGAGACAGGATCCTGTACACCCCAGTGGTTTGGGCACAACCCTCAGATGTGACATCAGGATTTTAATCTCTGCTATTAGTGCTATTTCTATTTGTTAATCAATGGCTAATAAAAAGCTCTGCTTATAGCTTGTGATCCCAGTTCCATTTATGTATTTTGCATGTGTTAATAATTTGCTAATGAGTTTCCAAAAAGAATCAGGTGCATGCAACCAAACAGGCTGGTTTTATGAGATGCTCAGCAGAGTCAGTTTTCCCAAAAAGAGGCTAGCTAACAGGTTTCTTCTCAAAATGAATGTTCTCAAAAGATACTGTGATTTATATAAATCTGGTTGAAATGGCTTGGAAAAATCAGAATATTTACACTTCTCAGTTAAGGGGAAACATGATAGGATGAGTCTGCACATGTCCTACACTCCTTGATTTAGCATGGTTTAGGTAATATGACTGTATAATGCATTTGGAGCTTTCTTAGTTACAATGAGTTAGGAAAAATGTCAACCGATGTTTTAATAAGACATCATCTATTCTGTTTTTTTCCAGATAAGTTATTCCTGAAAAATGTGAGTATATTTGAAGATAAGATTTGCAGAAGTTGGGAATATTTTTGAAATTCTGATTGCACCATTTGTAAGGAGGAGGGTGGAATACTGAGGTGTTTTTCGGTCAGCTGAAAATTTCTGTATATATTCATGTATTGGGGAGCCACTTGGAGCTGTCACATAGTAACTTGATGCTTCAAAAATGTGGGAAGTTTATCCCTATGACTCTCATTACTGCTCATACTACTTAGGTGACTTTTCTTTGGGTGAAGTTTACCCCTGAACTGTGGCCCAAGTCAGGGCTTATGTCCTAAAACTTTACAATACATGAACTTCAATTTTATAGCCACTATGTACTGAAGCAATGTTCTCTCATTCAGTATACACAAAGTATGAATTCCTGAGAGCATCTACACATGCATTAATGCACCTTTGCTTCTGCACATTAACTTTAGTTCCTTGAATATGAGATACTACATAAATTATTAGTAGCTGGTGCTACTGAGAAGTAGCAAAGGTGATCGTCTTTTTGTGACACTTAATTTGCAGTAGACTAATTCTGCGCATTAGCACATTAGCATGGCTTTTCATGTGACACACTAATGCGCAGTAGAATTAATCTACTGCACAATTAGTGTCTCATGTAGATGCACCACCTGTTGACATAAAAATTAAGCATTGAATGCAATATTTTATAATGCAGTCATTAATTCCATAAATCTAGGTCAAAAGATATTCCATTTTGTTTTGTTTTGTTGGTCTGTTTTTTTTTTCACTTTTGTTGGTGACAGTGGTTTAAACTATTAAATCTAACTTTTATTTAAAACAAGCAAATAAATAAAAGGGCTAAATCTATCATTTTTCATGTATTCCTCATTCTAGCAAGACAGTGGCTCCCTGTCTGATGGTCTGTATATTTAATATGTCTAATATTTTACTAGTGATGTATTCATTTACTCTTCTTTCTAATGGAAATAAAAAATAGAATATGATTTCAAAGTAAAAATAATTCTAGTTCAGCACAAACAGCAGAATTATATCATGCCAATCCACAGTAGTTAACCATGCTCCTTTTGGATCATCCATTTTGGGAAGTTAGGATTTCCAAAAATCTTTGAGATGAGCAGCTCTGGTTTTCCAAACAGAAACTGAAGAACAGAATGCTGCAGAGGAATTTATTCAAAGCCACACATGTTTGGGTTAGTAAATACATCAAGGAATAGAACCCCAGTCTTCTTATGCCTGTGTGTTTGTATTAATTACAAGAACATCCTTCACACCTGTATTTATAACCCTAGAAAACACAAAGCATTAGACCGGATGGCTACATAATTAAGTTTTCACTCTTCATCACCACTCAGATTTCATATCATATTTATTGAAAAAATACCAATAAAAATACATATACATTTATAAATTTAGGTATGTTGGGGATATACACAAAACTATTCTCAAACTTGCAGAATGAAGCATGTCATATCTCCACAAATTTTCATGGGTCAAGGCACATATTACTAAACAGTTCATTCATGGAATGAGTATTCATCATTGAGCAAAATGTCACATTTTTAAAAGAAAAGAAGAAAGGCAATTGATAGGAAGTATCATAATACAAAAAAGTCCATTCATCCTAGGATTTAATGTGAAAGAAAGACAAAGCAACTTTCTTCTAATATTCAAATATGTCAAGGCTTAATTTAAATAACTGATTCTGAGTGAAGCCCATAACAGCATCATGTAAAAGTCAATGACTACTGTTACTTAAAAAAAAAAAGGACATTAACTCCAGAGTGCCAATTGCCTAGTGATTACACTTTTGAGATTACCCTGAAAAATATTGTTATGGCTCTCTAGAGCCGGCAGTGCTCATTAGCAAAAATATAAATACAAATGCAAATAGAAGGCCCCAACTGATCATCATAGAAAGCAACTGTGAATTTAATTTAAACCTATATGTTTTTAATGTTTTTCTTTTTATTTTAAGAGAGAACATAGGACAGTAACTTGGTTTATGGTGTCATATTTCTAGCAAGACATTTTGTTTAGAAGCTGCAATTAAATAATTCAGAAATAATTAATTCAGAAGACAACCCATTAAATTATAACCCTCCCTACTGGTTAACTTGGTGCCAAAACGTATTGTTTAATTTATCATTCTTAGTATTTTTAGAAGGCCTCAAGGCAGGGAATGAAGCAATAATAAATAGGGAATAGTGGATAATTAGCGAAGGAAATGTGGAACAAAATTACTAAGGGCTTTAGGTGAAGTTCATTATTACTATTTAATAGTGCCCAAGAGCATTTGATCAAATTATGGATCATGTTTAAAAGTGGGTTGTGAGAAATCCTTGTGGAGGAGAGTTTTCGCACTACCACTTCTAGAATTTTTCACTTTTATAGAATTTTAACAAGCAGTAAAAAAAAAGTGCATATTGACCATACCTCCTGGTTTAGTGCACAGTGATCTAGAGAGAACTGAGGGAGACTAGGTTTCTTGATCCTCTCGGATATTGTTCAGATTGAGACTATTACATGATTAAGCAATAAAGCACTTCAAGGGTGAGTGATAAGGTGACATATTGTAAGTGCAGTCCATAGGGCTTTTAAGCACAAAGTAAAGCTGATTTCTTCTAACTCCTCAGATTTTCTATTTTCTTTTAGCTCACCAACTGAGCACCCTATATCTGTCACAAGGGGGGCTGCTTTTTAGGAGTTTTGAGTCTTTGGTACTAAGGTTACTATGTATATATTGATTGTGAGAGACTTCAGAGCCCTAAAAGGATTTTTCAGTATAGAAGGACATAAATGCACATATGACCTGCTTATTTATTAAATTAAAAATACAGGTCTTGTATATTCTATTTTTCTGTACAATAGCTTATAGAAAACTAGAGAAATAGCAGATGTATGGCATAGCACAGGCATGGGGGTGGGGAAACATAGAAACAAGCCAAGAAAACACAAAACCAAACACAATCTGGGCTAATTCAGGTTTTAGTGATTTTATTCTGGGTAAATATCTGTAACAAAAGAAAAGCTCCTTCTTTAAAAAGTTGTATTATCCCTCACCCCTCTTTGAGAGGCTGAAAAATCTTATAATCCACATTATGAAATTCTCCAACTGTGGTCTTCTACAAAAGAAAGACCAGACTTGAAGATTTTTTAACATTTCAATAAATATGTTTTTTAATTAAATAATTTCATAAGGCATTTTTAGAGAGTGCAAAAAGCAAGTGAAGGTTCTGATACCTGTAATTATAGAATCCTGCAGTTTGTCTAAGAAATCTATGAATAGGGAAAGTTAACTATTTTTTGTGATCTCAAGGGGAGCTATTGGATACTCAACACTCTATAATCAGACTGGTGCATAAGTGCATCTGGGAGGTGGAATTTTCTTAGTGAATTAAAATGTATTTTTTTTTATCTTTGTCTTCTACAAAGGAGGCCCAGCCCAGTGAGGTTTACATTAGCCTAACACTAAGTGTTTCATGATCATGGATCCTGGTTTTCTCTGATTAAAAAAAACATAAAACTTTTTTAAAACTGAAAATTGGGGATTTTTTTTTTATCAGAGAAAACCCGGATCCCTGTTTATGATAAAGTCTTTGTCCTACACTAACTTAGCCTATACCCTTGTAGTTTTATTTGCTGTTCTTCAGGTTAATGAAGATGTTACCATACTATTGTTGTTATAGCTATTATTGAATTTACAGGATTATTATTAGAAAATTCAGAAATCTAGTAAAGGTCCTAATACTTTCATTATAGACCCTCCATGCTGTCATCATAATCATCATCATGCATCTTCACTTCCAATAGATAATTTTCCATAATAATTGCCTTAAAATGAAAGCTTGGGTGCTTGTCAAGTAGGCATGGTTAGAAATTAACCTGTACACAAATATATGGTGTATCTACAAGGTTTCTGTGGTCATTGTATGTTGGCAAGTCAGGAAAAGATGAGCATTTTGGCATATGTTCCCCCACAGAGACCAAATCAATCATTTTATTAATGCTAAACATCTTTCTACAGAGTTTTTTGGCAGAGGAAAATTTAATTATACACTTAGAAGCTGCAGCATAATGGCATAACACACATTTAGCAGGCTGAAGTCAAGATGATATTACCCACAACTTGCTTGGATTCACATATAGTCAAAGCTATGTACAGCTGTTCAGTTTCTCCTGGGAGAGTTATTATTATTCCAGGAGAAATCAGTCCTCCAGCATCCCAGGATGCTTTGCTTCACCCCCTGCCCATGTTGCTTGCTTGAATCAGAAAGCACATCCAGAAGAGCCTCAATGTTTGGTTCCCCAGGGCCAAGTAGCAGCAGCGTACCTTGTGCCACCACTACTTTTACCTCGGGAATGCCTGTGCTATGCGCGCTTTGAAGCATGGCAAGTTACCCTTGGGGGTAGGGGAACCAGGGGTTCTGGGGGTCCTAGGGACCTCCTGAGGCTGCAGCAGTGATGATTCTGCCATGCAGAGCCTGACTAGCAGCCACAGTGTGGCTCTGGGTGGTCCAGCTCCACTTTTGAGTAGTGCTTTTTCTTTCCATGGGATATCCAGGGGTCAAAAAAACCTACAGGAAAAAAAAAGTGGAGCAGTGCATGCATGGGCAGCACTTCCTTGCAGCATGGAGAACATATAAATGTGTGGTATGTAGCACCACAGACATGTTTGTGGCACCACATACTGTATGGCTGCACTTGTCTGGATGTAGCCAACTATTCCAAAGGAGCAGGGACAGAGCAGGCCCACTTCACAACCCCCACATTGTGCAGTGGGGAGACACAGGCTGATCTTAAGCAGGCTGGATCAGTCAATCAGGGCTGCTCTGTACACCACTGTCATTCTTCAGGCAAACTGAAGAAGTATCATTGAAAATTAGGGTTTGAAGAGACCTCAGGAGGTCATCTAGTCTAAACTCATATTCAAAGAAGGACTGTCCCCAACTAGATCATCCCAGCTAATGTCTAGCTGGGTCTTAAAACCCTCCAAGGATGAAGTTTCTACAACCTCTCTGGGTAACCTGTTCCAGTGTTTTACTACCCTCCCAATGAGAAAGTTGTGTCTAATATCTAACCTAAACTTCCCTCACTGCAACTTAAAACCATTGCTACTTGTTCTGTCATCTGCCACCACTGAGAAAAATCTAGTTCCATCCAGCTGAAGTCTGTTTTGGAACTACCCTTTAAGTAGTTGAAGGGTGCTATTAAATTCCTTCTCAGTCTTCTCTTTTCTAGTTGAAATCATCTCAGTTCCCTCAGCATTTCCTCATAAGTCATGTGCCCCAACCCTCTAACCATTTTCATTGCCCTCTCTTGGCCTCTTTCCAATTTGTCCACATCCTTTCTGTAGTGGGGGGCCCAAACCTGGATGCAGTATTCCAGATGTGGCCGCACCAGTCATGAATAGAGGGTTTCTTGAAAGTACAGCCAGGAATCCTGGACTCCTCTGCCCCTCTGACTAGTTTTCCAGGGCTCCTGCCCATGAGTTCCCTGAGTGAGTCAAAGACTGCTTTTCTGAAGACCTAGGTCCATGCTCTGCTGCTCTCCTTCCTTCCTTTCCTCAGGATCCTGAACTCAATCATCTTATGGTTGCTGCTGCCCAAGTTTCTATCCACAGCTATATTCCCCACCAATTCTTCCCTGTTTTTGAGCACCAGGTCAAGAATTGTATGGCCCCTAGTTGGCTGTTCCAGCACTTGCACCAAGAATTTGTTCCCGGGGCTCAGCATTTGAATGTCTATTCAGGCATCTGGGGTGAGTTTTTCTACCAAGAGAACAAACCCAGGACAATTGTCTGAGATTATTATAATGTACGTACGCAGCCTCAGTACATTATCTGCACATTATCTACATGGATACAGCAAATCTTTCCATCTAGATTAGGTTCACTCTTGCAACAATTAACTTAAAAGTAAAATAGATCCAGTAGTGTTGGGTTTAGGGAAGAAAGGGAAATGCATAGAGTGTATCAGTAGCATGTCATCAACTATTACTACTGTATACTACAAGCAACAGTATGGAGATCAGTAGAATTCTTACACAAAATACCCCAGCATTAGTGTATAATATTCATGATTAGAAAAACTTACATTCCATTTCTTCTGCTGAAAATTAACTTGTAGAAGAGATGCAGTGATTAGAGTTCTTCCATACAACAGCTGGTAAAATTAATTGCAAATCAGATGCGGTGCTTTATATAACTTTAAATCTTTACATTCTTTACAATTGCTTTAATTCTTTGCAGTTCTTCTCTGATATGTTTTTATGCTCAGCTGTCCTTGTTCATTCTTCTCTACTGTGGTCCAGACCCCTCTGATCTTTTTTCAGATTCCATATGCAATTTCTTAGCTGCCTGTTGTTATGCCATAATAATATTCATGTCCATAACCTTGAAAATAAATTATTTATTCTGAAGGTTGGATGTGTTATCATGCCCTCTACTACACATTCTAGTACATATGCCCAGATATCTTAGTGTCTGATGCATCATAAATGAGAATTATATCAGTTTATCTTGACAATTTAGTTTTAATACTCTATTGTTTCTATATGGAAATTAGAAGAAAGTAGCTAGGCAGAGGTCCCCAAGTGTTGCTAGGAAAAAAATAAGATTGTTAAACACTCAAAAATGTCAGCATATGTTTCAAAATGTTGAGATGTTCTGTTTAATTTTTTCTAGACATTCCCTCTGGTGCACATCTACTATAGACAAGACCCCCCAAAACTCAAGGGAGGAAACTGCCCTTAAATGAATCTTGCTGTGCACTAAGTATAGTAAGTCTAAAGCCACCATTGCACTTCCAGTCATGCTTTAAAGATATAGGCAGGAGACAGGGTGGGATGGCACCTCATAGACTAACTTGTTCAGAAAGGCATGTGCTTTTAAAAGCCATAGCCTGCTTTGTGGGATGCTATGAATGGACTTGCAGAGAGCAGTGCTACTAAATAGAATGAAAAAGATTATTTAAATACAAAAAATTGGAAAAGGAAAGGAACAAGCACTGCTGAGAGAAGTGAAAGAAAGTTGAAAAGATCAAAGGGGATAAACAATGCAGCTAACCGGTTGACAGACAGCCATAAGGGTTATAAAAGCAACTCCAGGTAATGGGTTAAGAATCAGTACCCTCTGTTTAGACCATACTTAACACAAACCAGGCTGTGGTCCACATTTTCATGTGCATGTTGGTTTTTAAAGTTTTGTTGTTTAAGAACAGCTACTTGGGGTCAGTGATGCAAAGGTTAGAGAGATTAAAGTACTCTGCCACAGGCTTGTGTGTCTTTCTAGAATTGATGTCAGATTAGTGTCCATTCCTTATTTCACATAGGGATTTTCCTATCTGTTCAGTTTAGACAACTGAGGAGTACTATAAGCAGGTGATGGTGTATATGATGCTGGGAAAGGAGCGAGTGCATTAACACTGGATGTTATAATCTATATTGTTTGGTCCAGTGGCGATGTGGCTTGTGTTAATGAGGGGCACAGCTGGCATCTGGCTCCACTGAAAAACCTGGTGCCTTGGTGAAACTAGTAGTTAGGTGGTCTGTTGCTAGAGACATCTTTTGAGTTTGAGGCAGCTGCCTGTATGTCAGAATAGACTTGTCCCCCAGGGATACCTTGAGATGGTCACCATTTTCCCAGAGAGGTGGGAGGTCATTAATGACATGACTAAGGTTAGAGTGTTGTTTACAGCAGAAGGAATTCTGCTGTCTTTGTTGGAATTCTGTTTGAACCGATCAGTGTCTTCCTGTCTCTTATTACCATTTTTCATGCTGTTCTACAAAAAAATAGGTTGAGAAAGTATGCTTTCAAGATTTGTCCAGTAATTTATCATCAGCCATCTTCAGACACACAGATAAGACAATCATGGAAGACAATCATGGAAGAAAAACATCCTTGACTATGAGGGATTGCCAAAGTGATACATTTAAATGACTTCATATACATATAAATAACTTTCAGAACATTGATCCAGAAATCTTGCAGAAAAGAACAATTGTCTTGCGATTTTCCAGTTGGTCTAATACAAGGTATCATTTTAAAACTAAGAGTTCTAGTTTTTTGTACATTTAAACAACTATATTTATTGCTTACTAATAAAGTTTTAAATCTGTTATGAAAACACTTATTCCCTCTTAATTATTATTTTCTTCTATGGAAGATTTTGAAGACTTTTGCTATCCCTATTTTTTGATGTTCACTCCTCCATCCTATTTTGGTTCCCAAACCTAACTTTACTTTCGGATTTTTACCCACTTAAATATGCTCATTTTTCATTGCTAAATACTTATGTCCCATTAATACTACTTAATGTTGTCTTCAAACGTGTAATATTCAATTTCTTGGAAATCACAGATGCCAGGTCAGTAACTTTTTATATTAAAAGATCTGAGTGAAGATAAGAGTTCCAGGAATACATTTGCCAACAACAACAATAATAATATTATGTGTATCCGTAATACATTTCATTTGAGGGTCACAAATAACTTAATATTCTTGATTTAAGCCTCTTGGTATCCATAAAGCCTGAAATCTGAAGTCTTTTCTTTTAGACATTCTGCATTACAGGTTATTAGACACTTATCAAACTAATATGTAAAAGAGAATCTGGATTTTTAGTGATTCTTCCTAACTGTATGCTTAGGACCAACATTTTGTTGCTGTTTTTGTTGTTGCTAAAAGAAAGGCTCCTGTCCCTTTTTAAAAATGAAAATAACCTTAAGTATGAATTATTAATCAAAATCTACAGGCAGTCACTTTCAGATATGATGCATATTAAACATCCTAGGATAAGTAACTGTTACAGTCTGCTTAATAATTAGGTCAGCATCAAGATAGTTCTTTCCAGACAGGTACCAGTTTGGATCAGCCTATGAGGCAATTCATCAAACTTGGTAAAGTGCCTCCCAGGCAAGTAACTATTCACTTTGTTATAAAAGAGAAAGCAGAATGCTGAGATGCCTCCCAGGCAAAAAATTAAATGGGTCATCCTTAGAGACAACCCAGATAGGTGATTGTTCTGTTCTCCCTGAAAATGGATTAACATGTTAAGGTCATTCCTAACTGTATAACTACTGGCTCCCACTAGCTGACAAGTCATTATTCATGTATTTACTACTACTTAGGGGGCTGTTAATGCCAGTTTCCCAGCTGATTAGCCTTTGATGGTAATAACATATTTTTCTTGACTTGTATGTGCATGCATGTGTGCACGGGTATCTAAAAATGAAACTGCCCTAGGACTGTTGGCTGCAGGTTTGTTAATGTTATTTAGAACCCTAATATTGTAAAACTTAATATCACAGATTTAATCCTATATATATATATGATTTAAGCATACAAATGTCCTTTGTAATGCTTGTGAATTTATTTTATGTCTATTTACCTACATATGTGCATGACCTGGCATGTTTGTAAATCTGAACTGCCAATAAGTTGGCATGTATCTAAAAATTTGAGACTGTGTGGGCACATGAAATTAGTGTACCAGAATAAACTCCAGTGGAGTTCATGCTGGAGTCTTTTGCTTCTGGGTGTAGTGTTTACTTGTGCTACCAGGACTGCAGTATGTTGAGATGGGGCAGCACAGCCCTGATAAGCAGGGACCTGAGGAGCCAGCCTGCACCTGCTTTGACCTGGCTCAACGTACTGCAAAGGAAATGGCTGGGGCACGAGGGTGCTACAGTGTGGGGCTATCTGGCAGGCAGCTTCTCCCATACTCTCATGTCACAGCCAACCCCATCAGCATCTATACATGCATTGTGCACTAAATAACACTACTGTAGGCTAGTACTTGTGTTGGGCAGTACTATTTCACAGCTTTTACAGTACAAGACCACAAATAGTGATTTAAGTTGTCAATCTCATTCTTCCCACAAGAACATATTCTATCTGACTGTGGAATCTGACACCACCTGCCCATGACAACTGCAGATCTCATTGTCATGAATCTGAATCTAGTAATGACTTCTTGTTGTTCAGACAGGATAGGCTGCTGGGCCAAAGGAGTATTTTATTTATCTTAGTACCCTCAAGAAAGTCAGTGACTCAAGGGGACCAATTGTTGGATATGGTTTTCCCAAACTGAAGTACTTGTATTTGAAGTCCTAATTTTTCGCATTTCACAATCCTGTAAACATGTTCAGAGCATGTCTAGTCTACACTGACAATATTGAATCCATCATAAAATAATATGTTTTTGTGATGGTAGTGCCTATCTCTATGTTATAACTTAGTGATTAGTGCTGTCACTCAAGAAATAAGAGAAATAGATTTAATGCCCCTCACAGCCCAAGGAAGGTCAAACCTATGTTCCCCCATCCACAAAGAAGAGTGAAGTAATCAGTAAGCTAGGCTGCTGTGCGGGCGGATAAGAGTTGTCCTATTGGTGCTGAGCAGCAAGATTCATGGGGCCAGATTAAAACTGTAAGCATAAAGGATCGTGAGGCTGTATTGGCATTTTCCTTCATTCTGGTACCTGCTCTCAGACTTGTTTATGCATTTAATTCATTTTTTAAATGCAGAAAACATAAACTGCCCTAGCAGAATGAGAACCCATGAAAACCCCTCCAACATGAATGTCTTATCTCTGGGCAACACTCATGTTTCTTTTGCTTTTTCTCATTGAGTCCCATGAATCCTACATCCTTTATTGTACAGTTGAATGATCTGCCTTTCATCCATGTTTCACAACCTAGCCTGTGGCTTGCCGGTTAGAGCAGTCTTGGGAAATGGGAGATTTGGCTTTAAAACCCATCAGGCTGATGATGACAATGAACTCAGTTCCTCTACTTTTTGGATGACTTCTCTGATTTCCATGATTATTATATAAAAAGCAGGTAGCACAGGCATTACCACAATGATGTGTCATAAAAGGAAAGGCTGAGTGGGTTGTCTGTACCCAAACGGATGCCTTAGGTGCCTATGTACAGGAAAGAAATTCATAGGAATAGGTTTTGGGGATGTGTGGGATTTCAAATGTCTGCCTTTAGTGTTTCCTTTTAGCTAGTTCAAGTCCCGCACCTCCCTTTCTTCCTCGGTGTGCTGGCTGTTGAATTCAGGATTCATATTGTCCTCCTCATCACATCTCTTAATCACAGAGCTTATGGACTTAAATCCTTTGCTGTTTGCAGTCAGGAGCAGAACCAAAAGGGCTTCTGCTACTGTTGGCAGTTCCTAGCTGATCCGGGTGTTGGGGGCACCCCCAGAGCTGCTCTTGCCTCACCCCAGCCATGGATTATGACTGTGTGGGGTATCAGGCTTGTCATGTAATGGTGACATGCTATACAGATTCTTCTAGCCCATGTTCCCTGTCTGCCCCTTTCCCTCCGGTGTCCCCCACTGGTCAGCAGTAGGATGTGGAAAGAAGAAACTATAAGCTGCCACCACTGTGCCTGCTTGACAAAGGTACAAGGGGAGCCCCAGAACTTTTCTTGCCCCACTCCTGCCCCATACTGCATGGAACAGCTGTAAGGGGAGATTGGCTCAGCCAGGGACAGCTTCCAGCCAGTGGGGAATGGGAGCGGAGTCAGGCAGGAGGCAGACACTGGAAGTAGGACATTGCATGTTGCTATCCCCAACAAAGTCTGGCATCCCACACAGCTGCCCCCTGCCCGCAGGTGGAGCAGGCAGGACTGGCTCTCAGCTCCCCCCCAGATCAGTTGGGAACAGCACCAGTGGGGTCAGCAGGAGGACACCAGGAGCTGACCCCTGGGCTCCTACCTCCTCATGGTCTGGGGGACCCCACCCCAAATTAGTAAATCCCGGATCTGCCGGTGCTTGCAGTCATTGACCTGGGAGAAATTCTGGGGCCCAAATTACCCCTTTGGATTAACATTGTCACAAATATTTAATCGAGACAGGCAATGACATTAGTAAAAAATAACAGTGAGGCTGCTGTCATGGATTTTGAGTGTAGCGATGACTAATTTCTTTTTCAGGCAGAATCTCAAATGGAGAATGAGCTGCATGTTGCCTGCAGGCAAAGGGCATTCTGCATTTTGTTTTGTTTTGTTTTCAGCTCAGTTATTTCTTGTGGTTCATTTAACTGTGAGTGGAAATTAAGAGAGTTTGTTTTAAAAATCTGACACTATGCAACACCTGAAGTGACAACACCTGACAGGAGCTGTTATGTAGTTTAGAGTTTCACATACAGGACAGGATAATATTTAACCTTGCCCAGGGCATGCAAGGATGTTTCCACACCTATTTTACACCCCACCATAGGACAGTTGAAGTGTGTTTTGCAGCTCTCCTGGAAAGAAGGCCACTCCAAGCAAGTGCTGATATTATCAGTAGCTTATTTAAAATGGGCAAAGCTCAGAGAGCTCCAACATGTCTAGGTTCAGCATGACTAAATGATTCTCAGAAGGGATCTGCACTTCACTTCTGCTCCCTAGATCAAAAGGATACATCAGTGACAAAGAATCCTGGAGCTCTCCCTGTGGTGGTGTGCTCTGTGTTGATCCTAGCATAGTCTGTCCCAAAGACACAAAAAAGAGCACAGTAGGTGGATAAACAGGGATCCTCCCAATCTAATCTGTACCTTTAAATAAATATTGTCTATTAACTTCAGGTAATAGTAGAGAAAGCAGAGAAATCTATTAATCGATGGAATTCAATTGGAAAACAAGAGGTTTTGTGGGCACAAATTTTCCTGCCTTTATCTGAAAATTAACAGTGGTATTTTCCCAGACAAGTATTTATTTAGCACAATTGCATGTGCCCGTTATACTTGTGCTGGAATGTAAGCATTGCTAGAATTTAACTATTTCAGTGCTGCCAGTCATCTCCAGCTAGTGCATGTTCTTGCTATATTCTTCCTGAAATGCTAACTTTCCACAAGAATGCTTGTGCGATGTCGATACAGATATGGCAGAGAAATTATCTCTGTAAAACAAAACAACAAAAACCCAAATTCCCTCAAACCTTCCATTTGCACTTACTCTCCCATATTCAGCCAAAGGAAACAATTAACAAACCTGTTTTATTCTTTTCCCAATTCAAAGCATTCAGTCGAAAACAATGCAAAAAGGACCTACAGTTTTTGTTATTGTAAGAGTCATCATAAAGACTTTCACAGGTACAGGATCTTAAGCTTAAATATAATTTTCCATGGTGGGGAAATTTATTTTGAAATACATGTTTAGAATATTTAACATCAGTAAAAAGAAGCGCACAAGCTTATTTTGAGGTTTCTAAGACCTTCATGCCACATTTTCACTGCATCTATAACTCTCTTCATATGCTGTTTCCAGTGCATTGGTGAGGATGATGTAGCATTGGTACTGCAGTAGTAACATTTCTATAGTGCTACCATCTTATTAGATAATTTACAAATATTCCTGAAGGCAAGATCCTACTCCAGAAAAGTTCTCAATCTTTGGTGCCTATAGTGCAAAACATTTGCATGTATCACATTATGCATGTACTTATTCCTGTTTCATATTTTTGAGAGTTTTCAGCCATTCTATTATTTATATTCACTGGAGGATTAATAGAGTCATAGATTGTAAGGCCAGAAGGGACCTCAGAAGACCATCGGGTCCAGCCCCTTGCACCAAGGAGGAAAGATACCTGGGGGTCAGGTGACCCCAGCCAGGTGACTGTCTAGTCTCCTCTTGAAGATTTCCAGGGCAGACGATTTCACCACCTGTGGAGGGAGCTTATTCCAGAATCTGGACACCTTGACTGTAGAGAAGTTTTTTCCTAATGTTGAGCCTGAACTGATCTTCTAGGAGTTTGTCATCATTTCTCTTGGTTTTCCCCTTGGGTGCCCTGGTGAACAGTTGCTCACTGAGCCCTTGATGTACTCCCCTAGTGTAGCGTTAAGCTGCTATAAGGTCCCCTCTCAGCCTTCTTTTCCTCAGGCTGAAGAGTCCCAGATCCCTCAGCCTTTCGTCGTATGGCTTGCCTTTTTTTTGGACTCTCTCAAACTTGTCTACATCCTTATTAAAGTGTGGTGCCCAGAACTGGATGCAGTACTCCAGCTGTGGTCTCACCAGTGCTGAGTAGAGTAGAAGAATCACCTCCTTGGTTTTGCTAGAAATGCACTAATTGATGCATGCATGCCAGAGTATTTTTTGCCTTAGTGGCTACAGCATCGCACTGCCAGCTTATATTCATACTGTGGTCTGTTATTACCCCCAGGTCCCTTTCATTCATGGTGTTAGTCAATTTGGTGCCCCCAAGCCTGTAGGTGTGTTGGGGGTTGTTCGTCCTGAGGTGGAGCACTTTACATTTCTTGAACTTCATCAGGTTCTGATCCACCCAACTTGCTAGCCTGTCTAGGTCTCCTATCTTATTAGACCCTGACTCCATGCAGCACCCAATGACTAGGGAGGCAACGGTCTAATTACCCATGGGTCCTGTTACTCATTAGCCAGAGCAGAGCAGGGAGCAAACACCAGCACACATTGCTCACAACAGCTTTATTCAGAATGGAGACAGCTTTGGGCGAGCTCCCACACCAACAGAATATGGGGAGCAGCAACGAACAATAGTTTTTCCCCATATTTATACACTTTGGTATATACTCATTAACATTCATTCTACCTCTGATCCGCCTTCTGTTCCCCCCATTTCTCTTCCCATCTCAAGCTCCACCTCTGTTTACTGTTTTCTATGCATTTCATTCATTTACATGTCTTTTTGCTATAAGTGTATATCTAAGACCTTGACTCCTTTTCTTCGGTCAATGGGCAGACTTTACCCAAAACCTTGAAGCTTTTGGAGGCTTCTTCACCAATCACCCTTCACCTTTTTGCATATGTTCATCTTGGATTCTGTTACCAATTACGTGCTGTTTTCCACATTCCAGTCTGTTTTTCTGTTTCAGGTTGTACCATCTTCTATCTTTTTGGGGACCCCTTTATCTTATTTTATTCCTCGCTGTAACTGGTTCATAGCACACAGACTCACATAGATTCACTTGCTGCTTTTCCCTCAGGAAATGATTGACACAGTTAAAATGGTTACTTAGCATAAGCAAATGGCCAGCTTAAATATCATCCTGCCTTGTGGTCAGCAGCTCTGCTAGGCCAAAGACAAAGCCTTTGTATTCAGCTGCAAATCCAGTGCTCCTTTATAATCCAAATTATTGTCACCCTAACATGTATCTGTAGCCTATCTTCAAGTGTGACAACGCTCCTCCATAACTTGGTGTCACCCATACACTTGGCCAGTGAGCTCTTTACCCCCACATCCAAATTGTTAATAAAGATGTTGAAAAGTACTGAACTGAGCACCAACCCCTGCAGGACACCGCTGCCCACTTCTCACCAGGATGACACAGATCCATTCACTAGGACTCTCTGGGTCCTTTCCTGCAGCCAGTTTCTTATGCACCTGACTGTCTCGGAGTTAAGCCCACAATCCTCCAATTTTCTCATGAGGATATTATGGAATACAAGATCAACAACTTTTTGGAAGTCAAGGAATACAATGTCTACCTGGTCTCTCATGTCCAAGTGATGAATTACCTGGTCATAGAAGGAGTTGAGGTTGGTAAGGCAAGATCTGCCCACAACAACTGCCATTCTGTTGCTGGCTGTGATTCAGAATCTTACCTTCTGCAAGCTTATCACAGATAGACACCTTGATGAACTTTTCTAGGATTCTCCCTAGGATGGAAGTTAGGCTGATTGGCCTATAGTTACCTGGGTCCTCCCCCCGTCTTTCTTGTTGATGGGCACAACATTGGTCCTCTTCCAGTCCTCAGGGACTTCTCCAGAGTGCTATGAGTTGTGGAAGAGTTTTACCAGGGGTTCTGCAGTGACTTTGGTCAGCTCTTTCAGCACTCTCGGATGAAGGTCATCTGGTCCCACTGACTTGTATATGTTTAATTTTTTAAATTAGTCATACAGCAATTCTATGGCAATAGTAGGAAGGTGATTATTCCTACTGTGCTCATCCTCTACCCTATCTGGTGTGGTTTTCCCCTTGGTCCAGTGAAAAACTGAGGTGAAGTAGTCATTCAGGAGTTTAGCTTTCTCCTGGGTGCCAGTAACCAGCTCTCCTAAGGTGTTGAGCAATGGCCCCACACTCCCATTTGTTTTTCTCCTGTTCCCTGTGTACCTGAAGAAAGACTTCATGTTGTCCTTGATTCCCATTCCTAATTTAAGTTCTGTCATCACTTTAGCCTGTCTTATCTGTTCCCTGCAAATGTAGGCTGTTGTGGAGTACTCCTCCTTGGGGCCCACCCTGAGCATCCATTGTTTATAAGCCTCTTTCTTCTTTCTTAAGAGGCATGTTTAGACAAAAAGGCTTCCCAGTCCTTCTGTTACCTTTTCTCTGCATGGGAATGGATTTCCTTTGTGCTTCAAGGATCATGTCCTTACAGAAGAGCCACTCTTTGCACACAGCTTTTGCCTTCAGCCCCTGGTCCTGCAGCACTTGCTCTACTAGTGACCTAAGCTTGTTGACATTCGCATTTTTGAAGTCTGAGACTTCAGTCCTGCTATTCGATTTGTCTGCCTTTCACCAGACAGTGAACATGATGGTTACTGCTTAGAAGGTTGATTAGATGGTTACTAGAGGGTTCTTAGAAGGTTGGTTAGATGCTTACTTAGAAGGATGGTTATTGCTGAGAAGGGGAGACTTGGAAAATGTGAACATAATTCTAAATATTATTTCTTGTTCAATCTGTGACATACCCTGGCCCTAGATTCAGTCAGATTCACCTTTGAGACACACATCCAGGGTCTTCTCACATCTTTAGGGGTGTCCTTCAGCCCCAAACCTCTCTCTGCTATCTGCTGCTTGACCAGTGAGAACAGACTGAGACACTCCAAAGGTCTCCTCCCTGACCTACAGCACTTCAGCTTTGCTTGCCTCACCCATGTCTTGCCAGCTCTTAAAAGAGGGGATTTTGCCAGCTAGAAGAATCGCACCCTTGTTCAATGATGTGGTCAGAAATTTTAGATTCCCTGTTCCTGGAAGAGTTTGGTCTGTATGGACAAAAACTCTGAAAGCACACCTTTTTATTACACCTTTAACTCCCCTATGAAATATGAACTTTCATTTCTACCTAGGAGAACTTTTACAATCTTTTCTCCTATGCCCTGAAGAAGGGTGCTTGTGCCTGAAAGCTGACAATTAAAGATTTTTTTTTGCAAAAATCTAGTTGATCTAATAAAAGATATGACATCTACCATGAGTTCTGATTCCTTTTGCCTCTAGATCAATATGGCTACAACCTGGGTACCTGAAATTGCACTTATTCTTGACCATAATTTATAACAAAAATATTTATTTAAAAAACAAGAACAAAGTTTAGAAAGCAGTAACCATATGTGGAGATACAGACAGGGCTATAAGAACAGTCAAACAAAAGAAAACATCAGAATGAAGATTTTCATCCCTGTATCTTAGCCGTAAGCTCTAAAAATGCAGTTTCCACTTCTCTGCTCATCAGGTTAGAAAGCAGCTGCTACGCCTGACCATCCTGTCTGGGCTCCCTTCAACTTCCCCCATTGGCTGAAATACTTAGTCTGCTGCCTGAGGGCCTAAAGTCATTCCCTATGCCCAGGAATACTAAAAACAAATGCTTTCATGACAAGACTTGAGTTTGGTTTCTTATATGCATTATCCACTGGATTCTTGGGGAACCCAAACTATGCATAGGACTTCTTGCCTCCCAAGGGTGTATTTGTTTACCAGACCAGAAGTCTTTCCTGCTCCAATTATGACTAGGAGGATATTTACATCCTTTCAGACATATCCTAAGGCTATCCTAAGGTTTCAATTTCCCAGAATAACCTCAATAGCCAGGTGTTATTCTTGCTACAGGTCTCTCATTCTAAAATGTATATTTGTCATTGTCTGGAAGGTCTTGGCTCACGTGCCTCAGGGTGTGTTTGACTGGCTATGTCAGATGCTAATTCTAAGCCATGACTTCTCTCATTTGTAAATAAGGAAGTAACACTTAAAATAAACCATTGCCTTACTAAACACTCTTGACCAAAATATAAAAAATGTATAGATATTACATTCATATAAAATATCAGCATTCATACAGACAGAGTAATGATAAGGCTAGTTATAGCTTGACACTACCAAAACACAGGGACTACATGCAACATATTAGTAAAATTAATTAAAAAAAAATAGTAACAACATTTATGACATCCCACAGTCATCTCAAAATATTGTGGGTTTGTGACATAAAAAGATACTGTTGATCTTTTAGGCTGACACACTGAATATATAGAAAATATGAAAGAGTCTCCCACAGGAAATATTTTCATTTTAAAATAAAGGTTATAAAAAAATGCATATCGTAAGTGGAGAACTGGGAAGAACATTTACTTTTGGTCAGGCATAAGGCTGCTGTAATCAGTACAGAATGGGAAAGAAAGAAGAAAGGAATCAATAAGTAAAGAGTATTTCCTTCTCTCTCAAGAGCTTGGAAGTACTTGTGCCCCTATTTTCATGCTACTGTGAAATAGTGAAAACACCTAATGTCACAATCAACAGGAAAGCATTTAGAAGTACTCTTACAAAAAGAGAAGTACATTTAGAGGTTATATGAAATAATGTGTCTTTTTTTAAATGTATAGATTCACAGAGTTTAAAGCCTGAAAGAACTACCATGACCTTCCAGTTCTGTCTCCTTCAGACTCTGTCCTGTAATAACTGATGAAGCCCAGTACATCTGTTTGAGCCATAGAATATTTTTTTTAAAAAACACCCATACATGATTTAGCACTTCATAATGTGATGGAAAGTCCTTTACATTCCCAAATACATTGTTCCAAAGCTTAATTGCACAAAGTTACCAAAATCCCAGTTTCAAAAAAGAGGACACCTGTAGAGGGGAGGGAGAGAGGAGGTATATAATTGGGGCGGGGGGGCAGGGGGCATTGATATGCATTCTACCCTGCCCCTGCCCCTCACTTCCAAGTCACAGCACTCCCAGCCCTGCTGCTGCCTCTCATTCCTTAACCACTGTACCCTGCCCTGCCAGACCATGCTTGTGTCCCTCACTCCAAATCCACAGCTCCCCTATCCCTGTTTATACTCCTCACTCTGAACCCATAGCCCTCTGGCCCTGCCTGTGCCCTGCACTCCCAACCCGCAGTCCCCTGCCTCCCCTGTGCCCCTCACTCCCAAGCCATACCCCTCCCCATCCCTGCCAGTGTCTCTCACTCCAGTCCTGCATCCCCCGACCCCCCGGCCCTACCAGTGCCTCGCATTCCCAACCCACAGCCCCCACCCCTGACCCCGAATGCCCACACAGCTCCCTGCTGCCTGCAAAGAACCCCCCACCCTCTTCCCCCACTGGAGTGGCGGGGACCTCCCCACCTCCCCAACCCTGCTGCAGCCCCAGTGCTAACAGGCATACACATGTGCACACACACGTGTACCCACACACACACACACACACACACACGTGTACATGTGTGTGCACACACAACAGTCCCCAGCCTTTGCCCTCCAACCCCCACTCCTCACAGACTTACTTGCCTGCAGTTGCCGGGGCCCTCATGCAGACCCACGTGATGGCCTGCCTCCAATTGCCCCCCACCCCCTGCTCTTGCACTCCCTCCAACCCCAAGCAGGCCCTTGCTGGGGCAAGCTGGGAAGTGCTGGGAAAGCAGAAGCAGAGCAAAATGCTGCCCTCCCATGTCATACCATAGACCTCCTCGAGGCCAGGCTGAACACCTGCACACACACACACATGCACACATGCATGAATGCAAACACACACACACACGTGCGCACGCACACACACACAAACACCCTCACATATCCTTCCTAAGCTCTGCTTCTTGCAGAGAGCCAGCAAGAGTGGCTATGTTGGAACTGTGGTGATTTTCTTTGTGTCAAGATCTCTGGCCCTGGGGGTGAGTGCATGGAGAAGGAGCCCCTCTTCCATGATGTGACCGAACATGGCTCCCACCAAGATGCCAGCCGGCATGCCGCAGTCCATCTGGGGGGGCCTCCTTTTGCCTCAGTTGCAGCCAGAAGTATCAGCATGGGGCTGTGTCACTTTTCATTGTGCTGGGAACTCTGGTGGGGGGGAAGGACTCCTTTCCCACTGAGTCACCCTCCTCCCCCCGCCCCCTGGTTTCCCAGCTCAGGTCTTAGGGGCACTGGGATGGGTCCATCATCCCCACGGCATGGGCCTTCTTTTCCATCCCTACACCAGAGTTCCTGGTGCAGTAAAAAGCGACACAGCCCCATACTGCTGCTTCTGGCTGCTGCTCCTAGAAAAGGAGCCTCCCTGCCTGGGTTGCAGTGTGCTTCAGGACCAGAACAGCTGTGAGGACAGAAACACCTTGCCCCATCCCCTCTGCTAGGCTGTGGTTTAGAGCTGGCTGGAAAGAGGACACGGCTAGGATCAGAGGCTGTCACTGACTTGGCTGAGTGACAGCCAAGGGGTGAGGCCAGCCTATGCTCAGCGAAAGCAGATGAGCTCTGTCTGAGGCAAGCACTCTGCCCTGCAAGAGGCCCCCGGTGCCAGTAAATGTGACCTAGCTTAAATTCAATGGGATTTAGCACAGCTATTCAAAAAGTATTCTAACCTAAAGTGCTATAGTCTGATAGCACATCCATCGAAGGTTAATTTAGAGTCCAGTCTGCCATTTTTAAAGTGTTCTATGAGCCATGAATGTCTATTCTGTTATGGCTATAGAGCACTTTCTATGTACTTATTATGTTATAGGTGCAATGTCTGTGCCCAGCCTTGATGTTTAACTCCAACATTTGGGTGGCCTTGGTGTTGACTATCCTGTTCAGGTTCTGTCTGACACTACAGAAATCTAAAGTCTCTACAGGTGGAAACAGATGGCACAAAGTACCATACTTTGTGTCATGCCACAAATGCTCAAATTTGTGGCCACAATAGAAGACAGTATTAAATTGCGCCATTTTATTTAAGCCCACTTCTGTTCGCTTATGGCAGAAAAGCTTGGGCAGCATGAAGTGCCTGGCATCTCCAGCTTCCTTGGAGCAGGGGCTATATGGTCTTGAGGGTCAGGACTGGGCCCCTCAAGCCTTGGGAGAACCTGCCTCTCTTTCTCACTTACCCAGCTGCATCCCTCAAGGGTTCCCATTTGCAGACATGCATCTTGCATAGCAGGCAGGGAAATCTTCTTTCCCAATGAGAGTTCTCCCAACCCCACAGTTGTAGGCATGCATGGGGAAATCTCCTGCAGTGGGATTATCCTGCATGGATGCAAACACAGAGGAGATAATTCTGTTCAAGACCCCGCATCTGCAAATGTTCCCAGTGGGTAGGGGGCTGAGAAGTCTAGAAGAATAATTTGCTGTGGATGGAGTCTCTTAGATGCTTCCTTTCTGCTGCTGGGCACACACAGAATAGCCGATGTACCAAGTGGTTAGCGACAAAATATTATTTCACTTCACGTGCCCAGAAAGCATTTACTCAATCACATAAATCCTCTTTCAGCCCACGAACCTCCAGACCTCACAGCTGAGTACCATAATCACCAGGGATCCTGGTTTTCTCTGATACAAAACAAACCCTAATTTTCAGATATAAAGAAACAACCCCAAATCCACATTTTTCTATGATTAAAATGGAACTCCACTAATATATACATATATAATGGTATTTCATTTTAATGATAAAAACGTGGATTTTATGGGGGGGATTATATTAAAAAAAGTGTTTGTTTGTTTTTATCAGAGAAAATCAGGATCCCTGATAATCACTATACTATAGATTACTTTTGCCCCCTCAGCCATGAATATTTAAACATTTTCTCCAAAGTGGAACTATTCAAACAGATTTAAAGAGGCACCTTTACCTCACAATAGTCTAATCCTAATATTCTATCTGCTAGACTTTGGGAGAAAAGAGAAAGGGGAGTCACCTCATCTATTTATCATTTTAAAGAAAGAACAGACTGCACCCTCTTTAGTTTCAGAAACAAGGGATTTAGATCATAACCTCAAGGGACACTTCGCATCTCTAACAGCTAAGTGCAGGTGAGACTCCAAGTGGGACAGGGATATTGGTTAGTTTAGGTGTTGCTCATGTTATGCTGTCCTCTGTGAATCCCATTTCTTAGGTACCTAACTATCCTACATACTAAGTTTGGAGCTTGGGCTTCTAGCTATTGGCTGTGAATCCCTGTGGCAGGAGTCCTAATAGGCACTGCAGTGCTCAGTATAGTAATGATTAATTTTCCCTTTTAATCAAAGGATTATTGTAACAAAAGCTAATATATATAAATTATTGAGGGCAATTTTTAAAAAATGTTTCCAATTGTTTTATTTACTTTTGCACATACAGCTTATATGTTTTGGGTTTTTTTAAAAAGGAAATTACATTTTTCCTACAAATATTTCTGTGTTAGGACATTCTCAACAGTCTTTTTTCCCTTCCAAAATATGTATTATTACTTAGTGGTTTTATTTATACCATGTGAGATAAATCTTTCAATGCTTACAGGACAATTCTTGTAAATTCCATTGTCTTTAGTGAGAACTGTTAGATGCTCAGGACTTCTAAGAATCAGGCCCTAGTTTCTTAAACCAAAACTCTCCTTGTTTTGCTCAATGTGAATATAATTGGTGTCACTAGGAACCGTGCCTGGAAAAGATTGAATTAAGAACCAGTTATGGGCCAAATATGTGAGCACTGAATACACATAAGACTTGCCGTGTCATTACAAGGTGTCCTGTTTATTTATTTATTTATTTATTTTATTACTGGCCTGAATCAGCTTATTATGATTTAGTAGGGCCTTTTGGTGGCCAGCATATATTTGTTATGGACTTCAGTAATAAAAACAACTTACTTCTAAAAAAGAAAAAGACTTATTTGTATGAATCTGTGTGGCATAATTATACAATGCAGTATCCACATTTTCCTTTCATGAGTAGCAGCAGGAGGAAAACAGTTCATCCTGAAATCCAAACACCCTGGAGCATTGGGTAACCTGCCATTTTTTTCTTTTTTTTCTTTTTCCCCTTTTAACATCTCCTCATTATGCAGCTTGGGGGTTCTTTGAATTAGTCTGAAGCAAAATTGTGCAGTATTTCTCACAGGAGTCTCTTCAACAGTCATTTTCATTTTCACACGCACAAAAGATAGGTTTATACTCTGCTCAGATGAAGGTGCTCTTGGGAAGCAACCTTATGTATGCAAAAAGAGAGGTGAATGTTATTGCAAGGGTGCATATATTTTCTGAAAAAAAACTTGACTATGATGTGGTTATTGTTGTACAATGACAGTCTCCTGACCTGTAGGTATTAGGGAAAATTGTTAACGCTGTGTATCATAATGAGGTGCACAATGCCAATTACTGATCTGTTAATTTTCCATATACTGAATGGAAATGTATCCCAGAGTGAGGATTTTACAAATTAACACATGACAAACCTAGTCATATATTTTGTAAATGTGTATTGTTTTCCAGGAGAGTGCTTACTTTGGATACATGCTATTAACATTTTAAATTACTACAGATTTTTTTTACTACACTATCATACTTGTATTAAAATATGGAAATGTCTCTCAAGATAAATACAAAGCTTTTTCCTGAAGGAACTTTAATTTAATCAATTAACTTAGATTTTGTACCCATCCATTTGCTCTAGGAACCCCTGACATAAGTTAAAATACGAATGTTAAAATTCTCTTCATTACAACTATACTACAGGTTTTCCAACCCATGTCACTCCATGGTAAACTCCAAATGGCAGACTGTACAAATTAGAAGTTGAAAAAATTGTCTTTTCTAACCACTTACCATCCTCATTATTTCCCCACCTTTTCTGAATATTCTGGAAGAAAAGCTAAAATTTGCAGCTCACTCTGAGCGCAATTAAATGGGGGCTATTTAGAAGTAGGTAGGAAGAACCAGCTGAGAAGGGCACCACACAAAGAATGTACACTAACCCTGAAACAATTTTACATAGGAAGGCAAGCTACTGTGACTGTCTTCAAGTACCTGCTGTTGACTAGACTGTCAAAATTCCTCAGTTATATACATTGTACAGAGACTAGTCTACCAAGAGGATGCAAGTGTTACAGGAAGTGCAATTTGTGGAGATTTCCATCTATCATAAATGGCAGAAGTTAGCTCTTGGATTCAAAACTCCTAAATTGCTATATCTGAGGTTCCACCTGACATGCTGAGTTGTGTGAGTGCAGGCAACATTATCATCAACTAATCATGTTATATGAAGGTTAACAGTGACTGGGCATGTCTACATAAGATGCTATGGTGACATAGCTCATCATTATGGTGATGTAGCATTGGTGGGCACTAATCATAACGCCGCCACTACTGTGCAGTAGCAATGAACTACTGCTCAGTAGCTCATTGCTACTGCACAATACAGTCAGAAATAACAGCATGCCGCCACTGCCAGCCGGGGCCAGCAGCAGCACCAGTCTTCCTGCAGAATGTGCCGAGCAGACTCAGGTGCTGGCACTGGCTCCAGCCCTGCACACAGATCTAGGGGCCCGTGTCTCCTGGAAGGGCTGTGGGGCTCTGCCAGACTCTTCCCAGGGGGCGTGGGCCAGCTGGAGCCAGCACCACCACTGGGTTCTTTCCAGTGCTTAGTGTAGGATGCACCAAGCAGACTTGGGTGCTGGCACTGGTCCCAGCCGCAAGTGGCAGCATGCGGCCATCCTGCACACAGATCCAGGGGCCCACACCCCCTGGAAGGAGTCTGTCACAGCACCACAGCCTTCCCAGGGGGCACAGGTCCCAAGATGTGTGTGTAGGATGGCAGCATGCTGCTGGCAAGTGATACGAGTTTTGCTTTGAAGAGTTTGAAGTTCAATTTCATAAAAAACCCTAAACCTATCCCCTTGAAAGATGGCAGACTTCATGCCCTCAGAAGAGGCTACTATCTCTGTGATTTGCATCTGAATCAGGAAATAAATGACACAGATATAGGCATTTTAGTGGTTCCCCATTATAGCCTATGGCCAAAACACTGAAACAGTGTTGAAATTCCAAAACAGATTTGGCTGAATTGAAATGGGATAGTTATTCGAAACACCAAAATGAATCGCTCTTCCTCTGAAATACCAAATCCAAAACTGAAATGAAACAGCCATTTCATATAGCCCTACTCATTTTATTCGAAAAATAATTAATGAAAACAATCTTCTCTCATCTTAACTTGTTCAAGTCAAATAAGAAACCAAACTGGTCAGACCCAGAGGGTAGTAATTGATGGAAGTCAATCATCATGGTGTCCTGTAACCAGTGGGGTCCCACAAAACTCTGTCCTTGGACCCATATTGTTCAACATCTTCATTAATGATGTGGACATTGGAGTCAGAAGCGGACTGGCCAAGTTTGCCAATGACACCAAACTTTGGGGCAAAGCATCCACACCAGAAGACAGGC
>NW_017729032.1:74624745-74627519 GCF_001723915.1 Gavialis gangeticus
ACCTATACGTTTATCAGGGGTGACCACCAGTATCTGGGGGAATGTTTGTTCACCAGAGCGCCCTAAGGGATGATGAAGTTGAATGGTCATAAACTACTACCAGACCATTTCAGGCTGGACATAAGGATGAATTTCTTTACTGTCCGAGCCCCCAAGGTCTGGAACAGCCTGCCATCAGAGGTGGTTGAAGCACCTACATTGAACATGTTCAAGAGCAAATTGGATGTTTATCTTGCTGGGATCCTATGACCCCAGCTGACTTCCTGCCCTTTGGGCTGGGTTCTGGACTCAATGATCTTCTGAGGTCCCTTCCAGCCCTAAAGTCTATGAAATCTATGAAAACATGAACTGAACCTACTTTTCCTTTTAACGATTCACATAACTCAGGTGCTAAGCTGATGTGATTTTGAGTGACTCCACTGATGACAAAGGAGCAATACAAGATTGATACAAAAATAGAGAATCTAATCTAATCCAATCTAATCTAATCTAGGGTCAAACAAATGAATGTATTTTATTCAGATTCATAAAACAAATTCAAGCCTTTTTGTGCTTATTGACAGTGCCTCCAGTATTTCACTATCAGTTTTTTCTATTGTATTGTATATATTCTGTTCTATTCTAGATTACCAGACATGAGTTAAAGTTTTTAGCTAGAACTGAAAGCGGTCTGAAGGTCTGTGGAACAGAGATATTAGTTACCAGGAATAGCTAACAGCAACATTGCAGAACAAAGGATAACATGATTAATGGAACATGAAGATCATTAAAAAGGAGAAGGTCATTAATACCTATGGAGTAAAAAGATTAGCAGGAATCAGGTACATTATAATGAACCATGAAAGCAATTGATTCTGTCAACACTGCTTGAATAGAAATGCTGGCATTTTATTTTAAAACTTGAGTGGAGCAGGAATCAAAAGGGATTCCAACTCCACCACCACACTCCCTGTGGATCTGCCCCTAAAGTTGTCCATCCATTCTGTTGTATTGATTGGAACAACTATAGGCTCCTCTTACATCTATAATTACACCCATTTTTCTACTACATTGCTATAAAAAGTAAGCTTTTAGCATAAACCACTTCTACATAAATCCACATTCTTTATCTTCTGTTCCTTTTATTTTAGTTAAATTGAAACACAGTCCCTCCCCCCACCTCCTCCACCAACACACTGATCACCAAATAACAGCTGTTCTAGATCTTCCTTAGTAGATCAAGTTTGCTTTAATCCTTATCTATTTTAAATCACTCTAGTTAGTAAGTGATATCCAATACTTTCCAATAACAGAAAGTAGCAGGAGACTGACTAGGCAGGAACCAAAGCCAGTCCAGTACCTTTTAGATACTGTTGCTTAGGCAGAAACAGCTCACAAAAGGCACAGAAAGCCTGCAGACAGAGGCTTATATGCTGTTTTACATCCTTCCCCCAGAACACTGTGATTGGAAGGGGACTCAAGGAAAAATCACAGTCACTGTACAGATAGAGATGTCAGTCTTTCCCCACTTGCTCTCCCTCCCTCTTCTCAGTTTCTGTTCCTCTGAAACATTGCCTTCCAAATCTCTGAATCTTTTCTGAATCTTCTCCAAACTGATTCAGAGGCTCCAAATCAATTCAGAGTTTTTTTTCCTTCTGATTTTATTCAGATTCAGTGATTCAGTGTTTCATTGGGCTGAATCTTCTTTGAATCAAATCATGGACTGAAGCTTTGCACACCCCTAATAGATCTATCTATCTATCTATCTATCTATCTATCTATCTATCTATCTATCTATAGTCTCATTAAACACCCCTAATCTGTACTATTATGCATACTGCATGCCATCTCATTAGTAAGTATGAAGCCTCACTGCAATAGATGAAAGACTCCGCTGCCCACTACTCCCCAGGTTGAATATGACCCATCCACCATCACCCTCTGAGTGCAACCCTTCAGCCAATCTGCAATCCATCTGACTGTGTAGGCATCAATGCCACAGTTGCCCAATTTTTTAATGAGGATGGGGTGGGAGACGGTGTCAAAGGCCTTGCTGAAGTCCAGAAAGACTACATCCACAGCATCACCTGCCTCCAATGCTTTTGTGACCTGATCATAAAAGGCAATCAGGTTGGTCTGACATGATCTGCCCCTAATGAAACCGTGCTGGTTGCCTTTGAGCATCATCCCTGAAGCCGGCCCATCACAGATGTGCTCCATGATGATCTTCTCAAAGAGTTTCCCTAGGATTGAGGTAAGACTCACAGGCCTATAGTTTCCCCGGTCCTCCCTCCTCCTTTTTTTAAAGATGGGGACCACGCTGGCTATCTTCCAATCAACCAGCACCTGGCCCGAGCACCACAACCACTCATAAAGCCGTGCCAAGGGCCCTGCAATAACCCCATCTAGCTCCCTCAACACCCTGGGGTGGAGAGCATCTGGACCCGCTGATTTGAACACGTCCAGCCTCTCCAGAAGCTCTCCAACCTGGTTCTCCCCAACCTGAGGTCTGCAGGCGATCCCCTCAAGTCCATCTTGCATCACGGTGGGAAAGTCCCAGTCCCTGCCCAAGAAAACGGAGGTAAAGAATTGGTTAAAGAGGTCTGCTTTCTCCTCTGGTGCAACCACCAGATTGCCCAGAGGATCTTGCAGGCACCCCACATTTCCCGGTGCTTTCTTCATCCTCCCTATATATTTGAAAAAGGACTTTTTGTTATCTTTGATTTTGGATGCTAGTCCTAGCTCTATGTCTGCCTTAGCTTTCCTGACAGTCCCCCTACAGGCCCGAGCAGAGG
>NW_017729032.1:74627734-74643291 GCF_001723915.1 Gavialis gangeticus
TCTCCTCAACTCATTGAAGTTGGGTCTCTTGAAGTCTAGGGCTACCGCCTTACTGCATGCCCTTGACACCCTGAGCTATATGGTGAATTCCAGCAAGTGATGATCACTATCACCCAGGCAGTCAAGGACCTGGAGGCCCCTTACCAGGTTGTTGCCTGTGGCCAGGACCAGGTCCAATAAGGCATTTCCTCTGGTGGAACTGTGCACCTCCTGAATTAAGTGGAGGTCCTGTATCTCAGCCAGGAACCTCCTGGAATGGTCCGACCTGGCTGACTGTTCCTCCCAGCAGATGTCCAGGTAATTTAAATCACCCATGACAACTACATCCCTTGCCTTAAGTGCCTCTGCAAGCTGGCCCAAAAATTCCCGGTCCAGCTCCTCCCCTTGGTTGGGGGGTCTGTAGTAGACCCCCACTGTTAGATCCCTCTCCCCACGGCCCCCTTGTATCTTGACCCAGAGCACTTCAGCTTGCCCCTCCTCTGACCCCATTCTGCTGGCAGAGGATGTGTATTGCTCCTTGACATAGAGCGCCACACCCCCACCTTTCCTTCCTTCTCTATCCTGCCTGTAAAGCCTATAGACCCTAATGCTAACTGCCCAGTCGTGGGATGAATCCCACCAAGTTTCTGTAAGTCCTGTTATGTCTGGGTCTGAACTGGCTATTCTGAAGGCGAGTTCCTCCTGCTTATTCTCCATACTATGAGCATTGGTATATAGGCATTTAAGGTCCTGCCTAGCTGCATGTGCCACCCCCCGATTTGAGAGACTGTTTGGACCCCTGTTTCTTAACTGGGCACTCCTTGCATTTGTCACCTGTCTTGCTCAGGTGGTGTCCCCCTCATCTTCCTGTGGCAATAAAATGTGATCTCAAGCAAAAATTGGTTCATTGGATTTTCATGCAAGGAACACATATATTAGAGGTGTTTCATGAGACTGTATTTTCAATGTATATTACAGAAGTGATGAGCACTGTCATGAAGAGAGAGAGCTGGCAGTGGAGCAATCTGAGAACTGGCAGGAAAAGGAAAAGAGGAAGCCATGCTTCCAGAGCAGCTGCTTGATGCAGCTGGAATATCATCAAAAGTGGATGTAGGGTAGGAGATACCCAGATAACAAGAGGAGTGGGAGCATGGTGGACAGAGACAAGGAGGGGACAGATAGGAAGACAGAGAGCAAAGAGGAATCGGCTGTCGGCTGCAGGGAGGAGTCATCTGTCTGCTCATCTGAGAGGACGAGAGACAGCGTCTATTTGGATGAGATAGAATAGAAAAGAAAAAAACAAAAAGAGAAGGTCTGTCAAAGTTGGTTCGACATTGAGGAGCTGAGGATCAGGTGGAGAGAAGCAGCGGAGACATACACTAACAAGTAAACGTTTCTTGAATCCTTGATTTACAAAAGAATTAGGTCGGGTGAAAGTTCCCTTGTAAAAGAGAAAAAATCTGAAAGATACAACAAGCCTGGATCCAATTTAAAGTACTTAAAGGTGAAGTCAACTTATTTTTTTTGAGACACTCGTATTTTAGAAGAAAAGACAAAACCCTTTTGTGTTTATACTGTTTGAATTGATGTTTGATAGCTAAAGAGTATAAGAGATGTAATAGTTACCTCTACTGGAGAAGACTTCAAGTAGTTGCTTGGAAAACAGGCTTTAGTCGATCCATCCAGCTCAGTAGATGCTGAGACCTAAAAAAATCAAGATGTAAAAATTAGAAAGATACCAAATGAAAGAATTTTAGTTCAAAGAACACCCTGTGAGTTTTCATTTTTTGTTTAAAGGAAAATATAAATAAATAAATAAATAAATAAATGTCTCCTTTTTATGAGAAAAGGTCAAAACCTCAATATTATAGATCGATACTTCACTGCTCAGTGGTGTTTAGGTTACAACCTCCTAAACAAACCTTTTTCTTAACAACAAGACATGGCAGGTGGGAGTTGGGGTCACCACTGAAAGAAGGAAACAAGGAATAATCAGGCTATTTGGTACCTAATCTAGGCAACTGAGGTTTATATACTACAAGAGATTAGAGTGAACACTCCACAAGCACGCTTTCAGGTTCTGTCTGCACTTGATTGTTAGCATTTGAAATTCAAGCTCTGTAAGTTGGTTGTGACTGGTCAGATAAATCACTTATTACAAACAGGTGCTTGACTGTATGTGAGTCTAAGTGAATATTCATACTTTCAAATTTAAATTTAATTCCTCTGAATTCTCATGCAAGTGATATTAAGTCTTGGCTTGTACAAATGTATGTGTTAGTAACATTCAAATGCATCAGCCCCTTTTTTATTGAAAATTAATAGAAATATGACACTGAGGTCTTCTGACCCTAGCAGCCAAGAGAAATAGCATGATTAAAAACACAGTTTCTGGAATATACAGCACATAAAGAGTGCAATTGTAATAATGACATCCAGCTGTTTTGACTACCCAGTCCAAATGATCAGGTATCCATTTATCGCTATCTCAGATGGAGGTGGTGTTTGGCATGAATCTAGAACAAAGCTTATAGTCACAGCTATTAAGCCATAGTGAGATGGCATCACCATACTGCTACCACATGCTTTAACAACACTACTGGTAAAATTAATTCTTTTGAAATGCCAGCATTTATTCAGATATTTTTCCTTTGCTCTTGAGGCTGGACTTTAAACCCCAAATTTTAATTCATATGTGGGATATAAAACGCTAAAATTATAGTAAGGAAAAAATAGCTGTGTTTGATTTAATATAATATCACTATTTTTAAAAAAAATAAGTTCAAAATATTGAAATCAAATTGAACTATTCATAATAAGTGAAGTTTAAGAAGAAAAGAAAAAAAGTCCATGCATACATGAATTTTTTTAGGATTTCTTTGACAACTAGTTGCTTTTTCAGGTTAATGAGTAACTATGCATCATTTAGAGATTTCCAGTACAAAAATATGACTCTGCAGGTACTGAACTGTGAAAGCTGCTTGTGTTACCATGGCTGGGCACCCATGGAGTCTAATGCTGGTTCAAGAGTAACAGCAATATTTTTACAGTGTGATTTATACTGGTTGTCTCATAGTGCTTTATAATAGGAAATAAAGCAGAAGGAGCAGGAGGCTAAACAAACACTCCACCAAAAGTCAGTCTGAAAATATTGGATTTCAATCTATCCAGAGCAAGAGACAGAGAGCAAGAGATGTTGATGATGAAAGGCTCTGATTCGACAATTGTGGAGGTACATACTGGGAAGAAAAATCTCTTTCCCTCAATTAACTTTAAAAAAGAGGTTGAAGATTTCACAACTCTTCATACTGTAGGTGCTGAAAAGGATAGTGAGGAATTATCAGACAGAGATACAGGAAAGGTTTTAAACAATACAAGTGAAAAGTTAAATACATATGAAATTCTACAGGCAGCCACTGTAGAAACTCTAGTTCTGGAGCAACTTTTGCAGTTTCAGTAATAAATCTTATAATGGCATTTTCTCTGTGGAAAATCCTAAAAATTGATTTTGTTGTAAGTCCAGAAAAGTAAGTTGAAGTAATTCAGCTTGGATGCTATTAGCAGGTGGACTGAGGTCCCCATTTTAGATAGAATGGCATAGATCATGGACTCAATCCTTCAAACATTTAGAAACATGACTTCCTTGATGCATGCAAGTAGTTTGGCTGAATAGAAAACTGAAGGACCTGGCATTATTCCACAGATGAGTGAAAAAAGAAAAATAGTAATAGATTTAAAATTCCAGTATTTCTGTTGCCCAAATTATTGCCTGAAGGGATGATACTACAAAACTGTAACCATTAAGGGAAAGTGAACAGGAAAGAACAGAAATAAGTGGGTTTTATTCAGCAAAATAAAAATGTGAATCTATTAATTTTAATGCCTTCAGTTATTCATGCCAGATATACATAAAAAGGAGTTACCTATTGCTAGAACAAAACTGTTGGAAAGGAAGGTAAATCACAATGCTATTTGCATAACAATCACACAGAAAACCATAAAGTTTGAATGTGAAACCTTTTTTCACACTGATGAGAAAGCGATCCTGTTATTTCAACTCTACAAGTCTTAAACATGAATAAGGGGAATACAATCAGCTTTTAAAATGAATGTAAAGGCTTCCCAATCTTGTGAAAATATGCTGGTGGTAGGGTCTTGTTTAACAATACATGCCTATATTTCTACATCCCCAGACCACTTGTGTCCTTCCATTTTCTATCTACAAAGATCCTTTGGTTTTTCTCTCTCTGATAATATCTGTTTGCCCAGAATTAATGATTGCTATTGCTTGCATATAGAATGGTAAATATAGTAGAAAAAATGGTTGAGTCACGGATAATATCAAGTCAATATAAGAAAGAAACTATGCACTCAAACCATGCTTTCTAATAACCAAAATCATGTCTTTGGAACCATGCATCTAAATGCAATTTTGAAACTGTTTTATTATTGTCCAATTTCATTCCTTCACTTGACAGAATTCTTTGGTCAGGTTTATTTCTTTTTTGGTATAGTCTTACATTTTAAGTAATGTCCTGCTGCAACCTCTATACCTTTACCTCATTTTTTATCCTGCTTGTTGTCTTATCCTTAGTAACAGAAGTAACCTGAGGCTGGGATTTTTAAAGAATTTCAAAGAGTAAGGAACCCAAATCTTACTGAAAACCAATGAAATTTGTATGCCTTAGACTTATTAAAAAATGCCAGCCAGAAAGTTCAAATATGGGCCAGATCTGGAATTGGCATAAATTAGCATAGCTTCATTGAAGTCAATGAAGCAATATGAATTTATAATAGCTAAGGGTCTGGGCTATAGCCTTCTATAAATACCAGCATTGAAAATTTAGCCTGAGATCAGAGAGCCAAAGCTGTAATTAGTAGAAGCAGCATTCATATAAATAAGGGGATTAAAGGAAGACATGGGTAAGAGCTGAATTCTATTTCACCTACTGGATGATCAACATGCAACCTGCAATCAGTTATGAGTTATCCAGGAAAACCATAAGGAACAGTTCTGATACACTATCTGGGAGCGTAAGTGCTTCAACGTAGGAATAAGATTACCCTCCAGAGATGGACAGGCATTTCCTTATTCCTATAACGTGGACACTTATGTACCAGAAGTAGGTAAAAATTCTTCCTACTTAGTTGGGTAACTTAGGGCATAGCTACATGTGACACTACATCACCTCAGTGATGCGCTACAGCAACATAGCATCCACAGGTGTCTACACATGACCAGCAGCTACTGCACTGTAAGGGTGCATTTCCCCATTCTAGCACACCACTACAGCAAAGTAAGTGCTAAAAATAACCGTGTGCTGTATATAAGGCGCAGTATGGCAAGTTATTGTGTCACACATTAGTACTTCCAAAAAGGTAAAGCAGAATTTGGCCTTAACTGGGCATGTCTACATGTGCATGAAATCTGGGAGCAGTTTACTTATGAGTAAACTACTCACAAGTAAAAGCTCCCAGGGTTGCATCCATTTGCATCTGTACATGCAGGGAAGCATGGACAGATATGCAAACTGCTCCCACTTCCGGGGGCCATGCAGTGGGCTCCCCCAGGGTGCTAGCCCAGAGGCTGGCAGGGAGCACTGGGCCAGGAGACAGCTGTCTCCTTGCCAGGGCTGGGAGACCGCACTGTCTACGGGGGGCTGCCTGCTGCTGGGGCAGGGACAATGTACCCCTGCCTTGGCAACAGGGAGCTCCTGGGCCTGGCTCCCATATCAGGAGCAGAGAACTTGAAAAAAGCTCTAGGGGAGGGCCCTGATCCACCAGTGGGGCAGCTAGAAACTTCCTCGCTGCTAGCTGCCATGCTGGTAGATCAAGGCAGGAGGCTGGGACCTACCCCACACCTGCAGCTATTTCCAAGCCCCACACCTTGATCACCTGATCAGGGTATGGGCCTGGGACCTTCACCCTGATCACAGCAGTTCCTAGCTCCCACTCTGGGGTGTAGGCTAGGAAGCCTGTTCCCCTTTCAGCTCCATGTTCATGGACCTGGGTGGAGAACAAGCTGGGTAGCCTGATCCTCACCCAATTCTGGGATCTTGGAGCTGAGTGGGTAACAGACTCTCCAACCCCTGCCAGCACACTGATGAGAAAGCAAGGAGGAAGTTCCCAGCACCAGCTCCATGAACATGGGGCCAGTGCTGGGAGATAAGGTCCTCTCAGCCCAAGCCCTGGGACCATGGAACTGATGCCGAGAGATCTGTATCTCTCAGATGAGGATCTCCCAGCTCTCACTTCTTGATTGCAATATCCCACCTGGGCTCCACTGGCAGAGCCCACCCCAGCAGCAGACAGCTCCTGCAATCAGTGAGCAACCTCCCTCCCCCTGGTGGCTGGCTGACCAGAAACAGATTTGCTCCTGGTCAGACATTTATATAAGCACTACCGTGCAGTTTGTAATAATAATAATTTGCTACTGGTATTTGCAGGTAGCAAATTGACTCATGATTAGTGAGGTTTACTTTGCAGTAAGCATGTGAATGTGTGGATACACATGCTTATTGTGCAATAAACTATGCTCTGCACAGTAAAGTGTTTTGTGTAGGAACCAGATGTGTTCTAAAGGACAGACACTCAGCTAGCACCAGCCAGTGCAGCTTGACTGAAGACAGAGAAGCTTTGGTGAACTAAACCAGTTGAGGAACTAGTTCCAAAACTTCTGTCTCTCAGATATGAAGCAAATAAAGCCATACAGTGCATAATTCACATTGTGGGATGCAAATAGAGTGAAGCACTGCTCTGTCAATTCTCAGCTGGTGTAAGATTTGTTAGGTGCAAACAAACATTTGCTGCACCCAGTCTAGGTGCAGACAGATAACTTTAATCACCTACACCTAGAATGGAAGTGGCCTTATGCAGGAGTTTGTCAGTGCTGGAATCAGCATATGCAGCTGTTTACAGCTCCCAGGATCTGTGCTGGGAGCTCAATGTAAGTAATTCAGGATTGGGGGGAGGGACAGGCAGCATAGATGAGGTTTGGTAGGCAAGCAGAGGAGGGTTGCTCTATTTGTTGGGGGAATTCTGTGAAGTACCCTATTGGGAGCCCTGTTATGGTTGGGGTGGGAATAGGACAGCCTTCAGATTGGAGCAAGTCTCAGGCCCAAGGAAACCTGTATTCCAGAGATTGGGTTAACCCTTTCTTAGATCAGGTTAATCTGATCTCCATCTAAAGGTGACCTCTACTCAGGTGAATTAACTTGGATTGGATGTGCCATTTTTGGGTGATTTAAGCCCCCTGCACACATGTACAATTAGGCATTTTGATCAACCATACCCTGGTTTGGTCCAGCTAAATGTAATGTTTCTACATGCCCTTAGGGATCACAGGCAACCACCAATAATTAGAGCAGCCCCTCTGTTCTAATGGGGAAGCCCTAGAGGTCTAAATAACTTCTAGACAGGGGAATTTCCATGAGCTAGCAATGGCTTCTTAGTGGTAATGCCCCAACATCAAGGTCCTCCTCTGTCCCTCATGAATCATAACACAAATGAGTCCGGTCCTGCTTATAGTCGTATAAGAACCTAATAATCAGAAAATTATTTTCCTTTACAGAAAGTATGAAGTCAGTGATAGTTTAAAGATGGATCGAAGCCCCTTACAATATAGGATGGCATTTACATCATATATTGACACAATATCTTACCTTGTGATACCGTAACATAACTAACCTTTATTGATCTTCTATCTACTAAAGACTCAGTTCATCCACATATATAAAAATTAAGATATTTTGGTGATCTCTGATTGATCAATGAGCTACTTATTAAAGTTATGAAATACCAAGTCTTTGTTATTTAGCAAAACTATCAGTAATAAGACATCTCTCTTCCTTATTTTTGTTACATCTGCTGTACCATTCAATATCTTGTCTTAGTTGTTTAACTGGTAATGTGGAAGAATATTAAACTATAACACTGCCAGCTCATAGTTATTTATTCTGATCCTAATACTGCAGTTGATTCATTCCATACCTACAAGAATGCTATGCAGGACAGGTCCATTAAAACTCTCAATAAACTATATCACCAGTCGTTTCATTTTATTTTAACTTCTGGTGAAGTAAATGGTAAAGATAAAATAACACCTTAGCCAGGCAGGCAAAACTGGGGATGAGACAAGAGTAAGAGAAAAAGTCAAAAATATCAAAAGGGAGTTGTATATTTGGTATGCTATACAGGAGCGATTTAATAACTTAATAATACTCAGTACCTGCTTGAAGAGCTACTAGAAACATTAGACTGTTGGTACATGTGATGTAGAAAAATCAACAGTTCTTTCTTTAATAGTGTTTACAGATAATATACCACAGCAATTTGGATATATGCTGAAATGTTACACTTGAATTAAACTTATTGCACTGACTTTTTGGTGTATAGGTAGGTTATATGAAGTTTGAATGCAACATGATATTCAAATACAAGGTTCATATCTTCACTTGTGATTTCTGTTGTATAACTCAATCTTATAAGAACAGAAGTGCACATCAAGTTTACCTTAAGGCAGTGGTGCTCACAGTTTCGGCCCTAGAGGCTAGGTGAATGATGTGGGGCCAAATTGGACCTTGGGGCTCCAAGCCTCCTCCAACTGGCTGGAGCCTGATCCAGGCACAGTAGCAGCAACACAGGGCTCCAGTCCTTGCCAGGCAGGAGTGGTGTGGGGCCTTGGTCCCAGCCAGATGGGAGCAGTCAAGATCCTAGAGGCCTAGCATATAGGGGCTAGGTGGGGGTGGTACAGAGCCCCCAGAGCCTAATCAAGAACACAGGGCCACAGTCCATGGAGATTCCCACAGGATTGCTGGGAACTCTGTGGCCTGGAGAATACATCTCTGATGGCTGAAGCTGGGCCATGGGCTGGTAATTAAGCACCCCTGCTCTAAACTGTTATAAAAGACCATGGATTAAATGAGTCTTTTCCATTACCTTGTTACATTTTTCCTACTCTTCTCTTCTAGAAAATGTCACACCTATTTCTGCTTATTTTGGTTCTTGTGGATTACACCACATGGTTCACTAGCTATTCAGATTTTGGACTTGCAACAGTGGTAATATTAGGCTTGGACATGACCTCCCAGTCAAGGAATGATGTTCCTGAATAAGTCATCCCAGACAAGTATTTGCCTGACCTATGCTTAAAAATTCCCAATGACAACAGTTTTTGTTCTTTGTAAACCTTTATAAGGACTACATCATAGTTACTCTTGTGCCAGAAGATGAGGTTACTAGTTAGGCTGAATGGCTCATTTTTCATTATCTCTTCAGTATTCATCCTTGTTCACTGAATTCTTGGCTGCATTTTAAAAGGAACATTTCTTTTTCTTTGACGAGACTGGAAACACTAAATATGAATTGATCTAGTATATTGCCAAAAATATTGCATTCTCTTTTGGCCATTGTTTGCAGGATGAAAAATTCTGCTGTTACTAAGGAAATCCTGTTTGTAATCAAAGAAATGCTGGTGTTCAGACCCAGATGTTCTTACATTAAAAAATACTTTATATTTCCAGAGGAGACTTGTGTATTTTTTCTCTATCTACCTCAGGTTTTTGGACATGCTGTCTTACAGCATATCAGCATACATATGGTGGAAAAAATACATTCTTGTGTAACAGCTTACACTACTCTTTCACTAAGTTCTGCTCTTGTCAGCAACAATCCCTTGATTCAGGGATGACATCTATAATAGCTCATTTCACATCTGTAGAGGAGAGTGGAGATTCCAACTACATTGTAGATCTGGATCTTGGTCTCTTTTCAGAAATCACAATCAATAAAATACAGCAATGAAATTTCCCGAAGGAGACACTTGCACACAAGTTCCTGTGCTGGACCTGATCATCAATGTTCTCTCTCTGAGACAGCTGGCTGTCGAGATAAGGGAAGTATTTGATCACCCCCAGGATCTTTCCCTTAATGGGAATTTGAGGAAGGGGTCATAGTTTTCTGTAAGAAACATAGGTTTCCCTGAGTAAAATAAAAATTCATACATCTCACTATGGTCTGGAGCAGGTTGATAGAGCACTTCAAAATTCTCAGTGTTGAGAGAGAGGACCAAAGTTCAGTAGGCTCCTATGACAAAAGTTGGTGCACTCTGGAGGTTTTTCTCCATTTGTGCAAGGATGGCACATTCATGAGAATGCTGAAGGTCAAGAATGATTATTTTGAATGTGCTGTTCTTTGACCCAAAACATCCCAGATGGAAGAGCTCTCCATCCATTCAGTATTCAATGTTGATTCCAGATGGGGTCCTTGATGAGAACTAAGATGACAGTAAAAATAATGGAAAACAGAACTGGGGTGATGATGCATCCTTGCGTGACTCTAGTTTGGATGACAGATGGATCTATCTCTGATCCTCCGCAAAGAATGGTCACAGTCATTTGGTCATAGAGAAGCCTGAGGACCTTGATGTATTTTAAATCTGGCTACTACTTTCCACAAGGTTTTGTAATTAATAGAGTCAAAGCTCAACAAAGGTCATATACAGATGTTGATGGTCAAAGAATAACTTTTAACAAATCTGAAGAATAAATTCATGGAATCTCAGTATCAGTTCCTCACTGCTGGCTTTGAAGATTTCAGTAGGTATGCCATCTGGTCCAATAGCTTTATTGTTCTTGGTTTCCTTGCTGACATGCCAGGCTTCTTCTAGGACAAAAGGGTTGGCAAGTGTTTCCCTTTCAGGGTGTTGGGAGACAGACTTGATTGTCGTATGTGACACAATTAATTCACAGTTAAGAAGCACCTTAAAGTGCTCTTTCAGCTTGTATAGATTAATTGTTTTTGAGGAGATCTAACCATCCTAAAATCACAGGAAAGTAGGACATTGGATCATAGATGACTTTCATGCTGGAAGAAATTATGTGCGTCATGGTTGTTAGCATTGAGTTGAATCTTCTTGGCTACTACCGGTAGTAGAATCTTGCTACTACTAGTTTTTTATTTCCCAAATTCTCCTTTGAACTTCAGCTTTGAGGAGCTGATATGTCTTCTTCTGCTGCTGAGATGATGGACAACCAAGACAATGAATGACCAGAAAGAAGAGTTACCATCATCTCCAGGGAACTAATGACATATAATATCAACATCTCATTGTATTATTTGGTATCCAAATGAATTTGATTGGCTTTGATTGGAAAAAGCTGTAAAAAAAAAAATCTGTTCTCAATTGGCTGACAACTCCAGAAACAGGTTTTCAAAGAAAATACACTTCAAAATTAGCTTCCAATGATTCTTTCCTAATACCCACTTAAAAGTTGATGCCATGAGCATTTCCATTAGTAAACACATTCATTAAACTATTCACGATAAGCATGTGAGTCAGGGTATGAAGCAAATTCATGTTTTTAATTCCTTTGAATATTAATTCTCACTATTTTTTTAGATATTCATCTAAGTCTAGTACCTGTTCCAGAAGATGGTGATGAGCAAGAGAACACAATCTGACATTGTAGACATTTGCTGAAAACAGAGAGAATGTAAATAATTTATCACAGTCTGATTAGGACCAGCATGATTCTGAAACTCAACTCTATTAGCAAAACTTGCAAAAAAAACAAGAAGGCAGAGGAAAAAAATCTGAAGTCTCGTTATGTTTCAACAGATTCTGTATATTAGAGTCATTTATGTGTTCACTAGGAACATAATTTAGAAAAAAGGGATATTGCTTCTTAGAGATGCTTTCAGTATTTCACTGAACTTTCTGGTTTAATAAAGATATCTGGAAACTAAATGTGTTAATGAGTTTCCTTAAGTTGCTATAAATATATAAATCAAAGTGGATTTATATGACTGTTGTTCTTGCTTTATGATGACATATTTTTCAGCTAAAGCCAATTATATTTGTAGTGGCTTATCACAGCAATTATATGAAGCAGCAGGCCAGTCAGTAATGACTTTTTTGTTAGGGGAGTGCTAAGAACACTTCCAGCAGAGCTCCATTACCTGGATTACAATCACAGTTTAAAATTAGGTACCAATGCAAGTAATTTATTCTTGTTTTTGTATTTAATTGGTCATTAACTTGTCCATGCCAATAATTTGATTTCTATGCCACTCACTCATTAAATATTTCCTGAAACACCCAGCTAGAAAAGTTTTAGTTAAAAGGGAACATTTAAAGAAATTGCATATAAAACAGTTCTAGATTTGTTGGCTTTTCCTACTCCCCATGAGAAATGTGCATGTCCAAATATTTAAGCCCAAATTACCACATCATTTCCCAGATTTTCCCATCAGAATTAACCAAAGCCCATAGGAACATAAGAAATTGTGTGCTGAAATGAACACAAGAATTTTTGTTTTGTACTGAAGTAAGCCAATAGACTTTTTGGTCTATCCCCATGTTTCCCCCACTGGCCAGAACCAGGTGCCAAGCAGAAACTGAAATGAGCAAATATGCCATACTTTTCTTATGGGAAAAGCTACTTTCCAACCCCATCAGGTACCTATTGTGTTATGCCCTTAAACACATGGTTTACAGCTTTTTAAAATAATCTAATTTAATGTAAATGTGAATGTTCTCATTATCCATATAAATGTTTAATCCTTTTTAAAAATTATACTAATCTACTGATATTGTGGCAATAAGCTCTGCAAGTTAATTATGCATGTATAACAAAGTATTACATTTTGTCAGTTTTAAATTTAAATCCAGCTAATTTATTTTGCTCTACAAGTAACTTTGTAAATGTATATGGTGCAATTTTCTGATTCCAATATTACACTTCAATGTGTGCGAACAAGAATATAATGAAGGCACTCCTAAATAATGTTTCCTATTGCTCGCTTTTGAATCCATATGTGCGTGCACATCTGCCTTTATACGTGTGCATTTATTAGTAGCCTGCATTGAAATATGTCAGAATTGGAAACCTGTATATACACAGTATATAGACACCACCAAAGAAGGTCAAAACATGTTCCATATTTGGAACCAGATTATACACACTCCCGGATCCATATTTTACAGTGCAGTTCTTGTAGCAAGCCTAGGTAAATAAAGAAATAATAAAGAGTGTTTCAAATATTTTTGGAACCCATACTTTAGTACTGTGGCTTGTTGTCACCTCTCCTAATTAGATTATGAAAGGTTTGTCTACATGTGGTATCAGCATGTCCCAACCAAAGTTTTCCTGAGGCTACCCTGCCACTTATATCTTCTTGGATGATCCAAATACAGCAGTACAATGGTGGTTACATACAAGTCATTCACAATGGCTGCTGTCAAGCACACTAGAGATCCAGATCTCCAGAGCAACCTCAGAGGAACATTCCAAAGTATATTCAGTGCTACATCTGTATGTTTGGAATGTGCCTGCAGTAAAGTCAGGGATTTGTGTTTGACAATGAGCCACATGGGCCATAGATGTTTTAAAGATGTCTGTAAAGTAGGTCATAGGTCATTTAGCTCAGGTAGGAGAGACTTCTGATTTTTGGGGTGTATTGGTTCAGTCCTAGATGCCACACCTTCAGAAGCAACCATTGCATGGCTTGAATTCAATATAATCTTTCTTCACTCGTGCTCAGAGATGTGGTATGTTCATTTACCATGTCTATTTTTGCATGGATTGTCTTATGTAAGAGACATTTCTGAAGAATAATTAAGCAATTGATTAAAAAAAAGCAACATTGTGAATTCTTCCTTATTTTATTTCAACAGTAGCTGAATAACTTCTGGCCTCACCTAACAAGCCCCTATTACTATGGAATTCTCATTGAGTTAAGAATTTTGTGGACACCTTGAAACATTAGAAGGTGTCCACCCCTTATTAAAAAGAATTGATAAACCAGACACCATAAAATATAAATGTATGCTGTCTGCTAGGAGAATGAATATGATATGTGGACCAGATACAGAAAAGAATCCTAATAAGAATGTGAAAAAAAACCCACTGATCATCCTTTACACTGAGTCAAATTAAACTATATGTGTCATAATGAAATTAATGAAGAAAGTGGTGATTTGGGTGATATTGAATGAAAAGATAATGAAGTTCAACTCATATCATATGGTTTGGTGCAATGCAGGAAGAAGTTTGAGAGAGACTATTCATACCTATACTTAGTACACAGGAAGTGAAAAATACAGTAAACAAGGATGCAGCCACAGACAAGGCAATAACATTGGGCTAGAGAAGGCCCAGAAAGAAAGTTCTAGCACTGATGATTACAGCAGTAGATAAATAATATGGTTAATGACTGGCTGATATTGATCTAGCTAGGGAACTCAATATGATCAATAAAACAACTCAAATAGAAAAGCCATTGGAGCCTGGGCAACAAAGTGGAGGAAGCTGGACAACTAATGAAGAATGTGAAATCAAATATTGTAAGAATAACAGAATGACAGAATATCAGTCATGACTGGAACACAGGTATTGGAGGGTATACCTTGTTAAACATAGATAGGAAGCTGGTGGAGTATCATTGCAAACAAATCTGGTGATAGAATATAAAAAAATGAAAAGGACTAGTATGGATGAGTCTGAGTCAAAATAACTTTTGAAAAGTGTTAGAGTGATAGTATTTGGATCTTGGGGAGCATTGAATTTGCAGCTATAACCTGTGGCATAGTTACTAACCACAAGGCAGAATGGCATGTTAAAAGTAACATTGCAAAATGCCTAGGCAAGCATTTTCCTAACAATGTAGTACTGTTGTAAGATATATAGCTCATTGTGTAAGAGGAACAGGATGCCAACCACTAGCTATCGTTGGGAGGTAAAGCAGAAGCAAGACCTTGGAGACGGTGAAGAAATCACCAAGAAGCCACAAGTGACATAAAGAAGCCGGGATCAAGGTCTTAACCATGTGCTCATAGCAAAAAGATATGTAAATAAGTGAAATGCATAGGCAATTACATGCTAATGAAGTAAACAGTAGACAGAAGCAAAGCTTAAGATGGGAAGGACTAAGGGTGGAACAAAAGAGGGACAAAGGTGGGGTAAATTTTAATGACCTAACCAAGGTGTATAAATATGAAAAGAAAGAATGTTTGCTGTGGCTCCCTGGTTTGTTGGAGCTAGTCTGAAGCTGTCTCCATTTTGAATAAAGCTGTTCACAAGCAATGTGTGCAGGTGATGCATGAAGGCACTGATCCATTGTCTTCCTAGCCATTGGGCGTCGCATGTAGTCAAGGTCTAACAACAAGGATCAGGTGAGAATTTCTAAAAATCAGTTTGGAATAACCTTTTCAAAAGCTATAAAAACAAATAGCAAACTGTTCTTTGCTTGTGTAAATATAAGAGGAAAATGAAAGTGGCATTGCTATGCAGTAAAAACAGGATATTGTTTTCCTCAATTTTCAATAAGGACAAGTTTGATAAATATGGGGGCAAGGGCAGGATGGGTAATGGGGAAAAAGGGTATAGAAATAAACATTTCTATAGTAACCTGGATAGTAACCTGTTTAAATTCTATAGTAACCTGGTGGATAGTAACCTGTTTAAATTCGCTGATGACACCAAAATTTGGGGGGAGGTGAGCACGCTAGCAGGGAGGGAGAGATTGCAGAGGGATCTGGATAGGTTACAGGGGTGGGCTAACAGGAACAGGATGCGTTT
>NW_017729032.1:74643843-74662184 GCF_001723915.1 Gavialis gangeticus
CACTGGCGGGGGGTCGGGCTAGAAGATCTACTAGGTCCCTTCCGACCCTTAATCTATGAATCTATGAAAATTTCCAGAAAGGAAGAAGAAAAACGCACAGACAAACTCATTAAAGTTACAGGTACCAGACTATTTCTATCCCCAAATTCTGAAAATCTGGTGCATGAAATGTTTAACAAATCCCTTACATTGTCAGCCAGTACAATATGATTAGAGAACAGACATTATAGTGCTTGTGTTTAACAAACAGGGTGCAATGGAAAGTGATTGAGATACTTACTGGTCCTCTAGTCTGAACTCAATAGTATCCAAGGCTTTAAAATAAATTTGAAGGTCAATAAATATAGAGACATGGAGGTAAATGTTTGATAAAAATGCAACATAAATAGATTGTGCCAAGAAAACGGGGTTTTTTGGATAAAATAACTGATTTGCTATATAAAGGTAATGTGGTAGATTCCCTTCCTACAGACTAAAGTAAAATATTTCATAAGGTACCATTGGGAATTTATTAGTTTAGGGAAGGTGGGGATGAATAGAAAGATGGGAAAGTAATTGGTGAAAAGAGAAACACCAAAGGATAATGATGGAAGAACAATTATGGGTTAAAAGGAAGTTACTAGTGCAGTTACTGAAATATCAGTTTTGGAACTGATCTGGTTTGATACTTTCATCAGTGGTCTAAAAGCAGTGATGAAATTTGCTGAGGACACATTGTTAGGGGGCATCATCAGTACAGATGAATATCTGGACAGAAGCCTTAATTGATCTCAAGGACTGAAGAAGTAAGAATTAGGAAGACGCTGTTTTGAAATGTTTTCATCTGACCCCTCATGCAATGAGGGTTCAGATTTTCACCTGATTGGCCATTTTTGAAGTGATCTATAGCCATGCACTTGTATTTGGTCACAGCTATAGACCACTTTCTGTGGCCAAATAGGACAAAATTGTCACTTCTGTCTGTGCCTAAGATTGCTTTCTATAAGCAATTAGGATGCATAACAACTATTCAAGCTAAAGTACAGTGCTGACACAAAAACAAATGGGAATGTCCTGGCCATGAACAAATATAGGCTAACAATTAGAAGACATAAGAACAGGCAGGTTCTGGAATAGCCTTCCAATGGGAACAAGAAAACAATCAATCAATCAAACAAAAAGAATACAACATAACGGAAATGCTTTTAAGATGGAGCTGGAACAGTTTACAGATAGCATTATTGGGTGTATTGAGCTACAAGAGCATGGGACAGGACTCTTTGGTGCAGAAGATGCCTTCTAGCTCTTTCTTCCTAATCCAGCTCAATGAGAATTAGGAGAAATTACTGGTTGCATTTGCCAAATGCAGATGCACAAAACTGGTAGCAAAATATTATTGTCAGATATTGTCAGAAAGGATATTTAAAGCAATGGGGAGTAAAGCCATGAAGATGAAGTAATTGTGCTTTTAAGCAGCTAATGTGCAGAAGAGTTTTAAAAAGCAATTTAGATGATAATTATATATCTATATGCAATTGACTCCAGTCAATGATTAAAATCCACCAATCACACACAGCTTATTTAATGTCCAGTGGCACTTCACAGAAGAGTCACTTACAGTGAAGGAGAGTGATGGTACAAGCGCAGTATGGGATTAAAAGAAAATATAGAAACAGCAAGAAAGAGGAAAGATTTTAAACTATGGCCACAGGTATTACAAAATAGTGTGAAATGTGGCTGTTTAAAGAGGATGCAATTTTATCTCAGGCCTCAGAAATCTATAAGAAGTCATTCAAAATTCTGTCTCAGTTTCTGAAGTGGTAAGCTCTTCTTAGTCAAATTAACATTTGCTTTTTACTTTAAATTCATGATTTCTGGTAGAATGTAAATGTGAGATAACAACATTTATTTGCGAGTTCTGATATTAATGGTAGAGTATACTTCCTTTTCCACATTCATTGAATTGATGTTTGATTCTATGTATTTTCAAACGAATTGGTTTTCACCAAGGAGCACTGGAGCTCATGTAGAGGCTGCTTGAGTATCTCTCTGTCTCACTGTGATTTGTAGTGCAAACATACCCCAAGAGATATTGGCAGCAGAGCAGACCAAAGTACAAAGTAAGAATCTCAGCAACAACCAATACATAGAGTGCATAATGGGATGGCATGTGAAAGAAGAGAAAACACAAAGTTATAAAGTATAACAGCTGTTATCTGAAGAGAAAGACCATCTATGATAAAATTCTGCTTAAGTTACTGATATTTAATTAAATTAACTTCTTTATTGACTCTCTCCCTTTCCTCCAATCCATTGACTTTTAGTGTAGGATCATCTCTTTAAAGGGCCAGAACTATAGGTGGGTTAAATCAATGTAGTGTCACCAAGAATACCCCTAACCTGTGCCTATCCAAAGCACAAACTATGTCCTAATTATAGGCAGTCCTAGACTTACAATGTTTTGAATTACAACATTTTGCACTTAAATGGTTATAAACTGGCACCCTGTTTCAACTTTCTGACATCAGTTTTGACTTTACAATGCTTAATCCAATGCCACACCACACCAGTGAACAAGTTCACTGTGTTGCCCATCTCCCTGGAGAACATCTGTCCAAACTTCCTTGGACAGTTTCTTTAAGAAAGCAGATAAAGACTCCAAAAAAACCCACCCTGCAACTAAGACTCCTGAGCAGACTCCAGGCAAGAACCCTTCAAAAAGTCCAATCAAGAACTCTTAAAAAAGGCCAGCAGAGTCACCTCAAAGAAGTCCTTCCATTTCAGTATGATTGCCATTTGCAATATAAATACATTACTGTAGCTATATTAGTCATCTATAATTGATTGAGTACAAAATTCTGGGTTATTTTTGGTGAAAATAGGGTATTGGGCCTTGGTTTAGGAACCAATCCCCTATTTGTAACATTGCTTCCTATGGGGAAATGGATTCTGAGTTACAACGTTTCAACTTAAGATACGATTTGCAAAAACCAATTGTGTCTTAAGTCTCAGGACTGCCTGTAAATCTGGATTTAAGCCCCACTTAGGTTCTAAGAAAGATCCTAAAACCTAGGTATTTGATTTCCTGGGCTGGGCAAGTGATATAACCACCAGATAATTGGAATAGAGGTAAAATGTGTTGTTCTTAGGCACACGGAGTAATTTCTTTGGTGGTGTCTGGTTGGTGTCACTTTTGATATATTGACTGCTAGAGCCTGTATGTTCTGGAAGGCTGATGCTAGCAAGCCATCTTCCAGATCCCAAAGGCAACACAGGAAATACATGTTTGGTGCCAAAAAGCTCAGAAAGGTTTATGGTCTTTGGACAGCATGCTAGCTGGTCTAATTAAGAGTCAGTCCAACTTGGTAAAACTTGTCCTTGACCAGTAGAGATACCCCTTATTTACATTCCCCTAGGTCTCTATGCAGGACAGGTCCCTGAATGCCTATATTTATGCTTGCATGCCCCCTGTCTTATGCCAACTCTTATCTCTCTCTTTGTCAAGCTGTTCACCTCTACTTATTTTGGTTGCCAGATTTACTCACCTGGATTTATCTCTTTCTCATTAGTAAGTTCTATCTTTTACATTTGTCCTTGAGTTTTTAAAGCTGCTGTTTTTTTTTTTACTCCTTTCAGTGTTTTTTTTTTGCTCATTAGTGCATTGTTATTTTTTTCTTTCTTACTGGGTCATCCAGCTGTCAGGAGGCCCCTTTCTCTCATACTTCTTTTTGGCAGCATAACTTACTTTAACTTAGCATAACTATGGCCTAGAACAACCGGAATTCCTAGAAGGTAGTGGCACCAACATCACTGTTGTTCAAAAGTGAATGAATGGTGCTCTACTTTATATTGCCCTCAATGCTACTGGCAATCAGTTGTCCTGAATTGTGTAGGCATCCCCCTTCTGAGTAGTCTGGTTCCTAACGTGACAAAGTCACCAACCTTAAAGAGTCAGAAACCTGAGCTCCAAAGAGGAAAATGAATCCAGACCAATTTGCCTAGCATTTCCTATTGGCTTGCTGTTGGTATCTTATTGCTGAGAGACTGGACAAATAGGATTGCCCTTGGCAGGCACCTGAGTCTCCCTATTTACTGCATAGAAAGCCTAGACCTGTTGAGTTAGATCTCCTTCCTACTGCAAAGAACTCAAGTTTTTGGCATTGCCATAACAAAGTAGAAGTGCTTACAAGCTAAATTTGGATCTGTCCCCAGCGATTAATGCTTGTACAGGACTTTCAGAGATGAACAGGGCCTGGTATTGGCACTTTGTTATATGTATGTAAATTAAAGGTAGTAACAAAAATATATTTTATGCTTATATTTATAGTATTTATGGCTTTACAAAGACAAGGGACTGAGAAAATCCTTTGCTAAATATAGATCAATAGAAATACGGAAAAATAGATCCTTAGAAAGCATGAGAAACTTTTTTGAGCTCCTATACAGAATAATTGAACAGACAAGCTGCCAAAGAAACATAGATGAAAATGGAGTCTGAAACTAACCTCCAAGAAAAATACATGTCTTTGGTAGATGAAGAAATATAGTTTACTGTGCTTTTCAAGATCTGTGTCTGGTTTGAAGTCTAGGCTTTGAAGTTTTCTTAAGATTCCTTAATTCTGCTGAAGTCAGAAATGTCTCAAGAGCACTGAATATGTATCTATAGGGGAAAAAGTACATTGCCAAGACCCATCTAGCTCATTTGTAACATATGTAACACCCCCATGCACTTAGGGTTGTGTGGGGTACAGTGTGTGATTTGGTCATTGTATATTGTGGGGGGGTGGAGGTTGGGACTGAAAGAGGACGCCCATTGTCTTAAGATTTCTTAAAAGAACCTGTAAAACCAGTTTAGTGACTCTAGAGCAAATCCAGGAGCTCTGAGCACCTTTGAATTGATTGGTCTGCATTAACAGTGTTCAAACAATGCTGTTTCTTGATTGGTACCCTGTAATGATATCAGAAAAAGTTATTTAAGATTCAAGCCACCTGGGCTTGAGCTCTTTTGCTTGGAGCTGCTAAGAGCTGCACAGCTGAATTGGGAGCCAGAAAACCTGCTTCCCATGGGGAGGGTCTTCACCCTGCTCTTCACCAGAGAAACAAATTGAAGCTATGTGAAGGGAAAGCCTCAGGTACAGGGAGAGAAAATCTGTCTCAGGGCTTGAGACCCCTATTCTCTCCCTTTTCTTGCTCTTTTTGGTTTTCTCAGTTTGGAGTGAGATTTTATCATGGGGATATCAATCCCTGCAGCAAACCAGCCAGGGATGAAGCCTGGCAGTTTTGCTGGTATGCTCTTGGCCAGGGCTGAGAGCCTGGCATGTTTTATTTGCCGTTGTGACTTATTTTCATTTCAGATTGACTGTGTAGCTAAACCCCAGCTGCGTGTCTTCCTGACAGTTTTGGCCAGAATTTAAGGCCTGGCAGATTTGAGCCAGGCTTAAGGCCTTAAGTGGGATAGTACCATGGGTATATTAATCCCTGGAACAGACTGACCAGGAATGGGTCTTGACACTTACTGGCTCCCTGTGTTTGGGGGCTGTAATGTCTCAGCATTGTAGTATAGCTTAGACTGGATGTCCAGGCTGCAGGCATAGGTCTGGGCCGTTTTTGCTGTTTTATGGGTATTGCATTTCAGCCTGGCTGTGTGGCTGAACCCAAGCCATGTGTTTGGCTGGCAGACTTGAGCCAGGGTGAAGCCTGGCATGACTTGGGTCACGGTGAAGCCTGTCGCTACTTCTTGTCTATCCAGGCCTCAGTGTGGTGTAGGTCTAGCCCACATTTTTGATGCTAGTTCAGGCCCAGCAAATTAGACCTGGGCCTCTTTTTGTCCCTTTTGCAGTTTATGCCCCAACCAAGTGGTGTGGTTGGAAGCTAGCTGTAGATCAGGCTCTTTTGATGTTTAGCTGGCTTTTCTTTGAGTTTTCTTGCAATTTCCAGCCCCAGCAAAGCTGGAATTAGGACTAAAAATTTGGGGATGTGATATGCTGATAAAAGTTGCAGTAACACCTCAAAGCCACCACATGGAAGTGGAGATAGGCACTGCAGCTTTGCAAGGGGCAACGAGGGGCTGCTTGCAATGCAGAAGGATCTATGCTGTTTAGCAGCTCACTGTGGCACAGTGAACCCAAGGAGTGGCTCAGGACTCTCTGGTGTGAGCCCCCTTCTCCAGCCCATTGCTGAAGGGTATGTATAAGGGTGCATACCCCCCAGCTGTACCTGTTGGAGCGTCCCAAGTCCCAGACTGCCTGGGTATGGGTGAAGCTTCCCCAAGAGGGTGCCACATATAGATTTTGCTCTGTAATTAATAGTGTTTTAAAATTATATTTTAATGTTTTCTTTTGTTTTATTCTCTGTAATAAACTTGGGTTTTTGTGTTTATGCTGCTTGCGAGAAGGGAGTTTTGTTTACATAGGATGCCCCAGCAAATGTAGTGTTACCAGATTTGCAGGTGGGTGCTCAAACCACTGTTATAATTTATAAGGTACCTTGAAATGTGAACCTGGCCCTTTTTGCCACTGACCAGTGCCTGGCAGAAGGTTTACACACATAAAAAGCATGGAGATATCATATAATTTAATATATTATTTTGTTGGCTTCTGTGTAATGATTTTTTTTCTCCTAACTTCTAGTATATTTTTGAAATGGCCAGTTTTACTTTTGTCAGAAGGTATGAAAGTATTGTTTGTTTGGTCACACAGGCTGTATCTACACATGCACTTTACTGGTCAGTAGACTAACAACCAAAAATTAGCCTGGAGTCCTTCCATTAAAGTAGCCACAGGGAGCAAAGACTAAGAGTATATCGACACAGTGTAGCACAATGTAAAGATACCCCGAGCTAACCAGATCATGTACCAGTGGTACTGTAGCTGTGGCAGTAGGAAGCACAGCATAAGATAATTTACTCTGCTTCTTACTCTGTGATTATAATGCAGATACTTCCTAACAAGAGCCAATGAAAGACTAAAGGTCCAGCTATTATTAATAAAAGAATAGTCAGTTAAATTGAGACACCAGACAGGTGATCCTTATCAGTGAAAATCGCAATGACTAATGTACGTTATAACATCTGGACTTCATTAAGCAAAATCTAAGGTGTCCTTGATGCCACTGTCTTATCATTTATCTTCAGCTTCCTCATCTATCCAGTCCTGGGTAACTTTCTGTATCTTTCATACAGGTAATTCCAGTTTTGGGAAATTTCTGTGTACAGTAAGTAAAATGTAAACAAATCCATTGCTATCACAGACTATGTATCCTTAGTTTGTTTTAATGTCAAAATGTGCTTCAGACCTTTTGTTAGCTTTGTTTCATACCCATAATTCAAGTTTTGAAAAGGTAACTTATTTTTAACTAATAATATATACAGGGTGTCATAAAAATGACACATGATACAATTTTAAGATAATGAATAATCATGAATGATACTAATGGTCCCTTAATGTTAATGTCATTCTGCTAATTTAATATAGCAATTAATTTTGTACATGAAACACATCCAGGTGCTCTGATTCATAGTCTTTTTTAAAAACAAATCTTTAGCTACCTAGCTCTCAAGATAAAATTTATACAATATTATTTGAAAGGTATAAAACTAAGTTTTTTTATTTTTATATGTTCTTGCCATAACAGCCAAATAATACTTTTGAGAACATATTTAATATTAATAGTTTATGGCTATATGGAGCAATTATATTTAATATATTTTGTTAACTTATTCTATTGACAGTCTTAATAAAATCATAACTCATAAATAAATTATGTGCCCTGGTTTACTTTTTATGCAAATATTGACTTTGAGGACCTTGCATACGTGTTGAGCACCCATCATTTGTGCTTTTCAAACTGAGTACTAATTGGGAGCTAGAAATACTTAAAAGAGGAAAGTTATCCCATGTTGCCATTTAAGAAACCATGTATTTGTTTCAAACTGAGGTCAGATAGACCTATATCTATAGCTGGGATTCACTGCTGTTGCTTACAATAAGATCACATTTCAGGTCAGCTAAAGAATAATAAACAGACACTGTTAATTTTAATTGTGTTCAGAAAGGAGAAAAAAAAAAAAGAAATTTCTTCATATGCTAGATATTGTTGATGAAAAGACAGAAGATACTATGTAATGGAACAAATTCTGCATTCATTTACCCAATCTGTATTTTCAGTAATTTGTAAATAAATGTAAATTCCCCTAATGCTCTCTATCTAGACTGAAAATTGGCATTGCATCTCTTGGTGTATTATTAAATGGGTCTCTAACTTCATACCTCCTTCCTCTTTTGGAATAGCTAGTGAAGTAGAGACAGTAACACGGAGCCTACCAGAAGAACTCAGAAGGGAAGTAAGTTCCTTTCTTCTCTTGCTTTTTATATATCTGCACAATAGCTTGCGACATTCTGACTCTTAACCCATGTTCTTACTAGTTGTATAATAAAGGAAAGATGGTCTTATGTTAAAATATTACCCTGGCTTAAATGTTTATGAACAGATCACAGATTTCTTCTGTGAATATACTCAAGGCATTTAATTTCCTAATGCCATGGTTCTGGTTCTGTCAAATAAAGTTTGTATTATTTCCCTTACCACAGAAAGATTGTCAGGATAATTCCTCAGTTTTGTTGAGCTACCTGAGTAGTAATGAGAAATAGATGAGTTAAGATTTGGGGGGGAAGATTATAATAAACTAACTATTTGGTATCACCCAGTGCTTAATGCAATGTTTTCGTATATAAAAATATTCTTATTTATATAATTTTATAATAGTATAAAATATAATATGTACAGAAATTTCTTTAACATCAACTGGTTATATACCAAATCAAAGATAACCCATACCACCATTGCTGATCTTTAGTATGCTGACTTTTGTGTGTTGTGTGCCCACTCAGTTGAAGAGCTCCAGGTCACTCTTGAATGCTTCTGTAAAGCATATGAAATAGTTAGACTCACTGGGTGGGTCTATACATGAATAAACTGCTCCCAGATCTAATGCATGAGTAACCTGCAAGTGAGTGAATGCTCCCAGGAAGGTGTCTACACCTGTAGAGAAGTGAGAGAAAATTTGCCACTAATGGCAGCAAACTGCTTTTGCCTCCTGGGCCCTGCAATGGGCCCCTGACACTAACCTCTGGTTTTGCTAGCCCAGATGTTGGAAGGGAGTACCTGACCAGTTGAAACCACATGACCAGTGACTAGACTGCTCACCAAAACAATTTCATCCAACTCTATGCCACCTTATGATGGCAACAATGGGCAAAAGAGTCCCAGCCTCAAGATCTTTAAGGTACCTGATATAGGAACTAGAGGCACTTACACACATGCGGTGAACCTGCTCTAACACATAAATTGTTGTGCTCTAGCAACCTCATGCATCAGTGGTACAGCAAACCTCCATGCTGAGAAAATGGTGGCGGTGCACTTTGAACTAAAACACGTTCAAAGTGCTTTAGTGCAAACACACCACTTCCATTTTCTCAATGCAGAGGTGCACAGAATCACTGATGCATGTGACACATGGGTGCTTTTAATTAGCCCAATGCCACATCAGGAGCACATGTAAAAAAACAAAACCGTAGGGTTTTGCACAGCCCTCACACAAGAAAGGGAAAGGGGAAAGTTGGGAAGAGAAATAACACTTCAAGAAAACAAAATTCACGGTTGTACAGGTTAGTTGCTATTTGGATGAGAATCTGAAGGACACAGTCAGGTTATATTTCTCTGTAATCTGTTTATTCACTGAGCACACACAAAAAAAGGTCCATTTACTTGAACAATCATAGGAACAAGCAATGAGAAGTCAGCTTTCTTGTCCAGAAATCTAAAGTGAGCTATTCTAGTCCTGCACATAGGAACTGACTACTTGTCAGCATCTCCTTCTCAAGGTCACACCAGAATTGCTTCTACCTGCTGACATTGCCTAACCAATACTTCGTCCCTGTTGTCATAGTTACAGGACCAACTGCTTCCATATCCTCTTTCTAGTGTCTCTGAGCGCAACTGCTCAGGTGATGGAGTTTGTGTTTTTACTTCTCCTCAGTGGAATCACAGTTTTCCTGCTCCCAAAACAGGCTCTGGGCGATAGTTCCTCATTGCACAAAGCAAACTTACCCAGGAGGTGTTTGGCTGACTTCAGACACCTGTGGTTCTTCCCTTTAAGAAGTCTGTGACTAGTGTTATACAGAGATTAGAGAGGTTTCTTAAAACAAAGGATTGTTGGGTTGTTATTTTATCAGTAGGAACTCCAATTAGAGAAAGACATGAATTATTTTAAAGCAGCAAATGGTCTGCACATGTTTATCTTACTATTTTACTTCCACGGTTTGTAATGCCTGACCACCTGGCTGAGAGTCAGAATATACATTTTGGTTGGCAGTTGTCTACGTCTGTAAATAGTATTTTTTGTACCACTGCTAGACAAATGAATTCTAAACTGTTAGGGTAGGGACTGTCTTTTTGTCCTGCGTTTGTACAGTGCCTAGCACGGTGGGGCTTTGGGCTGTGTGTGACAGTTTTAGACACTACCACAACTGAAATATATAACAATAGACAGAACTCATTCCTTTCCAATTGCCTCATCACTCTAACTATCTCATATCAGACAATATAAGCAACAACAGCTGGTGTTGCATTGAATCTCTAAGCAATCCAAGTGCCTTGAGCAGCGGTGGTCAGCTCTGTTGTTGTTGTGCCTTAGGAACAAATTTCTTTTAACAAGGCTTGCTGGTATTTTGCCATCATTTGTTCTGGAAATATTTCATCAAAAATACTTCAATATACCAGCAAAACACAATCTTTTTTTTTTATCCAAGAGATTTATTTCATTAACTTACTGCAGGGTATGACTGCTTGGATGGCAATGTTAGTTTTGGCAGCTTGTAGAAAAGATATTCTAATACTAAATACTTGTGGGAGAGGCTACTTGCACTTTGCTAAACTTTTCCCATATCATTTTCATGGAAAGTCATTCCCATTGTATGCTTTGATTCTATTCATATTTCAAAACAGAGTAATAAAACTGGAAATGATTTAATCAGAAAATGTTAAATATTTAATGATGTAATCAAAAACATCAATTTCAAGGGAAAACTAAATTAGTGGAACAAGATTATGCCTTTTTATCCTGTTCTAAATCTTTAGTTTAGTTCAGTGTTCTGGCACCAGTGCTATATTATATCTATTTTATATTCTATTGTTTATGTTTTCTTTGTTTATCTCAAAATGAAGGAGTTTCTGTCTTTCAGTGGGAATGCAATTGGTTGATGGGTTATGAAGTCAAGCAAGTGATCTGATTTTACCATAGTTTGCATGGAATGCAAAAAAATTGAATTTAATATTTGTTTTTTCCTCTCCTTTCTGTTTTTCCCTTTCCTATCTATTCATTAGCAAGTTTTCCAAATGCAATCTATATTGAAACAAGTATATCTGATAAAGAGATGTTCCTTGGTAGGATTTTCCGTTATGAAGCTATGTTATCATGGTTCCATGCTTTGATTGCTTTAACCTCTTCATGTTTAACATACAAGGTAAGAATGGACAAAGCATCTCATATTTTTCCTGATACAGTTTTCTATTAGAAAGACCGATTTAGAAGACTGTCTATGTACCATCACAGAGCAGAATTATAAAATGAAAGAAATCTCCAGCTTGCCGAAGCTAAGTAACTTATATAGCACATCTTGCTTTCAACGCATGTCTGTTCCTTATAGATTAATACAATAGAACATAGAAATGAAAAAGTTAAAAACTTTAATGATGTATTTTTGTGACATGGTGCTGTCTAGACTGGAAATGACCTTGTACCTATTTGGACTGCAATGTGTCTGCCGGCGTAGTTACGCACACACGTGTGCGCACAGAGTAAAAAGCCTGTTTTCATGGTTTAGTTATAACAATCAGCATATACATACATTTAGTAAGCATCAAGCCATCAATTGTTGGTATATAAAACACAGTAAAGCATAGAATAAGGAAAGACGCACAAAATCATAAAATGTAATGTGCTCAATGAAAGCCTCTGGAGATTTTTATATCAGTTTTAAAGGGTGATACTTCTAACACTAATCACACAATTCCTTCTCTGGAAGTCCTTTCAATCCCTGTTTTTATAAATGAGCAAGATACATAAGGAGTCAATAGTTCAATGAGATTTGTGGGGCCACCTGGATTATAGTGACACCCTTTCATATGCAATCTCAGCATGACTTAATGAGAAATTTGTACATGATACCTCCTAAAGCCAATTTGTCAGTTGTTATTACAATCAGATTGCAGATATTTTAGTAGAAAAAATATTGCACAAATAAGAAATCCACAGTTCAAATATAATGCTTATAAGAGTGTCTGTTGTCCAGAATATGAAAGACAAGAAGAGAACTCTTTCAAAATACTAATGCAATCAAAAATCCCATGCTAGAAGAGAAAAGGAAAATTCCTTTTCTGCACTGAGGAAGATGGGAATACCCATTGCCTTTCTGAGATTTATTGCACAGCATGAAAGTTGTGGGGACGGGGTGGCCTTTGCTCCTCCAGAAATAGAGAGGGAGATAAAAGGCACTGAATATACTAGCAGGAAGAAGAGACTACTGTCTGCTTTCCAGATATGCAGTGAACCAAGACATGTGCTCAGCTATAAATAACTGGAGATCCGTTGACTTCAATGGAGTGATGCACTTAGCTCTTCCTCCATCAGGTTCCAGATAAATGTGCAAGGAACAGTAAACGTGTGTGTGTGTGTGTATGTGTGTGTGTGTATGTATGTATGTGTGCGTGTGTGGTGTACTCGGAGTCCCTGACAGCACAAGGCCCAGGCTGGTCTACCTGATCAGCACCCCTGACACTCTACTTGGCTTCACTTTTTGTATCATAGTAGACCCAAAAGTAGATGGTGAACTTGAGGGTTTATGGGCTTATGTCTACTCTATCTTCCTGCAGTAGCCAGAGCAGGTTGGCCTAAGTAAATTCATTTAAACAAGAGGTCTTTCCTCACCATACCCTGTTTCTGCCTGACTTCAAGCTAAATTGGTTAAGTAATTTAATAGATTTCATAGACATCAGGGGCTGAAAGTGGCCTTGTGAGATCATTGAATCTAGCCCCCCAGCTATAGGCAGGAAGTCAGCTGGGATCAAATGACCCCAGCAAGAAATACTTCCACATGTTTTCTGAAAGTGTCCAGAGTAGGTGCTTGCACCACCTCTGGAGGGAGTTTGTTCCAGACCCTGGACACTGACACGGTAAAGAATGTTTTTCTTATGTCTAGTTTAAATCAACCTTCCTGGAGTTTATGGACATTAGACCTTGTTATCCCTTGAGGAGCTCTGGTGAACAGCTGTTCTCCCAGGTTCTGGTGTACCCCTCTTATATAATTGTAGGCTGCCACCAAGTGCCCCCTGAGCCTTCTCTTTTTCAGATTGAAGAGTCCCAAGTCCCTCAGCTTCTCCTTGTACAGCCTGCCCTTCAGGCCTTGGATCATTCGAGTGGTTCTCCTCTGGACTCTCTCAAGCTTTTCCACATCCCTCCTGAAGTGGGGGGCCCAATACTGGATGAAATACTCCAGCTGAAATCTCACCAGGGCCAAGTAAAGTGGGAGGATGACTTCCCTGATTTTGCTTGAGATGCATTGGTGGATGTACACCAGAGTTTGGTTTACTTTGCCAACCACAGTATCACATTGGTGGCTCATATTCATCTTGTGGTCAGTCAAGATCCCCGAGACCTTTTCAGTCATGGTGCTAGCAAGCATAGCACTGTTAAGCCTGTAAGTATGTTGAAGGTTCTTCCTACCAAAGAGCAGCATGTTACACTTCTCTACATTAAAGGCCATCAGGTTTTGTTCGGCCCACCTTGAGAGCATGTCCAAGTTGGCCTGTGTCCCCAGACTGTCCTGCAGTGTGACCGCCCTCCCCCATAACTTGGCATCATCTGCAAACTTTGCCAGTTCTCATCTGACTCCCAAATCCAGATTGTTAATGAAGATGTTAAAGAGTACCAGCCCAAGTACCAAGCCCTTAGAGACTCCATGGGTCACCATGTGCCATGTTGATTTGCTCCCGTCAGCTAGTACTCTTTGGGTCTGACCCTATAGCCAATTACCTATCTATTGGACTGTAAGAAATTCTTGCTTCCCTTTTATTAGGTTGAACTGAATAGGACAAATGCGGAACATGAAAATTATGTCTTGCTCATATTGAGCATGAATCTGAACCTGATTTGCAGATGCTCTGATTTGCAGAACAAATCCCAAACATGACCTCTTTACAGTCACAAAACTGAATTTTCTTTTTTTATGCTCTAAGAGTTGCCTGTTGAACAAATTCTCTTTGTGCTTTAATAATCAGGCATTCTGAATATTATGATGGGGTCAAAATGAGTGTTAATGTAGTTAATGTAAAATATTGAACTTGTCTAATATAAATGTTACAGGAGAACATTATATAACGGTAGCATGACTTTTGAATCATGTAGGCCTTCATTACTGTTCTTTCTCTTAAAGCAGATTCTTAAAGCAGATTCTTACAGAAGCTTTATACTGACTTATTTACTTTAGCTTAAATGCAGTCTTTAGGTAATGAAACTCAGATCCTTCAGTACACTATTGAAAAAGATATGCAGCTAACCTGGCACCCTGATGTGTAAATGAGATTTAATAAAAAATCAATAAGCTTTGTAATTTCTATAGGATTTGTGTAGAAATGTGCCAATTATAATATCAACTGGATGGGGGGAAAATCCTATGTAGGCATAGATGGGGATCTTTGTTATTCTTACCTTTACAAATATTATTGTGCATTTTTTCACACAATTTCTCTTTGTACTTTACACTATATCTGTACTGTGAAGGAGGCATAAAATGTTAAACAACCACTTGGATTTATGGCCTTCTGTCCCACTGGATAAACCAGCACATTCATAGTCTCTAAATCTCATTCATAATTTCCAAATAAAAACAATCAAATCAGTGGTTTTAAACTTTGTTTGGATTTAAGGCACACTTCACTAGACTTGAGGTACCCATCAGTGGACTCAAGACATCCATACATAACCTTTGTGAATCACTGGGCACCAATAGAAAATAAAACAACTCATTTATATATTACAGTTGCAGAAGGGCTGGCCTTATCCAAACGGATGTGGGATCATTCAGGCATGGACAAAGCCTGAGCCTGTATTTATCTGCTTACTTTATCCACTTATCTCCTCACACCTTGTGACATCCTTCAACAGATCTGGTAGCACTTCAGGGTACCTTGGCACCCTGGTTGAGATTCACCACTCTAAGCATCTCTTGTAAGTGGAAGATTTGGCTAAGATTATTCTCTACCCTTAATCTTCTATGGCCATTTAAGATTGTGCAAATTGTATGAAAATTCTGTATAAATTGTTAAGATCATTAAAGATAATAATCTCTCTTGTCTTCATAGTTTCATAGTTGGTAGGGTTGGAAGGGACCTGAGCAGATCATCAAGTCCGCCCCCCTGCCATGGGAAGGAAAGAATGCTGGGGTCAAACAACCCTGGCTTGGTGATTATCTAGCCTCCTTTTGAAGACCCCCAGGGTAGGAGTATGCACCACTTCCCTTGCAAGTTAATTTCAGATCCTAGCCTCCCTGAATGTGAAGTAGTGCCTCCTGCTGTCTAGCCTCAATCTACTTTCAGTCAACTTATGGCCATTATTCCTTGTTACTCCCAGTACTGCTTGGTGGAAGAGACACTCTATCATTGCCTGCTGGTCCTCTTTGAAAAGTTTATAGATGGCCACCAGATCCCCTCTCAGCCTTCTTTTGTGGAAGCTGAATAGGTTCAGGTCCTGTAGGCTCGCCTTGGGGCAGCAGGGCAGGCCCTACCTGATCATGTGAGTGGCCCTCCTTTGGACCCTCTCAATGCTGTCCATATCCCTCCTGAAGTGTAGCACCCAGAACTGGACACAGTACTTCAACTTCAGCCTGACCAATGTTACATACAGGGGGAGAATCACGTCCTTGGACCTGCTTATGATGCATCTGTGGATGAATAACAAGGTGTGGTTAGCCTTGCTGACCGCGTCCTTGCATTGGTGGCCCATGTTCATCTTGGAATAAATGATGACTCCAAGATCCTTTTCTGCCTCTGTGCTGATGAGAAGGAAGTTCTCCCGCCTGTAGGTATGCTGCTGGTTCTTCTTCCCTAGGTGCAGTACCTTGCCCTTGTCAATATTAAAACCCATCCTATATATGAGTTGTCTTATATATGAGTATTGCCTTAGTTGCACTGTGTATAAATTTTAATAGTTGTTCATTCAATTTGTACTTAACTAGATTAGATTAAGAGATTTTGAGGCCAGATGAGATTATTTGGATCAAATAGTCTGATGCTGTATAAATATAAAACTTTCCTGAATTAATTTGTGTTTGAACATAGGACAGCTTTTTTTAGGAAAACATCCAGGATTGATTTACATTTTTCAATAATGGAGAATCCATCACAATATATGGCAAATTGTTTTAAAGGTTAACAATTTCCTTCACTGGCTGTGCCTTATTTGTAGTCTGAGGTTGTCAAGCTTTAACTGTTAACCAGTAGATTTTCTTAGTCTGCTAGGCAGAAGAACTCTCTATCATATTTCTGTTCCCCACACAGGCAATGAAGAAATATGGTTAGGTCACTGTGAAGTAAATAAAGTAAACCCTGTTGAATTTACTGCAGGGAGAGATGAGCCTGTACAAAAGGAGACTGCCGTACTGAGGGAGCGGAGAAAACTGAGAGCTGAGCTTCCAGAGCAGCTGCTCCATGCAACTAGAATGGTCGCAGAGCATTAGTAGAGGCTTGGAAGAGATGGAGGAGATGGGGAAAAAAAACAGTGGAGCCCCGAAGAGGAGAATTGAGCCCCAAACACTGGGACTTGGGGTGGGAGGCTCCAGACCCAGAAGAGCTGGTTGCAGACTGGTGAGGGAGAACAGGAGAACTCTGGTAAGTAAGGAGACACTGGCTCTGACAGCGCTGCAAGAAAGGGAGCAGCACAAGTGGTGGAAAGCCTCGCTGCAGACAAGATGGGCGAGGCAGTCGTACCTGGACTCAGGTCTGTTTAGTCTTGTTTCTTCTTTTTTTGTTATTTATTTAGTTCTCCAAGGAAGACTGGAGTGGGTCCATCTGAGCAACAGCCAGGCAGGCTCTGCCTGACCCCAGGAAGGAAGGACTTTTAAGTACTTTATTCAGGGGTTCAGGGATACAAAAAGGGTGGCTGCATACAAAGCAAGAAAAACAAACAAATTACCATCAACCCAAAAAACACCATGTCATTTTCATTCAACACATCACACCGTGACAAACACCTTTGCTGCATTTCACGACATATCTTACATGCTAGTTATGTGGTCGGAGCGCCGGCCACACGGTCATAACTATCTAGATAAACAATTCATACCCTGCTCCATCCCATCAAACACGTAACAAAACCTTCAACTTGCCACACCAAAAAAAAGCAAAGCAGCAGCCTGGTGAGGGCCCAGGACACGACACAAGCTGGAAGTCGTAGTTCAACACCGAGCCAGCCCGGTCGCCCAGACCGGTCATGACATCAGAGCGCGTATTTGAGACGGCCGTCCTCCACATGGCACAGCACTCCCTCAAGGGCCCAGCGTGCCTCAAAGGCGGGCACCGCCCGCCGGAGCACAGCATGCTCAAACTCCAGTGAGAGGCTAGCCTGCACCAGGAGGTGGAAAAGCCTCAGGGCATCATCTGAACTGGTCCCGGCAAGCCGGTTTCGGCGGCTCTTGAGGACGGCCAACTTGGCGTGACCCAATAGAAAGTTGGCCAGGCAGACAGGGCCCTTCTCAGTTGCCCGATACGGGTAGGAGCACACGTAGGTGGTCTCCGAAAAGCTCCTGCCCAGTGCCCACAGCAGCGGCCCGAGGGTGACAAAGAGAGGCTGCAGGCGAGGACAGTCAAGGAAGGAATGAAAGAGGGTCTCCTCAACACCCCCCGGGCAGAAGGGACAGGCTGTCGAGGCGGCTGGGTCCAAGTGGGACGCAAATGTGCCAGTGGCTAGGATGCCGTGCAGCAACTGCCACTGCAGGTCGCCAGTCTTCTTCATGGTTGGCAGCTTATACAATGTGCGCCACGCCGGGTGGGCCGGTGGGGAATGTGGCGGCCCCAGGCGCCGTCTCCATGGTGTATCGGGGCGGCCCGCCGGCACTTGGGCATGGCGGACATGAACCACCCAGGCATATAAACTTCTACCCGACAAAAAAGCAAAAGGACAACCCATGTCACTGTCAGCAGGCACAGGGAGCATCAGCAGGGGGCCAGGGCCGCTGGCCAGATCGTCGGCCACGGCTGGGGTGACTGGTAAAGCAGGAAAAGCCTCGCTCGGGGCATCCTCAGTGCAGGGG
>NW_017729032.1:74662195-74665971 GCF_001723915.1 Gavialis gangeticus
AAGATAACTCCCCGCTACAAGCAAACAGAAAAGAAAAGAAAGGAAGAGAAAGAGACAGTAAGAAAGAAGGCTGTGAAGACAGAGGGACTGGAACTACGGGGAGATGGGACAAAGAGGAGAGAAAAGGGGGGAAAAAAGCTACAAAAAGGCAAGAAAAGAATCAGAAAGCGAGATAAACTGAGGCTAGAGACCTTTAGACAGGTGGGAGTGAGAAAAGAAGAGAGATAGGAAGCCGGGGAGTCTTACACTCAGGATCGCCCCACGCAACTCCAAGCGAGCCTGGTCCGGTGTGTCCAAAGCGGAGTGAAGGAAGGAAGGAGTACATTTAGTCAATGGCCAGACATGGTGGCAGTGTCTATGAAAGGCCCTGAGTAAAGTCTACTGTATGGACTCAAGGCAGTGGAAATCGCCAGATGGTGTTTATCTTTTGTGTCAAGTCTAAGAACCTGGGCCACACTGAAGAAAGTAGTGATGCCTGCCCTTTTGGCCTGAGATGGGAAGATTTACCTGGGCTGAAATAAAGTCCTGGAATTCTTTAGTTCACTTTCATGATTTCTTTGGTTAAGATGGTTGTGAGCCTATAAGAGATAAGAAAATTACAAAGACAAAGTGTCCATTAAGATCTAAGGGCACGAGCTGTGGTGTGACATCAGGGTGCTGCTATGAAAGAGTGTTTAGGAGGTTGGAGTCCCAAAAGAAGTCCCTAGCTGGACATACAGTCAGTCCACGGTGGAAGTCAGACACTTTCCACTTCAATATATCATAAAACATCAAGACATGGCAGGAGAAAGTCATATCCGTACATGGCAAAGTGAAGGCAAGCCAAAGTGTTACCCACAGTTCGGTTTAGGCAGGCACCTGGCCACTGTGTCCTTTCACTTAAACTAGTGCCATCCTGACAAAGTGGTGAACTGGCTGGGAACTTCAATGATGGCTTAAGTGGACCTGGAAACATGGACCTACCAGGGGCCACAATGGGGGGCCTTGAGCCACTGAAACAGACTTTGCTCCTGGTGGGTCAACTGTTGCAACAATAGCAGGTGTAGGCAGCCCACCAGATAGCCTTAAAAAAGAAATGGCTCCAGCAACAGGCATGGATGCAGAGGAATCAGATTGAACTGAAGGTGCCCAAGATCACCCCCCAAGATGACCTAGAAGACTTGTTGGAGAGCTTTGAGTGAGTTGCTTTAGTTTCTGGATTGGATGGGATCTGCTGGGCTGGTCAGTTGGGTGTGCTTTTGATAGGGCAGGCCCAAGAAGCCTACTGGGTAGTGTCCCGCCTAGATATGTTGGATTATGACAAAGTAAAAAAAGAGATTTTATACTGGTTAGATAACCCAGAGAGATACTGCCAGTCCTTTACAACAAAGAGGAAGGAACACGAGTCTCCAAGGGTCCTGCTCCAGTACCTGGTGGATCTGCTTGACAAGTGGTCAAAACCACTAGAAGTGTCCAAGGCTGATATCTGTGACCAGATCCTATTGGAACATCTCCTTCTCAATCTGGAAGAAAGTGCACAGTGGTCGGTGAGGTGCCACCATTCAAAGTCCTTGGCTGAGGCCTTTCATCTGGATAGCACTTTGACAGTGCCCAAGGGGAGAATAACAGGGAGAGGGGTCTGAAGATAGGTCTGAACTCTAATTTATGAGAAACCAATTGAAAAGGAGAGAGAGAAATGAGAGAGAGCCACCGGACACATGAAGCCACAGTGATATGTTTCTAGGGTGGAAGGATGGGGCAGATAGCCTGGGAGTGTTTGAGTAACCCCTGCCTGGCCCCTCGCTTATGGAATTCACATTTTGAAACTAGGGTACATTGGAATGATAACAGAGATAATGGCTCCATTGAACTGATGGAATATAGCATAGGGAAAACCAGCTGGAAAGAGAAGAAGGAGAAACCCACGGTTTGGACCACTGTCAGGGGAAAGAAGATACAAGCCATTGTCAATACAAGTTGCGCCCGGATGGATTTAGTCCCTCCTAACTGGGCCCCAGATGCCACATCGGTCTGAATGGTTTGTATGCATGGACAACCTTCTATGTATTCTTGAAGAAGATATTGGGTAAAGGTAGTTAGCATGGCCAGGGAGATGCCTCTTGGCCTGGCCAAAGATTTGTCTTACCTGATGGTGTTGGGCCACAACTGGACCAAAATTCACAACATCCTGGATATACTGAGTGCTCATGCCAAAAACATTGTGGTGATCCAAAGAATCAGACACTGATGACACAGTAAAATTTGACCTTGAGATCCTAGCCAGCAGCACTCACTTCCGGGAGGCACAAGCCAGAGAACCATCATCCAGACAGAGCTGGCTAAGCAAGATGAACAAGTAATCTGCCCTGACCTGTGTGTGGCACTCCCCCGATATGAACTTAGAAAGGGTCTGCTTTATAGAATGAAACCAGGAAAGCAAGAAGTTCAAGAAGTACCTCAGCTTTTGATTCCCCACTCACATTGAACTCCCTTATTGATGTTGGTGCACAAAAATCCATTGTGGGGGCATTTGGATCAGGCAAAAACAGAAATTAGGTTGACCCAGTGGTGTTTTTGGCCACATCTGTATGAGTAGGTAGAGACTTTTTGCTGGACCTCCCCAACTGCCAGAAGGTCAGCCTCAGAAAATCCCCTGGGCCCCACTACGATCTATGCCAGTGGCATTGGACCCTTTTTTATGGATTGCACTAGATGTTGTTGGATGGCTATCTAAAAATTCTGTGGGTCATCAATTTATATTGGTCCTAATAGACTACACCATAAGGTTCCCCAATGCTATCCCATTATGGGGCATCTTGTTGCAGAAGAGCTCCTCAAGTGGGTATCAAGGGCCAGAATCCCTAAAGAGATAATTATGGACCAGGGGTCCAGCTTCATGTCTCAAGTTATGTATAGACTTTGCAGGGGACTTAAAATCAGGCATCTGCGCACAACCATATATTACCCTCAAATGAACAGGTTTGTTGAACGGTTCAACAGCATTCTTAAAAAAAATTTGTGCCAGTGTGTCCAGGAGGAACTCTGTAAATGGGACCTATTAGTATCTTCATTGCTGTTCGTCATGAGAGAAGCTCTTCAATCATCTTTAGGATTTGCCCCATTTGAACTACTACATGACTCAGCGTTTACTAGACATTGTGTGAGAAGGGTGGGAAAGAGATGAGTCTACAGGGCCTCAACCTGCACAGTATGTGTGGGAACTAAGAAACAAGCTACAGATAGTCATAGAGGTGGCTTGAGACAATCTCCGGTAGGCTCAGGAAAAACAAAAAACTCATTACAATAAGGGGGTGCAAGTGTAAGAGTTATAAGTGGGGCAGATAGTATTAGTGCTTCTACCCAGTGCTATGAGCAAATTCCTGACCTGCTGGCAGGGACCCTTTAAAGTGGTTAGAAGAGTCAGGCCCACTGTTTATGAAGTGCTCTGTCTGGGGCACAAAAAGGAAGAGCAAATTTACTGTGTCATTTTATTGAAACCTTGGCAGAAATGAGAGGGATTTTTGTCCACTCCATCACTCCATCCCCCAGGGTGTTGAGGGAGCTAGCTGGGGTTATTGCAGGGCCCCTGGCACGGCTCTATGAGCGATCGTGGTGCTTGGGCCAGGTGCCAGATGATTGGAAGGTAGCAAATGTCGTCCCCATCTTCAAGAAGGGGAAGAGGGAGGACCCGGGTAACTATAGGCCCGTCAGTCTTACCTCAATCCTGGGGAAACTCTTTGAGAAGATCATCAAGGAGCACATTTGTGATGGGCCGGCATCAGAAATGATGCTCAGGG
>NW_017729032.1:74666075-74669214 GCF_001723915.1 Gavialis gangeticus
GGGGGGACCAGAAGGGTTTGGGGGAGACGCTGTTTCCCCTAGCGCCCGCTGGCATAACAAGGAGTAATGGGCACAAGTTGATGGAGAGGAGGTATAGATTGGACATCCGCAAAAACTACTTCACAGTTAGGGTGGCTAGGAGCTGGAACCAACTTCCAAGGGAAGTGGTGCTGGCCCCTACCCTGGGGGTCTTTAAGAAGAGGCTGGATGCCTACCTGGCTGGACTCATTTGAGTCCCGTTTCTCTTTTGGGGTTTTTTTGTTGTTCTCCCGCCCTGGCGGGGGGTTGGGCTAGAAGATCTACTAGGTCCCTTCCGACCCTTAATCTATGAATCTATAAGAGTTAAAACAGGAACCATCCAAAGACATGGCAAATTGGGGGAGGGGGCACCAAAGAGGTTCTCTTTGGGACACAGCTGATGGAAGGACAAAAGGAACAGTTGGGCCACCTGGTAAAAGAATTCGAAGATGTGTTTAATCTTAGACACGTTTTTAATTTTGGACACAACCCTAGCTGTGCAAAGGGTATATGCCACAGCATCATAACTCTGGAAGGAAAAGTAGTAAAGGAAAAGTGGAAGAGGATTCCCTACCATCCATAAAATCTTATTCAAGCAGAAATAGATAACATGCTGACACAAGGAGTGACCATGGAATCACAGAGTCCCTAGAAGAGCCCCCTTGTAGTTGTACCTAAGTAAGACGGGTGACTATGCCTGTGTGTGGGCTTCAAAAAATTAAATGCTATCTAATTCAATGCTTTTCTGATACTGCAAGTCAGTATGCTGCTAGAGAGGGTAGGCCAGGCTAAATTTATATCCACCCTAGACTTAACCAAGGGTTATTGGAAGGTGGCAGTCAGAAAAGAGGATCAAGCTAAAACTGCTTTTGGCACTCCTTGGGGATTATATGAGTTTAAACACATGCTGTTAAGCCTACATGGTGCTGCAGCAATATTTCAGAGGCATATTGATTGAGTCCTAGCCTTCATCAATGGTACATGGTTGCCTGCCTGGATGATATTATCAGTTATTCAAATGAGTGGGATCAGCATCTAAAGGCTCTACGCGCAGCTCTCTAAGAATTGTGGCTAGCTGGTTTGACCACTAACCTGGTGAAGTGCGTATTAGGGAAGGCCAAAAATAAGTAGTTAAGGTTCTCAGTGGGACAAGGCTGTACCTAGCCCCTAGCTGACAGGATACAGGCTATAAGGGATTACCTACCACCCCAAACCAGAAAACAAATGGGGGCCTTCCTAGAGCTAGCTAGTTATTATCGGGAGTTCATCCCTCATTTTGCAGATGTAACAGTGCCTTTGACAGACATTTTGAAGAGAAGAGGTAATGGCCCAGTAAAATGGGGTGAGTCACACTTGCAGACCTTTCAGAAAACAAAAAGGGCCCTGTGCCATGATGTAGTTCTACAAAATCCCAACTTCATGTGTCCTTTGATTCTCCAGACCAATGCCTCCAATAAAGCTGTGGGAGTTGTATTATCACAGGAGATTGACAGAATTGACAGACTGATAGCCTACACAAACTAAAAATTAAATCCACATGAGCAAAAGTGCATGACCATAGAAAGGGAGTGCTTAGCTATTAAATGGGGGGTGGACTACTTCAGCCATTACATGCTGGGTCAGGATTTTACTTTAATTATGGACCATGCTTCCCTAAAATGGTTAAAAACCTCACAGATGGATAATGCCTGGATTACCCACTGTGCATTAGTCCTCCAACCCTTTCATTTTAACATTGAATACAGACCCAATCAAGCAAATGTGGTAGCTGACTTCTTGTCCTAGTGCTGTTCAGAGGAACAATGGTCAAAAAAGAACAGCCCTCAAGTGGGTAGTTTCAAGACCTCTGGGAAGATACCAGGGAGCTGAAAAAAAAGGCAGATAGTGGTGTCTTGAAGGGGAGAATGTATGAAGGCAATAAAGAAAACCCTGTTGAACTTACTGTAGGGAGAGACAAGCCAACACAAGAGGTGACTGTCACACTGAGGGAGTGGAAAAAACCAAAAGCCATACTTCCAGAGCAAGTGCTACATGCGACTAGAGTAGCCACAGAGCATTGGCAGAAACTCAGAGGGCCAGGGGAGTCAGGGGGAAAAATAGCAGAGCCCCAAAGAGGGGAATTGAGCCCCAAACACTGGGACTTGGGGTGAGAGGCCATAAGCCAAGGAGAGTTGGTTGTAGACTGGTGAAAGAGCTTGGGAGAGCTCTGGGGAGCTGGGAGGCACTGGCTCTGGAGGCAGTCCAAGAAAGAGAGCAGCGTGAGTGGAGGAAAGTGCCACTGAAGATGAGATAGCAACAGGTGAGGCAGCCATACTTGGACTCAGGTCTGTTTAGTTTGTTTCTTCTTTTTTTGTTATTTATTTAGTTCTCTATGGAAGACCAGAGGTAGTCCATCTGAGCATCAGCCAGGAAGGCTGTTCCTGACCCTGGAAAATAAAAAGAAAGAGAAACACAAAGAAAAAGCTCATTTGGTCAAGGGCCAGATATGTGGCACATGGGCATTGTCCAGGAAAGGCCCTGAGTAAAGTCTGCTGCACAGACTGAAATGTCTTAAGTCTAGATCTTTCAGACATCAGACTCGAGGCAGCAGAAACCCCCAGATGGGGTTCATCTTTTGTGACAAGTCTAAGAAGATGGGCCATACTGAAGAAAGTAGTGGTGTCCTGCCGTTTTGGCCCAAGAGAGGGAGACTTACATGGGCTGAAAGAAAGTCCTGGAATTCTTTAGTTAGTTTTCATTGATTTGTTTAGTTAAGACACTCATGAACCTATAGAATAAACAAAGAACCAAGACGAAGTGTCCATTTATATCTAAGGGCATAAGCTGTGGGGTAACAACAGGGTGGCACTAGGATGGGGTGCTGGTCAGGTTGGAGCCCCAGAAGTACCTAGCTGGACACACACTGGTCCATGGTGGAAGTCAGACACTTCCCACTCCAATATATGATAAAATATCAAGACGTGGCAGAAGAGTCAGGTAAATCTTGGGAGCAGGAGGGCACAAAAGCCCCCATGGCTCATCAAAAGCATCCGAGAATGTCTCCTAGCTAAAAGGGAGGCGTACACCCAATGGAAGAGAGGGGCCATCACCAGGGAGGACTATACTGCGGTTGCTCAGGGAT
>NW_017729032.1:74670068-74670373 GCF_001723915.1 Gavialis gangeticus
GAGGGGCCAGCAGGGGAGACTATGCTTAGGGGAAACCAACATGGGTTCATCAGTGGCAGGTCCTGTCAGACCAACCTGGTGGCCTTCTATGACCAGGTCATAGTCTTTCTATGACCAGTGGACATAGTCTTTTTGGACTTTCGGAAGGCCTTCAACATTGTCTCTCACCCTGTTCTCCTTAAAAAACTGGGGGGCTGTGGTATCAACACCCACACAGTCAAATGGGTCACCAACTGGCTGGAGGGTGGTAGTGGATGGGTCATTTTTGACTTGGAGGGATGTGGGCAGTGGGGTTCCACAGAGCT
>NW_017729032.1:74671539-74672989 GCF_001723915.1 Gavialis gangeticus
AGGAGAGGCTACGGGACCTGAACCTGTTCAGCCTCCACAAGAGAAGGCTGAGGGGGGATCTAGTGGCCTGTTACAAACTAGTCAGAGGGGACCAGCAGGCATTGGGGGAGTCCCTGTTACCCCGAGCACTACCAGGAGTGACTAGAAATAATGGTCATAAGCTGGCTGAGGGTAAATGCAGATTAGACAGCAGGAGGCACTACTTCACTGTCAGGGCAACTAGGATCTGGAACCAATTTTCAACCGAAGTGGTGCTGGCTCCTACCTTGGGGGTCTTTAAGACAAGGCTAGACAATCACCTTGCTGGGGTCGTTTGACCCCAGTACTCTTTCCTGCCACGGCAGGAGGTTGGACTTCATGATCTGCTGAGGTCCCTTCTGACCCTACTAACTATGAAATTAAGTCTTTGGCAAGATGAAGGCAAGTCAAAGTGTTACCCACAGTTTAGTACAGGCAGGCACCTGGCCACCGAGTCCCTTGACCTAAACTGGTGGTGACCCAAGAGTCACTTAGCCTTCTGTTTGATTAAGTTGACTTGTAAGGTCCTTGAGCCTATCACTATAAGGCATTTCCAGTCTTTTAATTATTCTTGTAGCTCTTCTCTCCAATTTATCAACATCCATCTTGAACTCTGGAGTCTAGAACTGTGCACCAGATTCTGGTAGCAGTCACAACTGTGACAAATCCAGGGGCAATAAAATAGCAATAGTTCTGCTTAGTATAACCCTATTTTTATATATCTAAGGATAATATTCTACTTTTTTGAAACTGAGTTACACTGGGACCAGTTATTCAGCTGATTTGCTCAGAGATTTGCAAGTCCTTTTTAAAGTCAATACTTCATAGGACAGTCTTTCATATTGCACGTGTAGCCTTCAGTCTTTGTTTCTAGACGCACAACTTCACTTTTATCTCTATTATTGTTTGCTTGGCCCCAATTTAATAAGCAGTCCAGGTCACTTTGTAACATTGAGCTGCCCTGTGCTTTTCTCCCAACTCCTTGTGAGATTTGTAAATGTTGTTAGTTTTCCTCTAGTTCATTGGGTTTGAGTCAAGATCAAAGGTGACCTAAGCCAAAGTTAGTTGGGCTTCCTGACCCTGTACCAGTTGCTGAAACATATGGATTTAAACAATCTATTTTGAATTACTGACCCTTTACACTAACAATTTCATTGTACTTACTGCCTGAATGGAAAGCATTTCATTATCACCTGCACCCTTCTACACTGCAGCTATTTCAGAGAACAAACGTGAGGCTCTGCCTTCCCTCCACCCTCTCCCTGCACTATCCAACTTGCACCTGATGCATCCAAGGAGCTTCCCAGAGAGAAAAGGGGTGGCATTGCTTATAGCCTCATGAATTTCTTCTCATATTTTCATCTTCTTTCTCATCTCATCCCACATCGCTCCTGCAATCCTTTGTGGTTCCTAGCATCATTCTCACTGCTCA
>NW_017729032.1:74677989-74694616 GCF_001723915.1 Gavialis gangeticus
TCATTATCACCATCATCACTATCATCATCATCATCTTACGACAAGAATACATCTGGCTTTCTAAAGAGCTTAACTATTTTTTGAGCACTTTTGCCTGTTCTACCTTATTATTGAAATATCTAGCACTTCTGTTAAGTAGCAAATCAAAGTCATTGCTAGAATAACTTTTTGTACCAAATAAAACCTTTCTTTTGTCATTCTTAGTCTTCTAGATCTTCTTCTCATTTCCTTTTGTATCTTGTATCACAAGGGATCCTGGTTTTCTCTGATTAAAAAACCTCCAATTTTGGGTTTAAAAAAATAACCCAAAATCTACATATTTCCATGATTGAAATGAAAAAACATTAATATATAGATATGTATATTAGGGCTGTGTGAAAGAGCACCGTTTTGTTTTGACTTCCATTTCACTGTTTTGAAGGGACAGTGTTTGTTTCATCATTTTGTTTCATTTTGAAGCACTGTCCCGTTTTGTTTAATTGAAACTGTTACACTGTTCTGACGCGTTTTGACATTTCGCCCATAGGCTATAATGGGGAATCATGAAAATGCCTATAACTTTGTTATTTCTTGTCTGATTCAGATTAAAATTGCAGGAATCGTAGCCACTTCTAAGGGCATGAAGCCTGCCTGGTTTCAAGGAGATAGGTGCAGGGTTTTCTGGGGAGCTTCACCTCAAGATGACGAAAGCAAAACTGGTATCACATGTTGGCAGCGACAGCCTGTTGTCATCCCATGTGCAGATCTGGGGGCCCACACCCCTGAAAAGGCTGTTGAGCTGTGCTGGATTCCTCCTGGGGTTGTGGGCCTCTGGATCTGTGTGTGGGATGACAGGAGGCTGCCGCTGCTGCCTGGGACCAGTACAGGACACAGCCTGTGCCCAGCGCCAGGAAGACTGCTGCTGCCACTGGCCCCAGGCAGCAGCCTTCTGTCATCCTGTGCACAGATCTGGGAACCTACACCCCCAGGAGGACTGTGGGCCTAAGCTCCATGGGGCTGATGGAGCTGCTCAGAGTGCAGCCCGGTGGCAAGAGGTGGGGGATAGACAGGGCTGTACTCTGAGTGACTTCGCCAGCTCCACAGACCTCAGCTTGTTAGCGGGAGGTAGGGTAGAGCCAGGTCTGCACTCTGAGTGGCTCTGCCAGCCCCACAAAGCTCAGCCAGGCAGCGGGAGGTGGTGGGAAAGCCAGTGGTAGAGCCGCTTTGAGTGCAGCTCTGGCTCTGAGTGCAGCCTTGGCCAGTGGCTCTTTGCCACCTCCTACTACCAGGCTTATCTTCGTGGGGTGTGGAGCTTCCAGGCACCAGGCTGTGCTCACTAGGGCTACACTTTGAGCCAGGGCTGGGCTCCAAGCAGCTCTGCCAGCTCCATAGAGCTCAGCCTGGTGGCAGGAGAGCCAGTGGCAGAGCAGCTTGGAGTGCAGCCCCTGCGAGCACAGCCTGGCAGTGGAAGGATCCACATCCCATGGAGCTGAGCCTGGCGGCAGGAGGTGGTGGAGAGCCACTGGCCAGGGTTGCACTCAAAGCAGCTCCACCACTGGCTCTCCTGCTGCCTCCAGCCGTTGGGCTGAGCTCCATGTGGCTGGCAGAGCCACTTGGAACATAGCCCTGTCTCTCTCCCACCTTCTGCCACTGGGCTGCTTTGAAACTCAAAGCGTTTAAAAAGTTTTGAAACGTTTTGAGTGCCCTCCTTTCATTTTGAAGCTGTTTTGAAGCCTTTTGTTTCATTTCAATTTCCTGTTTCTAGCTCAAAACATGTCAAAATAGCTTCAAAACAAAACACCTGTCGAAATTTTGCACAGCCTTATTGTATAGATTAGTGTTTCATTTTGATCACAGAAAAATCTGGATTTTGGATTGCTTTTTTTCCCCCCAATATTTGGGGATTTTTTTATCAGAGAAAACCAGGATCCCTGCTTATCTTTGATTTCTAGCTTTAGATTTATGTGTGTGTGTGTAATTTCTTTAGTTACTTTCACTTACTATTGTATTAAAGAAGTACTATATTTGAGGTAATTAAAGGAAGAAATAAATAGGATTGATACCATATTTACTTAAATATCAGACAAAGATTTTTTCCACCCATCAGCATGGGGAAAAAGGCTCCTTATCTTATATTCACATAGAAGGAAAACCCATTATCTATCACATTAAACAGTTACCAAAGACAGCATGTGCTTAATAATGAAAGCCAATTATCAAGTTTATTAAATGCAGCCAATGCTGACCATACATAATCCTACCACAAGATTAGGTTAGTACAGAGAATCTGAATAAGATATATGATAATACCCATTGCACTCAGTGCTCCTCAGGGTCTACTGTTTTTCAAGTCATGGTTGAACTACTTTTAATCTATTTTCACTTCATCTTTACTCCCGCAGTGGAGTGTGCTTCTTTTTCCCATTTGCAATTATTCATGTTTTTTCACCAGCCTTAAATGTCTGGCAAAAAATACCAAAAAGGGCCCCAAACAGTTCACCCATAATCCCTCTGTTGGCCCCTCCTTCAGTAGCAAGTGGCAGGGACAATGGAGCCCCTCTGCCAATAATCAGCAGGAGGCAAAAACCACAGCATGTTTAAAACCACAGTTTTCACCTCCCCATTGATCAGGGATGAGCAGGGGAAACTGCAAGATGAAAGGACCCACTGCACAGTGCACTTCTGGCATGAATTTCAGTGGATCCTAATTATGCATGGTTTGTACTAGATGTAAGTAGGTAGACGTGGGTTACTTAGAAGTTTGTTTATAGTACCTGTGCTAAAACTTGTACTGATTAAAAAGTAAAAAAGTAAAAGGCATCAGTTCGGATTGAATGAGGTTTATAGGTACCGATACAGGTATGTCTTTTTTCAATTCTGTGTTTTCAAATTTGCTCATAACTTCCATGTGCTCAGGGTGAGCAGGGCAAGGGGTGGGTTTGGGGAGGTAGGGTGGGGATGAGTTGCAGGGTAAAGCAGCTGGTGGGGGGGAAGAGGCAAGGTGGCTTCCTGATCCAACCCCCCAGATCTATTTCCCCTGGTGTAGCAGTGGAAGGAGGACAAACCTCCAATAATTAGATTATATACCTGGTAAAGTATAACAAATTTATAAATTTCCATATGTAGAATCTAATTATTGGGGGGAGGGTTGTCTTATGTTCAAGTAAATATGGTAACAACATAACTAATTATGATAATTAGACTGACTTTTCCTAAAAAAATCTCCTTAAAATCAAAAGTTTTCCTTCACTGTATTATTATTCTCTTAATTGATCTAATCTGTTTTAAAGCTATTTTAACAAATTGTTTTATTGACTTCAGCCTGAACAAATCCATACATATTACAAGACATTTCATGACCATCCAGTATTAGCTCATACTGTGAAACATTTGGGTTTAAAATAATTTATTTTTTAAACGATAAAGAAAAAGATTTTTCAATATCAGTGCTTGAACTTAGTCTTTTAAATCCATTTTTAGACACCTAAATTAGTGACCTGATTTTCAAAATGCTAAGCTCCCAGATATTCCTGTTATTAAATGCTCAGAACATTTGCAGACTTAACTTTAGGCAAACAGTTTTATAAAGTGTGGTTCATAGCTTTCCTGTGTTCAAAATAATATTTTGCTGTTTTTATAGAAGTTGTTGTTTCACAAAAGTTAAAGGGTAAAAAGCTGCTACCAGCAATGCTAATGGACTTTTAGCACAAATGATTATTATGTCCCAGTCATGCTGCATATCATTTCAAAGGAGGAGTAATAAATGGTGAGGATTTACAGATGCACTTAGTCAGGAACACCATATAATTTTTCTCAGCATCTGCACTGCAAACTTCTTTGGAATTGAAAATATCTTTGCATTTCCATCTATGGACAATGACCTATTAGCACTTGCGAGGGGGATTCATTGACATTCTTGCTATCAAAGTGCAATGGAGACTTTTGAACAAGGATCCCCTAATGGCTCAAGAGAAGCTAGGAAAATTTCTATATTCAGGAAATGATTGTAAGAGCTGTAAACTATGTCACTTCCTTCACACTAGGTAAGATCTATGACATTGCATAATATCAACTAAGTAATCTCAATGAGTGACAGGTGATAACATTTGAATAACCATAAATATCATGGCAAAAATATAATAGTGCAATACATGGCAAATGCACAAATTATTACTTCTGTATGCAATGTGATTCATTAATATATTGTTTCAGAGTGGTGTGTTTAAGTGATATTGAATATATTAGATTGTGGATCAAATGACTTCACTGAGTTGGGGGCTGGGACCTACTCCAGTTCCAGTCAGGGCCAGGTCCCAGCCAGTTGCAGGCTGGGAGGAGAACTGGACCTGTGCTAGGACATTCCAGCCCCTGCTCCATGATCACAATTTCAGTTGTAGAGTGTGGCTGGGGAGCTTGTTCTCCAGCCCCTGCTCCATGATTGTAGAGCTATGGCACCATGGCTAATGCCAAGTAAATAATACCCTCCCACCTCTAACCCAGGGCTGGTCATTCAGGCCTACAGCCATAAAGGTTGCTGACCCCTGGAATAGGCTATTGCCAAAAATGTACAGTTTGGGTTCACCCAGAAGTATTCATAAATTGAGTGAATAGTTTCAGTTGAGTAAAAGGAAGAAGATAAAAATATTCCTTAGGCACTATTTTATCAGTAATACCTGCTGAGCCACTCCTTTCTAAATCTACCTACCTAATCGTCCCGGAAGTACGCTGCACAGCGACTCCTTTAATCTTTCTCTTTTTGCCATGTGCCCCTCCCTGCCACTGATTGCTGTGTGTCCCCTCCCAATGTCCTTGATGTTTGGTCCTGATTGGCTGAGAGGCAGAAAAACAAAGTTCTAAATAAGCTGCAATTGGCCAAGGGGCCCCAGTGGCTCTGTTGCTTGCTGCTGATTAGCTGGGAAGCAAAAACTGTGGCATGTTTAAAACTGTAGTTTTGCCTCCTGGCTGATCGAGAGAGGGGTGAGTGGTTTGGCCACCAGGGTCCCTCAACCAATCAGCAGTGGGGGTGTGCACACGGCAAAAGAGAAAAATTAAAGGAGTCATTGTGCAGCATACTCCTGGTACAATCTAGGTAGATCCCTACTTTAAAATACCTCTTTTGAAAAGACAGAGTACTAAGCTGACACCAATGAAAGCTCATTCCCCCCTGAACCAGTTGGTCTCAAAGGTGCCACCCTGTCCTGCCTATGGAAGCTGTTTTCACTTTGTATAAATTAAATATTTTTTGGAGCAGGGACTGGAATCTAGGCCTCACCTTTCACAGATAAATAGCCTAATTATTAGGTTATAAAGATTTACTCTCTTTTTCTTACTGGCCCAGTGAGTATTTCAGTATTTGTATAGAGTAAAACAGTTTCAACCAAAGTAATTGAGAAATACCATCCCTGAAAAAAATGTGTGCTTATTAAAACTACTTCAGCATTTGTACATTGATAAAAACACTGATAACATACTATATTGTTATGGATTGGGTTAATACCTGGTTAATTCTTGGCTAAATTTTATTCATACTGCTATATGTAACATCCATTCTTTTCTTTTTAAGAACAGCGTAAATGGCAACTTAGTTCTGTTATGGAGCCTGGGTAGATGAACATTTAGAACAACTCCAAAACATAGGCACGTGGAAAAATGAGAGGGGTGGTGGGCACGGTCCCTTCAGCTATATGGAATATGCACCATGAGTTCTCTTTACTGCACGTGCAACATACAGCCAAGGGGACACGGGTGCACCTCCATTTCCATGATCCTTGGTCTGCCAGTGTATACTAGCTATGTTACTGGAAAATGCAAACTTGTCACAGGAACACTGCTGTTTAAAACAAATCTTGTGTACTACCCCACCGCATTCGCCCCTGTCATGTGCACAACCTTGCTTCCCCCTGATAAGTGTCCGCTATCCCCCCACCATGAATACAATACCCCCACTCTCCTCCCATCCCCCACATCACAGAGATAACCCACCTGCTGCATGCAGCATGGGTAGTCTGGCTCCCTCCTTTACTGAGTATCAGTGCTCACAACTCAGATCTCCTTTCTTCACCACCAAGGGTAGCCTGTCTCCCTCCCAATGTGCCTTCTGCTCTGGGAGCAGAGGCAGGAACCAGGACCTGAAGGAGTGAGTGGGTGGCCAGAAACCCTGGCTGCTGCAGTTGCAAGAGCAATGGGCATGATGCAACAAGGCAGAAGCCTGAGGGCTGCAGGTTTGACCCTTTGCAGGTTATATATGGTCTGTGGGCCACCATTTGGATGGCCCTGGTTTAAGTCAACGACTTTACTGAACCAGTGGTATTTTTAGAGCAATCTCAACATTTTTCACTTCTTAAGTCTTTCAAATATTATCAGATTTGTTTATAATATTGTGTGCCTGAACACACCAGATGTAATCTTTTTAAATGAAGAACTCAGTAAAAATAAGGGGAAAAACCCTTTTTATTTTTAAAGGTAACTCTGATAAACATTTTGAAATAACAAATTAAGAAAAACAGATTGCTGTGTAAAATATCCAGAAATCAATTTAAATGAAAGACAACTCAGTGGTTTGTGAAATTCAAAGAAGGAATATTGAATAAAAAGATAAATGTTAAATTATCTTAAAAGTGGTTAAGAAAGAAAATGACATCACTTTATTTTTTAAAAAATGTTTGAAAAATATATAGAATAACTGTTTGCTATAAGGTAGTATTCTAGCAGACCAAACAATAAAAGCCCAAAGACCACTCAGTGAGCTGAGGCTTGAGGGTTGAAACCAAGGTCTTTCCAAGTTAGGGAGAAGCATTTGGGAATATGAATATCAGCAACTGCTACTTACCCATCAAGCTACTCCCAACTCCTTGAAAAAAAACCCTTACGTATTAGTTTTAATGGCATGAGACACTAGGAAGTATAGTAGGTTATAAACAGGAATCTTGGTTTTCTCTGATTGAAAAAAATCCCCAATTTTTGGATTGAAAAAAGTAACCCAAAATCCACATTTGTCTGTGATTAAAATGAAACACCACTAATATATGTTGATTTTAATCACAGAAAAATGTGAATTTTAGGTTACTTTTTAAATCTGAAAATTGGGGATTTTTTATTTATTTATTTATTAGTCAGAGAAAACCACACTCCCTGGTTATAAACTTCCCATACTTTGGAGGTAATTGATTTAAAAGAATATTTGGTCATACCACCCAAATGTGAAAATGCAATTCAGTAAAGTATTTTAAAAGGGCTGCTTTGTAAAATGAAATGATGATCATCTTCTGATCAAGATGTTAAAGACTCTTATGGCAGGATTGGGTGAAAGGAAACAAAAAAAATGATACCATCAGGAATGATAATTCCTACTTCTAGCTTTGCCAGTAATAAGTAAGAAGACACTCAAGAGTTGATTAACAATGTCTTGTCTTTGCCTCTTTTGACGAGTGCAGATTAGAATGTTCCAGCCAAACTTTCTCTAGCTATTGCAGAGCAGAACTGAATAGCAATTTCCTGTGTGTTAGGTTGAAATGGCTGATAGCAGAGACAAACACCTGGCTACAATAAAAGAAAGGCCAGATGGTTCACTCCTACAATTTGTCTGAGAATGACCTGCAAAATCTTTGTATTTTGGATCTGTAGCACCTCTGTCTGAACACCAAAGAAATCAAGGTCACAATAAAGTCACTGCCTGTATCGCATCCTAGTTTGTGACTCCTGTAACTGATGAATAGGTTCAATTTTATCAGTTTCAAGATGAAGAGAATTTCAGCAGTTCTTTGGAGATCCATAAAAGGTGGCAATGGCTGGATGAAAAATAACATTGGTAGCATTGTTATTGGTGAAGTTAGAACATTTTTAAAGTGTCAAAGTTTTTTTTCTTTAGAATTCAGTTTGGTCCCTCAGATTGATTCAGCTGGATGAAATGGACAATTAAAAAGCACAAGAAACCACTAAAATCCCCCTCCCACACATCCCTTTTTTTAGGTGATACAGCTAAAATTTGCAAAACTGAGTAAACAACACCTACTTGTGGCTTTTGTACCAGTGCTGAATGTTCCCTTCAGTGAAAAGTTGAAAAATTGCTGTGGCAGTGGTATCTAAAAATGCTTTTCCCCCTCAAATCTATTTGATTTCTATTCTGTATCCATGTATGTGTTTCCTGGTTAAGTTATAAACTGTACCTCACTGCTTTCCTGCAGAAACACCTTCATAGTAGAATGCATTTCCAGTATCCTGTAGTGTGTTCTGCTGTTAGTTTTCCAGGCAGGCAGAGAGAAGAGGTACTCAGAAAGCAGTGAGAAATCATAAAGCCATCTATTATATAAGTATTATATAAGTTCTTTCTCTACCAGACCCTCATGAGTCCAGAGCATCATGAGCAATATGACCCTCCCTCACTAATTTCAATGAAACCTTCATATTATATCTATAGACACATCATCAAACAATAAATACAACATAAGTGAACATCATTTTAATCCACATAAGGGTATCCAGAATATCTTGCTGTCTAAAGGGGGAGGGAGAGAGATAGTTTATGTAAGTACCAATGACTGAAGAAAGGAAAGACAAAAAAAAAAGAAAGCAACTTTGATAAGATCAGCAGCCTTTAATGAAATCTATCCTCATCAAGACATCAGCGTGGAGGAGTCCAATTTTTCAGGCTTAGAACCAGTTCACATGCGACACTTAGCTCATGCTAAATGCACTTAAAATGCTTGTGTTCATGCATTCAAGCAAGAAAACATGTTAAGTTCTCTTATACCCTATTGTGTCATAGCAAAGAGCAGTCTCTTCAGAGCATATTAAGTAACACATTTTAAGCTAATGTGGGACTACTCAAGGGAGATAGCATGATCAATTGTGGGCCCAGAGCTAGGACCCACAATACACTAATTCTAGGTCCCATCCCCAGAGCCACACAGGAGTCTTGAACAGGCTCTGGTATGGTCCCTGGGCTGAGTGGGGGGGAAAAAACTTATTGTCAGTCCCAGCACTGGGACTGCACCAGAGTCTCAAACTGGCACCAGTACCATCACTAGGCTAAGACCAATCTGTTGATTTTCAGTCTCAGCTCCATGACTGTACCAAAGCCAGTTTTAGACTCCTCTGAAGGTGATTGAAAGTTCCAGCCCCAGACCTGCACCGGAGCTGGTTCAAGACTCTCCTGTGGTGCTGGAACTGATAATCAGCTGATTTGCAAGTATTGTATATGAACATGTGATGCCACCCTAAAGCACAGTAACTTTAATGCATCAAAACTCTCTGGTAATTTGCCACTGCAGCAAATCATTGGAATTCAGTGACCTATTAAAAGTTAATATATGTTAGGACAGGGATTTTCAACCTTTTTAATAAATGTACCCCTGGTGACTGGACGTGGAGTGGGGGAGGAGAGGGTGGTGCATGGCTGGACATGCAGCAGGCTGAGGGGAGGGGGTGGCTCATGGCCAGATGCAGACTGGGAATGGGAGAGAGTAGCGATGGCCCCACACAGAGAAGCAGCCGCACAGGGTGGTGGATGGCGGTGGCGGCCACCGTGTGCAAGCTCCCCCCACGCCCACATCTGGCTGGCCTACTTGTGTCTGCATGACCCACAGAGAGGCACCACTGCCCTCGCCCTTCCAGTGGCCCTGCTCCTGGGAGGCAGTGGTGGAGGGTGGTGGCTGGTGATGCTCCGTCCCTGCCCACCCATACCCCCTAGGGCCTTCCCAAGTACCCTCAGGGGTATTTGTACCCCTGATTGACAACCCTTGTGTTAGGAGATAACCGTCTCCTGAAAGGAAATGACTTTGCAATACTACAATGGCACCTAACATGTGTTAAACTGCTTGAACAACCACCTCATGTGTTTTACTTGTACTTAATGGCTGCATTGAGACAAGCAGGGCCGTGTGGTTTGTGACCCTGCAAACCTCTTTGTGACATCACAAACTGCATGCGGTGAATGTTATAATGTGTGCCATGTTACAAATTTATAGCGCAGTAACAAAATTTGCTACCAGGATTTCCTGGTAGCAACCCCCCTACCTCCCCAAAAAAAACCACCCCAAAACAAAACAAAACAAAAACCTGAATACAAAAGCAGCATGAAGCATGCAATACAAGTGTGTTCCAGCAACAGAGGTTGGGCCTTCCACCATGGCACCAGGTAAGACTGCTGGACTGGTTCCAGCCTCCAGCATTCCCTTACTGAAGAACTGGGAGTAGCTTACACATTGTGGCACAACATGTTCTGCAATGAAGTGCATGTGCAGGGCACTGAGGCAATTTGTGCCCCTGCTCATCTGGATGCAGCCAGTGTTAAGTTGAATGTATACCACCACCCTAACACATTCACAAATAAGGTTATATTGAAATATTATTAGATTTATATTTTAGGGAATAAGAGAAAATTCTTATTTAAAAAGCCAGGAATTAGAAAAAAGTAAATCAGACAAAACGTTAACCAGAGAGGTTCTGGAGTCTCCTCTCTCCTTGATGGTTTTTAAGATCTATCTGGACAAAGCCTTGGCTGGGATAATATAATTGGAGATGGTTCTGCTTTGAGCAGGGGGTTGAACTAGATGACCTCCTGGGGTACCTCCCAACCCTAATTTTCTATGATTCTATGAAAAGGAAGAAAAGGATTTACAGGTCTTTTAAATCCATTTCAAAGCTACACAGATGACATCATACAAATTAACATTTAAATATTCGTTACATTCCTTATTATTATTGAAGCTATGGAAGTGACAAGCTATGTTATCTTATACTATCCCTTACACTTTTGTGTCATAATGCAGTATAAAAAATAACCCAAATAATTATTTTAGTAGAAATATTTACAATTCAGATTTTTTACACTTTTGGGTGGATTCCATCAACTTTTTCAAATAAATAATTCAAAATTTAACTAAAGGCTGGAATTAAGATTTGATAAGCAAGGAAAAAGTAAGCTAGATTCTAGGTACTGGTAATTTTTCTCAGCAGTGGTGCCAGAAGCTATAGTATTGGCTTATATTACACTAACCTGAAACTGTAATTTTTAAGATTTACTATGCTTATAAATCTTGTATTCCTCTGCACTACGTTTATTTTTTTATAACTCATCTGGGCAAAACTTTGAAAAAAAACCCACCTGAACAAAACTGAAAACTAGAGGCTAGATGTAAAAAAAAAGTTCCATATCTGATGAGGAAGATGTACATCTAGTAAGATTTTTCAAAACACTTACTTGCCTACTTTTAAGTAAAATCAGTATGTAGATGCCTAAATACCTTTGTGGATTTAGACTCTACCATCTCAGTACTTATTTATATGCCTGCAAGTCATCCACTTGCTTTTTAGAATTTTATAAATAATAGTAGTTTAATTTCAGAAAGATGAGCCAGGAAAATTATCTCTTGTTTTTTAGTAAAATGCTTGATATCCATGCAATACTATAGAAATAATAACCTTGAAAAAATGTAACCTTTCCCCCCTGGGCATAAGTATACATTATTTGTCCTTATTTTACTTTTATACCTGTTGAAGAATTTATTATTCCTGAGGCAAAATATTGCTCTTGCTGAAGTGTGTATGGAATTTTTTGCTATTGCCTTCAGTGAAAGCGGGAACATTTCCTGATCATTGGGAACATGCACTTCATCATCATTAGTCCTCTCACTGTTTCTCTTTTAACCCTGTTTGCAAGGGTTTGGGTTTTTATGGGGTGGGGGGGCATTATCCTTCTTTTGATTGCACTTCTGTTCCTCTTCCTGCCCCTGTCTTCATATAACTCTATTCCTAGCTGAATCACTCTTCTATTCTTGAAGATATTTTCAACTGTGGGGGAATGTTTCCATTATGTAAACTCTCTTGCTGAGAGATTTATAAATCCATGTTAAAAATAGGCTAGGCAGAAAATTCTCATGTAATTACTAAATCACTGAGCCAATTTTTAGTGCATTAAACTCACATGCTAATGCTTTTATTCTTTATGAAAATCTAGCTGAAAATACAGGAGCTAAATAAATATGTTTTCCTCTATGATATTTTCAAATTCAGAAGAACATTTAAAAAATGGAACCATAATACAGATTCCCCATTTGTGGATGATTCATTTGTTTGGTTCCTCTTATTTTAAAAATGAACAAAGATATGAGCTATAATAGTTGTGCAAAGGAATTCTGTTTTTCAGCCCTGAAACATTTTTCATAATTATCTTGATGTCCAGTCATAGCAGAGAAAGAAGTCTGAAAAATAAAAAGTGGTAATTGCAAAGTTGTTTTCAAAGGAAAGATAATTGACCACTTTTTGTATTCAATTCCTTGATACTTTTCCAATATTTTCTTCTAATATTTGTATCAAAACATTTTCTAAAACATTGTCAGCATTAGGTATTACATTTTTTATTGATCAAACAGGAATTCTTTTATGAAAAATGAAATGTTCACATTATATCAATTATTCTTGATCAAAATATTTAAGTTTATACTCGTTCATGTTTCAACTCATTCTAGTTAAATCTATACAGAATTGATCTGAATGAGACAAAGAGGATTAAAAGGAATAGTGAGAAGGCTAATGATGATGAGGCCAACAAGTAATAGCTGAATTATTTAAATTCACTTCTGCCTGTGTCCCAGTAAGGATTGTATTCCAGTCAAAAAGACAGATATGTGCTGTTCCTAAAGAGACACTTGGACTTTGTCATTGAACTTGAATTTTTTTTCTTCCCACAGATTCCAAGACCAAGAAAACTGATAGGCTTTGCACCATGCCATAGGTTAACACATACTAACCATATAGGACCAAGTAAAATCAAGACTGGCCCCATAAAAATATTAAGTTGCCATCTGTCTCATTGTAAGGGAGACTGTGATTTGTTTATTTCTGTGGCAGTTATATTGCATGATGAGCCAAGATGCATCTTTGTGAATGGCAATGGGAACGTGGTGAGAAGTATTATAATGAAATTCACATCTCTGGTTATCTGGCCAAAGTGATAAATACATTTTGACATCTTCATTTTTTTTTTTAATTTAGATGTGGGGTGCGAAATCTAAAGCCCGTAGGCTATATCCAGCTCACAGAACTGTTTCCTTTGGCCATCAGGGCTCCTGGTGGGATTGGGCATTTGGGAACAAAGTGAGTGGGTGGCAAGACCTACCACAGATTTTGTGACTATGGGGCCCTGTTAGAGACCCCTTCAGTGGCAAGGCGGCAAGTAATAGATGTGCTGAAACAGTAACACTAACCCTGCTGCTGCTTGTGATACCTCTTGTTTACCCCCGGCTGTGCCATGTTCATATTTTGCTTGTGAGGAGCTTCACAATCCAGATCTGTCTCAGGGGGCAGGGTGAGTTTGATGTCCCTCATTTGGTCATCTAAACTATAGAAAGCTACTCTGCATAAGTATAGTAGATGTGTAGTATTTATTATGAATACAGAACCCAGTGGTTTTGTTGGTTTGTTCCAATGGCAGAGGGTCCATTTTTAAAAATTTTTATTTTTATTTTTCATCCAGTTTAGACCATTCCCACCGACTACACATCACCTCTTCCAACTCTATGGGTACGTCTACACGAGATGTTTTAATTTGCATTAGCCTAATTTAATGCTCATTATGGGCGTACATCTACATGTGCACACACTTTATATGCATTAAAGTGCTGAAGTTAGCCTAACTGCACTTAAATTTGATACCTACAAATGCAGGTATCAAATTTAGGCAGAAGTAGTTAAAGTGCATTAATGCACATGTAGATGTAACCTGGCACTAACTTTAGTGCTGGGTCTGCCCAGCTACTGAGGGCACATGGCAGGGTTGCAGGGTCTTGACACTAGCTTTAGTGCCAAGTGCACTAACTTTATTGCCAAGGCTCTGCACATGTAGACACCTGTCCAAAATCATTTAATGCATATTAGCTTAAGGCACATGAAATGTAGTCATTCTCAAATGCACATGTAGATGCACCTAGAATGCACAGTGGCCATAATTCCTAGTAAATCTGCTCTTGACCCCAGAATGTTTTCAATGAATTCCAGCTTCTTTTTCAGTTCTGTGCAAAGAATTGTTCCACTGGCTGCTAGACTGTAACATGAAATACAAAAATCTAAATGTTGTTTTCTGCAGCATAAACACACTGAAAATGTATTTCATCACTATTCCCCACCTTCTCCAAAAAATGTTTTTCAATAATAGAGTTAACCTTGCTGATTTTAATGAAGCCTTTAAAAGACAATATGGATTTAGTCTTATTAGTTTCAAGATCATTCAACAAAAATATAGAATTCAAATAATACTTTTCAGACAATTAATTAGAAGACCAATATGTAATGTTGCTACCATATCTATGCACACAATTACACAGATTAGCAAGAAGTTTTGAAAATATTAATTTCATGTGACTGGGTGTGTGGTCTAAGTGTTCTTTTCTTCACGTATTGGCAGATTAGCCAAGAGGTTCAGGCATGCACAAATGAAAAAAACAAACAAAAACATAAAATAATTAGTTTTTTTCCATTTTTATTCAAAGATTTAATAAAAGACAAAGTGTGAAGACAAGAGTAAGTGAGACTCTGAAGGAGATGCAATATCTAAAGTAAGAATTCTAATATGATCTTCTTGTCATACGTCATTCCTTATGACTTTGTTCTTTCTTGTGTTTATCTTTCTATCTGCATTGTAGATAAGAGATAAAACTCAATGACTGTTTCAGAGAACCTTTCAGAATGCTGTCTGTAGCGACAACTGGTCAAATCTCAAAGTTTGGTCAGAAGGCAACATACATCAAATGAGCCCTTAGTTCTCAGGAAGACTGAATAAGCCTTCAAATATTCTTTCATATCTTGCAAAGATTCCTGGACAACAATATCAGCAATAGCACTAGCTCAGAAACATACAACTTCCTATAATCCTTTCTGATTTACTACGGCAAAGAGATGTTCCACAGATATAATTATAGGAGCCTGTGGAAATCTTGCATGACATGGAAAGAATGTTAGTAGGAGGCTCATCACTGAAACATAAATCCATGGTAAAAATGAAAGTGTTTTAACAGAGCAGCAGTGTATGATATAGTAGGTTTTGTCATTCAAACCTGTCAATCATTTTGCTAATATAAAATAAAATTTTAGTCTCTCTCTTTAATTAAATTTAGTTCAGTTTATTAGGCTCCCATCAAAAGCCCAAGGTGGCCTACTTAACTAATATAATATAAAAATGTCATAAATGTACATCCAAAGGTTTCTCCTCCCCCAAATAAAACATTCTCCCACTGAAACCATAGAGCATATATAACCACTTTTATCATATTGTTAAAAAGTCTCTAAAAATAGTGTAGTCTACTTTATCTTGCAAAATATAATTACAATCCCAATCCTGAATAAACACTATTCAGAAGGGTGTAGATATATAATCTTCTTGAGACCTAGACCAAGAAATTGCACCACTCCAAAAAAATTGCGTAACATTGCAGGGTGTTTTAAGAAATGTTTTTCTTAGTGTGCGGAGATATAAAAAGTTGTGTGGTGATTATACTTAAAAGGATACCTTTTAATATTTCACTAAAGAATAGGATCAAAAAAAAGTAGATCTGGAAGAGATGTCAGTAGTCCAGCACCCTACTCAAGGCAGAATCATCTCTACCTAAGCCTAGAAATGCCTAGAAATGCATTTCTAACCTGATCCTGATAATTTCCAGGGATAGAGAGTCCATGACTTCTAGGTAGCTTGGTCCAATTCTTGACCACCCTCATAGTCAAAAAGTTCTTAATTGCCTGCCCAAATTTCCTCTACCAAAGCTTGAGTTCAGTGCTTCTAGTCCTGCCAGCTACAGACACAGAGAAAAGGCCATCTCCATCTTTTTTGCAGTTGCCCTTCAGGTATTTGAAGATTGTTATCAAATGCCTCCTCAGTCCTCTTCTCCAGACTATATAACCTGAATTTTTCAGCCTTTTCACATCATGCTTCCCAAGCATCTAATCACTTTTCACACTCTGCTGAACTGTTTCCAGTTGCTTTATAGTCATAGATTTATAGATTTATAGACATTAGGGCTGGAAGGGACCTCAGAAGATCATTGAGTCCAGTCCCCTTCTCCAGGGGCAGGAAGTCAGCAAGGGTAATAGGATACCTTCAAGATATCTTTCTTCAAGTGTGGGTCTGAAAACTGGACACAGTATTTCAGGTCATGTCTCACCAATGCTGAATAGAGTGAAACAATCACTTGCCTTGATTTTCAAGTGAGACTCTTGTTAATACAACCCAATATGGTGATGGGGGTGGGGTTGCAACAGAAGAACACTCTTTGCTCAGGTAATTGTCCACTCTAAAGCTGAGGTTCATTTCTGTAGTGCTGCAGCCCATCAAGTCATTACCCAATCTCTATCTCTGCATGCAATTATAGTATTTCAAGTGAAGAACTCCTCATTTTTTCTTGTTGAAGTTCATGTGGTTGTTTGTGGAACATTTGTACAGTGTATCCACATCATTCTGGATCCTAACCCTACCTTCCAGAGTTTCTGTAACTCCACTCAACTTGGTGTCATTCCCAAATTCGCTAATGCACTGAATCATAGAATCATAGAAGTAGGGTCAGAAGGGACCTTGTAGATCTTCAAGTCCGCCCCCCGCCTGGGTGGGAGAAAAGACTGGACTCAAATGAGTCCAGCCAGGTAGTCATCAAGCCTCTTCTTA
>NW_017729032.1:74700213-74703877 GCF_001723915.1 Gavialis gangeticus
ACGATCCCTTTCTGCCTCCGTGCTCTCAAGAAGGGAGTTTCCCATTCTATAAGTGTGCTGCTGGTTTCTACTGCCTAAGTGCAGCACTCTGAACTTGTCAGTATTGATACGCATCCTGTTTATGTCAGCCCACTCCTGTAACCTATCCAGATCTTGCTGCAATCTTTCCCTCCCTACTAGTGTGCTCACCTCACCCCAAATTTTGGTATCATCAGCGAATTTAAACAGGTTGCATTTCACCCCGTTGCCCAAATTGCTGATGAAGAAATTGAACAGCGCAGGCCCAAGGACCGAGCCCTGGGGGACTCCACTGCCCACTTCCCCCCAGGTTGAATATGACCCATCCACCACCACCCTCTGAATACGACCCTTGAGCCAATCTGCATCCATCTGACTGTGTAGGCATCAATGCCACAGTTGCCTAGTTTTTCCTAGAATCTCATTGTCCAAATCATTAATGAAGATATTAAATAATTCTGGGCCCAGGGCAGACTGCTTAGGAAATTCACTTCATACCATCTGCCAACTAAGCATTGAGTCATTGGTGCATGATGATACCACCAGTTTTGTATCCATGTAATAGTACTTTAATCTATTCTGTATTTCTTTAGCTTGTTAATGAAAATGTCATGGTCAGTGTCAAAATCTTACAGAAGTCAAAGTCAAGGTATATCACATCGACTGCACCCCACTTATCCATAGAGCCTGTCAGTGATCCTGTTTTCTCTGATTAAAAAAAAAAATCCACATTTTTCAGATTAAAAAAGTAACTCAAAATCCACATTTTTTCTGCAAGTAAAATGAAACACCACTATATATATCTCTATATACTGAGGACAAAGGCTATATATAAACTTTCTTCCTTCTCATTGTGGTTGTTGGTCTATCTGTACCTGGTCATCTATGAGTGTAGGCTTAAATATTCAGTAGTTGAATTCCTACATATGTGTTAAGTCCCAAAAATGCCATATAGATGGCCCCCCCAAAATGACCCGGAAGTTTATTTGTAAAAAGGGAATGTCCTATTTTTATTTTCAAAACCTAATTCATGTTGAAGAACAGAATGATCATTGGAAGTTGTTTGTTTGTTCACTATTTATGGTAAGAGATGGAGGAAAATAAGGTAGATTTTAATAGGAGGTTTCTGTAAAAGCCTGAGAGAATTCTAGATAATATCCCATAATAAGTAGATTTTCTTGATAGCTGCAGGGTAAACTTCTCTTGAAATGATTACTTAAATGATTTTATACAAGAGGGAAGGGTTTTTTTGTTTTTTGTTTTCTTTTGTGATGTATTTTGTTGGCCCAGGTATAGAACTGTAGCATAGTGACTGGAGTCAACTGTGTAGTTTAGCCAATAAGATATCACCAAAAAAAGGGGTTCTTGCTTCTTATTTAGTACCATTAAAGTAATCATTTCAAGAGAAACTTAGCTAGCTGACATAAAAAAGCTTTTCTCCTCTTTCATTGTTGTTGTGGGACATAGTTTAGGATTATCAGTCAACTGTATAGTTGGGAGAATAAAAGTTATCATCAAAAAAGTCCTTGCCACTCATAAAATGATAGATCTAAAACACCTCTTTTGACAGGACAGGATACTAATAATACCTAGGACCTATCACAGATAAGCATCTCACAAACTTTCTTTCTTTCCCTGTTGAAGATCACAGGAACATTAGGCCAACACTTTGAACTAAAACCTTATTTAACTGAACCAGAGATTTTTATGGTAAATGTAAGAGCAGGGCCAAAAATCTCAGGTGCTTAAGTGACATCTTGAGTGACACCAGAAATTGAGCCAAAGACCTCCTGCATTACAAGCATGAGTTTTTACAGCTTGAGGTAAAGAACCAACCTATAGACCTTAACAGACTGCTGTCCTCTGGGCATTGAGCATAGCTGTGGAGGGTTTATATACGAAAAAAAACTTGTTCTGCTTTTTGATGAACTAGATTTAGTATGAATTAAGGTTCACATCTAATGTTGGCTGAAGTCAAGCATTTATTTCTATTAATTTCAAAGGGCAGCAAAGTAGTAAGGCATACTTTAGTACCAAAATTGTTTCTGCTACACTAGAATAGAATTCAAAGAATGTACTGCTACATAGTTAGAAATAGTACCAAACATGTATTCCTTATTAAAATGTTAAATGTGTTCATTTAAACTCTATCAGGATTTTCTATTTACACTGAACATTTATCTTGATTAATGAGCCATAATATTTTTAATACATCATGATTCTATTATTTAAATATGCATCCCAAAATTCACTGAATTTAATCACTACTCTGCAATTCAGGAAACACACTTGAAAAACAAGTGTATGGAGCTTTGAATCTGCACGTAAGTCTGCACCATGTCCCTGGTTCTTCTGGAGAGGGATGAAAACTGGCCCTTAAGCATCTAAATAGAGCGAGGAGGAATTTAGGTGGATAAAGCTATATCTATACTGCTATATAAGCTTTCCTAGGGATCAGACTGGCCTCTGTGAGCAGAATTATATTTCACCTGCTAGACAATCAAGTGCAGCTGCTGACCCATTATCTGGCCAAGGTGCAGAAAGCAGTCTATTATCCCCTTCATTATAAGAATAGGATCACCCTATGGAGATGTGCAGATATCTCCCTTTTTCCCCTATAAAAGGGACAATTACTTGCCTAGGTGAGGTATTAGACTTTATTCAGTTAACTCAGAGTTGGTTGCACACTGCACTTTGGTCATCTAGTGGGTGAAATAGAATTCTGTTCTATTTATCTTGCATTTGCTGCTTCATAAGTACAGGCTATCAAGATACATGTAAATGAGGAGGGATAGTTGCATAACTTGGGATATCTGATAATGAATCACTCCAAAACAGAGGTACAAATGTATTCTAAAATATATAAAAAAAGTAATCTAAATCAGATCTACTCCTGTTGTTAAAAATCTGACTAGGTGCCTAAATATGCTATGTATCTCTGTTTTGGCCTAAAAATATCCTAGATTTCAGTTAACACATGGCCTTAGAACATTTACATGTGCACAAACCCCCACCTAAATGCTATTGAAATTCAGATTGCTGTTAGGGGCAACAAGCTGTGCCAGGGGTCCTGCAATGACCTCTGCTAATTCCCTCAGCACTCCAGGGTGGAGATCGTCAGGACCAGCTGATTTAAATACGTCCAGTCCCTCCAGAAGTTCCCTGACTAGATCTTCACTGACCCTAGGTCTGGATGCACCTCCCCTGGGGCCTACGGAGGTCCTGGTGTGGGGGGGTGACCCAGTCCCTGTTCAGGAAAATGGGGGCAAAGAAATTGTTAAATAGGTTAGCTTTGTTGTCTGGTGTGATGACCAGATTTCCTAGTGTGTCTTGCAGAAGCCCCACAATACCCAGTACCTTCTTTTTACCCACTATGTATTTATAAAAGGAATTCTTGTTGTCCTTGATCTGGGTCACTAGTTCCAGTTTCTTCTCCAACTTGGCCTTCCTGACCGCCCCCCTGCAGCCCCGAGTAACCGTGGTATAGTCCTCCCTGGTGATGGCCCCACCCTTCCATTGGGTGTACGCCTTCCTTTTAGCCAGCAAACATTCCCGTGTGTTTTGGCGAGCCATGGGGGCTTTTGCGCCCTCTTGCCCCCTTTGATCTGTGTTCGGATTATCTCCCTTTGGGCTTGGAGGATCATCT
>NW_017729032.1:74708877-74712494 GCF_001723915.1 Gavialis gangeticus
ATAGCACCCTGTTCAAATTCCCAGATGACACTAAGACATGGGGGGAAGTGGGCATGCTAGAAGGGAAGAATAGGCTGCAATTGGAGCTGGACAGGTTACAGGGTTGGGCGGATGAGAACAGGATGTGTTTCAACACTGACAAGTGCAAGGTGATGCACCTGGGGAGGAAGAACCAGCAGCATACTTACAGGCTGGGGAACTCCCTTCTCATCAGTGCAGAGGCAGAAAAGGATCTTGGAGTCATTATTGATGCCAAAATGAACATGGGCCGAGAGAGTGGGGATGCAGTCAGGAGGGCCAACCGCACTTTGTCATGCATCCACAGATGCATTTTGAGCAGGTACAAGGAGGTGATACTCCCCCTCTATGCGACACTGGTCAGGCCGCAGTTGGAGTACTGCATCCAGTTCTGGGTGCCGCACTTCAAGAGGAATGTGGATAACACGGAGAGGGTCCAGAGGAGGGCCACTCACATGATCGGGGGCAGCAGGGCAGGCCCTATGAGGAGAGGCTACAGGACCTGAACCTCTTCAGGCGCTACAAGAGAAGGCTGAGGGGGCATCTAGTGGCCATTTACAAACTAGTCAGGGGGGACCAACAGGCATTGGGAGAGTCTCTGTTCTCCCAAGCACTCCCAGGAGTGACAAAAATAATGGTCACAAGCTGGCAGAGGGTAGATTTAGGCTAGATATCAGGAGGTGGTACTTCACTGTGAGGGCGGCTAGGAGCTGGAGCCAACTTCCAAGAGAAGTGCTCCTACCCTGGGGGTCTTTAAGAGGAGGCTAGATGAACACCTTGCTGGAGTCATTTGACCCCAGTACTCTTTCCTGCCAGGGCAGGGGGTCGGACTTGATGATCTGCTCAGGTCCCTTCCTACCCTACAAACTATGAAACTATGAAACATGACATTTGCCTAAGTTCTTGATTCTTTAGATAGGGACAGATCACACTGTTTGTCATATTCAGTTTGCTACTGAGAATATTTATGTAGTTGCTGAAAGCAGGTAAGGAATGTGTCTCTGTAGCCCAAAAAGGATATTTACCTGGGAAGAGAACATCATGCATTCTTGTTCCTGCTTCCAGGGCTGTTTTTGTTTTATATTTAGTGACTGTCTTAGGTAAAACACAGTTCCCTTTTTCTTAATCTCCTTCCACCTTGAACTTGACATTTTGGTTGCCCAGTTATCCTGAGTCCGTAGAGTGTGGTGTTTAGGGTATTTTCCTGAAAAGTGGGACAGTGGATTTAGGTCTCCTTAGACTGAGAGCCTACAACCTGATACCTTCCTGCCTTGCCAATAGGGCATTGAGAAAAAAGTGGGCATCATTACTACTTTTTAAGATGTAATGAAGCATGGTATGTTAATTCTGATGCTATTTAGGCTACCTGGAGATATTTGCCACATCCATTCTACAATCATGCAGCTTACTTTAAGCTACATGATCTTAGATTGGGAGTGGCACGTGCGATGTTTGGCAGTGCTGGGACCTGTACCAGAAACCTGGTATAAATAACTTGGAATGGAGGGAGGGGCACGTGGGGTTGTGGAAGGGTGGTGGGTGCATGAAGGGGGTTGGTGGGATCAGGGGGGCAGACAAGTTTGCCATGGGATTGATGGATCCATTGGGAGGGCTATCTGTCTGAGAGATGGGGGACTAAAAATAGCCCAGTCAAGATTAGTAGGTGGAGGAGGGACTGTACTCTGAACACGTACAGATGGTTGGTAGATCAGGGTAACCCATTCCTAATTAAAATGAGTTCACTTAGTCATCTGAACCTTAAATTGGGCCCAGGGATGTATTTGATAGTCGTGTTAGTCTGACACAAAAAGAAATGCAAAACTCTAGAACCCTTGGATCAGAGATGATACCTTTTATTAGACCAACTAAGTAATCGCAAAAAAAAAAAAAAATCTTTTTCTGCAAGCTTTCAGGCATATGCACCTGTCCTCAGGCTCAGGGAAAATTAAAGATCCTAAAAAGTCCCCACAGGTAGAATATAAACTTCACTTTAACACAGAGGAAGCTGAAGGTGGAAGTCTGTTCCTCTGGGTCCATTAGAGTGTTTTTGTGAGTTGCTCTTTGATGTGCAGACAAGGCAGGATTCCTTCCCTGGTGGTGTCAGATGGCAGAAATAATTCCTTTGTGATTTCTTAGTTGTTCTAAGTTGGATTTCTTTTTTAATTGGTCCCACTATTTTGGCCTGATTTAAACCCCTCAAATGTTTTCACAGATGGGCATTTAGATCAACCTAACCCTGATTAAGTCAATCTAAATGTAACATCTGCAGGTACCCCTAGGTAGACACCAGCCCTTTTTCATGCTCTGAATCCCAAGATGATAGAAGCATCCGGTGTTCAGCTTCAAGTCAGAAACTGAGACTCCAAGGAAAAGCAAACCCCTTACCTATCATTTTGTATTGGCTGGATCAGAGATGGCTACTTTGTGGCACAGGTGCTGCAAATGATATGGGCAGCTTCTGTGTGTGGCATGCAGCAGACCTGGGAGGGGACAGGCTGCAGAGAAGTGGATAAGACAGAAACCAGAAAGGAAAGCAGCAAATTGTGCAGAGGACACAGAGAAAGTAGCAGAAAGCAAAGCAGCAGATTGGGCAGGGAAAAGGGACCAAAGTGCTACTTGGGTAGGGCACTGGGCTATTTTGTGATATGCCTGCCAAAACGTTGGCCCTCACCGGGCTAGATGTGTCTGTCTCACTGCTTGGCATCTAGGTACTCTAGATTGCACTGGACACATCATCCTGTCAATTTGGATCACTTTTCTGGAATGAGATATCAAAGTTGCAGTGTCTGGGTGGAAGCACTTACAAGATAGATTTGGACATGGCCTTGAACTCTTACATATGTTTAAAAAAGAAATCATGCCACCTGTCACAGACATGATAGAACTCTTTTCATTCTTTACACGTTGGTTTCACTTATATGTCTGACTTATCTCCTAAATTGGGACTACCACAGTGGCATTATCGTGAGAGAGCCACACAGCCCATTTGTGGTCATTTCCAGTAGCAGTGTTTACATGCTAGAAATACCCAGAATAAGATGCATTGGTTTAAAAAAAAGAAAGAAAAAAAAACTTGTTACAGCTACAGCATCAGCTGACCTAGCTGTTTTATACTCACTGGAACACTATTTATTATGTGCTTGAGAGACTTAAGGAATTGGGGGGAAAAAGCTGTGTATGGAAGGTAAACACGAGATAAGCAAATCTTGTATTCCCTTTCATTGGAATTTGTGCTTAATGCTTTGCCGTTTTGAAATAGACATATAAACTACCCAATTTTGCAACCCTTACTCATGCTAAGTAGCATTTAATCATGTGAGTAATCCCCTGTGAAATTACTGAGATAAGTAATATTATTTAGTGCAAGAAAGGGTTGCAGAATCATGTCCACAGAGGAATAAGTGCTGATCCTGAGCTTTTAAACCAGTTAGAACCAGAAACTGGATATCTTAACTTCTGGGGCATGAATGTGAAAATGAAAGAGGACTGAATCCTATTCATCTTTCTCATAATGACTTCAGTGAAATATTTATAAGTATACAGTGAACAAGAGTTGGTCCAATAAAGAACAATAATAGTAAGAATAGCAAATTATATAG
>NW_017729032.1:74717494-74724138 GCF_001723915.1 Gavialis gangeticus
TGCAAGAAAGGGTTGCAGAATCATGTCCACAGAGGAATAAGTGCTGATCCTGAGCTTTTAAACCAGTTAGAACCAGAAACTGGATATCTTAACTTCTGGGGCATGAATGTGAAAATGAAAGAGGACTGAATCCTATTCATCTTTCTCATAATGACTTCAGTGAAATATTTATAAGTATACAGTGAACAAGAGTTGGTCCAATAAAGAACAATAATAGTAAGAATAGCAAATTATATAGTATATATCATTTGCCCACTTCCAAAAGATGTTTGAATAATGCAAATACTTAGTTACCTGTTCTAATTTAATTCTTAATACTTAGTTCCACATTGTAAACAACATTTATGGAATGAAAAATGTTCAGGAAAAAGAAATATTTCCTCTATGGGTATGTCTACTTACATAGCCAAGATTTTTAATGTATCTGATTGACTACAATGGCTTTTAAATACTATTGATAAATAAAATAATAAATATAAACAACATTAAATAATTAACTATTTAAAAATATTTCAAGCTGTTTATTCTTTATAGAATCAGGGCTTTTTTGGTAATACTTTCCACATTTAATTTTTATTTTGTTACGTTCTTCTTGAACTGAAAGAATGGAAAGAAGCATAATTTAGTTTTTTACCTACAGTACTGAAGCTAAGAGTTACACAGTTTTTATACTAAGTCTGACAATGACAGTGATTTCCTGCAAATTTTTGCATATCATTTAATTTGTGGAATTGTTATTCTTACTGTTATAATTTTATTATTTATGTTGTAGTAGGACCTTGAAGTCACACCCAGATGTTGGCCCTCGTGCTAGGCACTCTACCTACCTACAGTGAAGAGCTGATGGATCATTGAGTATGAAGACTTAAACTCAGAAGGATTAAAGGTTTAATCCTGCTCTAGGATACTCAAGAATGGGCTAGTGCATTAATGCAAAGTCCAATTAAATTAGCAGTAAGTCTTTTCCCAGTGATTAATATGCATTTGTAAATACCCATCTGTATCAATGTATCAGTTGTCAGCCCGTGCGTATGTTGGGGCTGTCTCAGCAACCTTATTTTTATAAACATATGTTCTTTCAATAAATCAATGCGTGGTTTGTGGAGATGTTGTTATATGAACAAAATCAGACTCTTAGGAAGGAAAAACAATATGTTAAAAGAAATTTGTTCTGAAAAGGGTATGCTTTGCTACTGAAGACAAGCAGCATGGCAGGATGCTAAACAAACAAAAGCAATCTTGGTGTTTCCTATTCTTCTCTGGTGAAGGCAGTGTGGAGGGCATCTAGCTTCTAGACACCAATTTAAGAGAAGGATCTGGCAGCGTGTAAGATCATGGCATCACAAAGGAAGAAAATAATATCGTGTTCTTTTTCCAGAAAATCCAGACTGACAGTCTCTGATTTCTGCATTGGCTTTTTAGTTTCTTATTTAGTGTGTTTGTTATTGTGGAAGTATACATTAAAGTTTGGCTCTAGGGAATCTCTTTTTTCTTCTAGAAGTCTGTGTCTTGGTTTGGTTTCCTTGAGTCACTCAATAAAGAACTGAAGACCAGAAAGATTGAAATGGAGAGAGACATTCCCCAGTGAGGCGAAGTGGATTTGGAGGCAGACACACAATGTTCCTTCTTTTTCCCCTGCAGGCAAGAAACACTGGATGGCACAAGGGAAATGGAAAAAAAAATATATACCAACATATTTCTTCATTTTGGAACCCTATAACAGCATTGACTTTTTTACATCATTCATTTGCTTGAAAGGACAATTGCCATTTCCTTTCACGTGTTGCCAATCCTCCCTTTGCACAAAGGGCATCATACGATTTCCCTCATGCTGTGGTTCTGCTTATGAAATGCTAAGGAGAAAATTTCTTCTCACCTCACGGTTTCTCACACAATGCCTATTGCAAGACCTTTGCCACTGGGGACCACTAACATAATGCAGCAGTAACTTTCTTCACTCTTACTGTTTGCTCTTCTATAATGCTTTACTCTAGGCACACTGTCTTGCTACCTGCCTTTTATCCTTCTTTCATTGGCTTTTTTCTGTCCTTTCTTTCTTACTTCTGTCTCTTCTAGCAGTGTTAGCAGCTGGGATTGTAGTGCCTGAAGAATAATTAATCCTGAGTATATAAATCTTTCCTTTAATAAGTACCCTTTACACCTATTAGGTCTGCCTGAATAAAGGTCTTTTGCAACAAGCCAGATGTTAGCTCTCTGTAAAATACTTAATGCTTCTACTTTTTGAGTATCCAAAATAAGGAACCCAAAGCAATCTAAATTTCCTCCGTCACTTCCTGATGTTGACACATTTTGATTCACTTGAAGGACCTCTTTTAAGTTTCCCTTTTTTAAGATAAGAATTCTTACTCATCATTCTTTCCAGATTTTAATTATTTCTACATTTTAATTTTTTTCCATTCCCAATGTATATGGCCAGCAAAATTTGGAATAGTCACAGGGATAAAATGTCGGAAGATTGAAACGTGGATAATTATAAAACGGTTCCCTTGATTTCATTGGACTTTGGATCAATTCCAGGCAATCAAAAACTAAGGTAATTTTATGGAAGGGGGAATCTCTTTGATTATACTTTTGTTTTCTTCAGAAATTTAGTTTTTATTTCCCCACCCTCCATTAACTTACAGGATAGATGATATTTTTCACAGTCAATTTTGCTAAATGGATAAAAGGACAAGATATACTCTTGCCATAAACACATCCTTGTGTGTTGATTACACAATATTGAGTAGAAACACAAATGTGAAAGTGAACATCTCTGAAATTTGTCTTTTTGAGAACCGAGTGACAGATTTTAACGTGGGTTGGAATCTGACCTCAAAATTACCTCAGCATGGACTTTAATTACAAGTTTCTTTTTGGCCAATACCATAATCTAATTCTTAGTTAGCAAACAAGTTTTAAATTGCAAAGACTCACCTGAATTCAGTGGGGTTATTCCTTATTTATCAGGACATGGTCATCCATTCTGCTACCATAGAATATGCATCTGAAATAATGCATAATGTACTTTTTGTTTACATCATGAATTTTTCTAAGCTTGCTCTTTGTGATTGGTGGATGCACAAATACAAATATGCTGTTATTTGCATTTTCCTTTTTTAGATCTGAAGATGATAAACCCAAAGTAGGTAGCCTGTGACCTATTCAAAAGTAAGTAGTTTTTATGTAGTACATATCAAAATACATATAAAAAGTCATTCACTTATCAACCACATCATCCTTAAATTATAACCCTTGTCTTTTATTCACAGTTCTTGAGTTGTTCAGTTGCCTTATCCTTTTTTTATTTAGACCCTGATCTTGCAAAGACTTACTGATACCTACTTTTACATACTGTGATTACTTCCAATGTAGCTAATAATGCTTATGATGCATACAGCTATTTATGATGTGCAAAGTTAAGCATGACCTTTAAGTTTTGCAGGATTGGGGTACTTGATTTTAAACTCTCATGGAAGTATTTTTTTCTTGTTTTGTTAAGCTACCTAGCAAATATCTGCACACACAAGATGATGATGATAATGATGATCATATTGATTATCATAATGCTAATTCAATAGTAGAAGCTGTTATTCTTTAACCTCAGCAAAGGTGCTGATGAGACATCAAAGAGAAAGTGGACGTTAGGGAAAAGAAATTTTTCCTAACTTGCTCATGTTTCTAATTTAAGTAGTGGAGAGAAGCAGGATGAAGCTGCCTAGATGATCCATTTCTATTTGGGGAGCAACAAAGAACTCAGTTTAAAAGTTCCTGCATGTGCCTTTATTGTTGTACTTTCTGGTCAAAGTGAACCTACAAAACACAATATTTCAATATTGCATTTCTGACATAAAACCACGAACACAAGCCAGTTCCATGCCTGGGTAAAGCAGTTGTTATTTCGCTTAAATCCCTTCATTTTGGGTGGCCTCTGAATTAGCCTGAGTTATGGAATGGCAGAAAAGTAATTTCATATTTTCATATTTTTAAGCAATGTTCCAATGCAAAATGAAATATTTAGAAAGAAAGTACTAGTGGCATATTGTAAAACCTGTCATTATAAATTGAATAATGTGATGTCCTCACTGCTCGGCTTCTGTGGAATAGAGTGTCTCTCTTGGAAACCTATTCTTTTTTCTATTTGTCCCTGCCCTGCTGCTATTTTGGCTAGTCAGGAAAGGTTTCCAGCCCATATCATCTTCCATTTAGAAGTCTTTTTGTTGTGGATTTAGTCAATAATTTAGCTAGTTTGTTGTAATGCTTGGCAGAGCATCCTCGGGTTTATTTTCACAGCTAAGCAAGATTTTGCTAGATGGTCCCTGAATTCAAAGTCTTTTTTTCAAACAACTCAAGAAGGAAACTTGCTGATTCCTTGGAAAATGCTGTATTGTATTCATTGAATTAAAAAAGCAAGCTTCACTTAGGCTGTTGTGGATAATTTACATCATGCTCTTTTGCCATCATTTTTAAATAAAACCATAGCTATTTTTCTCAACCCTGACAGTGCAATAGCCTAGTGTAAAAGACTATACATCCATTCCTTACTATGAATTTAGCACTTGTGAACAAATATTCATGTTCAAAACCAAAAAGGCTGAAGTGACTTAATTCCCATTGAAAGTCATTGGGTTTTGGACTCCGAGGGATTTTCTAAATATATATTAGTGAAATAAATAAATGGATTGCAGTTCATACCTTTATATTTCAGGGCACATATATCTGTTGGCATTCCTATTTCAGATTAAAGATTCTAATTTTGATTTACTGTAAATCATGAGGAACTGATATAGGCTTAAAGAACAGCTATTGTTAGCTGCATCTCCTTAAATTATGGGACTAACCAACATTTCCACATAGTCTACTTTCTCACTTATGCTTGAATTTTTCTGTGTTCTTATTGTTACTATACTCGGGACAAGTCAAGGAAGTGTACAACATATGTAGTTCATGGGTCACTCTCAAAACAAAGGGAGTGTGTTTTTCTATGTCAATGAGAATTAGCAAAAGAGGGACTGGATCAGAGTCCAGATCCAAAAAAGGACTGAAATACCTAAATGAAGAAGAAATGAGCCACCTAGACCCAGATCCACAAAGGGACAGAGTTATCATAACTAATTCTTGCACTAGGGATTGATTTTACAAACCCGAGTTAGGTGCCTAAGCCTCCTGTATGGCAAATGGGAAAATTTAAGAGTATCAGAGTGGGATTCAAAAGATCCAGCACACTGAATGGGGAGACGTGCAAACTACCCAACAGGCAATGCTGAGTTGAGGCATGTCTGAAAACTTACCTCTCTCCTAGATTTTGGTGGCTACACATTACTTTGGAGATGGAAGGCTGGACTGGATCAATATTATTTACTGTTATATCCCTTTTTATATAAAAACTATTGGTTATATAACTCACCCAAGAAGTGGGATAATTTAATTTAATATCTCAACCTGAATGGCTTCAGACCAATACTTCTGAGTTTGGAGGGAATTTCCATAACTACCAGAATATAGCAGGAACAGGTGTGGTCACGTTCACATCCCCTTTTGTGCCACACTGTGGGAGCAGTGCTAAGGACATTTTAAAGTCCCCAAATCAGGTTAGAATCACCTCACTTCTCTTGGTTCCTTGTCCCTTCCCCTTTGTATTCAGTGGAACCTCTCCTCTCCTCCCCTTCCTTGTATGCTGCTGCCACTGTGGCTGGCTGACCTGAGAGTAGGGGGAGCTCCAGTGTCACTTCTGACCTACTCCAGCTGGGCTGCATGGGGAGGTGTGCTCAGCTGGGAACAGTGGCAATGGCAGCAGTAGGCAGGTTCCCTTCCCTGCCAGGTTTTCTCAGATGTCTCCCACTGGCCCATGATCAGGTGCAGGGAATGGCAGCACACAGAGTGCCAGCACTGTTCCCAGCCAAGCCTGGCTCCCTGTGTAGCAGAAGGCCACCTCTGTTTCTCCCCAAAAACTCTGCTCTGTGACAATTTGGTTAGGATGGGCCCAGCAGAGGATACACACCTTACCCTATCTCTTTAGGTAACCTGAGCTGGATACATTCCTGAGGGAGGGGGGAAACCTGCTTCCTCTGCCTATGTGACTGGCATCACATACCTGGGTGAGGGGCTTGGGCTCCCTGGGGAGCTAGGAACTGCTGGTCTGCCCAGCAACCAATGATGCATTTCAAATTGGTTGGCTGACAGCCAACAGGTGATGGCCTCCATTGGACCAGGTAAATGAGGTCATAAGGGCTATATAAGTTAAGGACTGCCCAGGAAGAGGACAGCAGCAGTAATGAGGAAAGACTCAGAGAGAGAGAGAAGAGCTGGACCATCTGAAACGTGCTCTCTCTCTCAAAATTCATGATTAAGGAACTGCCTGCCTCCAGAGGGAATCTCCACCTACCTGTGGATGATACTTCATAGAATCATAGAATCATAGAAGTAGGGTCGGAAGGGACATTGTAGATCTTCAAGTCCGACCCCTGCCTGGGCGGGAGAAAAACTGGACTCAAATGAGTCCAGCCAGGTAGCATCAAGCCTCTTCTTAAAGACCCCCAGGGTAGGAGCCAGCACCATTTCCCTTGGAAGTTGGTTCCAGCTCCTAGCCGCCATAACTGTGAAGTAGTTCTTGCGGATGTCCAATCTATACCTCCTCTCCATCA
>NW_017729032.1:74724994-74725266 GCF_001723915.1 Gavialis gangeticus
CCTGTAACCTATCCAGATCTTGCTGCAATCTTTCCCTCCCTACTAGCGTGCTCACCTCACCCCAAATCTTGGTATCATCAGTGAATTTAAACAGGTTGCTTTTCACCCCGTTCTCCAAATCGCTGATCAAAAAATTGAACAGCACAGGCCCAAGGACCAAGCCCTGGGGGACACCGCTGCCCACTTTCCCCCAGTTCAAATATGACCCATCCACCACCACCCTCTGAGTACAACCCTTGAGCCAATCTGCAATCCATCTGACTATGTAGGCA
>NW_017729032.1:74725811-74733898 GCF_001723915.1 Gavialis gangeticus
ATTAAGTGGAGGTCCTGTATCTCAGCCAGGAACCTCCTGGAACAGTCTGTCCTGGCTGACTGTTCCTCCCAGCAGATGTCCAGGTAATTAAAATCACCCATGACAACTACATCCCTTGCCTTAAGTGCCTCTGCAAGCTGGCCCAAAAATTCCCAGTTAGCTCCTCCCCTTGGTTGGGGGGTCTGTAGTAGACCCCCACCGTCAAATCACTCTCCCCATGGTCCCCTTGAATCTTAACCCAGAGCACTTCAGCCTGCCCTTCCTCTGACCCCATTCTGCTGGCAGAGGATGTGTAGTGCTCCTTGACATAGAGTGGCACACCCCCACCTTTCCTTCCTTCTCTATCCCGCCTGTAAAGCCTATCGCCCCTAATACTAACTGCCCAGTCATGGGACGAATCCCACCACGTTTCTGTTAGCCCTATGATGTCTGGGTTTGAACTAGCTATTCTGAGGGCGAGTTCCTCCTGCTTATTCCCCATACTGCGAGCATTGGTATATAGGCATTTAAGGCCTTGCAAGACTGTGTGTGCCACCCCCCGACTAGGGAGAATGTCTGGGCTCCCGTTCCTTACCTTAGCACTCCTTGCCTTTGTCACCTGTCTTGCTTGGATGGCATCTCCTCGTCTTCCTGTGGCCCCCTCCTCTGGTGAGGCTATTTTAAAGCTCACTGTACAAGATCAGCCAACCTGGAGTTGTGAGTAAGCTACCCGAGATCTAACTTAGATATATAGCTTACAATAACTCAGATACATGATCAAAGGCTACCCAGCCATGCTAGTTTGCTCTATGGGATTTCTCTGATATTGTTCTACCCTGTACCCTATTCCAATCCTACCTCTTATAACCAGTAACATTCTCCTTTGTACTTAGCATGGGAGACTTATTGGGAGTGGGTCTAGATTACGCCTTGGGTTCCCCTTGGTTTGTTTCACTAAGGGAGACCACTACTGGTGCTTCTGACTGAGGAAAGCACCCCCAAGTGCTTGAAGTGAGTCAAGTACCCTTGAGGGCTACTAGGCCTGTGTTACCCAGGGCACACAGAGCCAAAATCAAGCCCAGCCCTGGTTGGTGGCAGTTTTTACCCCAGACCATTGGGTGTGCTCCAAGAAGGGGGTTGGCTAGACGTGAGGCACCCCAAGAAGGCACTCAGAGCCTGGAAGGTGGTCGAGTGCAGTGAGGTGGGTGGCTCAACACAGGAGCACCCCCTACTGGCCCACCACACCCTGTGCAGCCTTTCCCCTCAACTCTGGATGTAGTGGGGCAGGAATGATTGAGACAGTGGCATCAGTAGATGGCTCTCCGCTTCCTATACCCAAAAGAATATGTAAAGATGGTGAGACTAGTATATTGGAGGAGAGGTGCTGTGAGCACACAGAGGGAGGGAGGAAGTGACAAGAGCATGGATGGAGGAAAATTCTTACCTGATTTGGGGACTTTAAAAAAATCTCTGCTTGCTGCTCCTACAGTGTGGTCTGTCTATCTCTATTGGAGTGGGTAGGAGAAGGCTAGTAGTGGAAGACTGCTACCACCTCTGCATCCCATGTTGGTACTCACATTTGATGCCTCTGCATCCCCCCTGTTAGTCCACCTATGGACTATAGGTTAGGGTGAGGTGAGGGAGAGATAATTGATATCTCCTGTTGAAACTGGGCAACTGCCAGGAAAGAAAGTCTTGATTAATGAGATCCAAAGAAATGAGAATGAAGGGCTTGTTTTGAATCTTAGTCACTACCCCTTGCATTTAATTGCTTTTGGATAAAATATGAAGAGAATTGTACAACAAGGATGCTTTAGACCTGTTGAGAGAAAAGGTCCAGGCTAGAACCTTTTCATGGTCACTAGACATCTTATCAAGGCTTGTGCCCTCAAGCTTGGGCTCTTTTCAAAGCTGAAATACATACTGTATAAAATATTTAAAGAATGAATGGACCAAAAAAAGAAATAAAGAAATCTAGAGCATGACTCCCAAATTTAGTTGTTCTGAAGTTAACATAGGAGAGGAAAGACCAGAGTTTGGGTCTCTACTGCAAGACTGTATGGCTTATCCCATGTGTGTTTCATATAAAATATATAACCAGGCCCTGGTCCCTGCATCTTCTCAATCGAGGTGACAACCCTACATACTATGGAGAGTCATATCCACTTTGTGTCACTTTGTGGAGCAGTAAATCTTGAAGGATTTTATGCATAGTAAAATAACTTTAAAAGGAGGGGTGGATAAACCCCTCACATAAAATTTCTTCAATCTATAGCTTGGTAGCTAAGTCATTGTTGTAATAGTTAGAACTGTGTATTTCCTCTCAGGCATGAAGGAAACTGAACTTATTTCTTCAATATCATAGGTTAATGGTCTGACAATTTAGCTACTATAATAAGAGAGAGTGCTGCTGCCTCTTTGTACCGTATCTGAGAATAAAAGAAAATATGGCATGCATAATTTTGTTGAACTAAGAGTTTTATTAGTGGATTCCACTAATCCCAAGTGGAGGTAGGTACTTTTTTCTGGCACTTAGGTCCTTAAGCCTTAGAGACAGATATGATCTAGAAAATATCACCATGCTCAGTGTTTTTAAACTTAGACCATGAATATGTAACCAGGGAGATTTTATCCAGACACAGAATTAGGAGTATGGCTTTCAGTGGGAGTTTGAGACTTTTTTTATATATTTCAGAAAAATCTGCCTATAAAGTCTGAATCCAGTTTTTGTTGCTGTCATTGGCTGTTCTCAGCAAACTTATTCACATGAGATTTAGGAGCCTAATTTTAGGCATCAACTTAAAAATATATTCTAGGTATTTCTTCTTGTATTAAACCATTATTAAACAAGCATAGAAACTTGTTCACCATCTGTCACACTGGGTTCTGACACTGTGTCAAAAACCAAAGTTGCTATTTTAGTAAGACAACCATGGAACTTGGGAATTGTAATACTAATGAAAACTCTAAGCTATTTCTTTTAATTTATTTCAGTATATTCACGGTGAGAAATACAACTTTTTGCTAAGTGTTAACTTAAAAAAAACCCAAATTGTTAACACAATACCCAAATAAGCAGTATGAATAGCACAATGAAAAATTAGATAATTGTTCTTTCATACTGCCCCTTAAGCTCAAGGCACACGTAAGAACTTAAAAATGGGTTTACCATACATAATAACCCGATCATGTGCATATTGTAAATAGGCTAAACAGGCTAAATAGATATTTAGTTGTTATGATGGCATTTAGATTGTACCTTACTTCATAATAATCACATGAATTTCAGTGGACTACCCAAGAGAATACCCTTAGATTATTTGAATATTAATTTTGGACTGGGATGATGGGGGGTGGACTAGATGATTTCCTGAGGTCCTTTCCAACTCTAGGTTTGTTTGTTTTTTAAAATTAATTTTAATGATTTTATGTGTGTTCACTGACACAGTCACAATTTCTCTAGGGACAAAGGCAATATCTAGTCCTAGAACCAGTGAATTTAGGTATTCTAAGTTCAGGTGAGTGAAGGGAGTTTTAGATTCCAATTGTGGATTTGGTCACCTCAGTTTAGCCCTTAATCCATGTAACAGTTTGAGATGTTTCATGATGAATTAAATACCCTTCAAGGTTCTTAACAACTAGCATTTGTAAATGTTCACTATTATTATAGAAAAAATAACATTATGTGCAGACAGGGCAAGAAACAAATGTTTAATACGGCTATTTCCAAGGTTAGTGTTTTAACTACTATGGTAAGTGGGAAAGGAAGAATCTGCCCTTGCTGATGGGACTTATGTTCGCCAGTGACTTGGCCATGTATGATCCACTTTGGAGATTACTCTTAAAACAATGATCCTCTATTCATTCAACACCAGTAATGAACCCTTATTACCAACAGGATTTTACTACTCTGATTTTCTTTGACAATTTGTTTTTTAGCTACAGTGGTTTAACACTTTCTCCCAGCCCTCAATTACTTGACATCAGTTCTAATACTTGACCAGTTTTTCAGATATCCAAGGTATGTGTTTTATTCACAGTCAATGTGTCTGGAGATTCTGACCAATTCTCTTTGGCTCTACTGTTCCTGGAAAGAGATCAAGATAAGTTTTGGTGCATCACTTAGTAGTAATTTTCCTTACAGTCCTGTTGCTTTGCCTTTATTTTTTTGTTGTTTGCTATATAGTGTGAATGCCTTTAAGGGAAGTTAAGAGTTTGCTTTGTTTTGTTTTAATCTATCATGCTTAGCATTACAAAGAGCTGGAAAAATAGCATTGTACTAAGAATATTACCAATCTTCTCCATATTCATGATAATTTTAAAGATAGTATACAACGTCAGGGTGAAAGTAGCATTTGCCAGGACTTTTTTATCTCTTTTTTGAGTAACTTAGGAAAAAAATACCTTTGAAATTCAATGTGCCTGGTCCCTCTTGCTTCTTTTTGGAGGCTGACTTTCTAAAGCCTTAGAACTTATTCAAAAATTTTTGATTCAGGACATTTATTTTATATTCTCTTTAAATCCCTCCTTTTATTTTTTCTTTAATTTAGTTTACCATTTCTGAATAATGCTACATTTAATTTCTTATGAAAGACAAAGTTTTTTTTCTAACCCATGAATATAATTTAATTTACATTTGTATTTTGAAATTTAACACTATCTTAGGGAATAGAAAACTGTATTGATGTATAGTATGAATGGTGTGGTTAACTGAAGATCGTAACTCCAATATGCAGTGACATATATTAAAATATAGTCAGTTAATCTTTAAATTATAAAAAAAAATCTTGATTACATTATTGAGATATGCAGAGCTGAAAATAAAATAGACTAAATCAGGTGCAGTCAACAGAGATTCTACTCTGTGATGTGGATGGTTTCTGTTCTGTGATGTGGATAGTTTCATGTCTTTTCAGGTATTAAATGGAAGTATTTATTGCCATAGTATATTTTAATAAGTTACAATATTTTCTCTTTCTTAGAAAAAAAGCATTATGGTGATTCAAATTAACTAATCTGCAAATGATTATGTGTAGTTCAGGAAAGTCTGAATTGAGTCCAGAATGATTTGGGTGTAAAATTAGGAAGGCGGAAATCTCAAGTTTAGATAACCTTTAATAAATTTCTAGCTTAAATTTCTCAGATTATTCAAACTTAACTTCTGAATCCAGCTCTTATTTGGTTATTATTTTTTTATCTTTACATGAATAATGTAATGCTGTTATTATTAAATATGTTTCCTTTCTGAACGTAAAACTCCATCTTTGTTTGACGGTAATTTTCTTTACAGATACATGTCACACAGCATAGTACATAGCCTTGAGTCAGGCTAATCAGCTGTACCACAATATGTGGCTTGTGGGAATAAAAACTCTTTAGTTACCTCTGTAGGTAAAATTTGAGTCCAGAGGATGTGAACCTATGGCCCAGTTTATTTGCACATACTGTTCCCTGGATTCCTCTGTAAGTAAAAGGGAAAATTGAGGGATTTCTCATTGGCAGGCTGCTAAAATTGGCACATAAACTTCAGTGAAATTCCACATACTGAGCATCTGAAATTTCATAATGTTCCATTTTCAGTAAATTTATTACTTGTATTATGTGGCCACCTATATTGGGAAAATTGATGTAACCATATTGTTTCCTATGGGTTATTCAATGGGAACAGAAAGAAAAAAAAAAGAAAGCAACTCTAACCTGAATCCAACTGAGTAAATGGGACTTGAGTGAGGAAAGAAAAGAGTGGAAATTTATTTTGATTTATCTTAGCTCCACTAAGGGCAACTCCAAATGATTTATAATTGTATGCTGAAACTGATTTGAGGAAGTGATGGTAGAAACACTATGGGAATTGTAGAGGATTCTTCACACTCCCTCACGGCTAACTCTTACCCATCACTCATGGACATCTGGACTTGGAAAGTTCTGAGCACGGAGGAGTGACTGTTACTGTGAAAGCAACCCATCTCTATCTGACTTATTCACAATCATAAATTCATTAATAAAGTATACCTTAAGGGATTAAAAGCTTACCACTAGTAATTTATGTATTAGGAAATATTAGAGTGTTTTCACTATATGCATATGAGTTTAGAGTTATTTAACATAGAAATACAGAATCCAAATTATTCAGTATTTTGTCAAACATCTGAAGGTAGACTTAGAATGAGAGCTGAATCTACCCTCTTAGAAACATTAGCACCCTACACGGAAAAGGAATATGAATACTCAAGAAATATGTGGGACCTAAAAAACTGAAAACAATCATGAAAGAACTAGGACAGGACAGTCTTGTAGTCTCAGAGGAGTAAAAGATGCTATATGATATAGACTTTAATCCCAAAGCAAGAATTTTCAAGAAATCTCTGGAAGATCAGTAGAAGCAAACCCATAGCTTCTAGCTGCAGAAGAGACCATCTAGTTCTGGACAAAAACTCAGGAGAGTCTAATATAATTAATCACAACAGCAATGCTTTGGAATACAGATGCTGAAAAACAGGTTCAACAATAGAAAAATCTAAACATAGTAACAGAAATCATCCAGATAACCGTTAAGAAAATGCCTGGAAAAAGAATTTTACTTTAATATTTTACACTTTTAGACTCAAAACCAGCCCAATACTTTCAAGTTGTCCTATCATTTTACTTTTAACCCATGGGCCATTTTTGACTGCATCTCCTTCATGTGGCATCCTTACCTTAGCATGATTTCTCAGTGTTGCTTGACTTGCTGTTTCCCATATCAGGCTCTTTGACTTTGCTTGATTCCTGATCACCACATTGGCTTCCTTATCCTGGCCTATTCTTAACCATAACTTCATCATATTAACTCAGGCTCTGGACAGTCCTTACTCATGGCTCTGGGATTAGGCATCTGATTCTCAGCCTAAACTATTAGCCCTGACATATGCTACTAATGTATGACAACATACTAGTGATAAGAAACAAAACCACGGGCCATTTCAGCTACGAACCAGTCACATTTCTTCCAGCTTTGGAAGAAATTGTAAACATGAACAAATGAGAGCAGAGCTATTAGTTACCAATTTAGATATGGAAATTCCACAAAAGGATGCAAATGAAATATGAGAGGCACCAACAATCACCTTCTGATTAAGAAGCTGGTTATGAAGACTGACAAATCCAAGAAAAGAAATTTCAGGGCTACTTGGATAGACTACAATTTATTTTTCTCCAGTCCCACTTTTGAGAACATACAAAACACTGAGAATACCAATAACTTCAGTAATTTCATAGATTTAGCTCTGGCCATGCAAACTACATATTTAACAGTCTCAAGTCTCAATCCAGCCATGATTAATATCCAGTGGAGAGTCCCACAAGTAATTAATGCAAAATGCAGGAAAAGCATCATGGACAGGAGTGGTCCTCATTCTTGCCAAGCTGAAGAGCCAGACTTTCTTTGCCAAGACTAAGGACCATTCCTGCCCATGATGCTAGAGAAATGGTGTATTGACTAATGTGCTGGACCCTGGATCCAGGAGCAACTTGCTCTGGGTCAGAGTCTACACTTGTGCTCCAGTGCATTGGTGCAATTTGCTGTCTGTCAGACTAGGCAGCAGGGGGGTCACTGCTGCCTGACTAAGCCTAATCTTTGTAGGGCAGGGGGAGCTGTCCCAGCTGCAAGGCAGCTGTCTGAGCAGCAGGGCAGCTCTCCTTGCCTGGTGGAGATCAGGATATGTCCCAATCTCCATGTGGCTGGGAAGCAGCTGCCCTGCAGCCTGGACAGCTCTCCCCACCCTACAGAGATCTGGGTTTTCTCTAATCACCATGCAAATGAGAGGAAGCTGCCTCTAAAGCAAGGACAGCTTTCCCACCCTGCAGAGATTGGAACCATTCCCTGTGCTGTCTGCCAGCCCAGGGCTGGCACCTGGGGGAGCCTGGAGCTCCCCCTGGTAGCTGCAGGGGTAGAGCAGAATACGACGGGAGAGGCCTTGGACTGAACTGGCAGCTACAGGGTGGCTCTAGCTGATGTGTCTCCCCTTTTTGGTGGTACACACTGCCTGTGAATATGCAGCTCCATGTTTTTTCTCCATGGGGCTTTTTGAGTCCTTCAGCCCCAGTGTCAACTCCATTCCATGCAGGCC
>NW_017729032.1:74738898-74740114 GCF_001723915.1 Gavialis gangeticus
GGTAGCTGCAGGGGTAGAGCAGAATACGACGGGAGAGGCCTTGGACTGAACTGGCAGCTACAGGGTGGCTCTAGCTGATGTGTCTCCCCTTTTTGGTGGTACACACTGCCTGTGAATATGCAGCTCCATGTTTTTTCTCCATGGGGCTTTTTGAGTCCTTCAGCCCCAGTGTCAACTCCATTCCATGCAGGCCTCTAAACCCAGAACAGTCTCCACCACTTTTGGAGCTTGCAACCCTCCTGGGCTCAGGCCTCTGTACTTCAAACAATCTCAACCTCTCTTAGGCTTAGGCCTGCATTCTCAGCCCCTCCTCAGCTCATGCCTCTTTACCTTCAACTGACTCTACTCCTCCTGGGCAATGGGCCCCCTGACCCTGCTTGTTTTCACCCCTTCTTAGCTACGGGTCTCTGACCTTGGTTCTCATCCCTTACAGCCTGCGGGTCCCTGACATCACTCTATGGCTGTGAGCCTGCTTCTCAGATTTGACCCTATCCCTCTAGCCCTGGCCCTGCTCTTGGGCCAGTTGAGACTTCCACTGTCCCTACAGTCTCAGTCCCTAAACTACTGGTCTTGGTTACCCCAGCTCAAGTGTTATTCAGGAGCTCTTCCCTCTATGGTCCCCAGGGCTAAATTGCCTGTCCAGTTCAAGCCCTGGGCTTCTATCCTGAAAGCCCAGCCCCTTCTGGGTAGTGTGGCTCCCTTTATTACCTTCTACCTTACCTGCTTATCCTGTAGTCTTTCTTCCCTTAAGTAGAAGAAGCACCATGCTGCCTGCTACACCAACAATAAGTATTTAAGACCTGTACCTAACCTACGTATGCTTTTTCTTGGTCTTTTGCTACAAGGGGTTTCCATCATGACATGTTCTTATCTTATCTGATATCAGTGCGGCAATGGTGAAGGGTGACACAGCTTGTCTGCTCTGAAGGTAGTTGAGAGCTTTTACTTTAATGAAGAAAAGAAGTGCAGAATGTCCATAGGAAATCAGGCAGTTACATAACATACTTGGAAGGAATGTCTTATTTCAAACAGTATCTTCCATATAATAAGGTGCATCTTCTCCAGAGACCAGAGAAACAGGATGTTGCTTGTTCTAAGACATTTTCAAGAAATTCTCAAAGGAATTAAACCACTTTTGCAAAGAAGCTCTTTCTCCCCTGTTCCCCATTCATTAGCTCTCCTTCCTTCCTTCCTTCCGCTTTGGACGCACCGGACC
>NW_017729032.1:74740125-74754896 GCF_001723915.1 Gavialis gangeticus
GGAGGCCCCTGCTGGAGAGCCCGGCCCTGCTCCGGCTGTCATGTCAATGACCTGTTGACCAGGGATGAGGGCAGCTTGGAGGTGGAGGAGGCTAAGACAAGGGCCATTAACCCCTCGCCTATCTCCCAGCTCTCGGAGACAGGTGACAAAAAGACATATGCACAATGTCTCTCTTCTGGGGGTCTGACCCAGGGGGCAGCAGAGGAGTCTGCTGACCTCTTCGTCACATCCCACGTTGCTGAATGAGATGAGGAGGGTAGTGAGATGAAAATCCAGCTTTCTGAGTGTCGCAAGCGGCCTCAACAGCGGGATGACCTCTCCCCCACCCAAGAAGGTGGAGATTGCTCTTCAAAAGCCAGACCTTGACCTAGACGATCAAAGGAGGTTGATGGGTTTAGATATTGAGGTTGTAGATGCTGAACTCCCAACTAGTGTGCAGCCTCACTGCTCGTCTGTTGGAAATGTGCAGCCCATGTTGGCAGACCCCCCTCCCCGCCGGGTTGGTCCTGACTATGGGTGGCTACTGACCTTTTTAAAACAGGCGAAAGGACAGAAGAACATAGCGGGGCGCATCACCCAATGGTGCGCAGACCCTAAAGTTTTTATCAAGACTGCCAGGGCTGCAGCCAAACTTATGCAGCAAGATCTAGGCACTAGGCAGATGGCTTATTGTCTGGAGAAGCTTGCACAGTGGGTGAGAGATGAGTGGGGCCTGGCGAGGTCCCTGGAGTAGAGTAGGGCACGATAGGCCTTTTTTCGATCTCTCTCTACTTTTTGCTCTGCTCTTGGGGGCTTGCTCTTTTATCTACACCTTATCTCGCTCTTCCTCTCCCATACCCACACCCATGGCAGCCACAACCATTGGGACTTTTAACATCAACAGCTGTTGAGATCCGGTGAAAAGGGGGGCCATCCTGGAGCTCCTGCGCCAGAAACAGCTGGCTGTCATCTTCCTCCAGGAGACACATTCCAACAGACTCAACCAGCTGTCTTGGCACACTGCCTGGCAAGGCCAGTTGTTCTTGAATCATGGCACCAGCCTTAGCACTGGGGTCGCGACTATCCTATCAACACAACTACAGCATGACATGGTGGTGGCAAGGGAGACTGTCCCCGGCCGCCTGTTGACGGCCCGCGTCACCCTAGCACAACACCATCTGCTACTCAACAATGTCTATGCACCTACTGATGGCCAAGAGAGGGTCACTTTCTTTGAGACCTTGGCCACCCTTTTACACGACGTTAGTGAGGATAATGACCTGCATCTTGTAGGTGGAGACTTTAATTGTACCATTGATACCCCGATTGATCTCACGGGGCCTGAGCCTCACCTGCCCTCAGCCCACAAGCTGCAGTCCATCTTGGAGACTGCAGGCCTCATTGACATTTGGCAAGCCCTGCACCCCGACGCGCACCAGTAGACCTGGGCCAGGATGAGTGCCGGGGGTCTCACTATGGCCCGCCTCGACCGCATTTATTTTACCAGGCACCACCTGCCACTCCTACACAGCGGCCACATCATTCCCTCAGGCATGTCAGATCACGGCCTGGCTTGCTGCGAATTGAGCCTGCCAGGGAGAACCTGCATGTGAGTGCCTTATTGGTGTTTCAACGTCAGCCTGCTTCAAGACTCTTACTTCCAGGACTGCTTTGCCAACTTTTGGCGGGGCTGGGAGGCAGCAAAACTGAATTACTTCTCCTGGAAGCTATGGTGGGATGTGGGCAAGGTACACTCCAGCAGTACACTCAGCTAGCCACAAATGAACTGCACCGCTGTATCAGAGAGCTGGAAGAAGATATGGCAGAGCTTGAGGTTGCCCTGCTGGCTGATGGCAGCGATGCGGTGCTGCGTAAGAGCCTCCGGTTCCGTAGGAAGTGCCTGCGTGACTTGGCAGAGAGTGCAGCCCATGGAGTGAGGATTCGTGCTCGCTGCCAAGGGCTGGCTGAAACAGATGCCCCGACCCGTTTCTTTTTCAACCTGGAGTGACGGCGGGCAGCGAGCAAAGTCTTAGATCACTTCAAGACCTCTGAGGGCCAGGTAATCACTGACCCAGGTGAAGTACGTGAGCATGCTGTTGCTTTCTATTGTGACCTATTTGCAGCTGAGCCATTCTGCCCTGAGGCCACGCGGGAACTCCATGCAGGCCTGCCATGCCTTGGTGCCCTGGAGGCCGGTGAGCTTGAGCAGGAATAGTCTCTGGCAGAGCTGGCAGCAGCCGCAGCTGGCCTCGCCTCCAGTAAAGCCCCAGGCCTCGATGGGTTACCTGCTGAGTTCTACAAGACTTTCTGGCCTCTTCTTGGCCCCTACTTCCTGCATGTTTTCCAGGAGAGTCTTGCCAACAAGGTCTTGCCGATCAGTTGCTGCTGTGCAGTGCTCATACTGCTGCCCAAGAAAGGAGACCTTGGCTTCATTAAGAACTGGTGGCTGGTCTCCCTGCTGTGCACGGATTACAAGATTCTGGCCAAAGCACTGGCCACCTGCCTCCGCACTGTCATGGCCTCCGTCACTCGGCCTGAGCAGAGCTATTGCGTCCCGGGCAGAACCATCCAAGACAACTTGTTTCTGCTGTGAGACCTACTTACAGCCAGTGAACTCTTTGGTCTAGACATTGGCCTTATCTCTCTGGATCAGGAGAAAGCCGTTGACCGGGTGGACCACACCTACCTCTTTCAGACCCTGGAGACCTTTGGCTTTGGGCCTTTTTTCACCAGGGCCCTCCGGGTCTTGTATTAAGACACTTCCAGTCTGCTCAAGGTGAACAGGGTGCTCTGTGCCCTGTTTCCTGCACTCAGAGGCATCCATCAGGGCTGCCTCCTGTCAGGCACGTTCTATGCCCTGGCCATTGAGCCACTGCTGCATGTACTGCAGTGCCACCTGAGCGGTGTGGCCTTGACATGAGCCATGGGCCTGTCTGTTGCCCCTCTGCTCCGGCTATCAACATATGCAGATGATGTGACCATCTTCCTTAATACCCAGGAAGACGTGGCATGTTTGTATCCCACTTTGACGCAGCCACCTCGACAGCCTGTCCCTTCTGCCTGGGGGGTGTTGAGGAGACCCTCTTTCATGCCTTCCTTGACTGTTCCTGCCTGCAGCCACTCTTTGTCGCTCTTGAGCCATTTCTGCAGGCACTGGGCAGGAGCTTTTTGGAGACCACCTATGTGTGCTCCTACCCATACCGAGTGGCTGAGAAGGGCCCCATCTGCCTAGCCAAATTCTTACTGGGTCAGGCCAAACTGGCCGTCCTCAAGAGCTGCCAAAACTGGCTTGCCGGGATAGCTCAGATGATGCCCTGCAACTTTTCTGCCTCCTGGTGCAGGCGCACCTCTTGCTGGAGTTTGAGCATGCTGTGCTCTGGCGGGCGGTGCCCACCTTTGAGACACACTGGGCCCTTGAGGGAGCGCTGTGCCATGTTCAGGATGGCTGTCTCAAAATACATATTCTGATGTTATGACCAGTCTGGGCAACTGGGCTGGCTCGGTGTTGGACTACGACCTTCAGCATGTGCGGCATCCTGGGCCCTCACCAAGCTGCTTTTTTGCTTTCTTTTTGTGTGGGAAGTTGAAGGCTTTCATTACGTGTATGATTGGATGAAGCAGGGTACGAATTGTTTATTTATAGTGATGACCGTGTGGCTAGTACTCCAACCACATAATTAGCATGTAAGACACAATGTGCCGGAGCCCACAGCTGACCTGATGGACCATCCCTGGGAGTGCCAGGTCCCTGTTGCCACGGATGCCCCAAGTGAGGCCTTCCCCCAGCTGCTGGTCACCCTGGCCATGGCGGGTGAGCTGGCCTTCGGGTCTGGCACCCTACTGACTCTCCCCATGGGTCCTGACAGTGACGTGGGTTTCCCCTTTGCTTCTATGCCCTGTAGAAGACTGTATGCCTGGGTGGTTCATATCTGCCATGCCCACGTGGTGGCAGGCCACCCTGATACACCATGGCAACTGCACCTGGGGCTGCCAGATACCCCATTGGCCCTCTTTGCTTGGTGCATGTTGTATAAGCCACCAACTACCAAGAAGACTGGCAACCTGCTGTGGTGGTTGAAGCATGGCATCCTAGCCTTTTCCACATTTGAGTCCCACTTTGACCCAACCACCTTGATGACCTGCCCCTTCTGCCCCAGGGACATTGAGGAGAACCTCTTTCATGCCTTCCTCAGCTGTCCTCTCCTGAGGCTACTCTTTGTTACTCTCGAGCTGCTGCTGCAGGTGGTGGGCAGGAGCCTCTTGAAGAGCATCTATGTGTGCTCCTACCTGTACCGGGTCATGGAGTGGGGCACCATCTGCCTGGCCAACTTTCTGCTGGCTGAGGCCAAGATGGTCATCCTTAAGAGTCGGCACAACTGGTTTGCTGGGACCAGCTCAGATGATGCCCTGCAGCTTTTTGGCCTCCTGGTGTGGGTGCACCTCTTGCTGGAGTTTGAGCATTCTGTCCTCCAGAGGGCAGTGCCCACCTTTGGGGCATGCTGAGCTGTTGAGGGGGGTGCTGTGCCATGTGGAGGATGGCCTTCTTCAATATGCACTCTGCTGTCATGACCGGTCTGGGCAACCAGGCAGGCTCAGTGGCAGACTGCAACTCCAGGCTCATGCTGCACCCTGGACCCTCACCAGGCTACTTTTTGCTGTTTTTCTTTGTGTGGGAAGTTGAAGGTTTTGTTATGTGTATGATTAGATAGAACAGGGGAGGAATTGTTTGTTTATAGAGGGCTTTGGTCTATATGACCATGTGTCCCGACTGCATAATGGCATGTTAGGCATGACATGTAACACTGCAAAAGTGTCTGTCACAGTGTAATGTTATGCTTTTGGTTTGATGGTGATTTGTTTGTCTTTGTTTTGTATATTGGACCTGAACCCTGGAGGGGCCAAATTTTTGTACCCCAAATCCCTGAATAAAGTAGCTAAAAAAGTCAAAGTCCCTCCTTCCTGCCTTCCTTCCTTTTGTTCTCAGCCTTTAGTCCATTTTCCCTTAAACTACCTGATACATTTATGCCAGTAGTCACCTAAAGCATATATGTATAATTTAAAAGAAATTGTAGTTGGAAACTATATTTTTCATCTGATGTCAAGCAGTTTACCCTGCCTGGGGTACTCTGGTTAGAAAACAAAGTTGGGAGTTTTGTTACAGTTCAGGTTGAATTTTGTTGAAATTGGTGTGTCTAACCCAATTAAAGTACTTTATGAAGTTATAGCCAAAGGCAGATCCAAGGTCGAGGTTTCCCTGGGTATTGAGTAAGGGTAACTTTATCTTTGTGTGAGAAAGAGAAAGAAGTGCACATACAGAGAAACTATTTCTGGTTGCTAGATGCTTCCTGTGTTCAAGGAAACGGTTTTGTTTACAAAGAATGTGCAAACATGATTAAATCAAAGAAACACTTGACTCAATCACTAATTTCTCTCTTTAAATGAAATAGCCTATAACATTTACAGGTTTTGGCTAGTCACTTGGTTCAAAAGAGGCAACAATCCAGAACAGATTAGAGATCCAGGAAAGTTCTGCTGAAGGCAATGCCATTGCAGTTCTATGCTCAGGAGGGCTATATAAATAGCTTGAGTATTAAGGAGTCTTCAGTGGAAGAAAGTTTAGGCCAAAAAGTATGTCCCACTATTTTTTATTTTCTATCATTAATCTTGGAATAATGACTTCCATGCATGAAAGTTTTAATTACAGACCTTGCACTTCAACCAGCAGAACAACATCAAGGAGCAGTATACCTTCCTACAAACTGGGCTCACTAACCAAGGGCTCCTTGAGACTCTCTGGGTTAAAATATGGGGAAAGCATGGGAAAGCTGACATACCTGTAGGAGTCTATTATAGACCTCCCAACCAAGAAGAAGTGGATCAAGAATTCAATAGGAAACTGGCTGAGGCTGCACGCTCCTGATTCAGGATTGTCATGGGGTACTTCAACTTCCCTGACATCCTCTGGGAAGAGCACATGGCCAAAACTGACCATTCACATAGCTTTCTCACCTGTGCTGATGACCTCTACCTAATACAGGAGGTCTATGGGCCAACTAGGGGACAGACACTGCTGGATCTGGTTCTGGCCAAGGGGGATGATATGGTAAGCAATCTGAGGATCAAGGGGAAGCTGGGTGATAGCAACCATGATCACCTTCTCCATCCAATTCAGGGTGGGAAAATCCCTCAGTAAAACAGAAATCCTCAATTTTGGGAAGGCAGATTTTCACAAACTCAGGAGTCTGGTCAGTCAAGCACTAATAGACCATGGCTGCTTGGGAAGGGAAGTCCATGAGGAATGGTTATTCTTTAAGAACACAATCTTAGAAGCACAAAGGAAGCCCATCCCATCCCTCAGGAAATGCAGTCAGTGGGCAGGGAAGCACCATTGGCTAAATATGGAACTGTTGGACCTCCTGAAACTTAAAAGAAAAGCCTACACCAAATGGAAAATGGGAATTGTTACCAAGAAGGACTACTCAAAATTTGCCCGCACTTGTAAAAAGGCAGAAACTGAACTCAGACTAGCCATCAGAATCAAGGACAACAAAAAGTCCTTCAGATATGTGAGTAGTTGGAAGAAGAAGAAAGGCAACATTGGACCCCTGTGAGATAAAATAGGGCAGATGATGTCTGATGCCCAAAATAAGGCCAGTCTCCTAAATTAATACTTTGCATCAATTTTCTACCCACCTAAGGGGGTAACACTGTCAGACAGAATGCAAAACTTCCAGGGAGTGGAAGATGGGCCCATAATTGATGCTGATCAGATAAGAGAATACCTCAAAAGGCTAGACATCCATAAGTCTGCAGGTCCAGATGGAATGAATACGAGAGTCTTGAAGAAGCTGACAGAAATCATAGAACACCCTATGGCAAAGATATTCAAGAACTCATGGCACTAGGGTAAGGTGCTGGAAGACTGTAAAAGAGTCCCAATCTTCAAAAAAGAAAGGAAGGAAGATTCAGGGAACTACAATCAGGGTGAACACCAGTCCAAACAGCCTGATGTTCAGCCCTGGAAGGATCCTAGAGAAAATCATCAAGGGATCCATCAGCAAGAAGATAATGAAAGACAACCTTAGAAGCACAAAGGCCAACATGGCTTTATCACTGAAAGGTCTTGCCTGACCAATCTCGTCTCCTTCTATGACAAGGTGATGCATTTCCTCAATAAGGGAGATGAGGTTGATGTTATATACCTGGTTTTCAAGAAAACCTTTGACTTGGTCTCCAATGATGCCCTCATGGTTCAGCTTGGGAACTGAGTCCTTGACCCTCTCATGGTCTGATGGCTGGGGAACTGGCTTTGAGGTCAGACCCAATGAATACTAGTTGATGGGCGTGAATCACCATGGCACAAGGTGACCAGTGGGGCTCAGTTCTCAGGCTGGTACTCTTCAACATCTTCATTAATGATCTGGATTTGGGCATCAGTTATGGACTGGTAAAGTTTGTGGACAAAACTAAATTATGGGGGGAAGGAGGACACACTAGAAGACAGACTGGGGATACAGACTGACCTGGACACCTTTGCAAGGTGGGTGGACCAAAACCTCATGGCATTTAACATAGAGAAGTGCAGGGTACTCTACCACTGGAGGAACAACCAGCATCATACCTATAGACTCAGCAGTGCTACGCTCACTAGCACCATCTTCAAAAGAAACTTGAGGGTCTTCATTGATCACAAGATAAGCATAAGCCACCAATGCAATGCTGTGGCTGCCAAAGCTAACCAAACTCTGGCATGCACCCATCAAAGTATCTCTAGGAAAACCAGGGATGTCATACTCTCACTTTACTTGGCCTTGATCAGGCCACAACTAGAGTACTGCATCCAGTTCTGGGCCCCCCCAGTTCAGGAGGGATGTGGATAATCTCAAGAAAGTCAAGAGGAGAGCTACCTATATGATCAAAGGCTAAGAGAGCAAACCTTACAAGAAGAGGCTGAGGGACATGGGACTCTTCAGCCTGGAGAAAAGAAGACTCAAGGGAGAATTGGTGGCAGCCTATAAGTACATAAGGGGAGTGCATCAGGATCTGGGAGAACACTTGCTTACCAGGGCTTCCCAAGGAATAACAAGGTCCAATGGCCACAAACTCCTAGAAGGCCAATTTAGATTGAACATAAAGAAAAACTTCTGCACAGTCCAAGTGTCCAGGGTCCGGAACAGACTCCCCCCCAGGGGTGGTGTAAGTACCTGCTCTGGATTCATTTAAAAGGTGTTTGGGTGTTTATCATGCTGGGATCATTTTATTCCCACAAATGCAAGTTTCCTTCAAGCCCCTAATGTCTATGAAATCTATGAACATTTTGCTGCACTTAAGTTAGAACTATTGAGAAGGGCTGGGAATTTTTTTTCCTACCAAAAATGACTTATTTGTTGGAAAGTTCATTTTATTTATTTATTTATTTTTCAAAATACCCTTTAGAAAAAAAGAAAATTATTATAAACAAGTAGTAAATGACTACGCAGGAACTACATACATACATATATACATACATCAAACACCACATCAAAGTACTGGTATAACCCCATTGGTACCAAAGGAATTTTTACATCCACAATGAATTAGGGTTGTAATTTCTAGCTATGCAGAGAGATATTCTATTCTTTCCTGGCCATTTCTTGGCCATTTATAGGGTATTTTTTATACTTATGTATCCAGGAGAACTCTATTCCTAGACATGTAGTTCTGTACTTGTGGACAACAGCATACATACTCAGCCTGAAACCAACAGCTTTAACAGAAGCACTGGGGAAGGCTGGGAGCACCAAAACTGCCTGACCTGTGTTATAAAGCAAAAAGAAGCCTCCAACTTCCCTGTGACTGTAATAGCTACTGATTTATGGGATAAAAGAGGGCAGGATGGGCATACACATACAGTTTTTTCTGCTACTAAGATTTATTATGGAAGCCATCGGCTCTGTCTAAATCCATTTTTAGATGTCTAAGATCACTGCATATCCACAATAGGCATGGATAAGGTCTGTGGTCACACATAGTCCTCCACATATATAGGGCTATGTAACTAGGAATAGAATAGCACTGGATACATCAGTACAAAAAATGGCCACTTAGATAATCAGGAAAGCATAGAATGCCACCCTCAATGTGTGGAAATACATAGTTATACTAGTATTAAATTATGCTTTGGTACAAGTACTCTGATATTATTATTATTATTATTATTACCACATTTGTCCACTCCTATATCAGTGTAAGTGAAGCTAAAATGTTTTAAACCTCTTTTGTTCAGGTTTTAAAAGTTCTTTGGACTGGCTTGCTTGTGCCTTTATAGCAGAAAGGCATAACAGTGAAATTGATATAGCTGATTCATGTTCCTGAGCAGCAGCTCTCCTCTCCCCATTTAAAGCATTTTACTTATTTCTATCCACTGCTTCAATAAAAGAAATACCTTTCACCTTCCATGGAGCCAAAAAGAGAGCAGGCAAGTGGAAGCCTCTGTAGCTCAGTGATGAATGAAGACAGTGATAAATCTTGGGTTTGCTTTTTACTCACCATTATTCACTTTACATTAGAAATCCATTAAAAGAAAGAAAGGAAGACTTTTTATAAACACAAAGGAAAAAGGAGTGGCAATATAACAAATGATGGCCCACACAGGGACCCAGGTACAACAGACAGAGACTGGTGCTATGGCCTGCAAGGCCTGCCCTCACAGTCTACAAACAAAAACATCTGGTACAACATCAACCCCTGCCAGTACCCTGGGAAGAGGTGAGCAATATTACAGTGTTAGGACCAAGCGGCCACCTTCCACACTGCAGAGCACCCTCTGAATGGTCTAGTGTGTCTGGAAAGTGGGTGCTGTCTGCTGGAAGACTGCACGTTCAAATTCCAGTGATAGGCCTGCCCAGACCAAGAACTGAAAGAGCCACAGGGCATCATCAGTACCAGTCCCAGTGATCTGGTTCCTGCAGCTCTTGAGGATGACCATTTTGGCTTGGTCAAGCATAAATTTGGCCAGGCAGATGACAACCCCCTCAGATGCCTGGTATGGAAAAGAAAACAAAAGGTAGCTTCCAAGAAGTCCAAGTCCAGCACCTTGAAAAAAACACTGAGGGTAGCACAGGAGGAAGGTGTGGAACAGATTCTCTGCTACCTGCCATGGACAAAAGGGGAAGACAGCTGAACCAGCTGGATCCATGTGGCCGGTGGCCGGTATCCAATACATCTACTGCCACTGAAAGTCACCAGTCCTTTTGACTATGAGCAGCTTATAAAGTGTCTTCCACATGGGTTGGGGAAGTGTGAGTGCCAGTGCCACTAGTGCCACTAGGCACCACTGCCATGTGTTGTCAGGACATGGGCATGCTGAACACAAATCACCCATGTGTACAGGGCCTTTTTGGGGAACACATTGAAGAAGACCCCAACCCCATTGTCAGAAAGCACAAGAAGAACCAGTAAAGTGCTGGGCCCACCAGGTCACTGTTCATGGCTGGGATGATGGACAGTGGTGAAAAGAGCTCACCCAGGACATCCTCAGAAGGGATGACCTGCCATACTTGGCTGTGGTCCCCCAGAGCAGCCACCACCTCTGCTGGGAGGAGCAGGTCATCACTGTCAGCTGCATTCCACAAAAGATGAGACAGGGTCTTAAAAAAGGCAACCTGTTCCCACCCAACAGTGGGCACATAGACATTAATTCAGAGGAGATGACATTGTGCCAGAGAGATGCAAACAGTTAAAAGGCGGCCAGGGATGACCTTTTGAGCTGCTGCCGAGTCAGCATCAGCTGTGGAGACAATAGGATTGTGACCCCTGCACTGAGGGAAGTGCCATAATTCAGGAACATATAGCATCTCCAGATAACATGCCAGTTGGCCTGATTGGCTGTGTCAGTATGAGTTTCCTGCAGGAAAGCAACATCCAGTTGTTTCTAATGCAGAAAATCAAAGACAGCTGTCCACTTCACAGGATCTCTACAGCCATTGACACTGAGAGAACTAAAGGCGATAGCAGCCATGTATAAAGGGTGTAAAAAAGGGATAGGCAAAGCCAAAAGATCAGAGAGATATACCAGAGAGGTGCAAGCATGCAGGACAGGAAAAAAAAAAAATGGGCCTATAGCTCTCCAGCTGGAGCTTCCCCAAAAGGCACCCAATATCACCCATGAGTTTGCTTAGGCAAAAGCTGTGATGCTGCATCCCTGGGGTGGTGTGCAGTGCCATTGCTGCTGACTTAGCAGAAAGCCTAATTTGTCTCAGGTTCCAGGAACCATTTATGGATACACTGTGCAACTTTCCACTGATGCTTGGTTTGGTTAAGAAACTCAATGAGGTGCTCAATAGAGTAACTAACACAGAGTCTGTTCCTTCTTAGAGGCAGGAACAGACTCTGTCACTGAGGTGGGGACCTTCCCCATGTTGTGGGCAACCTTAGCTGAATCAGGGGATGCCATGTCCTGATGCAGAACTTGTTTCAACTTGTTCTCAGTGGCAGAATCAAAATCCAACCCCTGGGAGGAGGATCTGTATATGTCATGCACACAGAGTTGCCAAGTCCTGCGGGGATGGGGAGGGGCGGCGTACCACCTCACCAGGACTCTCAGAATCAGCTCCTGTGGGAGCAGCACCTCTGAGGTGTACGGGGGGGATCAGTCCCTGAACTCTTTGTGGGGGCACTCTCCTGGGCTAGACTCTCTCCTCCCAGAGAGCCCAACCTGCATGTCAACCTCATCAGGCTGAGGGAGCTCAGAAGTGAGGGGAGGGTTGGGCCCCCTCTGCCACCTCCCCTACCCCCAGGTCACCCCCAACCACTACAAGCTGCGGAGGCAGGAAGAGAAGAAGGTCCAGCTCACTAACCCCAGCTCCCTCTGAAGTAGTGGGGACTTTTTGAGGGGATGACAATGCCTTCTTGGAAGACTTCTTCTGTTGCTGGGATTTGCCCTTCTCAGCAGGAGGAGCCAAAACCTCCCCTGTGGACCACGGTAGAGGTGGAACTGGGTCCACCTCCACAGAGATAGCTGACTGACAAAGTGGACAGTGGCTGGGATGAAAGCCCATCCCCATCACCCAACATGGCTTCTGCACCAGAGGCAGATGAGCCATCATCAGGCACAACCATAGGTAGCTTCACTGTGGCCAGCTTCTTCAGGCACTGGGCAGACGGGACCTACTGCCACAGTGAAAGCACAAGGTGTTCCCAATAGTGAGGTAGACCTCATAATGCTTCCCATCAATCAGGAGGGACATGAAGTGGGGCAGACCTTGACCCACACTGTGAAGAAGCATGAACATCTGCCTTTTAAAAGACAGGACATGCTGGAGCTCAGAAACCTTGCTGCCAAGTAGTCTACATACCAATCCCCTTACCATGCCATAAGGGCTCAGGCAGTTAGCGAGCTCATTGTTTGAGAGAAATGGAGGGACATTAGAGGCTACCACCCAAATGGCCAGTGTGTCTAAAGGCATCACAATGCAAAAAACTCACCTAATAGACACACCTACTACCACATCATGCACCAAGGCAGGGCAGCTGAGGAAAATGTTGAGGACTGAACTCACCCAGGCAGCATAAAGGACATTTTTTGCAGCATATGTACACCCCCACAGCAGAGGCACACTCCTCCACTTCAATAGTGGCCAGAGACCAAAACTCCAGTCCAGAGGGGTAGAAGACCCAGCAGTGGAGCACTGGAAGCAGCCTTCAGCCATTCCAGTTAAAAATGGGTTAACTCTAAAAGGAACCCAGAAGGGTGGAGGATGGGCCACAGCTGTCAGTGGCCATTTTGAAAGCAAGCAAAGCAAAGCAAAGTACAACTGTTAGGCAATGAAAGAATACCACACTCAGGCACCAAAGTGAAATTCTGTTTCACTTTGCTGAAGTCCCTGACAATTATTAATGCATCTACTTTTATAACACACTGCTATCATGCCCCTAAAACTGAATTATAAAAAAGTTCAGTAAAGAACCAAGATGACTTTTACATTATCAGTTTTTCAGAGACTCAAGCACTTACCCACCTAACAGGTGAAATGGAACCTATGGAACCTGCCTAATATTCTCCTTCAAGACAGATGTCTAAGAACTAGAGATTGTATAGGATATTATGGGGACTGTACAGGTCAGCATAACAGCCAGTTCTCTTCGCGCACTAGTACTTACTAACTGCTGCCAGAGAGCTTTAAGGATGGATTAAAGGTGGGTAATTAGCAGGGATCCTGGTTTTATGTGATAAAAAAAAAAAATCCTTAATATTTGGGTCATAAAAAGTAACCCAAAATCCACTTTTTTCTGTGATCAAAATGAAACACCATTATGTATACATCTATTAGGGCTGTGTGAAACAGCACTGTTTTGTTTCAACTTTCATTTTTCCATTTCAATGGCCATGGCAATGTGTAGAGAGCACTGGTAAACTCCCTGACAGGCTGTGCTCCCTGCTGGTGCCCCCCCGGTGAGCACTGTCCAGGGAGTGGGAGCACTGGATATAGCACCATGGCCACTTCCAGGAGCACTGCTTTGGGAGTCCCACAGCCACTTCCTGGTCAGTGAGTTTTGCCACGGGGGAACCCCGTCCCCGCCCTTGGTCGGTGAGTTTTGCCACAGCAGGACCCCCCCCCATTGGTGAAATTGGCCGTGGGGGACCTTCCTCAGTCGCTGACTGGGGGTGGTATGTGACCCACCCTGGCTAAGTAGCACTTGTCACCCATGTTCGATGGGACAGTGTTTTGTTTCAAGTTTCATTAAGTTTTGAAGCACTGTTCTGTCATTGAAACTGTTTTCCTGTTTTGACGCTGTTTTGAAGCTGCTTTGTTTCACTCATAGGCTATAATGGGGAAGCATGAAACTGACTATAACTCTTTCATTTTTTGGCAGATTTGAATTAAAAGAGCAGGAATGGTAGCCCCTTATGAGGGCACAATGCCTGCCAAGCTTCAAGGAGATAGAGGCAGGGGTTTCTGGGAAATTGCACCCCAAAATTGTGAAAGCAAAACTCATGTCACTTGTAAGTTTGAAGGCACGGGGGAGTAAAAACAGCAGAGGTGGTAGCCCCTGCTGAGGCCACAAAGCCTGCCAACTTTCAAAAAGATAGGTGCAGGGATTTCTGGAAAACTGCACCTCAAGGTGCTGACAAAAGCAAAACTCATGTCACTGTGTGTTAAGGCAAAGCAGGGTGAAAACTGTAGACGTGGTAGCCCCTCCTGAGGACAGGAAGCCTGCTGGGTTTCAAGGAGATAGGTTCAGGGGTTTCTGGGAAACTGCACCTCAAGATGCTGACAAGCAAAACTTGTGACATGTGTGATTTTGTGTGTGTGTTAGGGCACTCCCTCACTGGTGCTGGGGCCTCTACATGACATGGTAGTGTGCCCCAGTGAGGTCTCCTCCTCCCCTACTGGCTCTGTCCAGTCCTCCACTTTCAATAACAACAGGTAATACAAAGAATAACTTAGTCACCAACTCCACGCTCTCCACGTTCCGAGCAGGCTGGAGCTAAGCAGGCCAGGAGGAAAAAGCGCCAAGTGATCGTCATAGGCGACTCCATCCTGAGAGGTACAGAGGGCCCCATCTGTCGCCAGGACACCTTGACGCGCAAGGTCTACTGCCTACCTGCAGCAAAGATTCAGGACGTGAAGGGGATGATCCAAGCCGTGATCCAGCCCACCGATTACTACCACATGGTCCTAATCCATGTGGGTACTAATGATGTGGCCAGGAGAAGCCGTGATCGCCTGATGGAGGACTACCATGCTCTGGGGTGTGTGCTAAAGGAGATAGGCACACAGGTGGTTTTCTCTTCTATCCTACCAGTGAGT
>NW_017729032.1:74755010-74756240 GCF_001723915.1 Gavialis gangeticus
GGAATGGTGTCTCGAGGCAGGCTTTGGCTTCCTCGACAATGACCGGCACATCATGACAAGAGAAATGCTCGGATGGGATGGGCTCCACCTTTCCCCTAAAGGTAAGCATGTGTTCTCTTCTAGGTTGGTGGATCACCTCCGGCAGGCTTTAAACTAGGCTCATTGGGGGAAGAGGAAGATGAGGGCAAAGGAAACATCAGATTGCCAGACCAAGCAACAAGTACAGCCCAGTTTAGGCCAATGAGCAGAACATACACAGATAAGTGACAGGGGCCACGGTAATGCTGAAAGTAGGGGGCGAGTGCACACATCCACAGGAGGCCTCAAATGCCTCTACACTAGTGCTTGTAGTATGGGAAACAAGTAGGAGGAACTTACCCTCCTGCTAGCTGACACCAACCCGGACATAGTGGGGATCACTGAAACATGGTGGGACCCAACACATGACTGGGCAGTGAATGTCAAGGGCTATAGGCTGTACAGGAGGGACAGGATAGGAAGGAAAGGTGGGGACATGGCTCTCTATATTAAGGAAGAATACACATCCTCATCAATTAGCAAAGAATCAGAGAAGGGGCACTCCGAAGTGCTTTGGTTTAGAATACAAGGAAGTCGAAGGGAAAGAGACTTAACGGTGGGGCTCTACTACAGACCTCCCAACCAAGGGGAAGAGCTAGACCAGCAATTCTTAAGTCAGCTCATGGAGGTAGTTAGGTGAAAGGATGTGGTCATCATAGGGGACCTGAACTTTCCAGGCATCTTCTGGGAAGAGCAGTCAGCTAGGTCTGACCATTCACGTAAGTTCCTAGCCAGAATGCAGGACCTCCATCTAACCCAGGAGGTGTACAGCCCCACCAGGGGAGATGCCTTGTTGGACCTGGTGCTGGCCATGGGAGATGACCTGATGAAGAGGCTGCGGGTGCTTGACCACTTGGGCGACAGTGATCATCGCCTGCTGGAATTCACCATCCAGTGCAAGGTGGCAAAGGCCTACAGCAAGGTAGCAGCCCTAGATTTCAGGAGGGCAGACTTCAATGAGCTAAGGAGAATAGTCAGGGAAGCACTGAGGTCCCAGAGGGGAGGGGAGCCAGGTGTCCAAGGAGAGTGGTCGCTCCTTAAGGAGATGATCCTCCAAGCCCAAAAGGAGGTAATCCCAACATGGATCAAAGGGAGCGGGAGGGCACATAAGCCCCCATGGCTCACCAAAAGCATCCGGGAATGTCTCCTAGC
>NW_017729032.1:74756453-74762978 GCF_001723915.1 Gavialis gangeticus
AGGGCCGCACCCAGGGAGTGGTGGTGGATGGGTCATTTTCAACTTGGAGGGATGTGGACAGTGGGGTTCTGCAGGGCTCGGTCCTTGGGCCTGCACTGTTCAACATCATCAGTGACTTGGACGAGGGGGTAAAAAGCACCCTGTTCAAATCTGCTGATGGCACTAATATGTGGGGGGATGTGGGCACTCTAGAAGGGAGGAATAGGCTTCAATCGGACCTAGACAGGTTACAGGGGTGGGCGGATGAGAATAGGATGGGATTCAACACCGACAAATGCAAGGTGATGCACCTGGGGAGGAACAACCGGCACCATACCTACAGGCTGGGGAACTCCCTTCTTGTCAGTACAGAGGCAGAAAAGGATCTTTGAGTCATCACTGACTCCAAGATGAACATGGGCCGGCAGTGTGGGGAGGCAGTCAGGAAGGCCAACTGCACCTTGTCGTGCATCCACAGATGCATCTCAAGCAGGTCCAAGGAGGTGATCCTCCCCATCTATGAGACACTGGTCAGGCCGTAGCTGGAGTACTGCATCCAGTTCTTGGCACCGCACTTCAAGAGGGATGTGGACATCATGGAGAGGGTCCAGAGGAGGGCCACTCGCATGGTCAGGGGGCAGCAGGGCAGGCCCTACCAGGAGAGGTTAAGAGACCTGAACCTGTTCAGCCTCCACAAGAGAAGGCTGAGGGGGTATCTAGTGGCCTGACAAACTAGTCAGAGGGGACCAGCAGGCACTGGGGGAGTCCCTGTTCCCCTGAGCACTACCAGGGGTGACTAGAAATAACGGTCACAAGCTGGCAGAGGGTAAATTCAGATTAGACGTCAGGAGGTGCTACTTCACTGTCAGGTCAGCTAGGATCTGCAACCAACTTCTAAGAGAAGTGGTGATAGCTCCTACCCTGGGGGTCTTTAAAGGAGGCTAGATGTTCACCTTGCTGGGGTCATTTGACCCCAGTACTCTTTTCTCCCATGGCAGGGGATCGGACTTGATAATCTGTTCAGGTCCCTTCCGACCCTAGAAACTATGAAACTACATGGTAGCACCAGCAGCATCTCAGGCAGCCAAACTGTGACAGAGCATTTCTTTCCTCTCTTGCAGGAGCTTCTTCTCCAGCATGCGTGTTAAGGCATGCCCTCACTGTGTGACTTTGTGTGTATGTTAAGGTGAGCCCTCACTGCGTCCTTCCCCCCTCTTTCCCCTCCCTCTCCTTACTTTCCATTTCCCTGCAGGCAAGCCCAGCTTCAGCTTCGTAACGCAAAACATTCAGAGCAATTAGACTGCCCTCAGTTTGTTTCAAGACTGTGTCAAAGCCCTTCATTTTGTTTTGATTTCACTGATTTTGAAATGAGTTAAAACAGTATCAAAATTAAACAGCCAGTGAAATTTCGCACCGCTCTAACATGTATGCATTTGAGGCATTTCATTTTAATCACAGAAAAAATTGGATTTTGGATTACTTTTTTAACCCCAAAATTGTTGTTTTTTGTTTTTATTAGAGAAAACTAGAAGCCCTGTTAATTAGGTAGCTTTGTGGATATTTATGGAGAGTTTTTCCATAAATCTCTTTGCTGAGATTCTCCCCAGCATGAGGAGAAACATGGTAGAAAACAAGATAGAGGTTGGCATCACGGTTTGAATGGAAGCAAAAGCTAAGTTTTTCACACTGACTGTAAGATTATATTGGGCTCTGAAGGGCTTTGGAAATAAATGCAAAACTTTTCATTTGGTGCAGCAGAGAAGAAGGAGCCAAATGTAAAGATGGAGAAACAAGGGTGATATTTTAAGCAATTGAAATGATCTTTGCAGCAGCATTTTACATAGCTGTCAATGGGGTAGGCCAGAGGAAAGGGTGAAGCAGTAATGAACTATGAGATGAGACAAGAGATGAGAGATAGCAGTGTGGGTGTATAGGAAAGGCATAGAAATATGTTGTACAAAAAGAAATCTCAACACTGATGTGTGGACCTAGAAAGGTCCAAGACAAAGATTGTTACAGGGATTGAGAAGAAAGGATTACATTTGGCTAATTAAGAGCGTGAACTGATTATTATATTGAGCTTGAACTGATAACTAGATATACTCAAGGAGCTGTTGGAAAGACATCATGTGCTTAGGCTGGAAAGGTATTTGGGAATTTGTTGACTAAAAATATGGAATGTGTGCTTTCTTCTGTAATGTCTCAAGAAAATACTTTTTCTTTAAACAATAGGAATTGCTGATAAAATGATCAACGCTGTTTAAAAGTGTTGAAGATCTCAAATATTAAAAATAATATAAACAACAAGAGATACCCATGGCTGAGTCAAACTAAAAATCTTTACTAGGCTACAGCAAATACTTAAAAAAATATATATACCATTGTATCTTATGACCAGCATTTACATTAGCAACAAATACAACATTAACACATCAGACAAATTTGGAATTTCTCTGAATGGCTATGTCCACATTAACAGTAAAGCTCAAATTAGAAAAACTGTAAGAACTCAGCAGGTAGTTTGAGATTTAATAGTCATTGCAGATAGCATAACGTTATGAAGCCAAATGCCTAAAAGGAAAGAAAAACTAAATGCAGAAGTAAAACATACTACAAAGTTAATAATATTCATTTAATTTATTTTCTAAGTTATTACATCAATGTTTAGATGTATGATGATGAAGAACAAGTGACAAAATTGCTTGTTTTATATATTTTGTGTGACACTTTTATTCTTGGTATGGGGGGGGGGGTTGAGTCAGCACTTAAAGGCCCTGTTTGTACTGTTGCAATCGGATTAATGATCAACCTTTCAGAAAGGTGAATGACCTTTTAATTTGCTCTTTCTAAAACAGAGGCAATACTTTCTACAAAATTTCCAGTTTACAGTCCCTGTTTTATATACATAGATATATATCTTGATATATGCATATATTAAGCATATGTAATTACATAATTAATACATTAGACTTGTGTGCATCATGTTATATATATTTATGCACATACACATTTCACTTATCCTACTTTTGTGTATTGATTTCTTTTTTTAAAGATACCATTCATTTCCTTGAAAGCTGTTTATAGGACACACAGACATTACTATGAACTTTACAGTGGCTTTCTTAGAGTTGTTATCCATTCTATTGCCCCATCACTTGGATCATTAAATCTTGACTATTCATTTCATGAGAAGAGATATAACATAAGCAACAATCCTGCACTGGCTGCAAAATGAAGCAGATGTTCCAGTAGATCTTTTTCCATCTATGATCCTAGAATATCATTTCAGCAAAGTGAATTTTACTGGCTAAGGACTTGTCACCTTCCATGTTCTTTGCTGAGTGAGTGGTTTCATCATAAATTAGTATGGGAGGCAGATCCTAAGCAGGCAAAAAGTGCCAGAGGGACCCTGGCCTTTTCTGATTAAAAAAAAAAAAACAACTCAATTTTTGGTTAAAAAAGGAACACCAAATCTACAAAACCCAACACTTTACAGTTTTTACCAAACTGTATCACTTGCAATGTTATTTTCCCTTGCCAGAAACATGAAGTAGCACTTAATTGCTTTACTGGATGAGGTCCAAAGTACCTTGCAGGACTGAGCCCTTATGCAAGTCTGTTTCATGGATGGTATACAAGAAGATGTGACATATGGCCCTTTATATTGCTCAGCTCTAGCTATTCTTTCCTCAAGCTGGTTTGCGACTTAATTTCCCACTAGTTTTTTTTTTTTACCCTCACCCCATATGTTCTAAGAGACTGCACCAATGAATATCACAGAATTTCTCTTTCTGAAGTATCTTCCATTCTAATCAACCACACATTCAGTTCCTATAATTGCTGTATTACAGTGCCTTCCTGTTGTCTTCATAATCTTAGCTGTGCTTTAATTATGCTTATATGATACTGAGTATTTTGTTAGTGCCTGTTCAATGGATACTTTTGGCCTTTCAACAAATCACTTGAAGGAAGAGGCAGAGGCAGATCATCATTGCCTATGTTCAGTGTTGTGACTGATTTTCTCAGGTTGTCAGCAAGCACTGACACTCTTTTCTAGGGACGTCCTTTTGATAGACACTATCCTTGAGATGTCAGCCAGAACAGTGACAACAGCATGATTCACCAAGTCAGAAATTGCTGCAATAGCCCAAGAGAATGAGACCTACTGGAGTGGTGATGGCCAACTTCATCATTCGTAATACTCTCTTTTGTTGAAAGACTGAAATTGTGATATTAAAGATGGTTTTGTAACAGGCTAGCAGGTTAGCCTAATGAGTTCTGGATGTGAGGTACAGAGATATGAGATTTGCACTGAGATACAATATAAAGCACACATGCTCATAGAAACAAACGTAATGTCAAAATGTGAAATGGCAAGGTTCTGTAGGTAATGGAGATAGGTTAAGAAAGTAATTGAAGCACTATGCTGATTGGGCAATTTTATCTTGCTTGTATTTAGTAAGATAGTAAGTTTCTTAAATCCACTATGAAAATCACTTTTATTATTCAATGTTTCTTATTAATTTGCTCATTCTGTTAACCATCAGCTAATTTGTGCCACCACTGGTGCTGCTTACATTGTGAAAATAACTGATACATGATATATTGAGACTATAGAACACTTGAAAAACAGTAAAACAAAATCATTCTTATTGACTTTGTTCTTGGTTTTTAGATTTAGACTATATTACTACATTCTTTGCTATCAGTAGATTACACTGACAATGAAGCAGTCCCCAATGTAGACATTAAGGAACCTTCAAAATATTGGTAATAGAAATATATTCTTTTTTGTTTTTCTTAACTTTTATCTTGAGTTCAGGATAAATGACTAATTTATAAATTCCATGCAATGAAAATCAAATCAAATACCTAATCTGAATAGACAAGACTGAACCTTTAAATGCTAAAATGGTCACACTTCTATTTTTGCCTTCTGAATTACGCTAACTTCTGTCCATTTGGGAATTGCGATTGTACAGTGAAACTGATAAAAGTAATCCTTACCTAAAATGTAAGTTTTAAGCAATGGCACAATAAACTTTGTTCCTGATTTCCTTTGTGGTAGTAAGGAAGCTCACTATTTCATTTAATTCTTATGTAGTTTTATATAAAGTTATACACACATACACATATTTATTTATTTATGTATATGTGTGTATATATATGTATATGCATATGCATGTATATATGTATTTATGTATATATGTATGTGTGTGTATATATACAGTGTAGATATATATGTACATATATATGCATATATATGTATGTATGTGTGTGTGTCCTGAAATTAAATATATTAGTCAAGTGTTATATATATATAAACGTACACAGTTATATATGTATAACTGTACCTATGTATATACACTATACAGTACAGATAAAAAGCATAAAAGACAGAGCTTTGAAAATTGTACTGAATAATTCTTGTACCTAAGCAAGTCTCTTAAAACAACAGATTATACAGCCCTTAATATTTAAACTTCAGTACAAGTAATACTGGTGGCAAATGCGAGAGAATCCTCAACTCTTTCATAGCAAAGGTCAGTCCAGAGAAGATAACCGAACAAAACCAATTATGAGTAGGGGAAAAATAACACTAAGAGTAAAATGTGTCCTTTATGGATTTCAGTATCAAAATCTGAAGTATCATAATAATAAGAGACCAGTTCCCCACCTCTAATGACCCAAGGGGAATACACCAACTATAGCTCTGGCACAGAATTCCTAACACCATGGAGTAGTGGGGCAAATTCTCTCTTACATAAAATCAGGGTGTGATCAACTTGTAGCAGGAGGCTTGGTGATCCTGCTACTATAAGAGAAGGCAGGCTGCCTGGGAAGCTGCCTGTAGGTGTGCCAGGGAGCAATTTGGAGTCTCATAGGCACTGGGTTATCAGGATATTAGCCCAAAGCAGGAGCTAACCATCTATGGGGAGATGGATTGTGGGCAGAAGAGCTGCAGCAGGGCTCCTGGTCAACATCTGAGGTGGGGTAAGCAATTCTGGTGGTTTGTGGAAGGGGCTAAGGTGCTAAGAGGTAAGGAGATCCCAGATGGCCCAGGGAGAGAAGGCCCAGAGGGAAAACAGGTCCATATGGCCTGGGGAGCAGGTAGAGCCAGGGTATCTATAGGTTTCACTGGCCTAGGAGGAAGGCCAGGGTTCAGGAAGGTCCAAAGGCCAAGAAGGTCCACAGCTGAAGACTGGTGGGGCTGGGGAGCCCATGGGTACCAACTGGGTTAGGGGTGGGGCCAGGGTTTAAGGAGAAGGACCAAAGGCCAGGAGAGCTACAGATGGAGACTGAGGGGGCCAAAGTGCCAATAGCACAGAGGTAGGCTGGTGTGAAGAAAAACAGAGCAAGGAGCCAGTAGCCCATAGGGTGGTTACATCTGTAAGGCATGACCATGGGTCATGGGGGCCCTACTCCAGTGCATTGATGCTTTGGCTGCAGGGAACTGTCACTCTTCCCTCCCAGCAGGGATGCGGCCTGTGGATTATGGCTGCCACTGCACGTGGGGGGGGGGGGGCGGGCGGGAGGGGGGGGGGG
>NW_017729032.1:74763048-74775490 GCF_001723915.1 Gavialis gangeticus
GGGGGGGGGGGGCAGGCAGGCAGGGAGTGGGGCTGTATTTGAATTGCTGTGCTAAACATTGTTTGGGCCATGGCCTGGGTAGCCCATCCCATTCTGCAGCCTCTGGGAGGAGGGCCCATACACCTTTTGTATCAACAGATTTTCAGGGACTTAAACTAGAATAGAATTGCATGTAGATGCCTACATTCACTTACGTGCCTAATTAGATGGAATAAAATCTGTCTTCATGTTTGTTCTTCTACTGACTGCTCAGAAGAATTTTTCATCCTCATCCCACTTTCATTGCAAAGGTGTGAATCATAGAATACGAGAAAATAGAATAAGAGAAAAGGGGCCTCAAGGAATCCATCCCATGACCCAAAACAGATGACCCATGACCCAACCGATTCTTAAAAACTTCCAGTAATGGAAACACCACATGTAAAAAATTTGTTTCAGTGCTTACCTATCATTACAGCTAGAAATATTTTTTTCCAATATCAACCATATATTCTTCTTGCCATAATTTAAAACTACTACTTATCCTGTCCTCAGTGGGTGCATCTACACAAGATGCTTTACTGTGCAGTAAGCACATGTTTGCATGTGCACATGCTTACTGACCAGTAAATGATGCTACTCACAAGTAAATTTGCTACCTACAAATACAAGTAATAAATTACTTACGGGTAGTAACTATACAGTAAGACATATAGATGCCAACTAGGAGCAGATTTGCTTCCAGTCAGCCCTGCCACTAGGGGGGCAGCATGAGGCTAGCCCTAAGACTCCAGGCCTGGGAGTCTCCTTTGCCCCATGGCTGGCCCACCTCTATGGCAGACTCAGGCTCTTAAAAGCCAGCAGGAATTTGCAGCCCTGGGGCACACATAGGCAGCTTGAGGCCACTCTAGGCCCTTGCATCCCCCTGGGAAGGCTGTGGATCAGCTGTGCCAGCCTGTTTGCACCCCAGCACTACTGCCTGGTACTTCAGTGCTGCACAGCTGCCAGGTCTGCACCATCAGCACCTGCAGGCTGCTCCAGGCTCCTGCCAGTCCTGTCAGCATCTAGACCTAGCTGGAGCCAGTTCCTGGCCCCTGGGGCAAGCTCCAGCTACCTGCAGCCCACCCCCAGCAGCCTGCCTGGAGCCTGCAGGTGCTGTAAGGCATAGCTTTGCCATACATCTGTCAGTCCACACTGTGTCCCTGTGCTGGGCACTGCAGGCAACTGCCCAGGCCTGGCAGCACAAGGACAGCTGCATGGAAGCCTGGAAAACTGGAACAGGGGCCCCATCATCACTGAGGCCAGTGCCCACCACCTGGGGCCCCAGTGGGTCAGAGGAGGACACTGTCAACTTGACGGAGCGGTGGGACAAGGCAGAGGTGCAGTGCCAATTCACATGGGGTGGGGCTTTCAGGCCAAATGCTGGAGCATAGGCATGACCAGTTGGTGTGACAGTGCTGCATAAAGGTCAAGGCCTTACAGGCACAGTGGGTCACCATCACCTGTTGAAGCTGAAAGCCACAATGTCCCCCAGAGTGGTCAGTGGGTGAACTTTTGACCTACTGCTCAAGTTGACCTACTTATAGAGTTCTGCCCCACAAGAGCTGAGGTGGCAGGATGAATGTTACAACACCTGAGTGAGGTAATGTGAGAGGTGATTGGTGTAGAGTGTAAGGTGACTGACATGTGTCAGTCTATGTAAAATGATTGTATCTGAGGAAAGGTGTGATCAATGTGTGACACAATAATTTTATGTAGACTGACACCTGGGGCAGAACCTGGGGCACAGTGAGTCACCATCACCTGTTGGTGCAGATCTCCAGGAGATGTTAACCTGAGGAGGGTCACCACACCTATTAAGTGAGTTATCAATCATCATATATGTGCCAGAGTGGGTGTGGACCTTAGGAAATCAGTTCTCTCTCCTTGTGTATGTATGTGTAGAGATATGGGCCTGGGAGGCCAATACCTTCAGAGGAGTAGATATTGTTTAGATAGTGAGAGTAGATTGGTAAGAGTGGTGCCCAAGCAAACCCTCCCACCAAGTTCCCTGCCTATAGCATCCACCAGCATCTTAGGGAACCCAGGGCAGTGTCTGCCCTGATAGCTCTACAGTCTCAGTTCCAGCCATGAGGTACAGCCAGCCATGTCACCACCAGCTGCCAGCACTGCCAGCTTCTCCTTTGTGGGGGATGGGGGGAACTGCCTGGGTGCCCATATGCTATGTTCTGCCCTGCCATTCAAAGAGTCTGCTTGTAGCCACAGGCCAGGAGGTGTGAGTGGAGCTGCTGGCCATGCCAACTGCAGGCATATGGTAAGTTCCACACTAGGGGGAGGGCCCTACCCACCCTGGCCCATGCCCCTTCCCTTGGCCCCAGCCACTGACCCTACCCCCAGCCCCTGCCCCTGCGCCTGCCCTGCCTCCCTGCATGGCCTGGCAGCACACCCCTGGTCCCCAGAATCCATTCTCCTCCCATGCAGGAAGGTGGGAAACAGTGGAAAACTTTATTAAGCAGCCCTTGCCCCCACAGGTAGGTGGGTACAGACCTCTCACATGCCAAGGAATGTGTTGATGCTGGCAACAATGTCCTCTTTAGTTGCGGTGAGCAGGGACATGCAGCACAGCCACAGGTAGCCCTCCAGGTGGCAGTTAAGGTTGCGGGGAAGCCTGGGCTTGTGTGCTGCACCATCAAAGCTCAGAGTCTTATGCCAGTTGTGTACATATGTCTGGGGCATCAGGGCAATCAGCAGCATTGGAGCATAGTGGGTCAGGCACCCCTTGGTCTGTGTGATCAACTTCTCATGCAGAGCCTGGGACATGTGCAGCAGGGGAACACTCAGGTTGCAACACCAATGTAGGGGGGGCTGTTTCTGGGGTGCCCCCCTAGAGAGGCTCCCTGTGGGAAGGGCAGAGGCATGGGTAGCTCCTCAACTTGTTCCAGTCATCGGGGAGCCCTGTGACCCTGAGCCTGGGTGCCATGGGCTTGGCAGAAGCTTAGGAGAGCAGCTGGCCTGCAGGAGGAAAGTGGGGGAAGCAGGGTCTGGAGCCATGGCAGCAGGTACTGCCAGGAGTGTGCCTTGTTCCGCCCTGTCCTGGGAATGGGGTTGGTGAGGCAGGCTGCCTGCAGCCAGTACCCAGTGCCCCACATGCCCCTGCAGAATGAGCAGGGATGGGGGTCTCAGCTCTCAGACACCTAGGCCATGGCCTATCTGCTTTACTTATCATGGTCCATGTGTACCTGTGTGCACCCGAACCCTGATCTGAGCCCCTGGTGCATAGAATCCTTTCTCATAAATGTTGTAAACTGTGACAAACAGCTTCTTTCTCATGGCTCTGCAGGCTCTGCAGCTACACATGCAGGGAGGTTGCAGTTGGCAACTGGGATGTGAGCTCAGGATTGCCACTACCCATAGCCAGGGCCGTGCAGTTATGCCAGCTCCCCAACAGAAGGACCCAAGTTTGCACCCTCCTGTTGGACCAGCTGATGACAGCATTGGATGACCACATGGTGGATGCAGAGGAGTCACTGGTTGAGGACATAGCCCACCAGAACAGGTGGTGGATGGAAGATATGGCCTGCTAGGACATGTGGGACCAGCATGAGGAGGTGAGGGACTGGTACAAGGAGGTACAGGATGAGGTGGACCAGGAGTTCCAGGCACAGCTCCTGGTCCTGGTGCATGAGCAGGTGGAGGCCCTGCAGGAGAAGACTGCAGTCCTGGGCAGGGCAGTGTAGGTCATGGATTATGACTGCTGGGAGCTGGACACCATCCAGACCCTGGTGGTCATCTTCATGCCACCCACTGCCTGACCCCTAACCCTAGCTCTGACTGCCCCTGAGCAGCCAGCCACCACACAGTAGAAGCCCCCCCCTTGGGCCTAGGCACCACTTCCACCAGCCAGAAGCCCCTGTTCTGGGCCCCCCAACACCCAGCTCCCCTGCCAAGGCTCTGTCCCCTAGGCACTCCAACCCCACAGCCACACATGCCAGGAGGGGGCACAAACCACATTGTAAATAGTTTGCGTGGGGAAAAGGGTGTTTTATTTCTGGTGAATGAGGTGGGTGGTGGAGAGGCTCTGTTATTGGGGGGGAGGGGGAAGAGGTTCTGTTTGTTGGGGTGGAAGTGAGGGGTTCCATTTGTTTGGGAGGGAGGGAGGTGGTGTCTCTGTAATGTGAGGGGAATAAAAACTGTTGTTCTTCAGAAATGTGTCTTCAGCAAGCATGTTTCTGGGGGTGGGCAGTGGGTTGGGGGGTGTCCATTGGGAACTGTCCAGGAAGGCTAAAGCAGGGAGTGCAGGAGGTGGTCAACCAGTGCCTCTCACACCCAGTGCCCTGGCCCCTGAGGACTAGCATGCAGCTCACCTGTGGCCTCAGCAGGGGAGGCCCACAGCTGTTTGTGCTGCTGCAGCTGGTGCTCCTACTGCCAGGTGTCCTCTTCCCACTGTGCTTCCTCTGCGCAGTCCTCATTAAAAAGCTCCTCCTATCTTCACAGAAGTTATGCAGCATGCAGGCTGCAATGATGACTCAGGGGAGATTGTTTTCAGTGAACTCGAGTTGAATTTGTACTCACCAAGCCAGCACTCATGTTTGTGAAGACACTGCAGTGGTAAATGATGGTCTGGAGCACAACAGAGTGAAAGCCCCTCTGGCTATAGTAGGGGTGGTCATCATGGAGTGGGCAGGTGATGAGGATGTAGGTCCCATTCAGTTCCTTGATACTCTGGGGAAATCCCAGAGCATGGAACCCCACCACCAGCAGAGGGCCATGCATGCAGAGCACTGTGTGCTCCGGCATGTCCTGGAGGATGCCTGTTAGCATCCTGCCTGGGCAGTCCTAGCGAGGCGTGCTGCCACCATGAAGGGAAGCATCAGGCTCCATGCAGCTCAGGGCTGTGCTGCCCAGAGGCAGCTCATGCAAGCAGACTCCACTGAGCGGAAAAAAAAAAGGAAAAAAAGCAGCAAGGAGCCTGATGGTTTTTTGTTTTGTTTTTTTTTCTCTCAGAACCTGCCTGCCTGCCTAAGCAGCGAAGGGCCTAGTGCTTCACTTTGTGGAGGCAATGCCCCATAGGACCACCCAGGTGGGCTGTTAGTGGGTGAGTTTTGCCAAGGGGGCACCATCACCATAGAGGGAAGGACCAGGATCCCTTGCAGCTCAGGGACCACTCGGCCTGCCGGCAGCTTGCCCCCCACCCTCTGCCATCAAAAAGGCAGGTAGGCTCTGGTGGGAAAAAGAGATCGGGCCCCTCACCACTTTTCTTGGAGTCTTCCCACAGCAGAAGGTGGGGGGCAGGGGGGCGAAGCTGACAGGTGGGGCTATGACACAATGTGATGTCATGTGATGTGACAGAAGTCCCTAAATTGAAATGGTGGGTTTTCAAACAACACAATTAAAAACCCACCATTTCAATTTAGGGAGAACTAAATCTCTGTCATTTGTATGTAGCAGGTTTGCCTTTTGGAGCTTGGGTTGAGTCCCAGGCTCAAAATCTTGCTCATTTGATTGATGGAGCTCATCCCCCAATCAGGAGGCAGCAACAGGAGTTCAGTCATGCCCCTTTCCTGAGGGGAGGGGGAGAGGAGTTCCTCCCTCTGCTCTGGACCTGATTGAAGACTGCAACACTCAGGTCTGGAAGACTTCAAGGCAGAGCCCTGGAGCATATAAAAGAAGCTGCATGCCCAGCATCAGGGGAACACATCCGGGACAGAGAAGACAGAAGAGCTGGGCTTAGAAGAGCTGAGGAGAGCTGCTCAGCAGGGCAAAGCAGTAGCCCAGAATTGCCCCTGAAGACTTCCGTCAGTGGGTAATGGCAGACGGCTCCAGCAGCTAGGCTCTCGGTGTGCAGCATGGTACATGGCATCCAGACCCTGGGAGCTGCGTGAGGCGGCTCAGGTCAGCAACCTCTGGCATGTGGCCAGGGACACGGTGCACAGGATGGTGCATGGAGTAGGACCTCTGGAGCGCTTGGGTGATTCAGGTCCTCAACCCCTGGAATAAGGCTGGGAGCTTAGTGCAGAAAATGCTGCACGAAGGGTCCGGGAGCAGACAGAGCCTGGTGCAGCCCAGGCCTCTGACCCATAGCAAAAGATTGAGTCCAGAGAGCCAGATGGTGATCGGGCTACTGAGCCAGCAGACAGGGCCAAGCCAGAGGCCCCAGAAGCCCTGCATAGCGGAGCCCTGTTCCAGGGGACAGTGACCCCCCGAAGCCCACTGCAGGCAAGAGAGCAGACTGGTGCAGAGGATGAGGACCACCCTCCAGGCCTGGGAGCTGTGAGTTGCAGAGAAAAGAGGATTCCCACAGGGGAGAGGAGTCCCCCCCCATCAGTTAAGGGCTTCTGAAAGGGGAGGTCCCACTGGGAGGGTCTCCCTAAAGTTACCAGCTTCTTTGTAGGGCTTGGGAAAAGCCCAAGTGCATTGGGGTTTCCCCTTGGGATTGAGTTTATCTTTGGGGTTTATCTGTTTCAGATCAGATACTTACCTGTGACTTACCTGTATCTGGAGCACTGGTATAAGGTCTTATGTCATTTACCCAGAGGGTATTGTTTATTTTACTGGTTTAGCTATCATATATATATATATATATAGTACATATGTTTATATCCATGTTCCTTTCCCCTGTGATAAGTTAAAGTAAATAAATTTGTACATAGTTGAGTCCCCTGACTGTCCTGTCCTGGTTCTATAGGAATGGAAGGAAACTGAGTGGTCTGAGGTTCCCCGCCCACAGCACACCTGCCAGCTAACAATCCCCTTCAATTGGAGAAGGGGAGTATATACCCAAGTTACCTGGTCTACATGTAAAAACACCCTAATAGTTCATTTCGTATTGCACTTTTTCCTTGTTTTTGCTTTATCATTTCTATTCAAAAGATATAGGAGCTTTGTAATTTTTTTATAACAACATTTCTTTTGTTAATTGCCTTACCATTATTTTAAAATTGGAATTAGAGTTTGTCTCCCATTGTGATTGGATTGGTATTTATATATTGATTAAAAATGAATGTACCACAAAATATTTTGGTTTAGCAATGTTCTATATGAGGGGAACTCAACCTCTGGCCAGTGGGCTATATCTGGCTGATATCACCATGTCATCTGGCCTGTGGGCTCCCCAAAATTACATAAATTTGGTGGGGGGGGAGGTAACATCACTTCTCTACTACCAAACTTCTAAACCAATGGGGAGCCCTGGGCCCCCCACATTGGATTGGACTACTAATCCCAGTGTGCATGACTAGGTGATGCTATTGCTGGGACTGAGGGCCCAACTCCCTTGTTGTGGGGCTGCTAGCAAGGTTTGCTCTACGCTGTGCACATGCGCAGCTGCGCACAAAAAAAAAGAATCTTGTCGTGCCTTAACTTTTTAATGCTGCACACTTGCCCAGAGAGGAGCTGGGCTGCGGCTTCCTGGAAACCTGGACACAGCAGAGGCACTGGGACCAGTGCGGGACACTTACTGGTGGTAAGTTACTGCTTGGCTGCACTCCACTTCTCACTGTGCTGGCATCCCTGAAGGGAGGGAGAGTGGTATGGGGCAGGAAGTGGCTCCTGCCCAAGGCGAGTTGGGGGTGAGGACAGGGGCTGGGGCTGGGGCTGGGGCAGAGCCAGGCACTGAGAGGGCTCCACTGGCTCTGTGGAACTGCTCCAGTCCCCAGCCCCTTCGGGTGAGCTTTGCCTCAGCCCCGACACTATGTGCCTCCTTGCTGCCTGGTCCACCCAGCAGCAGGATGCACACGGCTCCACACCACTTTCAAAGGCTGCGGATGCAGAGAGGCAATGTTGTAAATGTCCCAGACAACTGGACTGTATATAGTGATGTACTATTCCATTTATTCTATTCTGTTCTTATATACTTTCATTGTTTCACAGTACCTGAGAGCTTTACAGAGTATATTAAATTATATGCTTTATTTCTGTCACATGCAATCCACTCTGTTTTGCATGGTCTCCTCAGGTGGAGAATCATATACATATACTTTTCTGTTTTGGTAGGGTTTTATATTTTAATTTTTCTACTGTACACTTTGTAGCTATTGGAGAACAACTATTGCAAACAAGAGAGGCACTCACAAAAAAATCTACTTAAAACTACACAGGTGGAAGACAGCTGCTTAGATCAGAGCTCTCTTAAACTATCTCTCTCTCTCTCTCTCAAACTATACATCTATCTCTCTTAAACTACATATAAACTATCAAACTATATATATAGTTTAGTATTTGAAGACTCTTTTTGTTAGACCCCAACTCCATGTGGCACCCAATGACTAGGGAGACTATGGTCCAATTGCTCGTGGGTCCTGTTACACATTAGCCAGAGCAGGCAGGGAACAAACACTAGCACACATTGCTCACAACAGCTTTATTCAGAATGAAGACAGCTTCGGGTGAGCTCCCTCATAGACACCCAGTCTATGAACACAGCGAGCAACCCTGAACAATAGTTTTTTCCCCACATTTATATAATTTGGTTTATACTCATTAACATTCACTCCACCCATTTATCTTCCCATCTCAAGCTCCACCTCTGTTTACTGTTTGCTTCATTAGCATGGAATTGCCTATGCATTTCATTCATTTACATTCTTTTTTACTATGAGTGCATGTCTAAAGCCATGAACTCCTTTCTTTCGGTCAATGGCCGGACACTGGAGATTTCTTTACCAATTACCATTCACCCTTTTGCATATGTTCATCTCAGTTACATGTTATCTTCCACATTCCAATCTGTTTTTCTGTCCTAGGTTCTACCATCTCCACCCTTTTTGGGCCCCGTATCTTATCTTGTTCCTTGCTGTAGCTGGTTCACAGCGCACAGACTTAATTGTTTCTTTTTCCAGAAAAACCATTGTGTTAATGGTTAACACAATTAAGATGGTTGCTTAACATGAGCAAAATCTTATATGTATATATATATCTCACAACAATACTATTATATGGTTAAAACTACTTACCTAAGCATTCACAATATCACTTTTAATATATATAATTCTGTCTTGTGGTCAGCAGCTTCGCTGAGACACCAATTAAAGCCTTGTTCCAGCTGCAGGTTCAATGCTCCCCAAAAATCCACATAGTGTTACCCTAACACTTTTCTCCCAAATCATGTTGTGAGAATAATTTGTTCAGTGTGCTAAAAAGGGGAGGTGGGACCAGTTTGGGAATGGACTAAAGCAGCGCACTCTCAGACTAAAGCACACTCTTGGACGCCTGAGAGAGAACATTGAATGGTAGGGAGTGGTGCCAGGCCCCTGGGGCCTAATGCCAATATGTGAGGATAGGAGGCGGTGGTGGTGGGCCCAGAACCCAATCTTGGCTCATGGGATAGACTGGTTTTGTGCCACTCATCTACAGCACCACTGACCTACATAGATGCTGGGCACATCTACATGTGCTTTATTGCATTTTTTCTATTGCAAATGAAATTTAGTACTTTCAATGTGAGGTACTAAATTGATGCACATTAGGGTGAACTAATGAATGGTAGCACATTTGCATGTTTTTTAGTGATGCTCAATGCACAGTAGACTATTTTATTGCATGCCAGTGTAATGTCACAGTTTTTTATGTGATGCTTTAATGCACAGTAAAATAGTCTACTGAGCATTAAAGCACACCTGTAGATGTACCCACTGTGTGTCAAATGTTGGCTTTATTGAACAGTCAGCAACATCCTGTGTACATGGGTATTTGCTTTCATGGTTGTTATCTATTAATGGCTGGGCACTGATAACACTAAAAAAGGCTCCTTTGAAGACACTTTGTATAAATTATTGAGGGAAAATGTTGGATAATACCAAAATGATTAATGCAAATTTAAAAATTACTGGTGTGATCTGGTTGTAAGCTTCACATACAGATCATGGATGAGGATTACAAATTGCATCTCATTTCACCCTAAAATGGCTTGCTTGTAAAATCAGTTATTTTCATTGAGTACTCCCTTGGGTTTGTACATTCGTAAATCATTTGCTGAACACAAAAGGGACAGTAATTTAATTCTTCCTTGGTTTCCTTCATTCTGTGCCTTGGTTTCCCCATGTATAGAAGGAGGAAAAAATATTTTTTCTTTTTGAATGCTGATGAGTATTAAGTGTTGATTACTATTACAATAACAATTATCATTAGCTTCTTTTAACTAGATAAAAGACAGGTGTGACTATTTCAGAATTTTCTACTTCATTTTCAAAAGTAACCTTGAAATAGAATGTCTACATACATGGAGAGTATTACCAGTCTTTCATAGGCATGTAAGATCCATGGTTCATAAATGTCAGTGGCATAAACTCTGGTTGCTCAGAGATGAAGTGTTTTGTGTGATTTTTGTTGTTATAGTTCTTATTTTTTTTCTCCTTGTGAGTTGATAGCCATTCCATTATCCACTATGTTTTTTTTTTTTCATACAGATATAAGGGAATGAGAAGGGAAAAGAGAGTCGAAGCTGTAAAAGGATGTTTGGTATTGTTTTATCAGTTGATTACACAGTAGGATTAATGTGCCTGGAACTATATGGACAAATCCAAGACAACATTCATGCCCCAAAGTGTTTATGCTCTGTGTTGACAAGACATAATGAGAGATTGTGAACGTAGAGGAAGGATGGAAAATTGAGCAACGCAGTTCATGCTTAGGTTACTGTTGCATGATTCTTGAGGGCTCCACACAAATATTTAAAAGATGCGTTTGCACTGAGAGGGATTTTAAGATTTATAGGCCTCATAAATAGTTTGTAAGGCCAGAGTTAGAAAGGATAGTTTGGGACAGTTGCACAAAAGATGAAGACATAATATAGATAGAAGACAATTAAAAATAATGGTTATGCAATCAGATTTGAAACATATTTAAAATTGATGGGGAGACTTTTATGAAGTGCATAACAATAGTAACTCAGCATCTCTCAACCTCTAATGAATTTTCTTCATTACAGTCATCTAAAAATGGGGAAGTGAGACAAAAGGATGAAATCCTGTCCTCAATGAAGTCAAAGGGAGTTTTGCCATTGACTTAACAAAGTTCTCCATTTCACTTAAAGAGATTCATTGACCAGGATCAAATATAGCATTTGTAGCTAATAACTGAATGCAGATAAATCCCAGTCAAGGTCATTATATCCGGTACCATTGTTCTTCAATTCCAAATAACCACTTCTGTAGTGTAGAAGACTTGATCTGCAAAGACCTTGGAAAGCTATATAGGATTCACTTACCCCTAAAGTTTTGCATTCTTATTTTAACTTTGTAGGATGGCTCTTTATTTATTTTTTTATGGTGTGAGGAGGCCAGTTGCTTTTTTGATTTACCACACCATAGAAGTCTATTTATTTGCCAAGTTTGTAATGCTGACATTTTTACAAGGTATAGTTTAACCTCATACCATAACCTTGTTTGTCTCTGCTCTGTTTGTGTGACATGAGTTTCAGCCCATTATATGGGTAAGAACAAGAACTATTATATTACACACACACACACACCATTAGTATTATTGTCAGATGAGCTTTAAAGTAATAAATCTCTATCTTTTTAATTTTCCCTAATAGGGTGATGGTCTATGGAATACTTGCAAATATTTTGCAGAACACACTATTATCCCAAGGTGTTGATTTTGCCTTCCTATTTCCATCTTCTAAATTGCATTAAGACATGGGAAAAAGAGCCTTTCTCTGTATGTGCGTATATATAGAAATAGAGATGCTCTGTCTCTCTGTCTCTCTCTGTCAATATAAATATATATTTATAGTTTCCTAATACTACCTTGCTAGATAAGCACTAGAGCTGACCAGAGGATAAGAGTAAGTTTTCTGAGATTTGTACATTCATGTATGGAACAAGAGAGAGAATTAAAGTTTGAGGTTTGCAAATGGATCTCAAGTTTAAAGCCTTGCTCTGCTTGAAGCAGGTTTTTTTTACCCTGGATCTCTTCAAGTCAGGGATATAAAATGGCAGAATATTTCACTTGTAAAAAGTGACTAATTATAGGTATAAATAACTTTACCCAAAAGAGCGTTATTAAGGGATTTTTTTTTTGACAAACCAATATTTTTCATTTGGATGGAAATGTCCTTACCAACTCTAGTAAGCAATTGCCATTTGGTTCAGTGATAATGGATAGAAAAATAAATGGTCATCAAAGCAATCTCTTTATTAAAATGTATTCCTCACTGTAAAAAAAAAGTAATCGAAAATCCCTGAACTATGAGTCTAATGTGACATGTTGTACCCTCAGGAATGTAGCTGACTTGAGAAGATGGACAGGCCACTGAGCAGATAAGGAGGACAAATTAAATTACACCCAAATACCAGAGATAAACAAGATCAACTAATTACATTCCCTTTGGAGCATTGCAACTCCAAGAAAGGGGTTTTGGCAATTTTTTACCCTTCCCATTTTTGTGGTTGTCCCTATATTTTTGCTTTCTATTTAACTGTCTCTCTTCCCTCTCCAACTCACAGCTGTGTACCCTACTGGC
>NW_017729032.1:74780490-74787006 GCF_001723915.1 Gavialis gangeticus
TTTATTTTGACAAACCAATATTTTTCATTTGGATGGAAATGTCCTTACCAACTCTAGTAAGCAATTGCCATTTGGTTCAGTGATAATGGATAGAAAAATAAATGGTCATCAAAGCAATCTCTTTATTAAAATGTATTCCTCACTGTAAAAAAAAAGTAATCGAAAATCCCTGAACTATGAGTCTAATGTGACATGTTGTACCCTCAGGAATGTAGCTGACTTGAGAAGATGGACAGGCCACTGAGCAGATAAGGAGGACAAATTAAATTACACCCAAATACCAGAGATAAACAAGATCAACTAATTACATTCCCTTTGGAGCATTGCAACTCCAAGAAAGGGGTTTTGGCAATTTTTTACCCTTCCCATTTTTGTGGTTGTCCCTATATTTTTGCTTTCTATTTAACTGTCTCTCTTCCCTCTCCAACTCACAGCTGTGTACCCTACTGGCCTCTCAACATTAGCCTCCTGCAGGATGCCTACTTGTCAGACTCCTTCATGTACCTGTAGCGGACCTGGGCAGCCTCAAGAAATGACTTCACCTCCTAGAAAGAGTAGTGGGAAATGGGGAAATCAAGATTTTCTGCCAACAATACACACAGCAGACAATGCAAGACTGCTGCTGCTGCAGTGTGCAAGAACTCAAGAAATACATTACAGAGCTTGCAGGTTCCCTGAGGGATGCTGGTAATGACCACAGCTTTAAAAGAGCCTCAGACTTTACAAAAAGTACTTAAGAGAACTAGTCAAAGGTGTGACCCAGGTGCTAGAATTTGAGCTGTCTTCCAGGAACTTAGTTCTGTCAGTTCTTTTTCAACCTAGGAAAAAAGTCCATAGAACAAAAGATCATCGACTACCTTACAACCTTGTTGGGTCACATGCTCACAGAACCTGCTAAGATCTGAGGACGTGTTGTTACTTTCTACATGGAGCTGTTTGCCATTGAGCCTGTCTGCCCGAAGGCCATTCAACATCTGCATGAGGGCTGCCCCAAACTCTCCATGTCTGAGCTTGAACAGGAGCTGTCATCGATGAAACTGACCACTGCCATTGAGGGTTTCAACATGGACAAGGTACCAGGCTTTGCTGATTAGTCATCAAATTGCACAAGACTTTTTGGTCCCTCCTCAGCCTGTATCTTCTGCTTGCCTTCCAAAGCAGTCTTGAAGATGAGAACCTATTGGACAGCTGCTGGTGATCAGTCTTCATGCTATTACCCAAGAAAGGTGATCTTAGTAATATTAAGAACTGGTAACCTGTATCACTCCTGTGTACCAATTATAAAATCCTGAGAAAATCCCTGGTGACCTGGCTCAAAATGGACATAGCTGCTGCTGCTACAAGTCCTGAGCAGAGCTACTGAGTACCTGGGAGAACCAGCCAGGATAATCTGTTTCTGCTTTGTGACCTACTGACAGTTGTGGGACTCTTTGGCCTGAACATCAGCCTGCTCTCCCTCAATCAAATATTACTAAGATCACCTTTCTTGGGTAATAGCATGAAGACTGATCACCAGCAGCTGTCCAATAGGTTCTCATCTTCAAGGCTGCTTTGGAAGGCAAGCAGGAGATACAGGTTGAGGAGGGGCCAAAAGGTCTTGTGCAATTTGATGCAGGGGTGGCAGTGGATATAGTTTTCCTAGACTTCAGGAAGGCTTTTGATACTGTCTCTCACCCCATTCTTATTCGGAAGCTGCGGGACTGTGGCGTAGGCACCCATACAGTCCAATGGGTCGCCAACTGGTTAGAGAGTCGCACCCAGAGGGTGGTAGTGGATGGGTCCTTCTCGACCTGGAAGGACGGGGGAAGTGGGGTCCCACAGGGCTCGGTCCTTGGGCCTGCCCTGTTCAATATCTTCATCAGTGATTTGGATGAGGGGGTGCAAAGCACCCTGTTCAAGTTTGCTGATGACACTAAGATGTGGGGGGATGTGGGCACAATAGAGGGGAGCAACAGGCTACAGTTGGACCTAGATAGGTTACAAGGATGGGCGGAGGAGAATAGGATGGGGTTTAACACAGACAAGTGTAAGGTGATGCACCTGGGGAGGAACAATCGGCACCATACATACAGGCTGGGGAACTCCCCTCTTGTCAGCACGGAGGTGGAAAAGGATCTGGGAGTCATTATTGACTCCAAGATGAACATGAGTCGGCAATGTGGGGAGGCGGCTAGGAAGGCCAACTGCACCTTGTCGTGCATCCACAGATGCATCTCGAGCAGGTCCAAGGAGGTGATCCTCCCCCTCTATGCGGCACTGGTCAGGCCGCAGCTGGAGTACTGCGTCCAGTTCTGGGCGCCGCACTTTAAGAGGGATGTGGACAGCATGGAGAGGGTCCAGAGGAGGGCCACTCGTATGATCAAGGGACAGCAGGGTAGGTCCTATGAGGAAAGGTTGCGGGACCTGAACCTGTTCAGCCTTCAAAAGAGAAGGCTGAGGGGGGATCTTGTGGCCTGTTATAAACTGGTTAGGGGGGATCAGCAGGCGCTGGGGGAGTCCCTGTTCCCCCGAGCGCCGCAAGGAGTGACCAGGAACAATGGTCACAAGCTGGCGGAGGGAAGGTTTAAGTTGGACATCAGGAGGCGCTACTTCACGGTCAGGGTGGCTAGGGTCTGGAACCAGCTTCCAAGTGAGGTGGTGCAGGCTCCCACCCTGGGGGTTTTTAAGAGGAGGTTGGATGACCACCTTACTGGGGTCATTTGACCCCAGTGCTCTTCCTGCCATGGCAGGGGGTCGGACTAGATGATCTGCTCAGGTCCCTTCCGACCCTAGAAACTATGAAACTATGAAATAAGAGCCTTTGATTGGGTCAGTCATGACTTCTAATTCTGGCCTCTGGAAGCCTGAAAGCTTGTCTTCACCTCAACCATCCAATGCCTGTACCAGGTCTTTTCTAGCCTCCTGAAGGTGAATGGAGAACTAGGTGCCCTGTTCCCAGCACGTAGGGACATCTGGAAGGGCTGCCCTCTGTCTGGAATGCTCTATGCCCTAACCATAGAGCCATTGATCCAGACACTGTGGCACCACCTGAAGGGCCTAGCCTTCCCATTGGCTGCAGTCTCAGCCTCAGCTGATAGCCCTCAGTCAAGGTGACAGCATATGCCAATAATGTGACTCTTTTTATGAGCAGTGAGGTTGATGTCCAGTCCCTGATCAAATGACAGAGCTCCTATGGGTCTGCCTTCCCAGCTCATATCTTTTAGGAAATGGAAATGTCGACAGTCTTGCCTAGTGTTTAGACACTTAAAGCACTGTTGCAGTCCTAATAAGTTCCCAAGAAGCTGGGGGTATGAAGGGGTCTGACATCAGAACTGGATTAAGAAGCCACAGCCAAAGTCAAAGGAAGCTGATATAAGAAGCAGAATCAGAAGCTGGAGTCAGTGCCAGGAGTCAGAATTGGAAAAGCATCAGGAAAGCATGTGGAAGGTCAGGAACAAGAACTTCCACCTTTCAGTCTTCCCACACAAGAAGAATGCAAGATAGGCCTGGCTTTTTAAAGCCGGAGAGAATGGGGTCTGCTGCTGATGGCTTTAGGAGACTGGCTGTTCTGATTGCCTCACTCAGTCCAGATGGGACCAGGGTGCTTCTCTAGCCTTGCTTCAGGTGGCAAGATCCAAGAACAGGCACCTACAATTTCCAGAGTTACTGCAGGAATGCCTGGTCCACAACTTAGCTTTGCAGCAGAGGGCACCAAACCTCTGCTCTGGAAACATCATTGCTTCTCTGGTCTGGTTGCACACCATCCAGCTAACCCACCTCCTTGACTCAATTCAGTCTGTTTGGTTCTGGGCCAAAGCTGTGGCCAACTGGTTTGGCCTGCACTCTGTCTGTTTTCCTTTGTTCCTCTTGGCTGAAGTGAAATGCCCTCCTCATAGATCACTTGCACCACCTCTGCACACATCAAGCCCTCCCTGATGGTAGCTTACTAGTTATTTCTGACAAGTGACATATTCTGCCTATTTCTCTAGCTGTGGAAAGTGATGAGTAGGGATCTTGGTTTTCTCTGATAAAAAAAAAAATCCCTAATTTTTTTGTGGTAAAAAAATAACCTACAATCCATATTTTTTCATGATCAAAATGAAACACCACTATCTATCTATCTATCGATGTATCTACCGATGTATCTATTGATTTATCTATCTATTAATATAAAACTCTCCATAGATAGATAGAGTGGTGTTTCATTTGATCATGAAAAAATGTAGGTTTTGGGTTATTTTTTAAATCTAAAAATTGATGGTTTTTAATCAGAGAAAACCTGGATCCCTGGTGATGAGAGTGGTGGTCCTGGCACCCCCATGGCCAGTGAGAAAAGTAATGGTATATGCCTTTATATCTTGTCTGAGAAGGCGCTGTACATATGGATAGTCAAAGTATGTGATGCCCTCATCCTCGCTACCCATCCTGACACAACTTGGAGGTGACACTTAGTGACAGCAACACCAGAACAAGCCCACCTGTCTTGGCATATCCTGTACAAGCTACCCATTGCCAAAAGAACTGGCAACTTCCAGTGCCAGCTGATGCGTGGGGCCCCAGCCCTGGGTACCTTTGTATTAAACCCAGTGCTGCTGGTGGCCTGCCTTTTCTGTGAGGAGGTGGTAGAAGAGACCCTCTTCATAGAAACCATAGAGATGTAGGGATAGAAGGGACCTTCATAGGTAATCAACTCCAACTGCCTGCCTGAGGCAGGATCACCCTTATCCAAACCATCCTATACAAATCCACTATGTAACTTCTTAGTAAAAATACTGTCAATCCTGACACAACACAATACATAACACCCTAAACTGCCACAAGTAGAGCAAAGGGACTATGGCATCCAGTGTTCTGCTTCTGTAAAAGGTTGTTAATATACACTCAAGAGATCCCAGGTAGAGTTCTACACCCTCCACTGCAGAGGAGGGCAAGAATCTCAATAGTCCATAACCTGAGTGAAAGATAAAGACTCTTCTAAAGAACTTTCAGCTTTAAGTCCAAGCAGGATCATTGACACACTGCAGTTAGAATCTTCAACCTTGGCTGCAACCAACATCCAATGCCTCCAAGAGAGGCTTAATGAAAAAAAAAACAAACCCCAAAACAACCCCCCTCCCCACCCCCCCCAACATATCTAACAGGAAAGGGGGTGGGGTGCTGGATTCCCTCCCAGCTCCATACAGCAACTAGAAAAGCCCAGAAGCATGAGAAAGACTCATAATATTTCTATGGTTATTCTATCTAGGCATAGCTACACCTAGATCAGCAGTTCCCAACCCTGGGCTTTGGATCCCATTTGAGGTTGCAATGATGAAAAGTGGGGTTGCCAAGACAATCAAAAGATTTTCTCCTTTAAAGGAGAAAAAAGAGAAGAATAATGGGTTCCCCTTGAAGGCTGGAAGAGTTCCAGCCTTCAAGGGTTTACTTGTACCTGGGGTGAATGGGAAGAGGGTAATCAGGGACAGGGCACTACATGCATGGGCGCACACATGCACATGGAAGCCAGGCTGCATGGAGAACAGCTCCTGCAGCTCCCTCCAGGTAAGTCTATGGAAGGGGGCAGATTGAGGCCCCCACAGTGAGACTCACCTGGGGAGCTCCTCACTCCTCATTTGGGGGATGGCTCCTCACTGCTGTGTACACTCCCAGGGAAGGAATCATGGGGGACACATACACCCCAGTTTGTGTGCAGGTTGGAGGTGGATGTAGGCTGCCCACTGTGGGCTCAGGGCTCCCCACCCTAATGAGCCTGGCACAGCACATGGCAAGTTTTCCTATGCCTGCCTGGCAGCAGCAGAGGGCACAACTTTGTGCCACCACCACTGCTGCTGCTGGGTGGGCAGGTGTTGCCTTGTCATGGTGTTGTGGTTGGTATGGGCCTCCCAGCAGCAGTACCAAGACTCCACTCCCTCCCATGCTAGATCCCCCCTGCTGGGTCATGGAGGATCCCAGGTGTGGCCTGCTGGGTGGAGAGCCCCTATCCCATCATGGGCAGCCTGCATCCTTTCCCCTGATGGGCTCCACTTTAGCTGTGCCACGCTCTGCATTCTGCTCTGGCTACAGCAGCTTCCACCTCCTGCAGGTGGCAGCTGAGCCTTGAGTGCTGCTGCGTGGGGGGGAGGCAGAAAACTGTGGTCCCTGGCCCTGGTTCTATAGCTCTGGCAGCTGGGGACCCACTCTTGCAGAGGGGGCTATGAGTCATGAGTGAGGGGCACTAGCAGGGCTGAGGGGTGGGGGACTGTAGATGTGGAGTGAGGGGCACTGGCAGGGCCAGGGGGATTGGATGGGGAGTAAGCAGGACACCTGGGGAGGGGTGGGAGGCTGCATGTTGGGAGTGAGGGGCCATGCTGAAAAAATGGGGTCATATTTGGGGTCACAGTGAAGAAAAGGTTGGTAAGCACTGATCTACATCATCCCCAACAAGTGACTGCCCAAGCTCTTCTTCAACACCTCCACCAGCAATAACGAGTCTATAGCTTCCCTAGGCAGTGTATTCCACTGCCTCACTATTCTCACAGTGAGGTTTTTTTTTTTTTT
>NW_017729032.1:74787046-74787783 GCF_001723915.1 Gavialis gangeticus
GTATTCCACTGCCTCACTATTCTCACAGTGAGGTTTTTTTTTTTTTTGTGGATATTCCATCTAAATATTCTTTACTGCAACTTCAAGCTTTTGTTTTACGTCCTAAATTCTTTAGCAAGAGAGAAGGTATTATCCCTCTCCTTTATGTATTTCAAGACTACTCTTAGGCCCCCTCTTAACTGCTTTTTCTTCAAGCTGAATACGGCTAGCTTATTATATGACTTGCTTTCCCAGCCCTTTATCATTTTTGTCATTGGCCTCCGAGGTTTCTCTAACTTTTCCACATCTTTTTTTTTTCAAATTTGGAGTCCCAAATTTTAGATAGTGCTCTACATGAGGTCTAACCAGTACAGAGACAGTATCTCTATTCATTATGTTCTTCAGTGGGCACACCTATACATTCATTAATGTGCCTTAATTATGAAACATTATGTTTAGTACCTGTAATAACAGGTAGTAACTTAATGCACTGTCACTGGCAGTAGTGCCACTGCATGCTTTTTTGATATCCTAATGTGCAGTATACTAATTCTACTGCATGCATCAGCTTGGCTTTTGCCTGCCATGCTAATGTGCAACACACTTAGTCTACTGCATATTTAGCACCTTGTGTAGACATGCCCAGTGATAGTATATGAAGTATGTCCTTTAAAATAATTGTCCATGTCCATGTCCTTTAAAATAATTTTGTACATTTAACTTAACAGACTCTTTTAATGGATCTTTTAATACCATTT
>NW_017729032.1:74792783-74796398 GCF_001723915.1 Gavialis gangeticus
TTATGTTCCTCAGTGGGCACACCTATACATTCATTAATGTGCCTTAATTATGAAACATTATGTTTAGTACCTGTAATAACAGGTAGTAACTTAATGCACTGTCACTGGCAGTAGTGCCACTGCATGCTTTTTTGATATCCTAATGTGCAGTATACTAATTCTACTGCATGCATCAGCTTGGCTTTTGCCTGCCATGCTAATGTGCAACACACTTAGTCTACTGCATATTTAGCACCTTGTGTAGACATGCCCAGTGATAGTATATGAAGTATGTCCTTTAAAATAATTGTCCATGTCCATGTCCTTTAAAATAATTTTGTACATTTAACTTAACAGACTCTTTTAATGGATCTTTTAATACCATTTCCTTCAGTACTGATTTTCCTTGGAGGACTTTTATTTACAACCTGACCAAATCTAAGATTGCTTGACTAATGCAGTTTGGCTAGGCCACACCCATAAGTGGCATGGCTGTCTTTGAAAAATAAAGAACAAATGTTGCCAGGTGACCAGGAGAAAAGAACATTTTGATATCACAGGGAGCAATACGCTTCATGTGTTTTAGAAAAAAATATAGTTATAAAAAAATAGATATGAAAGAATTAACGTAAAGAAATATATTCAGACTTCTTTTAAAGGCAAAATTTATGCAGTTTGTTTTAATTATATGATTACAATTTAATTATATTATAATTATAGTTGCAATTACTGTTTTGTATATTTCATTAAAGCTGCATGTGCATTAATTGTACCAAACTTCTGTTGATGAGTTTAACTAACATAAGCAGATGTTTATAACAGAAGAGCCTAGTTAGCCTTCCATTGTAATGTTTTTCTTACAAGGTGACAATCTGTAGAGAACAGGTATCTACTGAATATAATAATCCAATAATATTGTATAACAGGGCGAGGAACAGACACTACTTAGGCATTACTAAGTTGCAAGAGTCAGGGAGAGCCGGGTCAGGGACAGGGCAAGGATAATATTTAGTAGGCATAGTTGGGGAGAGGAATCACACCTGGGCTGCTGGCTCTTAATCAGGCAACATTCTTGTTGCCTGATTAAGAGCCAGCAGCTATTAAAGGCTATGGCAGGGAGCTTTTCTTTGCCCCCTGGGGCATGGCGTGAGGAGAATCAGCAGGGAAAGCCAGGAGTGGCAAACACAGCACTGGAACAGATTGCTGATAAGACCGGCTGACTGGGTGAAGGTAACCACAGTGACCGGCAAAGCAAAGAGGTGAGAGAGAGAGAGAGGATATACTTACTAAATTGATCCTCAGGCAGAGAGCAGGTCCCACGGAGGAAGAATCCACTGATACCTGCAAAGGAAGGAAAAAGAGTGAGACTGGAGGCAAGCTGACAGGCTCAGGGGAGTGGGTTGCATGGCAGTGGAGGGTGAAGGAAGACCGTGTGCTGGAAGAACAGCTAGGGTTATTCACAACCTGTGGGGAATTCACTAATAAACCAATTTACTTTTATCCTGCTTCTGGGGTGATTTACTACACCCTTTCTTGTTGGGGAATTAACTTCTTATTCTTCCATCATTCTTCATCAAGGCGTGGCAGGTGAGCCCAAGGGAGAGATTTAATTATTCACCCTCACATGGCCAAATATTGTATCCCTCATTCTCTCAGTATGCAATTTACATTGCATATATACACAGAAATATGCACATATATTTATGTATTTACAAATTATAAAATTTCACGTCAGAGGAATTACAATACAGGTAGAATTGGTACAGTTATTATATATGTATTTTGAAATGGACACAAGTATCACAACATTTTTGGGGAAAAAAAGGCAGTTTTGATAGCATGTAAAGGATCAAAAGTGGAAAACGTAAGGGGGGTTAGAATTGTACATTACCATTCATATGAACGAAGTGTCCTAAATTTAATGCTAAATTTTGCAGTCCTTCTATATGCTATGTGTTCTTTTTCACATCTAAAAACAAACTTTTTTTTTTTATTAAAACTAAAACAATTCTAATACTAATTACACCAAGATGGGGTAATGCATTCTTCCAAACAGTTATAAGGATTTCAATATGTGCATCCTAAAAAGGGAGAATGCTTGATGACATTGGGGTCACTACACTTTAACATAGTGCAAAACATAGACATGAACAACATGCATCCCTGGAGGCTGGGACAAAGTCATTGCCCACAGGCGGTAGTTGTGGTGTTGACGGCAGGGGCACGGTGGCAGGGAGCTCCTGCAGACAGGTGCAGCACTGTTGACAGTGGGGCGGGCTGAGTGGAGAGCTTCCACAGGTAGCCACGCCAGTGTCAGCGGCAGCAGGCGAGGGGTGCTGAGTGCCAACCAGTGGTTGGCGACCACCCAAAGATGCTGCCAGCAGCATCGGCAGCAGTCAGCAGTGATTGGGGACCACCTACAGATGCCACCGGTGGTGTCAGTGGGGCGGGGGGGGAGCAGTGACCATCCGCAGGCACTGCCAGCTGCGTTGGCAGTGGTTTTCACAAGGGGTGCAGTGCCAACCTCAGGGGGTTCACATGCACCCGCATGCCCCCCCCCCCACATATGGCTGATGCACACAGAAATAAAAAAAAATATCTGTAGAAGATTTTTTGGTGATATCCAGGTATTTCATTTTGCTTTAGTTGGTTAGTGCATTTCAGTGAACTTTAATATTCTTCCTGGAAGATCAGAGAATCATGCACTTAAAACAAGATTGTGTACTCCTTACGCATAAAGCCAAACTACTTCTATTGATCTGAAACTATCTGTATGGGGGAGACTATCAGGTTACTATTTATTTTCCTTTTCACAAATTATATGTCTGACTGGTATCCATGGTGACTAAATTCCCCCCCTCTCCCTTACAAAGTGGGACATTCCAAGTTTTCAGACATGATCACAGGCAGGCATACTTATACACATACTTTTTTTCTAACAATGCACCAGATAACTGACACTTTGGAGAGACTTGATTAATTGAGTCTGCTCCACATGCAAACTCAGGCAAACTGCATATGCAGTTGTATAAGTGATGAAATGTGCATCAGCACACAGAAAATGGCAGCGGTGTGCTTTTGAACTAAAGAACCTCCAAGGTGTTCAAAAGCATGCCACCACCATTTTCTCAGTACTGACATGCATTTCATCACTTATTCAACTATAGTCATTGCAGCGATGCATGCATGTATAAAAGTGTCCCTAGTCATATACAAGACCAAGTCAGTATCCCAGTGTTGAAAAGCACAGTGTAGAGGTGAATGTTAATAGTGGCAGTATGACCTGGGTGTTAACATAGTATCTCTAGTACTCTGAGGCAACAAGGAGCCTCCCTGTTCCTGAGGATGACCTCTGAGACAATAATGGGATGTATCATTTTCTAAATTGGGAAATGAACCGTTTTCTCTCTCCCCTGTAGCCTTCCTATAATTCTAGTGACTAGACAGCTATTTTGGGACAGCTCTCCCCTGCAACCCTCCTGTTTCCCTCAATGTTTATCTGTGTGTGGGAGCTGCGAGATGTAAGAGGGAGAACTCAGGATACTCTGATTCATGTTTTGATTATCTGACCTAGAATTAGAGAGCTGTAACTAAGCATAATCTCAAAGGAAAGTTGAGCCTATGTATAGCACAGTC
>NW_017729032.1:74801398-74802590 GCF_001723915.1 Gavialis gangeticus
TGTCCCCTGCAACCCTCCTGTTTCCCTCAATGTTTATCTGTGTGTGGGAGCTGCGAGATGTAAGAGGGAGAACTCAGGATACTCTGATTCATGTTTTGATTATCTGACCTAGAATTAGAGAGCTGTAACTAAGCATAATCTCAAAGGAAAGTTGAGCCTATGTATAGCACAGTCTGAATGTAGGAGGTGAAGAGAAGAATTGTTAAATACACTAGTCTGAATAGATTATGCTGAAAATCATCATGTGTTGGTTTACCCATATTTCTATGCATGTTTGTGTGTGTGCATTGCATTAAACAAATGCAATAAAATATCAAGGAATTGTGGAGTTAACCTTATCAAACTTACTGAAAAAATACTTTAAAACAGAGTGATACTGCAATGGTATGGAGATGGACCAACTAACCTTAAAATGCTTTTCACCTCTGAATACCTTAATGCTGAAACCTGGGGAAAAAGGCCAGATATCAGATAGTCTCACAATATTACAACATCTCATTTTAGATTCAGCATGGTGTTCACTATCCTTCCACAGAGATCATTCAGCACATTTAGTTCCAAAATAATTGATATCCTTGTAAATGTTTAGTTTGTATCAGTGAAATATCTTCTCAGTGTGTCTCACTGGCCTGTAGAAGTCCTTGGAAGAAAAGTATATATGGCGCAGTCCCCTTTCATGATTCTCAGAGTAGTTCCTCCAAGTAACCTTCAGGAAAATAACACTATCCTTGAAGTTAAAACTGATGGTCCGTCTCGAGAAAATACAAGATTCAAGTGCTCCTCTGCCAAGCAGATGTTTAAAATAATGGTAAAGAGAAATTAGAAGAAAACTTACAGCACCAAAATCAGTTGAGATTAACTTAAGGGAGCAGAGAGTGGGATCTTTAGTAGGGCTGTGCAAAATGTGGATGAGTGTTTTGTTTCATGGCTGTTTTTATGCCTTTTGAGCTCAAAAGAGAGAAATTTAAATGAAACAAAAGGCTTCAAAACAGCTTTGTAATGAAATGAGGGCACTCAAAACATTTCGAGCTTCAAAGCAGTCTGGTGGCGGGAGGCAGGGGAGAGCAAAGACTGAGCCTCATGTGGCTCCACTAGCTCCACAGAGCTCAGCCTGGAAGCAAGAGGTGGAGTGCAGTCCTGGATCTCCCCTGCCTCCTGCCATTGGGTTGAACTCCATGGGGCTTGTGGAGCC
>NW_017729032.1:74807590-74808006 GCF_001723915.1 Gavialis gangeticus
CCCCCCTGCCTCCTGCCATTGGGTTGAACTCCATGGGGCTTGTGGAGCCAGTTGGAGTGCAGCCCAGCGGCAGGAGGCAGGGGAGAGCCAGGGCTGTGCTCTGAATGGCTCCGCAGCCCCATGGAGCTCCACCCAGCAACAGGAGGTGGAGTGCAGCACTGGCTCTTCCCCACCTCCCACCACCAGGCTGAGCTCCATGGGGCTGGTGGAGCTGGTTGGAGTGCAACCCAGTGGCAGGAGGTGGGGTAGAGCCAGGGCTTTGCTCTGCCGCCCGCCACTGGGCTGAGCTCCTGGTGACAGGAGGCAGGGAGAGCCAAGGCTGCATTCTGAGTGGCTCTGCCAGTCCCATGGAGCTCAGCCTGCCCTTCCAAAACTACCTAGCAGGGAGTGAGAGATTGCAGAAGGATCTGGATAGG
>NW_017729032.1:74808017-74810297 GCF_001723915.1 Gavialis gangeticus
GCTAGAAGATCTACTAGGTCCTTTCCGACCCTAAATCTATAAAACTATGAAACTACCAGACTCCTGTGAGGGGCTCAGGCCCCAAGATTTGTGTGTGGGATGACAGGAGGCTGCCACTGCAGGCAAGTGACATGAGTTTTGTTTGTGAACACCTTGAGTTGGCCACAAACCCCTGCACCTATCTCCTTGAAACTTGTCAGGATTTATGCCCTCAGAGGGGGCTACCATCTCTGCTCTTTTCATCCAAATCCATAAAAAAATAACAGAGTTATAGGTAGTTTCATGCTTCCCCATTATATCCTATGAGCGAAATGTCGAAACGTGTCAAAACAGCAAAACAGTTTCAATGAAATGAAATGGGACAGTGCTTTGAAATGAAATGAAATGATGAAAGGAAACACTGTCCCTTTGAACTGGAGAAACAGAAGTTAAAACAAAACAGTACTGTTTTGAACAGCCCTAATACTTAGGCATTAATACTATGGTGAATTTCTCTCTTCAGGGCCTTTGAGTCAGTTTACTCATTCACATTCAAAAACTAAACCCAGAGGATTAGAATCCAGAATAGAATCAAATCCAGATTTAAACCAGTATCCGTGAGATCAAAACATGTAGTTTTATCCTTGAAATGCTAATGAAAATGCATGATTGTTTTGGGGAGGAAATTACAATTTAGAGAACAAACGCAAATTAAATAAAAAGAAATAGTGATATGACACTTCTCCTTAATTTCTAGTTAGACTACACCCAAAGCTTCTCTCAGATTTAGGAAAATCAGTCAGTTTATATAACCAAGTAAACCCTAACCGTATACATATAAAAATGGAAATTACAGTAAATAGAAAAGGTTATTTATATCCAATGTAAATCTTTTTTTTACAATGACAGAAGAACAGTTAATCACAACAGTATTCTCAATCCAATTCTATTATTCCCAAGAGATGACTCTATAATTCTATAACTTATTGATGTGAGTATACAAGTCACAATTTGGCCTTTAATTTGTTAGATGCTTTTAATTTTTCCATGTCTTGGCACTATTTGTTTTCAGGCAGTCACATGGTAAAACCAGGAAAAAAAATGAAGTTGTATATTCTCATGAGATTTCAAACTTCACATCCAGATCACAAAGGTTTGGATAACTTCAAAGGAACTTTCAGGATTTTGGATGCTTTTCTCAAGAAGGGAATTTCTAGGCCTTCTAAAGGTTGGATCATCACTAAAAAAGAATTCCCTTCTCTTGCTCAATATATATCACAAGTGAATATAACTGAAAATCAATTTTCTTTCCTTTCCCTTGGACATGTTTGTATAGTGTGCTGCCAATAACTGTCATTTTATCTGATTCTAGTGAGAGAACTTTGGAAACCATACTAGGGTAGGTTTCCAAAGCTCAGCCTGCCCTATATTTCTATAGCTGGTGGTAAGGATAGATCTGTATATCTTAGGAACGGGTATTAGCCTCAGCAAAAGAATAGCATATATATAGTCATCATTTTATATGGGAGCTTTCTCCTGCTGTCCCATATATCTGTTGTTATGATGCATTCACATAATTCATTATTGTCATCAAAGTCTTCCTTGAGTGTTTGAAACTGGCTAAATGAAAAGTTGGCTAAGTTTAGCTTTTTGATCACTTTCCAAAAGTTCAGCAAACCATGGGGCATATTTTAAAACTATCACCATAATGTCTTCTGTATACTTTAAGACAAAAAAACAGCTTGTTCTTCTTAACTTTAAGAAAAACTAATTAATTAGTAGTAAAAATTGTTTCCCAAGTTCTTATGCCCATATTTATATTGATTATTGTTCTAATCTGCTGACAACTTCATTGAAATCACCTTGATTCTATGTTTCCCAGTCGTCCCCTGAATACATACTTGTTTAAGGCAAGCTACAACCTTTTTACCACAAAATGTTATGGAAGTTCATAGAATCACAGAATCAGAGAAGCTAGGGTTGGAGGAGACTTCAGGAGGTCATCTAGTCCAACCACCTTCTCAAAGCAGGACCAGCCCCAACTAGATCATCCCAGCCAAGACTTTGTCTAGCTGGGTCTTAAAAACCTCCAAAGTTTTACAGAGTTCATCAAGAGAACTCTTTTCTTTTCCTGTAGGGTATATCTACACAACAAAACAAAGGTTTAATTGTTGTTTGGGTAGGCACACATGTTAGCTTTTATCTAGCTAGATGGAGTAAAATTACCAGTGCAGATATTAAAAGCACAGTCTTCAATATGGCTAACAGCAACAGTACAAGCTATCCAAGGACCTAGGTATC
>NW_017729032.1:74815297-74815639 GCF_001723915.1 Gavialis gangeticus
ATATTAAAAACACAGTCTTCAATATGGCTAACAGCAACAGTACAAGCTATCCAAGGACCTAGGTATCTACTGCATTGGTAGCTTACACTAAAACCTTTACATTTTTTTGGTAGTGTTGCAGTGGTATCGTTGCCATTATGGTCCAGGAAATATGTGAGAGACAAGTATGTTTGTGGGTGATACCTTTTGTTGGACCTACTATATGGTTGGTATAGACATAGGCAAGCTTTTGGGTATCATAGTACCCTTCCTCAAGTTGTATCTCTTTTTTTTGTCATTGTTATCCTTGCTAGCTTGATTATGCCTTAATAGTTATACCTACTCATGTTTTAATCCTACCTT
>NW_017729032.1:74820639-74845459 GCF_001723915.1 Gavialis gangeticus
TTCTCAAGTTTTATCTCTTTTTTTTGTCATTGTTATCCTTGCTAGCTTGATTATGCCTTAATAGTTATACCTACTCATGTTTTAATCCTACCTTTATTACATAGAAGTCATGAAATAACTTTGAAAATAAAATGGCCAGACCCAACAAAATCAATGTAAATCAATGTCAATAATTTAATACAAGTTTTAATTCCAGTTAATGTTTCTAAGTCTCCTAAAGGCACAAGAATTTCTGATGTAAAATGATATCACTTGGATTACTAGCCATATGAAAAGCTGTTGACAAGAAAGTCAAATTTCATTCTGCTTCCATAGTGCTTTAACAGTTAAACCTATTTTCTCTTAATTTACCATTCATGTACCAATTAATTATATATTATTTCAAAAAGACAATTTTTGGTTGCATCTATTATATCTTGAAGAGATGTTATTCTTGATAGTTCATCCAGTGAAAAGTTCCTGTCCTTAAAATTTAACCAGTATGCTGCCTCCTAAGCTGTTTATTTTGAATTCCATTTCACTCCTGCCTCCACACTGGCTATTTAGAATTGTTATTGTGATTCATATTACATTATAAGCATCATATCTGATTAATTCTCCATGGCAGTCTCCCCTCTTTACAAATGGATTTGAATTAAGCCATATGGTTATCTGATAATGAGTACATTTTCTAGGTCAAGTATGTGTTGTATTTTGGGGCGGATATTTTTGAATCGTGATATGAAGACCTTCAGCTGTTATTTCAATACAATGGAGATAGCATCCAGATTTTTTTTCTTTCCTTTCTTTTTGTGTAATGGAGGAACAGTACAAATTCCAGCTGCAGCTGGAGTACAAATATCAGCTTTATATACTGTACCATTTTCAGACTTCAACAGCAAATTATACTAACCCTTTGGTTTCTTTTACTTTCTCCTTGTTTTTTGATTTTGTTGAGTGTTGGTTGATGGAAGAATTGAATTTTCATGGTTTTAGTTCTGTTTAGTTCTTAGAGTTTAAATGTGAAGTAAAATGAGAATGTATGATATGATATGATATGATATGATATGATATGATATGATATGATATGATATGATATGATATGATATGATATGATATGATATGAAGCACCTTGCAATATGTAAGTCTGTAGGTGCCTAACTCCATTTTGCTTCATTGTTTGATTGATTAAATGCAAATTAGTTACCTAAACATCTTTCAGGTGAGTTTACTGTAGTATGTTCTGGTTCTGGCCATACCTGATCTTGTCAAGCAACTTAAAAGCACTTTACCTTGCTTAATTTTATACATTTGAGTAGTTCTGTAGTGAATCCCCAATCTGTTTAAACTGTAAGTGGCTGATATATCATGGTACCTGTGTGAAACAACATGGTCTTTGGGGCTGTTCACATGACAGTCTTGAGGTCCCTTCCAGCCCTGGGCACTCTGTGCTTTCCCCCAAACCTTTAGACTGCAAGAATCAGGAAACTGCACAAAGTTTAAAGTGATAGCACCATTTTTTCCTAAGTGTGCCACAATTGTTTAGTCTGACTTCCTGATAACAGAGGCTATAGATTTCACAACAACTCAGATTGAATTATAGGATGTTGCACAGAAAGACTGTCAAATTTTATATAATTATTCCATGAAGAAGCAGGTCCAGGATTTTATAAAAGGCAATGCAGGAGCAGCAACCAGCATCCTTTTTCCCCTCCCTCCAAACTTGGCACACAGACTGGACCACAGGAGCAGAAGTTGGGAACTTTTTAAAGTCCCTAAACCATGTAACAATTCCCTTCCTTCTTTGCTTAGAGGCATATTCCCTTCTCCCCTCCCCTACCTGCCTCTGTTGTCTCTGCTGTCCTAGGAGCAAGGGGAGCTCCAGAGCTCCACAAGCCAGGCTACATAAGGACCAGGCTCAGACCAGAACAGTGACGTTAGTGGGTGGGTTCTCCCTCCCTGTGTCCACTCTCAGGCTGATGGTGAATGCCTGGGGGACCCATCTGTTGCCACCATTGCTGCTGCTGTCCTAGGCTGAGATCAGCCTTGTACAGCCTGTCTGTAGCAGAACAAGAGGTCCCCATGTCCCTCACCTCTGCAGGGCTCCAATCCACCCACCCCACAGTTTGGGGCAGGGACCTTCATCTGAACACTTACGTAATGGAGTTGGGCATATGATTGGGCACTTTTAAAGCACTATGCAACCATACAGTTCTGTAAGGCCTGGCTATAGTGCACTTTCAAGGGGCTGATTGCATGCCAAGTGTAACTTCTGTCTATACCCTTTATTCACATTCCTTTGCATCTTCTGAGCTAATCTGAACAAAACATGCACAAGAATTTGAGAATTACACTTATAGAAAGAGTTGATAATCACAAGATTGTTCTCTTTTTCTGTTGTTTGTGGAGCAGCCTCTTATTTTAGTGGGAAAGTAGTTCTCTGAAAACTGAGGATGGTGGTTTGTATCATGTTGATTAGCAGCAGGGTTGTTGGACAAAGATATGAAGAGATTAGGGAGCCCCATCATTAGGAAAAATAAATACTAATTATTAGTCTTGAATAAGAATACTTATGGTAAGATGTAAGATTATACTTCATGCATTAATATTCATAACATTTAGTATGATTTATTTTTATCTGTACTGTATATCTGTATCCAGTTCTGCATTAAAAAAGGATTAAAGTGTGAAGCAAGGCCTATTCTCCTCCACAGGACACTAATAACTCCCAGTGAAGTCAATGGGTTTTTCTTGTATCCTGCAGCCAAGAATAGGGAACATAGAAAGAGCAAAAGAGAGAGCCACTGCATGTGATTGAAAGCATCAGTAATTACACTAGGGATGAAAAGGTATGCAGAACTTCAGTCTGATTCTGTTCTCACTGGCACCAGGTTTGCAGCAGTGAAATGTTACTAACTTCCATAGGGATATTCCAGATTTACATCAGTGTATCTGATAGTGTGAACAGCAGGGATGCTGGTTTTCTCTGATTTTTAAAAATCCTCAATTTTCGGTTTAAAAAAAAAGGAAACCCAAATCCATATTTTTCCATGATTAAAATGGAAAAATTGTGGATTTGGGGTTACTTTTTTAATCCCCAAATTGGGGAATTTTTAAAATCAGAGAAAACCAGCATCCCTGGTGATCAGAATCTACTAACCATAATACAGGAATGCCCCTAATTTAGAATAATGTTACTTGAAAATATCTTTATTTCAGGAGATTCTAAGCAAAAGACAATATGCTAGAAATGGCATACAAATTGTGATGCTGTATTTTGAGACAGAGGGATCCTTCTTGCAGAAACCTCAAAGTAGATAAAATTTGTATGATAGCAAAGTTCATGGAAGATGATGCAAATATCTTTTAACTGAATCTTTTTGCTGTTACTGGATTTCAGAGAAAGCAGAAAGAATGATTCAGCAAAAAGTGTCTTGGAAGCTAGCAATTTCATCTCTAAGGTTTCTTAACAAAACAAAAGTGTTATGAGCTCCTAGAAAAATCATGGACTATCATCAATTTTGTAATGAATTAAAAAAAAATCTATTTGTGCCCATGACGTATGCTTAAGCTTTTGATTAGTATAAAATTTATACATAAGGGGCATTAAAATGTCCAAACAAACCTAACTGGAAATTTCCCATAAGTCAGGGAGAATAAAAGCGGGCAGCTTTATTATTTGATTTCATTTTTTATAACTATAATTTCTTATTTGCTAAAAAAAAGCTTATCATATTCTATCATCAGGTTATTAAAAGTGAGCTTGACTTTCAAAGTTATCTGCTCTTCTCTGCCACAATTGTTCCTTTTTAGCAGATCTCTGGAAGAGCTACAGAAGATTACAAAGCCAATAGTTGATATGTCTATGAAAGCTCTTAACAGTTGTCAAGTTAGCTCTTAAAAGTTAAAGTCAAATATTTGATGGGTTAGAGCAAATTGCACCTGAGGAATCAAGATCCTGGGACACAATGTCAGAAACATCTGCCTATTAAGTGCATGGTTGAGAAAATGAACAGCCACCTACTGTTCAGGATGGTACCAAGAACCTTCTTGAAAACACTCAAATGTGGACTGGGCTTTTTCAAATGACCCAATGTGTCTTCTGAGCAAAGTAGGTCTGCATATTTTGAAACTTCTTTCCAGTGGTTGAACCTCCAAAATGGGAAAAAAGCAGTCATATTACTACCTGCTTTCTTAAGGATCAGTACACTAATCATCCTCTAAAGCCATCCTGGCTGTGCTTATAGAGAGGGTTACCAACCCAAGGGGTTTTTTTTAATGACATTTTACAAACATTTTACTGAAAACCAAACTTTTTTTTTTTACTAACATATATTTACTGACATATGTTTTACATCCTTTGTGGTGTATGAGGGATCATAACTGTTCAGAGAGGAATCTGGGAACCAACTGTTTTCTTTCCTTGTTACAGGACCCCCATGATGCCCCATCCCAGAGGTCCTGTACTCACCCTCACACCCTGAATCCCTCAGTGGCAGCCTGAACCCTGCTGGACCTACAAGTCCACCTCCCAGCCTTAACTCCAGTAGCTCTGCTCCCCATCCTGGGATGGACCCCTACCCACCACTGCTCCTTGTCCTGCTCCTACAGCTCCAACCCTGCCACAGTGTGACTGCCCTTCTCCTCCCTGTCTTGCCTGGGGTCATGCATCCTGAAATGCCTTCAAAGGGAGGACTGTATGAATGACTCAGGCCCCTGGTGGCTGGAGGGGGCATGGTGGCAATGGGACCATGGTGGCGGCAGTGGGAGTGGCGGGAGACCAGCGGCAGCAAGTGGGGACTGCGGACCACCCACAGATACCACCAGCAGAGCCGGCAGCAGCGGGGTGAGCGGCGACTGTCTGCAGGTGCCACTGACAGTATTGGTAGCGTCTTTTTGTAAGGGGTGCACTGCCACACACAGGGGGTGCACGTGGACCCATGTGCACCACCAACACATCGCCCCTGGAAGACTGAGCATCCCTGATAGGCAAATAGCCCAAATAGGGATACTCAGAGGCAGTGGGCATATCTACACATGTGCCCAACTGAGCAATTCTTACTGCACAGTCATTTAGTACTTGCTAAAGCAAGTACTAAATGTCTGCACAGTAACCATCATTACTGCACAATCCTGGCAGTGCACTGGTCATTTCTGACCCTAGTGCGCAGTCACATTGGCATCATGGTTCATTCCTAGTGATGCTACATTGCCATAACACTGAGCTACAGAGATGTAGCTCATTGCTACAGTGACATTGTATCTCAGGTGGGCACACCCAGAAGTGCATAGCTCAGTTGAAAGGGAAAAGGAAACTATGGAGCCTCCTGTGGACTATAAAGCCCTGGCATAGCTCCCTGCAAGACACTGAGTAGTGCTCCCACTCCAATGTGAGATAGTGTTAGCCCGGGCTCCCGTCTATGCACACTTGCATTCTAGTTTCATTCTGACAGTGAAAAGGTAATGGATCTTTAAACAAATGATATGCACCATTTCTGGGTTTTTTAGAGAAGCCTTTTTTTCTTATGAACTTTACAGGCAAGAATTTTTACTGCCTTTTTTTCACAGACTGCCCATAAATTTATGGACAGTTGGCAACTCTGCTTGCAGCAGTGACTCTCATTCTGTGACTGTATAAGGATTAGCATATGAACTCTCAGAAGGGAAGTTGCAACTAAAAATAGTGTCAAAAAGTCTTCCTGTGTTTGCCTTGTCACATTCAGTGTAAGGTTATACTACTGTAGACAGTACAGAATATTTTGTGTTGGTCATTATGGTCCTGTTGAATTTCCCAGAGGTGTCAAAGATCATGAGTTTTAAATAGGGCAGGTGCCAGAAGGAAGGTAATTTTCTCCACAGCAGTTAATATTCAGCTTCTGCTCAATCCATAGTTGAGTGCTTGTAGAACTGGCTTTTAAAATTTGCAGTATTTTTAATATACTATTCTAAAAAAATATCAAGAAATTGGTTAAATGGAACAGGTATCAGAAAAATTGCATTTAGACAAATGTTTTTTTAAAAAACAACTTTGTAGTATTTTATTAATCTCCTCTTTCTTTTCCCCTCTCTTTTTTCACACCCTCTGTGCACCCACCCAGGCAATAATACAGTGATGAGAGTATCATCCTTTGCAGGAAAAAAGTATTCTTTCAGAATATGGAAACAGGAAGATACTTTGGGGAAGGACCATAAAGCAAAGTAGCAGTGGGTGACACAACAGGGAAAAAAAAATGGTTTCTAGACTGGTATAGGATTGCTCTGTATACATGTAGAGGCAGTGTTATCATTTGTACCCAACTGCACTCTATTCTCCTTTTCAATCCATAGGCATCTCCCATGGATCCAATTTCTTCTAGCAATAAACCTGGGGGGAAAAGGGAATTTCTTAGTTCATACTTCTCCCTGAGAATCCAGTGTGAGGTAAAGTTCCAGAAAGATACCCCTGTGAGGATTGTTTCATTCTTTTGGACACTGAGAAATGTGAGAAATGACAGTCCAATGGTTCTAAACAAGACTGCTTAGGAAATACCATAAGAAAATCAAAAAAGAAGATGGTTTCTGTGGCATTGCTAGTTTGGAACAACACAGTTCTTTCCCAGCTAGGCAGACCTTAGTTTGAGGTATAGACAGCCTTTGAGAGCACTCGTGCACTCTGTATCCTGACATGTCCGCTATTTTCAAGTCCTTGCTCAGTTATAATGTGCGATTTGTTTAATCAAAAGGTGTTAGGATTCATTGGCATAACACAGTGTTTTTCTCGGCATTTCAACAAAGTAATAGTTGACAAGGTGAACCATTCAGGGAAATAAAACAGCCCCAGCTTCTTTACAACAATTCATGTATCCCTATTTCTGCTCTACCTTTTCTCCTCACAATAAATATTATTGTGTGAAGATTCTCCATTTTTACTGCTCCAAATTTAGCAGTTCAAAACCTCACTTTAATATTGCTTTCTCTATTGACACCCAAAAAAGTTTCAGCAAATTGAATCTTGGTTTGGATATGAGTTGCTCATGACCAAAAGTGCTTGACAGAATGAATTTACCCATACCATGTGCATTCTATGTCTGGGTATAAGTATACTGGATGCTTAAAGAGAGAAAAAAATCAGAATTGCCTGAATTTATGCCCCTAGTATGTAGATAACATGAATTATAGTTGGAAAAGAATCATCTGTCACACTGATGTCATGGAGCAGGGAGACAATAGTTCCTTGCATGAGTTTACACTTGCAAAAGTATGTTTCATTCTGGGAAGCTCAATATCACACCTATATTAACACACAGGGGGAGTTCAGAGAAGTGCGACAAAAATTATTGAGTTTGTAGACACTGACAGATAGAGAAAATGCCATAGTTTAGCTAAGCATATGACTGCCATGATAGCAGAATATATTTTTTTAAGAAAGTAGATACCACAAGAAATTATCTAAAGCAGTTCAAGGGCAGAAAATTAGAAAGAAAAGGATAGCATTTAAAAAACGAAAAATGAATTGGATCATTAAAACCCTTCATAACAGAAACACTAGAAAAAATGCTTTAGGGACAGGGAATATAATGGATCAAATTGCCCTTGTTTTAAATTCTCTGATTGACACAACATTCTGGATATTTACAGAATACAGTGAATGTTGTAAAAATGAAATGTTTGAAAATTTTACTACCTAAAAAAATGTCCATGGGATTCTATAAAATCTTTATTTACTGTCAGCTGAATTGTTCATTTGGGCATTAAACCTGTTTCCCCTGAAATCAAAGGTAAAACTTCCACAGTTTGTAATAAGACAGATTAGGGCTGTTGAGCTTGATCCTAAAAGCACTTTAAGGTATGAAAGTCATTCCATTGCCTTCAGGAGGCAAGTCTTTCAGCAAGGGCAAGTCTTTGCTCTTACAGCAGAAAAAATAGTAGCATCACACATTTGTGCTGCTACCTTTTGCCACTGCACACATTCCTACATGTGCATTTTGGTGAGGGGCAAAATGCCCTGCTTCGGGCAAACTGACTTTTCCCCACTTTTCCCAGATTCTGGCATGCTGGAGGAGAACTAAAGGATGGGAAACACTGGGCAACAGCCAAAGCATCTCCCTGGAGCACCAAGCTTCTGTGTCTGCTGGCACACGTTCCTGTGGCATGTGCCATGTTGCTTCTTTTTTTGCAGTGCTTTTTTTTTTTGCTACTGGGATTTTCTGGTAACAAATTTTGCCCTTGTGTTGCAAATTTTCGGTGTGGGGTACATTTTAATATGCTGGGTGTGCAGATTGTGGTGCTGCAAAGAGGTTTGCAACACCACAAACCACATATGCCTACATGTCTGGATCTGGCCAAAAGAAGCAAGGAGCAAGAGCACTCCAACAATGTACAGTTCTGTTCCACTAGATGTTTCTTTCATGCATAATCAAATTTTAACACCTTTGTATTTTACCATTTGAATTATTGTACAAGGGGAGAAAGTACTTGTGATATTTTAATAAAGTGAAAAGATCTTGAATCTCTTCTGTAACTGTTGATGCCTTGATTCAATTTCAGCTGGTAAATGGCACTTTTGTTCAGCAATATATCCATAACAACTCAATTAAAGGTCGTAAATTAAACTGTAAGTAGAAAAAGGAAATAATTTAGTGGAATCTATTAATATACAATAAAATATTGATTATTTTATTATAATACCTTTAAACTCAGAAAGGGCATTATTTGCCTAACCAGATCATCATCCATGAAGACACTTGCTTTAACCAGTTTGGTTACACTGAGCTATTTACACAGAAGTTACCTTGTTAATTTGTGATTAACTTTGTCAATAGAATCAAATTGTGTCTACCTGCTACAGAATAATTGAATTATCCAGTTATCTTGCCTTGGTTATGGTCCTAAATTAACCATCAAGAATGAAAGGATTTCTCTAGTTAGCATTTTAGAAACAAATGAGAAAGTGTGTTTTTCTGTCAGTAAGTTGCCATCATCCACAGCCACTGGTTTTATCAAGCTATAGAAAAATTAGAAGCAAAGAGAAAACTCCTTAGTCTTATTAAAAAATAAAATGTGTATAGTTACTGTGTTCCCACTAACAGCCTTGAGTTCAACAAAAGCCACCGAAGTTCTATGGTGTCTAGGTAATGAATAGGTACTATTTGACTGGAGGAGGGTGGGGGAAATGGGCTGCAGGGGAAAGTATTTAGAAGGGAGGGGTCCTACCCCTTTGAGGCAGGGGCCAGAGTGGGCTCCCCCCAACAACAGCTGGCAGGGAGGGGGAGGTAGCAGGGAAGAGGGGAGGGAAGGAGGGCAATGGGAAGGGGAGGGTGTTTACCATTGGCAGTGCGCAGCTGCCCACCACTGCCGTGTGCAACTCACCTCCCCCCCACAGTTTCTGGGAGGCGGCAGGAGGAACTGGACCCCAAATGATGGGGGGCAGGGGGTGAGTGGGCTCAGACCCAAGGTGGTGGGGGAAAGTGGGGGAAGCTGGACCCCGATCAGAGGTGGTGGGAGTGGGGTAACACAGGCCTCTGTCACTGCCCCCCCATCATGCTTGACAGGCAGTTTGCTAGTATAGGGTATATAGTGGTGTTTCGTTTTAATCACAGAACAATGTGAATTTCAGGTTCCATTTTTTTAATCCAAAAATTCAGTTGTTTTGGTTTTTTTTTAATCAGAGAAAACCAGGATCCTTGGTTATCATAAACTTGGCACTTGGTACATAAAATGTACTAGATTTTCAGCTCTTATGGATCTCAGATACTCAGGTTCATCTTTTCTGTCCAAGGAAATATGTGCAATGGTTTTAAAATTTGCATATTATACCATGGCTCATAAACATGTAACACATACAAGGGATAAGAGTCTACTGTTGTTATCCATTAATGGAGTTGCTTCTTTAATTCAAGTGTAAAAAATGTGTACCTTGGAATAAAAAGGATCAGTTTAAGACGTTAAGGATAATCTCCATTAGCAATCTTCAATTATCCATTTTTTCTCTGATATTTTAAATATCCTAAGTAACAGACTTTCCCTCATATTCCTAAAGCAACTGCTCTAAAGCTTAATAATTTTAACTGTCAGGATACATCTCTGTTATCTAGCTTGACTTCCTTCCATTAGTCTTCCTAATGTGTCTGTAAACTACTGTAAATAACTGAGCTGTTTACAAGTAAAACACTTTTAACTAGATATTGCGTGTCCCCAAAATCAAAATATGTACTATATTTACTCACATATAATATGACCTTGAATATAAGACAACTACTCCACAATAATGAGATCCTTTATATGGAAAATGTATTAACTTGTTATAAATTAGAGCTGTGGGAAGCTTCACCAGCTGTTTTCTTTCGATGCTGTTTCAACTCATTGCGAGCTCGAAACAGTAAAATCGGAATGAAACAAAAGGATTCAAAACAGCCTTGAAACAAAATGAGGTCAGTCAAAATATTTAAAAAATTTCAAAACTTTTCAAGTTTCAAAGCAGCATCCAAGTGGTGGGAGGCAAGGGAGGGCCAGGGCTGCACTCCAAGTGGTTCTGCAGCCACAGCTCTCCCCACTTCCTGCCATTGGGCTGCCTCTGTGGGGCTGGCGCTCCATGGGGCTGGCCACCCCTATACATGCTGCATGCCTCACAGATGTTCTCCTGTTCAATCACACAACTCCAGCTTACAGGCAGGGCAAACTCAGACCTTTGTAAGTCCTCAAATATATTGCCCTGAATTGGGTCACATTCGTACCACCTCCCTCTCACAAGGGTCCTCTATCACTCTGCCCGTACTCTCTGTCACAGGGCCTCTGCCACGCTGCTTATCTCTGGGCCACACACACCCTCCTGTGCTCCCTTGAGTGGCTCCCATAGACCATCGGACTTGTTCTCTCACTCCTCCAGCAGTCCTGACTCAGCCTGTTGGACCCTCCATGACCCTCATCTGAATGGGGACTGCTCATTTCACCAAACTCTGGGCTGATTCCACCCCTAACCCTTCACCAAGCTTCACTTCATTCTTGCCTCCTCCTTGGTGCCCTCACATCAAACACCCCCTCAAGCTCAGGCACTTTCCTGCAAGCATACCTGCCCCTAACTACTCCACCGTCTGAGTAGGTCTTGGGGTCCTCCACCCTGCAGATTCAGGTGCCTCTACCATATATGCCTGGCCCACCTCACCAGGGTCCTCTATCCCTTCAGGGCTCAGGTGTTTCTACAAGCATGCCTTCCCTTCCCCCCGCTTACTCATACTATACCCACCTGAAAGTGGGGGCTAGGATTTAGGAGCCCCTACCCACCTTTCACTGGGGAGGTTCACAGTCCTCCCCAGTGAAATTTAAGTGGCACTTCCCTGCCACAGGCAGTTGCACCAGGCCTCCCTACCCCAGCTAGGTGCAGTTTTAGTTCATGCCCAGGACTGGGGGCCACCTCCTTCCCCATAGCTCCTTCCCTTACCTTTGAGATATTCCTGGGTAGTAGCTCAGCAGGGTGATGTTCCTCCTATGCTGGGTGGCATAAAACTGCTGCCCCAGCCTTGAGAGCTGGGCATTAAAATGGCCATCCTAATCAGGTACCTGTCAGCTGCCTGCTCCAGCCCTTAAAGTGATTCATCCCTAAAGCTCTTTCCCTTCCAGCATGGCAGTGCTCCTTTACCCGCCATCCCCCTCTGCCTACAAGGAGCTGGGTGGGGGGGGGGTGGGCACAGCTCTCCTGCCCCCCCTCCACTCCAGCCGCTTAGTCCTCGCTCTCATGGCGGTGCTCTGCTGTGTGTCTCTGTCTGTGCAGAAAACTCCAATTGGCTGCCAAGACAATCAATCAGAGTGTGAATAAAGCATTGCAGACAGACACACAAATAGATAGACAGACAGACTAAGGCTTTTATAACATTAGAATACTATATATAGATATACAGTTATATATAGTGCTGTTTTATTTTAATCACAGAAAAATGTAGATTTTGGGTTACTTTCTTACCATACATTTTTTCATTTACTTATAATGAACGTAACAGGTTGATATGTGCAGTGGGTTTACAAGAGAATCACTCCTAGGAGAGTTTCTCCTGAGAAAGCATACATCTGTATGCTTTCTAATTTTCTATTTCCCTCTGGGTTTTGTTTTGGTCAGTGTGGTTATGTGTCAGATATAAAAAGCTGAAACAGTTGGCATGAATCTTTATTTATAAGAATAAGAAAAGGTCTGTAGGATGAAATACAGAGCATCAAGAGAAATAGCTATTGAAAAATAAAGTGGAAAATTGCCTAAAACCATTTTGTATCATCCTAGTACTTTTTTTTTTCTTTTCTTTTTCTGAACAGTAACTCTTCATAACACTTTTTAAAGATACCTTGGAAATTGATAGTGTATCTCAGGTCATCTGTAGAGGCAGAATGTTGTCAATTTAAACAATATGACTGGAAGTTGGTTTAAAAAAAACCTTAAATTTGAAAAAAAAATTAAAGGTACTATGAGCTATTTTAACTCCTTGTTATATAATATTGAACAAATAGCCACTGGTTTTGATTTTTTTTATATAATGTATCATAGGTATATTTTCATTCACAGTAGGCCAAATCTTTGCTTATTGAAATATAAGAAGATATGGCTCAATACAGGCAAGGATGGACTCAGCATAAATCAGGCCTCAATCCAAATCTCCCTGAATGAAATAGAAAGATATGTATTGATTTCTATGGGTTTCAGTTAATTTTCTTACTGAATTTAAAGCCCACATGACTTGAAATCACCAAGCCAAGAGAAATTTACAATGCATATTTATCCTAAAGCCCTGTGTGCTTAGGCAGGTAAATTGTTTTCTATCTTGTTTTGAGATCTTGATAAAAACTTATAGTTGAACCAATTGATTTTTTCCTCTTTAAAGCATATAACATTTGGTCTAAGATGTATGCTAGGCCTCTTACAGACATTTACTTTATTATGTGATGGGATCTAATTCTCCATCTCAACAATTGACCCCCTGCCCTGCCACATGTGAATGGCAGGACATGTGATTTTGGGATCAGGAGCTGGATCCCAAATGTATCTTACTTGCTGGTGCAGGGGAATCCTGTGCCAGCAAGAGGAAGCCAACCTCAGTTGGGCCTCGGAACCAAACCAGTCCCCAGTCCCAACTCAGCAAATAGGCAGCGTGGCATCAGGCTGCCTAAACACTAGGACTTGTCAAAATCATGTGGTTTTGTTGCTCCTGGTGAAGAGGGAGTCTGACATCCGGCTGATTAATGCGTGACTCACCACATATGGTGAGCTATGAACCCTCATGTGCCACCCAATTAGGCAGCACACATGGTTTTGACATCTCCCTATGCACAGAAAGCCCAGCATTAGTCTCCTGCAACCCAATGCCAGGCTCCCCATACACCAGGACCTGGAAAACCTTGCATGCTGCCTGTCAAGATAAGGAAGTCAAAGTGAGAAAAACTCTTGAAAAGAGAGGCAACCCTCCCGTACTCACCTCAGATGACCAGAGGATTGACACAGCCGTTTATGTCAGCATGCCACATTTTCAAAGTACTCACTCCAGATTGGTGCAAAGTGAGCTGTGCTGAGTACTTCCAGCCCCAGACAGAGGCAGCCTGGGAGAGGACTCAGCATCAAGAGACCAGAGATACCAGTGAACTTTCCTTCTAATGTTGAACTGCAGAGAGTGCAGCAGGATCATGGCACCGAGAAGGAATCAAAGGAGATTAGAGGACCTCTGTTGGGGAAAGTACCACTGTAGGAGTTGGAAACAGGGAGATATAACTAGGCAGGAGCCTTAACCCTGAAGTAGGTGGGCAAAGGGGGAAGGGAAGAGCCAGCACAGCAAGATCAGGCATCTTTAGGGGACAGAAGGGACTGTGTTTTGATTTTCTTTATTTTGATTTTTCCTTTTGTGGCTGAGGGCATGGGCGACTGCTGCCTCATGACCCTGGGGGCACCAGTGGCTGATTGCCGATCAGGGGTGGGGGGTCTCCCAGTGGCCAGTTGCTGACTCTGGAAGCACCGCTAAGCAAACCAGAAGTGCTGTCAGTAGTTCTCAAGGGGGGCACCAGCTGGTGGTCTCCATTCCCTGGCTGGTGAGGGCCTATCTCAGGGGGGCAAGTGCCCCGTATGTATTGCCTATGGCTGAGGGCATTTTTTTAAAGTTTGGTTTTGTGCTCTAACTGGCCTGGCTTCCCTTAGTAGGGCCAATCTGAGGGCTGTGGATGTGACCATGGTAATCTTGAGAAGCCTGGGTTTCAGATAGCACTGTCTGGGGAGAAGTAACCCCAACTGTTGTTTTTGTTCATTTGTTTGTTTTGGGCCAGGGGGTGTTGGCCAACAGAATTAACAACAAAGGTGTGGTCCAGCCAGGGCGCAAGGGAGAAGAAGCCCCATAGACCTGACCTTACAGCAGGGTCCAAAGTGGTTCTCTCTCTTTGAACTACCTCCCAATAATAATAATTAGAAATATCAAAGTCATAGCAGGTGAGAATACAGTATCAGGGAGAGGTAGTAGGAGGTAATTGTTATACCTCTTTAGTCCACTGACACAGAGGGAAGACATCAACACACTGAGGACCAAAGACTTATAACACCTATCATCGACACTGCCCAGTTGGCCATACCATTATTTTAAGGTATGATATAAAAAAGCCCCAAAGTTATTTCAAATTATACGTAGAATAATGTTGTGGTTCATTTACTATATTATCATGCCTTAAACTGATTTGCATGTGTGATCAGGTTACTATTTGAGGCAGAGTTGTCATGTCAATTGCATGTTGAATGTAACATGTTGAAAGCCTTAGTTAAACAAATGCTTTGTTGTGCATTGATGGAGCTGCCTATATCGCAAAGTTATTTCTAAGGTGACAGTTGATGTGAGTTTTAAAAGCAAGGGCTAACATATTTTATCATAAAAATTAGATAAACATACATGTGAAAATTTAAATAGGCCTAATTTTTTGTCCTTTTTTTATTTCATCTAGAAAAAGTCTACATTTTGATGTCTGATGTAGAGCTTGCTGTCTATGTCATCCATGTCTACTCACAGTATTCTGTTTCTGGCACTTTTGATAATTTTTTAGATATGATTTAGAGTTTTGTTTTTTGGATGAAATGGTTCATTTCCTACCACTAGAGAGGATAGAATATTTTGATCTCTTTTTTCCTGTGTTTTTTGGGATAGAACTGGAAATATATATATGTGTGTGTGTATATATACCCCCACAAAAATGTGAACAACAAAATCAGAATAGTCCAATCAGAGTCCTACAACACCATTGTACCAAATTAATCTTTGTTGGAAGTATCCATTCCTGCTTCAACTTAAAGAGACACAAAAGATTTATTTAGACAACAAAGGGATAAATAAAGATGATGCATTGCATGAAGTGCTGCATGTGGCTTTTCTCATTACTATTGGGTTGTAATCAAAACTCAAGCATTTTATACTACTATCTTTTTTAAATACTGTAAACCAGTCTGATGAAATTATTGATTAACCTTAACTGATGCCATGCCCGTAAAGTCATCAACAAATATCAGTGTATAATACTCTAATACACACAGACGTCCAAAATAATGGATTATTGTTAAGCCGCATTGATAGATAAGACTTAAAAAATGTGTTTATTTAGATGTTAAAAGCTTTCTAAGAGATTAATAACAATAATATCATTCTCCTTTCAGCAAACTTAAATGCTTATAAGGCATTCAAAAATACATTGTTTCCATCTCAACCTTTTAAGCACAAAGTCTACACCAAGCGGGTTAAATGACTTGACTCTGAGCTGCGACTATGGATATTTCATATACTTCACATAGTTCTGCTTCTGATGTTCTGAAATGCCCAGGCTCTGCATAATTATTTTCCCTTTCAGCACACATGGAAACATTGTGATTTGTGATGATGACATGAAGGCACCAAGCAAAATAACAGTATGTGAATATCTGCCTTTAAACAACATTTTTCTACAGTTTGGATGTGAATTTGCCCATCTATAGTTTAGCTTCAAAATCACATGTTTTCTAATCAAATTCGAAGTCAGCTACAATGGCTTTTTCCCCTGCTTACTAGTGCTTGTCATGAAGGTTAAAGAACTGTCATTACTGAAAATAAAGTTCTGTATTTATTTGTAGTGTGCTTTTGAAATACCAATTCTAATGTTCAGCCCAGCATATCTCCAGCAAAGTTCCACAGGCTTCCAGTTCACACTTGCACTCTTATAAGGATCATGGGGAAAAAATGGTATTTTTGACTATGTTGGAAAGTAGTTTAGAAGAAAACAAGTGCAGTTAAATCACTGTCTTTATGAATGGCATCCTTTATCATAAAAAATCATTCAGTCTTACTAACTTAGTGGGAAGATCTCCACACTCAATAACATCTCCAGTAGTCCTTTTGGGCGCACATTCATTTTTTGGAAGAATATAACAAGTTGCATAAGCCAATCAGATAGTCATTGTACCTTATCCATGTTGGTAATGATTTGACCAATGGTTGTAAAATACTGTGTATCTATAGGAATAGAAGAATGATCACATAAGGGTTTTTGATAACTTTCTTTCAAATGTCTTTATAAATAAGAAGCAAATGTAATGGGATTATACTGATTACACTAATGACAGAGCTGATGATGAGTTGTAATCTCCTTTAAGAGGTCATTCAGTGGGATAGTCTGATATTCAGCAATCTAGAATTAATGGTAGTCTTTCTTTTTTTTAATGTATCATATGCACAAAGCTCTGATATGTAGCTGATGAGTGATGATGGTGATGATGGTAATGATAATGGCTGCTTGATTTTTTTTTCTCATCCTGTCATTCACCACCCTTATGAGGCGTGCAATATGCAGTAGGACTTTATTAGAAATCTCTGAGACAAGAATAAAATAATTTTACCTGAAAATTCCTTTCATCTGTATTTCTATCCAAGCCCTATTGTGTGAAATACTTTAACAATGAAGCTAAATAAGGAATTTCCATAGGTAGTATCACTTCTACAAAGAGTCCAGGAGATAACTGAAATATGAGAAAGTTAAAGATACTCTTTTATATTACAGATTTAATGATTTACACCTGCTTTTATTAATCTATGTAGTTGTATTAGTACATCAAAGGAATTCAGTGTTTGCAATGCTGTACGTCAAAAGACTGAGTAATATGTTCTGCATATTACCGTGTTGTTTGAAAGCCAGCTTTCCAAATGGGGCAACATAGCATGCAAGGAATAACCTCTGCTACCCATTAAACAATTACCCATTGAAAGTGTTTTATTTACTTTGTGCTGGAAAATCTCAGGGCTGAGTCCTTAAAATTATTCTTTTCTCTCCTATGCCTCCGTTATATGCATTGGAGGAGCAAATGAAACCTGAATTCTAAAATATCTATCCTACTTTTCATATGAGACAGCAGACCTGAATGAGAAGCCATCAACCACCACTCTTTAGCTTGAAAAGTTATAATACTGAGGAATTTAATTGTCCTTTTGAGGAAGAATAAAGATTAAAAATTGCAGTCATATCTTCAGGTAGGGATTCGTGTATCAAAATCAAAAGATAATTTTTTTGTCTTGACCTTGAGATAAAAAAAACAGTGACATAGGGAGGGGCAGATAAGAGGGCATGAACTTGAGAGCACCCTCATTTTCTGGGACACTAGATGTTAGTGATGTGCTTGGGGGATTCCAGCAACAATTGTCATGGAATACTGTTGAGCAGTACAGGGATCAAACTTACCATTGGCCCCAGAGGAATTTTTCTGTGTCATCTCAGAGCCACAAGAATCTGTGGCAGGCAATTAATTAGAAAAGGAAAAAGAGGAGGAACTTGAATGTACAAATCAAATGAAAATGTTTTATCCTCAAAGTCATAATTGTGTATGTCCTTGTGAATATTTCCAGCTCCGTACTTCCAGTGCTCTATGACATTCTAACATTCTGCTTTATATTCTGTATTCAATCAGACAGAAAGCTTGAAGGAATATCTTACCATCCTCTTACAGAGTGAATTCCATACCGTAAGTATTTCATGAAGGTCATCACTGTAAGCTAAAGAATTTTAGATAGACATTTTGGTATATGTTATTATTAAGAACCTGCAGGTTTCCTACAACTTAGGACTCAAGCACACTTCTGTTTCTAGGACCTGTCACATTTCAATTTGGTTTGGTAAAAAGAAGACATCTTAACTGAGCAAGGAATGACAGAGACAGAGACAGAAATGTGGCTGTGTTCTAGCAAAGTTGTGAGCATGTTGATCATAGCTCTACTCATGACAGCCACCCTCTTGAACACAGAATTTCATGTGATAGTCACATATTCATTTTTTCAATTGAATTCATGACACCTAGGATTTGAGGTTCTTGTTTATGAACATGATTAAGGGGATTCTGTGATTATAGGGTACAAAATCCATAGATATGCCCCTGATTGCATGCTTCTACTCATTAGTATAATGTCTTACTAATACGAGAAATTATATGGAGTTCAATGAAATTACGCAAATGAGAAAGGTCCTAATCATAACATTTAAGGTTGGTCCCCTTTACACATACAGTCCTACCACAAAAGCTTCCAATCATGACTTCCATTTTTTTAAAAGTACTTGTTTGCTTTCTTATACTCTTTTAAAACTAAAAAGCCAACAGACAACTAATAGTTCAATCTGAATTTAAACTGGAGATTTTGAAGTGTTCAGCTACAGCATCCTCAATATGTTGACGATAGCTTTTTTTCAATAAAAACAGATGTTACAGCCTCATATTTTCCCAATATTTGAATTAAAACAGATCTAACTCAAGTTGAACTGGCCATGGTGATCTAAAAAATAAGTGATTCCTACTTGGAAAAAAGGTGGAGGCAGCGTCTATATTGTCTGCTGATATCCAGTCTCTGCCAACTCTGTTGGAGCCAAAAGTACTATATTCTCAAGTGCCAATGTAATTTTATAGTGCTCTAATTATATATTTGACTGGGATCCCAGGAATCATAGAAAAAGGAACTTGGGAGGTCACCAAGTCTTATCCCCTGTTCAAGGCATGATCATCCCTGTCTAAAATATTCCAGAGAAGTGGCTGTCTAATCTGCTGTTAAAAACATCCATGAACAGAGATTCAACAGCACTTTTAGGTAATCTTTTTCCAGTGCTTAATCATCTTCATAGTGAAAAAAGTTCTTACTAATATGTGATCCAAATTTTGCTTGTTGCAATGTAAAAGCATTTTAATATAATAAAAGCCTTTGTCTGTCTGTCTGTCTGTAATGCTGCAGGCCAACTGCACATACGCTGCTGAGCGGGCACATGCTGACTGACTGCGAGGGCCTGAAGCATTCTGGACAGAGGGGGTGAGGGAACCGCCAGCCTCCCCCCCACTCAGCCAGCATGGAGGGGGAGATGGCAGGGAAGGAGGGAGGGGAGTGGGAAGGGCAAGCAAAGGTTTCCAGTGGCAGTGCCGCCCCTGCCATGGCCATGGCCTCCCCCCTCTGCTGCCACTGCCACCGGGCCCTGACAACAGCCGGAGGGGGGTGGGCACTAGGGATGGAAGGAGGGAGGACAGGGGCTGGGAGGGAGGAGAGGGGGAGAGGAGGAAGGGACAGGGTGGTTGGATGCAGAGTGGTGTCAGCACAGGGCACTGGGTGTTAGCAGCCGCCACCGTGTGCAAGTTCTCCGCAGTTCTTGAGAGCCAGTGGCAACATGAGGCACTTCAATAAGAGCTGACAGGATTCAATACCTTGACTTCCATGGGTCCTCCTCTGCCAGCTGTTCCAAACTCAGGCAGAGGTAGCACTTATCTGTTGCACATTTTTTCACCTTTTTTTAAAAACTTGACAACAACCTCAGCAAAGCTGAGACAGAATAATACCCAAATAAATGGACTATGACAATCAGATGTCTTGAACTGCTGCTAAAAAGAATTGCTGTGAGAATTGGAACCAAGTGCTTTCTACAGGGGATGGGGGGTGGGCCAGGAGCTGCACTGTGCTGTGCAAAAAAGCAGGCAGCAGTGCTGGGAAGGCCATAACCTCCAACATTCACCTGACCCCCTGCCTCCCCCAGCGCTGCCACCCCTGTGAGAGGGGGCACGGGGATCTCAGCCTGAGCCGGCCCAGCCTTTGCACATGCCTGTGCCTGGCTGTAGGGACACAGCCGAGCAGCAGCTCCCTGTGGGCAGGGCAATAGGGCCTGGCAGGAGGGGAAGGCAGAGGAGAAGGGGTTGCCTCGCCATGATGGAAAGTGGGGGAGAGGAAGGTCCTGGGAGGGGGAGGGATGTAGCTGAGTGTTTATGTGTGTCTGTGCGTGTGCATGTCTGTGCGTGTGCATGCGTGCATCTCTGTTCATGGCAGGGAGAGTGTGCTTCTGCATGTGTCCACGTGCAGAGTGAGTGAGTAGCATGCACACCTGTCTGCATGATTGCATGTGTGTTTGTGTGCACGTGCATGTGTCTGTGCATGTGTGCATACGTGTGTGTGTCTGAGTTCATGGCAGGAGGAAGAGTGTGTTTGTGTCTGTGTGTCCAAGTGCAAACAGTGGTAAATAGAATGGATGCCTGGGATCCTGGGATCTGTGTGTCCAAGTGCAGAGAGTGAGTGAACAGAATGCATGCCCATCTGTGTGTGTGCATGCATGTGTCTGTGTGTGCATGTGCGTGTCAGCGTGTGTGTGCATGTGTGCATGCGTCTGTGTTCATGGCAGGGAGAGTGTATTTGTGCCTGTGTGTTCATGTTCACAGTGTGTGAGTAGAGCCAATGCGTATCTGCATGGGTGCATGCATGTGTGTGCATATGTGCATGGGTCTGTGTGTGCGTGTGCCATGTGTCTGTGTTCTTGGCAGGGAGCATATATTACAGTGCAGTAGCTCATTGCTACTATGCAGTAATGGCAGTGTCATGGTTAGCCATCGGCTGATGCTATGTCGCTGTAGCGATGAGCTGCCCACCAGTTTCCTGATCTTTTAAAAGTCTGCTTTTTATGAAACCCAGGACAGCCGTGCACCCAACAGTGAGGGCCAGGCCACCAGCTGCAGGAGGCCCTGGCTGACCTCTTCTCCTGCACTCCCCACTCCAAGCCACCTGTCTCACCACTCACACATCCTGTACCACTTGCCTACTCGCAGCATCACTCTAAGGATACTCACATAGTTGAAACAAAAACACTTTATTACCCTCACAACATCCACCCACATCCCTTCCCTCTCCCGCCTCCCCCTTCAACCAACAGAACCTCCTCCCCCCTCAACTAACAGAGCCCCTCCACCACCCTCCCTACCCATTAACATTAAGAAACCTGCTTACAACCATATACAAATGGAAAACTAGTTATAATACTTTGGGACAAACGCCAGACCAGCAAATGGCTGCATGTGTGTATTTTGTGCACAAGTCACCCTTTGCTTCTTTTTTGTGGCAGTGTTCATGATCCTCCAGGCTTGTGGGGTATATAGGTTTGCCTTTCCTGCCAATGGAGGCTCCTCTTCCAGTGCCAGGTTTCATATCAGTTCTTCACTTAGATGGCTGGGGGTTGGAAGGGGAACACTGTCTATTGCCAGAAGTGACCGCCTGCTACTTTCCATCTTCCTGAGTTCATAGGTCTTTCTTGCTCTCTATTGCCTTCTATGGCTCGTTCTCTTCCACAATCCTGGAAATTTCTGATTGGCTCCTCTTGATGATCCATGTGTCATTTACTAGGTGAAATGTACATTTTATTAATTTATTTTGCTCCTTGGTTAAGAGTGTTTTTTTGCTGGACTTGGTTCAGACACATTGTCACCTATAGTTGTTCTTCTGCTATTTCTTGATAGTGACAATTACAGTAGAAGTAACATTGACCTATATTAGCTATTGAGACTGGCACATATGTTCTTAACTTTTTAAACCAAAATGTTCAGGTGTCATGGGGATCAATGGAGAAAACAAAGAATAAAATAATGTTTTGAAAGTTCTTAACATTATTTCATTCATGTCCCTTCTGTTATGATTAAACTCAAGGTGACAGACGCTTAATAAAATGACTGACAGACAATATAATGCAGGTTGCTAGCAGAAACACTACCACTGCAACACACATTTCAGCATAGTATAAACTCCACATCTGTGAAGAATCATAATTAAGAAAGTATAATACAAGATATTTAAAAATGTCAGTTTATTGCTGTTGAATGGAAATATAGTTGTGCATTTCTTATTTTTAATTTTTCCCTTTTCCCAATAGTGCTTTTTCAGTTTCTGTGTTGTTATGCATTATGTTATCCATAAGTTTAGGTACTCTGCTCTAAGTTATAATTCATTTCCTGCAGTGTAGATTGTTGTAAAGTTTGCCTCCACTTCTCAATTGGCTGTGGAACAGCATTTACATGAGATCTTTGTGATCTGTGTTTTTAACATTGTAAGTAAGTCCTTCTTCCTGTGAAACTATATATATATATATATATATATATTTAAAATCTTTAAGACAGAGAAGCTTTGTGGAATATGGGAACATTGTTTTATACATTGCTAAGCATTGGTTTTGCTGGCAATAAAATGAGAATGTAGAGTTTATGGCACTCATTTTTCCTTTAAACCATAAGCAAACTCTGACTGATTTCTGGAGAGTTACCAGTGGTCCCAAAAATCATATATGTCCTTTTACTGCATAATAACATATTACGTATCTATATTTGCAATTGCAAATATTTAATTTAGCCACTTTAATTTCTCAGGATGCATGAGAAAAAAAAACCAACAAAAACATTTCCTTCTACATTGGATTAATGTTGATAGGGAATCTTTTTATCCCAAGCATGGAAACATTATTTTTGTGAGTTTTTATACAAATTTACATAAGCATAAATAGACATCTCATTTTTACTGTATTTGCTATGGACAGATCCACTCCCAAATTCCAAGCCAAATATTCAGAAATGTTACCAAATCAAACATGAACTGCATAGATCAAGGCTACCTGCACTGTTTCTATACCTAAAATGTAGGAAATGCTCTCAGTCCACTACTTGTTTTGAGCTAGCAAGAGAAAAGTGAAATTATTCTTGAAGTACAGACAAGTTTGAAAGGGTGAAAGGAATATTTCTTCTTACCTAAGAGTTAGTGTCTTCCTTTTGCTAACAGGAGAATAAGCACTGATCCTTTCCTATTTCTCTTGGGACAGAGTAATGGTTCATTGTTTTACCTTCCCCTAAGCTAATCATCTGAACTTGTTGGTAAAATGGAAAGAGAAAGTTGAATCCTGTTACTGATGGATGTGGAAGTTTGTGTCCTGATTCTGCATTCCTTTCCCTGAAGCAATTTCTCTCTGAACCCCTCCTGTCATTAACATAAGTAGAATAAAGTCCCATTTAATTATCAAGGACATCATGAACGGTATAGTACTAACATATTTCATGGGAAGGTTGTTGTTTCTTTTTATTTATAGATGAGTATATAACTCTGGGACTAATTTTCAGAATCAGAAACCCTAACAGAACAGCTGTCACCTGCATGTGAACTTGAAAATCTGTATTTAGGCAGTGAAGGTCCTGCTTTAACTTTAACTTTCAGCAAATGCCAGTATCTACAATTCTCCAGTGAAGGATTTAGATATATATCAAGATGGATATACTTTTACACAAATCAGCAGCACTTTGCTCCCATTGTCTTTGTTAGAATATTTAAGATAGCCAGGAGTATGATAAACAGTAAGATACACTGGTAAAGTCCACATGAATGATAATATCAAATGATGTCATAAGCATGTCCATCAGTCCAATCAAATTGTATTTTAAGCCTTATAAATCAGAGCAAAATTATGTGTCAGGTTTTCAAATGTTATGGAAAATAGCATTGTAGTAGGAAATCATTGACCGATGGGGGAAAAAAATCACCACTGCAATCACAATGAAATTATCTAGTTTGAGAATTCTTTATATGAAAAGTTGAACTGGAACACTTTAATAAAATAATAATAATAATCACAACCTTCTATTTCATTCTTCTTCAGATTTGACTTTGATAAATGTTCAGAGAACAAGTAACAGAATTAATAGGCAACCTTGAGATCCCCATTTTCACTATAGCAGGCAATATTTGCTGTATCATCTATTCCATGTCACCTAATCAGAATCTACTATTAGATGCACATGGTGTGAAATACAACATATCAAAACTATGTCCTTTTATTTTGGCATTTTCAATGCAACTTTGGAGTTCATAAGTTAGGTATCATTAGTACAACCAAGTATAATTCTAGAAACCAGACTACAGATGGATTCCATATACATTTCCTTATGCCATTGAAAATAATAAGTAATTTCTCATGAGCAGTGAGAAACTGCCTGCCTGCTTCATATATCTCTCCAATAAAAAATGCCATTGCTAACAAACCACATGACTGTTTTAACATGTTATGTGCATAAATGGGCCCATCCTTGGACCCATACTGTTCAACATCTTCATTAATGATGTGGACATTGGAGTCAGGAGCGGACTGGCCAAGTTAGCCGATGACACCAAACTTTGGGGCAAAGCATCTACACCAGAAGACAGGCGGATGATCCAGGCTGACCTGGACAGGCTCAGCAAATGTGCGGATGAGAACCTGATGGTGTTTAACACCGAAAAATGCAAGGTTCTCCACCGTGGGAAGAAAAACCTGCAGCATCCTTATAGGCTCAGCAGTGATACGCTGGCTAGCAATACAGAAGAAAGAGACTTGGGTGTCATCATTGACCACAAGATGAACACGAGCCTGCAATGCAATGCTGCAGCTAGTGAAGCAAGCAAAACACTGGCTTGCATCCATAGATGCTTCTCAAGCAAATCCTGGGACGTCATTCACCCCTTGTCCTCAGCCTTGGTGAGGCCGCAGCTGGAGTACTGCGTCCAGTTTTGGGCTCCACAATTCAAAAAGGATGTGGAGAAGCTTG
>NW_017729032.1:74850459-74852156 GCF_001723915.1 Gavialis gangeticus
AAGACCGTTTCAGGCTGGATATAAGGAAGAATTTCTTTACTGTCCGAGCCCCCAAGGTCTGGAACAGCCTGCCATCGGAGGTGGTTCAAGCACCTACATTCAACACCTTCAAGAGAAAATTGGATGCTTATCTTGCTGGGATCCTATGACCCCAGCTGACTTCCTGCCCTTTGGGTGGGGGGCTGGACTCGATGATCTTCCAAGGTCCCTTCCAGCCCTAATGTCTATGAAATCTATTAAATAAATGGACCAAAACCAAGGGAAATTTAGATGCAGTGTTTATTTGATCGAAATTCCCAAAGTTCAGGATGGGGTAGGAATCTCTCATGCCAAAATATTCTAATTTTAGTCTCTCTCTCTTCCTTACGGGAATAAATTCATATGGAAAAGTATTTGTAAATGAGCAGATCAAAATTAGAAGACCCATTGTATGCTAGATCACAGGACAGCTTTTAGAAATCATAAAAATCCTTCATATGCAGACCAATATAAGTGCCGTCTGTTTGATCTTGCAGTCCTTTGGCAGGCAAAATAATCATGGATGCCAATGGGAGTATTGCTATTGTCAGAACTAAAAGACGAGATTCAATGTAAACAATAACTTGTCTAGGAAGCATAATGTTTTATCTTCTCTGTGTGAATTATACTCTTCTTAATATACTGAATAATAGAGGGAATATAATTATTCCTGATTTACAGCTTTAAGTGAAATTTGATTGCGTTAAGCTTACACTTTCAAAATGAGGAGCATTTTATATGCATTCCATAGTTTATATGCTTCTGTATCTGATATTTGTGCACCCAACTGGCCATGTCCATGTGCAAACACTTGATTGGCATTGTTTAGGAGCATGAAATTATAATTGAACAGTTCCATAAAGTTTACATTGACACTCTGACACATTAATATAGTAACTCCATTACTTACATTACTATGCCATCACCGGATAGGTTAAATCTAGAAATGACTTCTGGAAATACACCAAGAAGTTCTATGATGATAACAAGTGCATCAAAGAACAATGGAGGGAAGCCTGGGCAAATACCAACCTGCCACAGAAATACCTTGTTAGAGACCCTACAATACCCCAGCCAGGATTTGACCTACCAAGAAAGATTTGGTCCTCCCTGAATCACGTCCAGACACTTCATGGAAAATATGGATACCTACTCCATCAATGGGGAATCAAAGAGAGTCCAGGTTGCGATTATGGTGCAATTTTTCAAACAGTGCAACTCACTGTGAATGATTGCTCAATTAGGTCATTTCATGATGATCTAAAATCAATCCATGATTCCCTGAAGCAGTGGAATGTCTAACAAATGTAGATATTAATCTATGAATGTTGTATTAATGTTGTAATCCTAAAATGTCATACAAAAGAGAGAGCGAGAGAGAGAGAGAGAGATTTCTTATATTTGCAAGACAGATAACTTAAATCAACAACAAGAAGTCCTTTTTTAAATACATAGGGGGTAGAAAGAAGGCCCCAGGAAATGTGGGACCCTTGCAGGACAAGACGGGGAATCTGGTTGTCACGCCAGACGACAAAGCCAATGTATTTAATAACTTCTTTGCCTCTGTCTTCCTCAGTAAGGACCAGAACTGCCACCTCCCTGCTGGGCCCCCTTCGGGCCCAGGGGGAGGCTCACCTGGGCCTAAGGTGAGTGAGGATTTAGTTAGGGAGCTTCTGGAG
>NW_017729032.1:74852574-74855568 GCF_001723915.1 Gavialis gangeticus
GGGACCTGAACCTGTTCAGCCTTCAAAAGAGAAGGCTGAGGGGGGATCTTGTGGCCTGTTATAAACTGGTTAGGGGGGATCAGCAGGCGCTGGGGGAGTCCCTGTTCCCCCGAGCGCCGCAAGGAGTGACCAGGAACAACGGTCACAAGCTGGCGGAGGGAAGGTTTAAGTTGGACATCAGGAGGCGCTACTTCACAGTCAGGGCGGCTAGGGTCTGGAACCAGCTTCCAAGTGAAGTGGTGCAGGCTCCCACCCTGGGGGTTTTTAAGAGACAATACAAGACAAAACATTAAAGACCAGATCACAAATAGACTTGTGTGTCTGAAGAGGTTATGTAAACGTATGCACCTAACATGCAGAAATATATTCCTGATAAGGGTGTGTGAAGCGGGAAGTATTCGATTTGGATTTGGATTCAGCCTGATTCAGGGGATAGTGAATTGATTTGCTAATTTGGATCACTGTGCTGATTCAATCTGGCCAAATCTTAATCTGAAGATTTGATTCTAATTCAGAGAATCAGTGATTCGGCCATAGACACAGCTTTATATGCTTTTTCTATATATCGCAAGGTACTAGGCATGGCTTGTGAACACTGAGATGGTGGGGTGGATGGAGCATCCCACGGGAGTGCAGGGGAGCCACCTGGGTGCTCAGTGATTAGCTACAGGGGGACCTCAAGTGCCCCACCAGACCCAGGAGGCACCAGTTTCTGAGCCAGGAGGCAGGGGGAGGGTCTCCCGCACACTCTGCAGCAGATCCAGAAGTGGACCGGAAGTATTTCTGGTCCACTTCTGGGTCTGCCGCTAAGTGTGCAGGGGACCCCCCCCCCCACCATGCTCCTGTGGAATCCTCCATCCACCCCACCAACTCAGCATTCACAAGCCATGTCTAATATCTCAAGGTATGTAGAAAAAAACCTCAGTGCTTGACTTTGTGTTTTCCTTCAAAGCACCTAGAATGGGACAGAAGCTCTGCATGTGTTTCTGCCTCCAAGATTCGCTCTCCGCTTGCTGCCCTACCTAGCTGGGGCCTAGCTCATGATCAGGGGTCCTGGTTTTCTCTGATTTAAAACAAAAATCCCCAATTTTTGGTTTTAAAAAAGTAACCCCAAATCCATATTTTTCCATTATTTAAATGAAACACCACTAATATATATATATATTTATATTTGTTTTAAATCAGAGACAACCAGGATAACTGCTCATGATGCAAGAGGACAGGGTCCAAATTCCTTTTGATGAGGTCAGCCTCCCATGTCCCAGTAGCAGTTGGTTATTGTGGTTTTGGTACAGTATGCTTTTTCTGGTCTTGCACACATTGTCTGTACATCCATGGTGATACTGGATTACAATGGAGCTTAAATAGAGTTGGCCAGCTCTATGGTAATACTTAATCACTTTGTAGCATGTATAAGGCAAACTTGTATGTAGTGAAAATGTAGATTTCTCACTGGAATTTAGGCTGTTATATAGAACAAAATAAGCTGTTTCATGATTCAGATACCTAAAAACTATATGAATGCCACTTAAAAGTCTCTAGACTACAGGAGAATTTAGCCCCTATAGTTTACTAAGTTCCATTTCAGGTGCCTAGATCCATTTTGTTGGGTTGAGCTACTAGCCTTAAGCCAGTTCATGTGTAAACATAAAAATGGTTGCACCAAATATTAGACATGTTTTTTCAGCATGACTCTCAGACAACATTTGCTGCATTGTATCTCTACCCACAAGCAGTTGTTGGCACTGAAATTATGATTTCAATTGTATAAAAGACTGCAAATGGGGAAGACTCATTGTTTCCATATAAAATTCCATTTTGCTTTAATTATCCAATGTGAACACATCTACATATAACACTTTCTAAGTGCACAAAATTAATAGACATGAAAGTGGATAAATATTTTGTTAATGTGAACAGAGTCACTTGAAATGTCTAGTTTAGCCTGTTCTACTTCCCTGTGCTTTGTTTAATCACCAAGAGAGTTTAAAATAAGCCTGGCTACTAAATAAAATAATTACCTTCTATTCTACCCAACTCTCCAAAAAATCATTTCCCAAAATGAAATTCTGGGTAGCTGATGAAGAAGTATATATTGAGCTGTTTACCCTCAAAAAGCAACTGTCAAAAATTAGTCTTAGCTACACATATTCTGTATTGTAATTAAGTATCGCTGTTGCCTTTCAACTCAAACTTTATAAGATGCACAGCAGTTTGAATTGTGTTTTGGTCATATCCTTCCTTACCTGATGAATACTTTTAAAGCAGATTGGCCAGAAATTCAAATATACTAGAGCACAATGTTTGGTGTTGCTTAGTTCACTGTAGGTCAGAATTAAGCAAATGTTCCATTACATTTCTATGAGCATTGTGATGTTGAAGTTTATATTTTTCTTGATAAGATATAAACAAAGGTCCTGATTGCTTATAGTTATTAAATTTACTGTCTATGACAATTTTGAGTCTTGCTGGACAAGTTATATTAGTGGTAAATATACTATAATCAATTACATTCTTCTTTCCATTACGAATAGGATAACATATTTCTCTGTACTCATTTTAACTGGTGGCAAAATGCTGCTGCACAAAATCAAAAGTTGTCACATTCCATTTTATCTATACAGATACATGTATAAAAGATCTAAAACAATATTTCTTGGGTTGAAACGATAACTTAGGTTGATTTCAGTGGGTGTTCTGTTTAAGTAAGGAAGAAATGCTGTCCTTTGTTTTGAAAGTGTTTTGGAATCCTTCAGGATGAAGGCACTAAAAGTCAGACATATGAGAAAGCAGGATTTAGACAGAACATAAATATATAATTTTTCATTTTTAAAACCTTAACTCAGCTCTAATTATAATAAGTGGCTCTGTTTCTTACCTGAAAATTCCCCAGGGAGCTAAAGTTCCACTATGTAGTCTTAGATTTTGCCTAAAAGTCACCATGTTTTTGACTAACGTGTTTAAATATGAGACTTGGCTTCAGTTCTTTCCTTT
>NW_017729032.1:74860568-74864769 GCF_001723915.1 Gavialis gangeticus
AAGTGGCTCCGTTTCTTACCTGAAAATTCCCCAGGGAGCTAAAGTTCCACTATGTAGTCTTAGATTTTGCCTAAAAGTCACCATGTTTTTGACTAACGTGTTTAAATATGAGACTTGGCTTCAGTTCTTTCCTTTGCCTGGACAAAATCAAACCCACATATTCCAGGAAAGTATCCTAAACATTAGGCTATACAGTTCCTCCAAGTCTCCTGTTTAAACTGAGACTTAAAACAGTGAGATTTAAAGGTGAGCAGGCTGTGGGGGATCAGGGCTGCAGAGGATGAGATTGATGGATATTTTTATTCTCTGCAGGACCAGACACCTAGCTCAGAAACATCATGGGAGAGTCCCAGGGCAGCCAAGTGGAGGAGAGTCATCTCCAGAGCTAGACAGCATGTTGCTGTGGCTGCTTCCCCAATGGGATGAGCAACAACCAAGAAGCTTGAGGAAGAGGCGCTGGGTCATCATGGTGGGCAACTCCCTCCTAAGAGGCATGGAGGCGCCTATCTATTGACTGGATCCCACAGCACTAGAGTTTTGCTGCCTACCCAGAGCCAGGATCTGGGACATCACTGAAAGGATTCCCGACCTCATCCAGCCCTCTGGTTACTATCCCATCATGTTCGTCCATGTGGGCACAAATGATGCGGGCAGGAGTAGTCCAGACCACATCATAAGAGAATACAGGTCTCTGGGGGCCAGGCTTAGGAAGTTGGGGGTATAGGTGGTCTTCTCATCCATCCTTCCAGTCAGTGGCTGCCATCAGCATCAGGATGCCTGCAGCAGGGAAGTCAATCCATGACTCTGGAGTTGGTGCCATCATGAGGGTTTTGGCTTCTAAAACCACGTTCCATTCTTCCATGCGAGAGGCATCCTGGGACTATCCTGGGATAGTCTTCATATCTCTTCTAAAGGTATCTTACAAGTTGGCTGATCTCCTCCGAAGGGCTTTAAAATAGGTTCACTGGAGGATCGGGAAACAGAGGATAAAGAGAACCTAGGATCAGCGAATCATGAGCAATGCACTGGATCAGCCCAGGTAAGCACTAAGGGGCCTGATAGATATGAGGAGAGTGGGGTACCAAGCACACCCATCAGGGGGCTCATATGTTTCTACACTAATGCTAGGAGCATGGGAAACAAGCAGGAGGAACTTGCACTCCTGCGTGCAAGCAGCAACTTCAACCTGGTAAGACTAACTGAAACCTGATGGGACTCTACACATGATTGGGTAGTAGGCATTGAGGGTTACAGGTTGTACAGACAGACAGAGTGAGCAAAAAAGTGTGTCTGGGGGTGGTGTTGCTCTCTATGTTAAGGAACAATATACATCCTCTATAATGAAGATGGGATCAGAGGAGAGCCAAACCGAGGTACTGTGGGTCAGGATACAAGGGGGTCAGAGGGAAAGGGATTTGGTAATGGGGATCTACTATAGACTACCACACCAGGAGGATGAGCTAGACCTGGAATTCTCCAGACAGCTTTCAGAGGCTGTACAGTTGAGAGATATGGTTGACATGGGTGACCTAAACTACCCTGACATCTGCTGGGAGGAGCAGTCAGCCAAATCTAACTGCTCACATAGGTTCTTAACCTTCATAAAGGACCTCCACCTATGCAGGAGGTATACAATCCCACTAAGGGAAACTCCTTGCTTGACTTGGTGTTAACTACAAGGGATGAACTGGTAGGAAATCTGTGGGTACAAGGTAATCTAGGGGATAGTGACCATCGATTGACTGAATTCACAATCCAGCAAAGGGTGGGTAAACTAACTTCAGTGTGCTCAGGAGGTTAGTTAGTGAGGTGTTAAAGCTCAAGAGCATTGTGAAAATGGGGGTCCAGGAAGTGTGGTTGTTCCTCAAGGGAGTGGTCCTACAGGTACAGAAGGAGACAATCCCATTGTGCATAAAAGGGGGGAAAGCAGCCAAAAAACCTTCTTGGATGAACAGGGAAGTCCAGGAAAGGCTAAGGGCAAAGAAAGAGGTATACAGGCTGTGGAAACAGAGGGTAGCTACCAAGGAGGAGTATACCTCCCTGGCTCACACTTGCAGGGAATCAGTTAGGAAAGCCAAAGCAGGATTAGAATTTAGGCTGATGACAAAAATTAAAGACAACAAAAAGTCTTCCTTCAGGTATAAAGGGAGCAAAAGGAAGGTGCAGGGTAGCTTAGGACCCCTACAAGACAAACTAGGGAAACTGGTGACAGAGAGTGGGGACAAAGCTGAGCTCTTCAACGAGTTCTTTGCATCTGTATTCCTAGACACAGACAAAGAAAAATCTCCCAATTAGATCATAGATAGACACAGGAGGGACACCAGCCCACCAGCAGTTAATGCAAATTTAGTGAAGGGGCACTTGAAGGGGCTGGATGTATTCAAATCAGCAGGACCAGATGAACTTCATGCAAGGGTGCTGAAGGTATTGGCCAGTGTCATAGCAGAGCTGCTGGCACGGCTGTTTGAGCACTCACGGTGCTCTGGTCAGCTCCCAGAGGACTGGAAAAGGGCCAACATGGTCCTTGTTTTCAAGAAGAGGAGGAGGGAGGAACCAGGAAACTATAGGCCAGTTAGTCTCACCTCTATCCTTTGGAAAACTCTGGAAAAAATAATTAAGGATGACATTTTTGGGAGCCCAGTAGGAGCAATAATAGATTTCGTAGACATTAGGGCTGGAAGGGACCTCAGAAGATCATCAAGTCTAGCCCCCCACCCAAAGGGCAGGAAGTCAGCTGGGGTCATAGGATCCCAGCAAGATAAGCATCCAATTTGTTCTTGAAGGTGTTCAGTGTAGGTGCTTGAACCACCTCTGATGGCAAGCTGTTCCAGACCTTGGGGGCTCAGACAGTAAAGAAATTCTTCCTTATGTCCAGCCTGAAACGGTCTTGTAGTAGTTTATGACGTACAAGTAGGCATGCTTCTGGGCCCGACACATGAGTAAGTGTGGGAGTTTGCACAGGAAGGTGAGTGGGAGGGCCCGCAGCCTAGCCAGTGAGCTGCAGAGTAGCTAGTCCCATCAGTAGCCAGCCTATCAGTGGCACAATGCGCATGGGCACACGCCATACCCCAAGGGTCCCCCTTGAAGTCTGTGGCCTCCCCCTCTGGCACCTCAAAGGCCTCCTCAGAGGCACCTCAAATGTCTATTAATCATTATGGCACTCCATGACCAGTAGCATTCCCCAAGGCTCTGTCTTTGGATTGGTTCTCTTTAACATCTTTAGCAACGATGAGGACATTGGTGTCAGAAGCACATTGGCTAAGTTTGCCAATGACATGAAACTTTGAGGCATTGTGTCCATACCTGAGGACAGGCTAGTGATCCAGGCTGACTTGGATAAGCTTAGTAAGTGGGGGGGGACACAAACCTGATGATGTTCAATACCGATAAATGTAAGGTACTTCACCTCAGAGAAAAAAAACCCCACAGCATACTTATAGGCACGGCAGTGCCACGCTTGTTAGCACCATTGCTGAAAGAGACTTGGGAGTCAGGATTGACCACAAGATGAACATGAGCCACCAATGTGATGTCACAGCTGGCAAAGCAAAAAAAAGCAAAAATGTGGCTTGCATCTATAGATGCTTCTCAAGTAAATCTCAGCATGTCATCCTGCCGCTGTACTCAGCCTTAATGAGGCCACAGCTGGAGTACTGTATCTAATACTGCACTTCGCAATTCAAGAAGGATGCTGAGAAGCTTAAGAGATTCCAGAGGAGAGGCTTGCACATGATCAGAGGGCAAGAGAATAGGCCTTATGAAGAGAGGCTGAGAGCCATGGGACTCTTCAGTCTGGAAAAGCACAGGCTCAGGGGGACCTGGTGACTGCCTATAAGTACATAAGGGTTGTTCATCAGGATCTGGGAGAACTTCTGTTCACCATAGTTCCCCAAGGAAAAACAAGGACCAATGGTCATAAACTCCTACAAGACCATTTTAGGTTGAACATAAGAAAAAATGTCTTTACTGTCCGAGCCCCCAGGACCTGGAATAGACTCCCTCCAGAAGTGGTGCAGGCACCTACTTTGGACTCATCCAGAAATGCTTGGATGCTTAGCTTGCTGGGGTCCTTTGAACATAACTGACTTCCTGCCCTTGGGACAGGCGGCTGGACTTGATGATCTTCGAGGTCCTTTCTAGCCCTAACATCTATGAAATCTATGAAAACCACCACCGGCATCATCTTAGCAAGAGTAATCTA
>NW_017729032.1:74869769-74877734 GCF_001723915.1 Gavialis gangeticus
TTGTGACAGGCGGCTGGACTTGATGATCTTCGAGGTCCTTTCTAGCCCTAACATCTATGAAATCTATGAAAACCACCACCGGCATCATCTTAGCAAGAGTAATCTATTTCTTAAGTTTGGTGCCTATCCTAAGAAGAGAAAACTGACTCTGTTTTGAGTAAGAAGGACTCTGGCTGTTGTACTTTGAAACAAGCTTAATCTTTTGGTCTGAGATAGGACATTCACAGGATGATTAAAAGATAAGGCAGAATGTAGGCAACAATTTCATGTTTAGATCAGGCAAAAGGTAAATGCCTAGCTCCCTAGTTGGGGTGCTTCTGTGAGGCTCCAAAATATAGGTATGAAATTTATTCAAGGGCCCAAGGAATTTTGTGTTTGCTGTGGTGGTGGGCTTCAGAATGTTCCTTGCAATATAGATGTCTACATTCCATCTAAATCACAATTAGGTACCTAAACCACCAAGATGGATTGTGCTCTATGAGACTGTAAAGGAAAGAGAGCAAGATAATGATGTCTGGAGCAAATCATCATCAGAGGGTGGAGAAAGCCCGTTTAAAATGGTAGAACATTATTTGGAGGTCCTTAAGCCCCTACTCTAGTTGGTTCCACTTGAACCAATTTGAGTCCTTGGCTGACTTTTCTCTTCAGTTTTCTCTCCAGTGTCAATGACAAAAAAACAAAGGAGGTCCTACCTGGATTCTTATGGTCCTGAGTATGAGAGAGAGATCAACAAAAGCCACTTCCATGTAATGATCCCTGGTAACATCTCAAACGGCCAAGAGCTCCCAAATCGATAAAAATGCCAAAGCACACAAAGATAAAAATATGGACACCATTTTTGTCATATGAAAGAAGAGTATGTAAGGACTTTTCCCTTCACAGTTCTGGATCTGAGGGTGTCTCAGTCAATATGGCCGACCCTATACTGGATGCTTCTGCTTCTACTGCCAAGAGTCTGAGTGGAGTCAACACAGGAGTTGTAGAAACTAAAATATCAAACCCAACTCTTAAATTCCAGAGTTCAATTGAAACAGAGTGTGTCAGAGTACCTTGATGCTAAATCCATTTCTCGATTTTGCATTTTCAAAGAAAGAGAATCTGATGTCAGAAGCAGTGTTTCACCTAGTGTCCCTTCCTAGGTAAGGGAACTGCAAGATGCCTTCCCTCTTGTTAGAAAGTGGGTGAAGTGGTAAGTGAAGTTTTTTTAAAGACCAATATACAATGGGAACAAACCAGAATTGCTACAGGTTTTTCAAGAAGACCTTATATGATGGTTGGCGCTATCAGGCTCTTCAATCCAATACCAAATTATATGAAAGGAACTGGGGACATGATACTCACAAAGGTGTTCAGCTTCAACTTCCCTTTGTGAAAACTATGAGATTTGTATGTTCTTGCTTCACACTTGAAAAATGTATTCCCCTCCAGATGAGATCTTTTTTATCATGTGTCTCTCCTCCAGGTAATAGCCTCCTTTTTCTGGATTCTTACTACTTCCAGAGGATTACCAGGCTGTACCCTGGGGTAATGCCTAACAGCTTATGTAGCTTGCTTACTGTGGAGTTCTGAGCACTTTTCCCAGAACTCTGCAACGAATTCCATTACCTCTTGACTGTATTTATGTATTTATCTCTATCCTAATGAAAATTAGTTGTTGCTGCATTAATAAACATGTCTAGGGTTCTAGAAGGAATCCCTTTATTGGGTTTTTTTACTCCATTTTAATGATTATTCATGAGAAATCTAAGACAAAACCACAAAGAGCTAAAAGTAGCATACTTCAGCAAAAATCAAATTCCTAACCCGCAGGAGAGAGAGTTTTTTCATCCTTACAAAACACAGGAGATGGGACTGGATGTTAAAGAAGCTATTTTACTTTGATGTTATTATTCAAATTCTATTTAATGATAAAATTGCATCAATTTGGTATCTGGTCCTTTAACATGCAGTAAGCCATACCATACATACAGAAACGCAAATGAGAGAGAACTGTTTTTTTGGGTGGGTTTTTTTGTTTAGTTTTGTTTGGTTTGGGTTTTTTGTGAACTGTTGGATTCAGTTTAGACACTGATTTTTTCCTCAGTTGCACAAAGACTAATTTATTAAAAGTCAGGGTTGACCTATGTACAGAACTATAAGACTGTCAAACTAGCTTGGGGAACATATAATTTCATCAGTCATCAATTTTCCGTGCAGCCAAAACGTTTATTCAAAAGATTTAAAATAATCCAGAATGCAGAGGAAGATAAGTTAATTGGTGCAACAGTTCATTTCTGAATTTGTTATCGCTAATGAAAATGTAATGATCTGGTATAAAAACCGACCGGTCAAGTAGCACTCATATAAATGTATTTTCTGGACAGTATCTTTCCAGCTATATGTCAGATTGAAAAGCAGGGGCTGACCTCAGGCCATGAGAATCAGTCCTAAAAATATGAGCAGTTCTACAAAACATGCTTAGCAGAATGAAGATCCCTGCTTAGACAGAAAGTGAATTCCAAGTACGACTTTTAGTGTTGTTGTTTTGCTTTGAAAAGATTGTAATAAAATATAGTTTTTAGTCAATGAGACCTTTGATATCTAAATAGATTTTCTAGAACTCCCTTTTTCTTTACTGCTTATTGACTTCAGTAGGGATGGAAACAGTCTTCAAGCTGCCATAAAAAAATTGATGGTGGCATGAAATGAAAGCAGACAGACATCAGTATTTTCTGTCAAGCCACAGATGCTCAAATCTGTGGCTGCAACAGAAGGTAGTAATAAATCGGGATGGGCTATTGTGATCCATGTCTGCTTGCTAATGGCAGAAGAGCTTGGACAGTATGAAGAAGCCTGGGCTTTCCAAACTCCCAAGGGCAGGGTCTCCTCAAGCTTGTGGGGCCTGGTTCTGCACTCCCAGGAATTCCCAGGCAGGATTTTCCCCCTCTAACATTGGAAATGCCTGACTCACTTTCCCTGCTTACCCAGATGTCTGGGGAAGTGGGGAAAATCAGGGTTTAGGAATAGTGTTTGCAAGTGGGGGTTCCCTACCTGCAAACACACTCCTGGTACAGTGTACCATGAAATTCCTCTGCAGAGGATTTCCCTTGGTGCACCTACAAGTACAGAGTTGGGGGAACTCCCATAGGAAATTCCACTCTCCACATTTGTAGCCCATGCTTCACACCACTGCCAGGAATGCATGCCAGGCCACTTAGAAAAATCCCCTGCAGAGGAATTCTCCCTGTAGGCTACAAATGCAGAGGGGGAACCTCTGTTTGAGCCCCTACTTCCATGCTTGCATATGCCGGTGACAAAATCCCCTGCAGTGGGATTTCCCCATGTGCATCTGCAAATACAGAGTGGGGAGTGAAGGTCCCAACTGCAGTCACAAAGGGTGGGTTCCCACCCTTGTTGGAGTACTATCTATGGTGTAAATCCCCTACAGAGGATTCTTCCATGCCCCAGCATGGTGGGCACATCAGTAAGTGGGGGTTTTTGCTCACTTATAGATGCACCCCAAGTTGGGGATGTACTGTATACAGACTGCATGCCACTGAAGATCTCCATTTCTATCCTTAAAGATGCAGTCCACTTGAATGCCGGCTAGAAAAGTATTTAGGTCTTATAATGCCTGACTGCAGGTGCCTTGGCACTGAGTAGAAACCTTAGCTCTTAGTTAGGTACTTAGGCTTCCTATACAATACACAAGGAGAGATATGCACCTAAAAATGGAATTTCATAGAATCATAAAATCATAGAATCATAGAAGTAGGGTCGGAAGGGACATTGTAAATCTTCAAGTCCAACCCCTGCCTGAGCAGGAAAAAAAAACTGGGCTCAAATGATTCCAGCCAGGTAGGCATCAAACTTCCTCTTAAAGACTGTCAGGGTAGGAGCCAGCACCACTTACTTTGGAACTTGGTTCCAGATCCTAGCCGCCCTGACTGTGGAGTAGTTCTTAAGGATGTCTAATCTAAACCTACTCTCCAACAACTTATGGCCGTTGCATAGAGGGGGAGGATCACCTCCTTGGCCCTGCTTGAAATGCACGACAAGGTCCGGTTAGCCCTACTGACTGTGACCTCGCATTGTCAGCCCATGTTCATCCTGGAGTCATTAATGACTCCAAGATCCCTTTCTGCCTCTATGTTCTCAAGAAGGGAGTTTCCCATCTTATAAGTGTGCTCTTGGTTACTACTGCCCTAGTGCAGCACCCTGCACATGTCAGTATTGAAACGCATCCTGTTTTTGTTAGCCCACCCCTGAAACCTATCCAGGTCTTGCTGCAGTCTTTCCCTCCCTACTAGCGTGCTCACCTCACCCCAAATTTTGGTATCATCAGCGAATTTAAACAGGTTGCTTTTCACTCTGTCATCCAAATCACTGATAAAGAAATTGAACAGCACAGGTCCAAGGACCTTGCCCTGGGGGACTCCGCTGCCCACTTCTCCCCAGGTTGAATATGCCCCGTACACCACCACCCTCTGAGTATGCCCCTTCAGCTAATCTGCAATCCATCTGACTATGTAGGCATCAATGCCACAGTCGCCCAATTTTTTAATGAGAATGGGGTGGGAGATGGTGTCAAAGGCCTTGCTGAAGTCTAGAAAGACTACATCCACAGCAACACCTGCATCCAAGGCTTTTGTGACCTGATCATAAAAGGCAATCAGGTTTGTCTGACATGACCTGCCCCTAATGAAACCGTGCTGGCTGCCCTTGAGCATCATCCCTGAGGCTGGCCCATTGCAGATGTGCTCCACGATGATCTTCTCAAAGAGTTTCCCTAGGATTGAGGTAAGACTGGTGGGCCTATAGTTGCCCGGGTCCTCCCTCCTCCCTTTTTTAAAGATGGGGACCATGTTGGCTATCTTCCAATCATCTGGCACCTGGCCCGACCACCATGAGCGCTCGTAAAGCCATGCCAAGGGCACTGCAATAACCCCTGCTAGCTCCCTCAACACCCTGGGGTGGAGAACATCTGGACCCACTGATTTGAAAACAAAAGTGGGACTTCTAGAAGCGAACAAGCTTAGCAGAGAGTTTCATAATCATAGCATAGTAATAATCATAGTAATAGGCTGAACATACGGAAATCTCAGAAATCCAGGAAATCTGGGAAATCGGGGATACTCCCCTCCTTCACCATGCTCTCACAAGACAGTGGGGACGTGGCTGCATGCTGGGCATGCTACTCTGACTCGTGGCAAGACTGTGCACTGTACCCTTGTGTTTCTGGGATTCCCGTTATAATTCCCAACAGCCAGCTGGGACTAGACTCTGAAATCCAGGACTGTCCCAGCTAAACCAAGACATACGGTTACCCTAGCTAATAGGCACTGTTGAGCTGTTTTAGGATTAAAGGCAGTTAGAAAACTGTGGGCTGAGGGAGGTGCCTATTTTAGGTTAAGATTCTCAGCCATGACCCTTCTTTTATAGAAAGGAGGTCAATTCTTGTTCACAACACTCCCCCCACCGACTCACCCTCCCTCCCAAAAAAAGCAGAAAGATGTCATTCAACTGATTAAAGCAAGGAGCAACCAGTAAGCAGGGAGCTGGGAGACCTGGTGCCATAATCACAATCTTCCTACTCCAGAACAGAGATATGAAAGTACTGGCCCATCTCCTAATCAAATGAGACTGCTCAAAACACTAGACTGCTGAGTATACTGGGCTGCGATTTGTGATTTCTCTAAGTCTCTCCATCTAAGGGTTTTCTACTTTGTTAAGATAATTAATTTCATTAAAACATGGCGTTAGATTTGTCTGTCCCCAATCCCTAGAGGGTGTTACTGTCATCACTGATGACTTACCAGGTCATAGAGTTACCTTTCAGTTTTTACTTCACTCTGGGCACATCCACAGAAGATGCTTTACTCGAGGTTAGAGCAAGTGTGAGCAGATGCTTACTGGGCACAGCTACACAAGACACTAACTGTGTAGTAGCCTAATAACACTATGCAGTAGTGTGACAGGCAAAACCTCTGCTAATATGTTAACGTGCAGTAGTATTAAGCTACTGCACTGTTAGTGTCTGAAAAAAACCATGTGCCAGTGCAACTGCATAGTAGCACAAGTTACTGTGCGTTGATTTACTACTTGGTTATTTAAGTACTAAACTTAATGAGCAGTAGATACACCACATTAATGAATGTGTAGATACACTCAGTGTTACTAAAATTAGAGACATACGAGTATCTGTTAGTTCTTACAGTATTTAAAAATGTAAATTATACCTCTACTATCATGATATATACTATACCTTGTAAAATGTACACAGCCTGACCCAAAGTTTGACTTTCTGAGAGTTTGGCAGGGACCACAATACCTAGGCTTATGCTGTCATTTTAACTTCTATATAGATGCAAAAAAACCCAACATTTTTTTACTGACCCACTTAAAAGATTTGATTTAAAATAAGTTCAGCTGAATTCCTAGTGGACACAATTTCTCTTCTCCATGTACCTTTTTTTGTATCCTCCATCCCTACTGTTTTAGGATGCCTTGTAAAAACAAAAATTGCAGTAACAATTTGTTACCACCAAATGAACAGAAATTCTTGAAAATTAGAACAAAAACCATGAGCTGAGCTTTGAATTTCCTGAGGATGTTATGGACTACTTGAACTAACCTTCTTCAAATTCAAGAAAGACTGCCTATTTAGGATTGGTGAAAGCTTAGTTTGGTTCTGATTTTTATCCAGATTCAACCATCAATACTTTCTAACCAAATATCTCCAGCTTCAGAAAGCAGTTGTCACTAAAAAGAAAGTGAATTGCTTCATAGCATTTATGTCGAATCTATCTATAATATTTTTCATACTTTTAATGGAAATACTGTCACTAATTTTAATAAATTTACCTACAGTACTAGGTGAATGTTCATGTTTTGGTGAAACCTGCAGTAGTTAATTAAGGACCAAAGTATACACTCAAACTTCAGGACTTTTCTCTTCATAAAACTTATTCTTAATAGAACAAAAAAATGGACTTAAAGAGAAATAAATGTTACTGAATGATATAATGATATTAACCATGTTCTGGGGGTGTAGGTTGTAGCCGTGTTGGTCTAAGGACGTAGGCAGACAAGGTTCTTTGGGTGAATCTGATATCTTTTATTAGGCCAACTTAAATAGTTGGAAAACAATTATTAAGCAAGCTTTCAGGTTCAAAAACCTTTTGTCAGGCTAAGGAAGTTTCTGCGGTTGGTGTGTGCTCTTCCTGGATGGAATGAAAAGTAAATAAGCCAGAGTCTGGACTGGTATGCATACAAGATAGGGTAGTCAGTGAAAGTGTAGATTGAGGAGTCAATGGGTGAGAGACAGGCTGGGTGGGGAGGAAGGGAAGTGAAGGGGGGATGAATAGTGAAGAGATAACTGGGGAATCAGATGTCAGGCACATTATAATGTGTCATAAATCCAAAGTCTATATTTTATCATTTGGACTGAAAACCTACAATGTCTGATTGAGTTCCATCAGAAATTCAACAGTCACCATCCCTCCATCCAACTTTGTCTAGAATACTCCAACACCAACATCTCCTTTTTAGACATGATGATCAGTATCCAGAATGATAAAATACAGACCACATTATACAAGAAACTCACAGACCAACATACATATCTGCACAGAACCAGCAATCACCCTAAACACACCAAAAAAGCTGTGATATACAGCCAAGCCCTCAGATACCACCAAATGTGCACTGAAGAGAACACCCAGGATTGCCACCTCAGCAATCTTAAAAAGGCTTTCACCCAGCAAGGACACTCCTCCAGAGAGATAGATCACACGTTTGAAAGAGCCACCTGGATACCATGTGAAAAACTGCTGCAGTACAGAAGAAAAACCCCCATAAATTGCACACCGCTGGTTATGACATATCACCCCTCCATTGAACCTGTACGGAAAATCCTCAAACAATTGCAACCCATACTAGAAAGAGACCCTATTCTTAAAAAGATCTTCCCAGAGCCACCCATCC
>NW_017729032.1:74877931-74878626 GCF_001723915.1 Gavialis gangeticus
AATGCAAAACCTGCCAACACATCTCTACCACCCCCACAATTACTATACCCCACAACAGAGCCATCAGCATTCCCGGATCTTACAGCTGCACCTCCAAAAATCTCATCCAATGCACCAAATGCCCTGATGGAAAATACATAGGAGAGACCAAACAACAACTGCGCACCAGAATGAATGCACACCAGAAATCTATCAAAGACAGAAATACCCAATTACCTGGGGGGGCAAATTTCTCACAAGATGACCACTTTCTCTCCAATCTCTCAGTCCTGATCCTCATAGGAAACTTACAAAACACTTCCCAGAGATGAGCCTATGAACTCCACTTCATCAACCACCTGGATACTAAAAAGCGTGTACTAAATATAGACATTGGATTTATGACACACTATAACCTGCTTGACAGCTGACTTCCCAGATACCTCTCCACTATTCATCCCCCTTCTCTTCCCCCCTACTCCAGCCTGTCTCTCACCCACTGACTCCTCAATCTACATTTTCACTGACTGCCTGTCTTGTATGCATGCCAGCCCAGCCTCTGGCTCCTTTACTTTTCATTCCATCCAGGAAGAGCACAAACCAGCTGCTGAAACTTCCTTAGCCTGACAAAGGGTTTTTGAACCCCAAAACTTGCTTAATAATTGTTTTCCAACTATTTAAGTTTGTCTAATAAAATATATCAGATTCACCCAAAG
>NW_017729032.1:74883626-74885385 GCF_001723915.1 Gavialis gangeticus
TCATGATATTAATGCTTTTATATCAGAAAAATAGTGCCTTTTTTTGTTTTAGGTTAATCCACCTCAGAAGTGGAAGATGCTATTTCAGAACAAAAGTAACTTGTTCTCCACTACCAAAGACAAAACATGGATATATGAGGAAACAGATATTCCTCAATAACTTTCCTTAGTACCTATTTAAGAATAGTTTCTCAAGTAGAAAATCTCTATTTAAGATATATTTTACATCTGATAACAATAGAAAAATAACAAGGGAGCAACATTAAAAAATAATTTTACATTAAGGAATTGTGAAAATACCTTATAAATATTATTTCCAATATCTAAACTTCAGATAGATGTAATCAATTATAAGAAAAATTCATGGGAGTCCAGTATTTTTAATTATTATCATTAGAGCTGTTTTGGCTTGATTTCATATCCTACTAATGACCTTTACAAGTTCTAAAAACTCGCTTTAAGAATTTCTTCAAGTTCATTATGGATTTTTTAGATCATTTCAGTTAAACTATTCCAACTGCCTACCTAAAATTCATATTAGTGTTCAAAAGTGTGAATATCCTTATTGCAAAAAATAGTTCCACAACTTTATCTCGTATATAATTTTCAGGTACAACTGTAATTTTTGCCTGCCTTTTCTCATTTACCTAAATTTACCTTAAAAGTTAATGTACTTCCAGGTTGTTGTTGTTGGTGGTGGTGTTATTATTATCTCCTTCATATTGTACTTATAAATACGTTATTATTTTTTATAGATGGCTGAATTCAGTTTGGAACCTTTCATTCACACATTACATACTGGATAGGGATAGACATTACACATAAACCAGTTTAAGAGATCAGAAACTGGCTTAAACCTGTAACAGAACATACTTTCAGTGCACATAAACCATTTTCAAAATGGCTGAAACTGGTTTGAGATAAATCTAGCTGAATATATTATCAGACTTAACTGATTGAGTTCAAACCAGTTTAGGCAATATCTGTCCCAGACCCCTTCCTGGTTTAAGCTAAGCCAGAGTACCCTGGCAAGGGCCCTGAGGCAGCAGGGGCAGGGAGGGGGGTTAATCCGCCCTCCCTGGGGCCCTGCCAGCCAGCCTGTGGCCAGACCCTGGACCCTGCTGCAGGAGCAGTGATGGGTGCTGCAGCCCCTGTCCTGGTGTCTGGGGAGTGTGCCCTCCCTCCCACACTCCTCCCTGGTAAGATGCTCATACTCCCTGGATACCAGGACAAGAGCTGCTGCCCTGTCAGGGGCCTGCCCCCTCACTGCTTCAATTATAGGGTCAGGGGCCAGGCTGGTGACAGGGCAGGGAGAGGAGTTATTCCCCTCTCCCTCTGGCATGTGGTGGAGGGGGCAAGGAGGACTTATCCCACTGGTTACCACACACATGCAGTGAGCGGGGATGGTGGTGGTTGGGGCAGGCAGACCCTGCTGAAGTACCCCAGAGGCAGTGGGAATAGAAGGGGAAATAAACTCCACTCCCTGCTCCTTCTGCCTGAGGGGCCATGCCGGCTAGCATTTTGCTGCACCCCCTCCCCTGCCGCTGCAGAAGTAAGGGGAGGGGAGGCACCAGGCAAACTCTGGCCTTGGTCCATGTGGTCCATGTGGGGGGGGACAGGGAGGGGGGAATTAACTTTGATCTACTGACAGGGCTGGCCATGTAGCACAGCTTTCCTGCAGCCAAGGGCTGCTCTAGACCCCCCAAGCTTCTGGCCTGAACAACTGCAGGCATGTGCCTGCATTTTCTCAGTCCAGAGG
>NW_017729032.1:74885396-74885741 GCF_001723915.1 Gavialis gangeticus
GCATTGGCAGCATACAATCAAAACTTTACTTCAACACAATCTAGGCAAGTTAGACTAACCTTCAGAGATTGAATGAATTCAGGCTCCAGCTTTTTAAACGTCTGTCCATAGCCACTGTGTCTGTGGTCATGACAGAATAGGAATGTTAGGTTTAAGATAATTCCAGTGTAATGGGCAGTCAAGATTCTGATCTTCAACTTAATTAAACAAAAAGGTCAGATGGACTAGCATTGGATTATTAAAAAATGCTGATTTTATGGCTCCATTTCTTTCATGCCAGCTGGCAGTCTATACATGAAAGAAGCCATGTCTACACATATGCCCAATTGTGTGGTTGTTACTGTG
>NW_017729032.1:74890741-74907261 GCF_001723915.1 Gavialis gangeticus
GGGACACAGGCTGGGTGAGTCCAATGGAAAATTCCATGAGCCTGTCTTGCGCATGTCAGTTTTAATTCTCTCTCTCTCACTCTCTTTCTGCATTGGCAGCATACAATCAAAACTTTACTTCAACACAATCTAGGCAAGTTAGACTAACCTTCAGAGATTGAATGAATTCAGGCTCCAGCTTTTTAAACGTCTGTCCATAGCCACTGTGTCTGTGGTCATGACAGAATAGGAATGTTAGGTTTAAGATAATTCCAGTGTAATGGGCAGTCAAGATTCTGATCTTCAACTTAATTAAACAAAAAGGTCAGATGGACTAGCATTGGATTATTAAAAAATGCTGATTTTATGGCTCCATTTCTTTCATGCCAGCTGGCAGTCTATACATGAAAGAAGCCATGTCTACACATATGCCCAATTGTGTGGTTGTTACTGTGCAGTCATTTAGTACTTGCTTTAGCTATAGCAAGTACTAAATGACTATGCAGTAACTGACATTACTGCATAGTCCCAGGGGTGCATGGGTCATTTCTGACCCTATTGCACAGTAGCTCATTGCTACTGCACAGTGGCATTGGTGTCATGGTTCATGCCCACCAGCGCTATGTCACCATAACAACATAGTGTCTCATGTTGATGTGCCCAGTGGGAAGCATCTGTAGGTAGAAGATGGTAAACTGTGACTGCAATGTAGTAGTGAAATGCCCACTGACAGATATGCTCACCCTCTCTAGTAGGCAATATTGAAATTTTTAGACTTAAAGTCAGTTATAAAGCTAACTCTGGGATGAGGGAGGTGCCTATTTTAGCTTAAGATTCTCAGCCACGAACCTTCTTTTGCTGTTGATAGCAGCCTTGTCTTGGCAGCTGTTAAGACAGAAAACTCTCCAAATTTAAAATGTAAGATGATAAGAACATAAGAAGTGCCATACAAAGTCAGACCAATGCTTTACCAACAGTGATGAAAAGGGATGCTATAGGGAGAGCATTGAACCAGGTATCTCTAGATCTACCCACTATACTGATCTATATCCTCGCATTTTTGGTTGAGAGATGCTGAAGGAAATATCTCCAATATATATATCTGTTCAATAGCCATTTATAGTTTTATCATTCATGAATTTTTCCAGTCCCTTTTTGAACTGGCTGAACTGCTCTCCAACTCCACTACCTCCTTTGGTAATGAATTCCATAAGTTAACTATGTATTGCTTAAAAAAGTACTATCTCTTGAAAGTTTTAAACCTGCCACTTATTAATTTCAATGAGTGTCCCCTAGTTTTAGTATTACAGGACCTGATAAATAACAGTGCCCTGGTCACTTGGCCCACACCCATCATGATTGTTTTTACCTCTATCATATTTTCCTTCAGCCTTCTGAGTTCTAGCCTTCTTAGTCTCTCATAGTATGGCAACCACTCCATTCCAGGTGCAACCAAATCTGAGTCTGTGTCAATGCCAATTCAAAGTAAATGTAATAACAGTTGGGACACCTTTGCATGTCCCATCAGTGTGCAGGACTTGGTAATTTATGTATGTCAGTATACAATGGGCATGTCTACAGAACATGTTTATTGTGCATTTGACTATTTAGCTGCACAGTAAATCTCTTGGAATTTACATGTGTGTCCCTATTGGACTAGAGTAAAATAATTTACTTCACAGTAGGATAGCACTTGTAAATACGAGTACTGTCCTGCTGCAGAGTAAAAAACTCTGGCAGCATGTGCAGATGCTGCCCCAGCTGGCTAGGACTTGAGAGTGCTTCAATGCACGGACTGCCTGCTGACTAGCCCTGCACTGAAGCACCCTTGTGCCCCAGTCAGCCCCTCTGCAAGCACGTTGAGCCTGGGGAGGAGTCCCAGGCTGGCAGGCTGAACCCCACAGCCCCCTGCTATTTAGGGCTGCTCTGACCTGGCACAATATTCTGTGGTCCTGAGCACACATGCAAATGGTGTGCCCCAAGCAATAAATGCTGATGCAATAAATTACAGAGTTTATTGCTTCTCATTAATATGGATGTGTAAATGAGCCCAGAAAAATGTTATTTCTGCTTAGCTAAGGCCATCCAAGAAAACTGCACAAGTGCTTTTGAAAAGCTTTCCAGGTTTTTAACACTTTTCTTGGATACATGCTAACAGTTGCTTGAGGATGGTCAAATGCTTCCTGTGGCATATCTAAACCAATACTGATAAATTCCAGGCACAGTATTGTATAGGGAATATCATTCTAAATATATCCAACTCAATACTTTCCCTGTATAGCATCTACTCTTCCTTCTGTTGGAGACAGGATACTGAGCTAGATGGACTATTAGTTTGACCCAGGATGGTGCTTCTTATGGCCTTATATTTTCTGTTGAGGGTCAAGATGGGAACTTCGTAAAATACTGTCCATAATGTGTATAAAGTCCTCATAGACTATGAAAATAAACTCTAACATATGAAACATTTCCTCATATTGCTGTCAATATCTGAGCTGTCTACATTAATTCGGATCCTAAATGGAATATTATACAATCTGAGTAAGTCACAAGCGTCTGTCTTCTGAGAATACCACTAAAACCACTAAAAAGACTTGAGTGACCTTTGCTGGGGATGGCGGGGAAGCTGTAATGTTTTGAAACAAGTAGAACAGCAGAAATGAGAAAGTAACATGTCATAAGAACAGCAGAACTGAGAAAATAATGTGTCACTTCAGTGAGGTTTCTGGAAATCCCAGTACCTAGATGCCTATCTACTTTCTGAATGTCCAGGTGCCAAGGCACCAAGGACAGAAATATGTAAACCTTGTACACTTTTGACTTCAAAAACTTCTATTGTTTGTTTCATCTCCTGAAATAGCCAGACAAATGAACATCACCCAGTGGAATTCCTTTGAAAAGTCCCCTTCAAAATTCTGCAAGACCTTGCATTTAAGGAAAGTGAACTTTTGTAACATGTAAAATACTATTTCATCTTGGAAATACGATTTTCTCATTGCCTATCTTTTCTCCTTGGGAAATTAATATTTTATCATCTTAATAGGACACTGAAGGGTGTGTATTACAGCTCCATAATTACATAGTTTAGCAGATAATGACACTCAACCGATGACCTTGTGCTTAGCCATATGAAAGCCATTTCATTATTGAAGAATAACAATATGTTGTTTTTATTCCTCAAGTAAAACATTTAGACATGGAAACTTAAATTAAAATGTTATCAGGTTTATTGTTACAAGGGGAATTTCCTAGTATTTACTGATCATTTTTCATACACTTTTAAAATTCATGAGGATCATTCCATTCTGTGAAAGAATACATGTACCATATTTACTCAAGTCTAAGATTGCCCCACCCCACCATTTAATCTGGAAACAAAAGTCCCTCATCTTAGAACCAAGTACAAGGCAGTGGGGATGTTGGGGTTTGGGTCACAGCCACCTGCCCCTGTGCAACCTATGCCCTTCCCCATCTACCCCCTGCCATCTCTTTCTCTGCAGCCTCTGCTGCCCTGCCTGCCCCATCCTTTAGTTACCCTCCAGCTCTAACAGACTCTGGCCTCACTCCAACTTGGGACATGGAGCACATTCTTGCTCTGGCCCCAGCCCAGCCTGGTAATAGGTTCCATGTCAGCAGCATCTCCAACCAGACCCTGGAGTACATGCTTCATGTCCTATGTTAGATTAGGGCTGGAACCAGCCAGAGCAGAAGGTTAAGCAATAGGGGAGTGGGGAAAGGGGGTTAGGGACTGCAGGAAGGGAGGAGATGAGGCAGAAAGAGGGTGACAGTCAGCAAGGGGGAAGCAGAGGCAGCAGGGGGACACCTGGTGGAAAGGCAGATGTTATGGGGGGCAAGCACTGGGGGAGGGCAGGGATGAGGAGGTACAGGCAAAGGAGGACAAGTGACAGCAGGACAGAGGGGGAAAAGGAAGTGGGGGAGACAAGTAGTTAGGGGGACAGGTGGGGAGACTCCTCTACCACCTTCTTCTACTGCTGCCTGCCTGCTCATTACCCTGCCTCCCTACTACCTCCTCCAATGCCTGTACTCCCAGCACCTGTCCTGCTGGCATTGCTTTCCCTACTGCAGTGGCAAGGATTAATTTAAGATGACCCTCCAATAGTTAGACTGTATATAAGGAAAACTATACACTCAGGTCTCTCTTTATATGAGGGTTGCGTTCCTAAAAAAAACCTCGCAAAAAGCAATTTGCATAAAGTGAATCCATTATTACATGTAATTAATAGAGCTACATACCAGTCTCACTCTACTGCCCACCGAACCATGACAAACTCAAACAATAATCACACAACACAGTAACTGCTGCATGGAGAGACTGTGAGGTCCACACTGCAAGCAGCAGCACGTGCAGGGGGTGCATTGCCAGGGAGGTGCAGGGCAGGCTGGAGAGGGGAGGGAAGCAGGTGGCATGGAATGCCAGCTGCCCGCCACTCCTGGCTCCACCCTGCTTCCCTTCCCCAGGTGCCTCTTCAGCCCAGCTGGCATGACCCAGAACAGCTGGGAATGGCGGGGATGAGGCAATGAGCTCCCTGCTGCACCAGGTTATGCCCACTAGGGTATGGAGGCTCAGGGGCTGGGAAGCAAGGAACAGAGGGGCCATGCACAGAAGGTGCTCACCCCATGCTGGCCCTTCCCCTCCCCCAGTAAGTCACAGGAGGCTCCTGCCCAGCCCTGCTCAGCTCCCTCCCTACAGGGGCCTCAATACCCCTCTTCCCCCACACTTACCTGCAGGAGCTGCCCTGAAGGCTACTTGGCGCCATGTGCATGTACTGCATGGCACCCCATGTATCACCACCTTCCTCCCAGCTCCCTGCAGGCTGGAACTCTGCCACCCTGCAAGGAGCTCATTGCTAGCCACCTTCACATAAGATCAAATTTTCCTTGCACAAAGCAAATTTCTGGTATAAATAAGGTCATTGCATATAAGCAAATTTGCACAAAATGAATTCACCTAGAGAGAGACCAGAATGTAATAAATGTATAAATTTTTCAGGTATATAATCTAATTCTTGAAGGGTTATCTTAAATTTAGAGCCATCTTGGGTTCGGCTAAATAGGGTATGGAAAGTTTTTTACTTTTTGACATATCATTATTAGCTTAACAATTCAAATCAGATCATGAAGAAATGAATGGGGAAACAATGTGAAAACAACCTCACCAAAACAAACCGTTTCAATATGCTCTATTCAAACAATACAACTGAAGTAGTTGCATCCTTTTATTTTACTTCAGTGTGAAGAAGTTATATAGAATGTACAAAATACAAAGCTCACAGCTAATCAAATTAGTCCTGATCTGAATTGTTAGACTGAATTGCCACATAGGTCAATCCTTAAGAGGAAAATGCCTTCCTCACCACCTGCTGCACAGGACCCTGCACTCTGCTGGGAGTGGAGGGAGCCCCACCCCCTGCTTCCCTGTAGAGTCCAGTATGGGGCTTCCCTACTGTGAGTATGGGAGCTGCAAGCATGTGGCATGGAGCCCCTGTGATAGAGGTGGCTAGTGCTGCACTGGAGGTGAGGATTGCAGCCAGCTCCAGCACAGGGTATCCTCCACTGAGAGTGAGGGAGCTGCAGGAGTGTGGCACAAAGCCCTGATGATAGAGGCAGCTGGGCAGGCTGCATTCCCTCTGCTGTGCACAGCACTGGCCGGAGGCGCACCCAACTGAGCATTTGCACCAGGCATGAGCAGCCTGACCTCCCCACCTGCTACTGCTGCCAGACAACAGGGGTTGCATGCCATGGGGGGAGTGTATAGGGGGTCCTTACACCCCCCACCTTCCCTCACACCCTCATTCTGCTGCCACAACCCCCATTGACATATACATATATCTCTACATACATTCTGCCCCCCCAACACAGCTGCACCCTCTCACAATCCCCCCACACACCCCAACACACACACACACATACACACACACACACAGAGCCATCCCTGCCACACACAATATAAAAGAATAACACTTTATTTTTGAGTTATTATGCAATCCCTTCTATATACAGTACACAATCACAAGTCATGACAAATATTTTATGCAATAAAATTAAAATATATTATACTAGGTGTTTGATTCCTAGTGTTTGATTTGGATTTGTTATGGTTCTAAGATGTCAACCCCCCCTTCCAAAAGGAGTATGGTGGGGGAGCAAAGAGAGGGAGTTCCGGTGGCAAATGTCAAGGTCCAGGGAGTGGGACTTCCGGTCCTAATGTGGCAACCAGGGGGCAGAGCAACTGTCAAGGTGTTGGGGTTACCTATGTAGCCCCCAACAGCTCCCTAAATCTTGTTAAGTGGCCCTCCACCCAAAATAATTGCCAGCCCCTGTTCTAGGAGGTCAAGTAGATCTATGAAGCTGTAATGCAAGCATAGGAAGATTCCCAAATCTGCATGTACGTTCTATGGAATCACCACTTTTCCCACATAGTCAGCATAACTAAATTATCCCATCAATGACTCTAGAGTGGGTGCTGGTATGAACACGAGGGATCCTAGTTTTCTCTGATAAAAAAATAAAACCCAATTTTCAGATTTAAAAAAGTAACCCCAAATCCATATTTTTTTTAATTAAAATGAAACATCACCATATATATGTCTATATATTAGTGGTGTTTCATTTTAATCATGGAAATATGTGGTTGTGGGTTACTTCTTTAATCTGAAAATTGGGGATCTTTTTTTATCAGAGAAAACCAGGATCCTTGATTGATCACTCATGGAAGCAGTAGGGCATACCTTGTGGGGTTGCCAATTAAAAGAGCTCCTCTCTGAACTGTTGGGACTCTTGCAAGGGATACATTGGCTAAATCAGCTGTGTCCTGAGACAGAGACAGAAAAGTTAGCCTGGTGCAGGAAGGGAGGGGATGTCTTCGTAATGGGTGATCATCACCCACCTGTGGGGAGACAGTAGCTAGCTGAGGGTAGCTAGCTGAGGGTAGCTAGCTGAGAAAGTGGTTACATGGTCCTACTCTTATCCTGCTTTCCTGTGGAAATGAGTGGGGAGAGAAAGATGCCACAGCTTTCCCTCACAAATTCTTAGAAGTTTGTTACAATTTCAAAGTTGGCTGTCAGTCTACTGTTGTCTGTGCATAGTGTCAGAGTATGTGTGGGTATTCCAAAATTAACACACTATCTGATAACTATGGAAATACACTAAAAGTTGCTTCTACTTTCTTCACTCCTCAGAGTTTGCTCAGGCCCAGGAAAATTCAGTGTCAGTGCTGATGCTGCCTCAAAGACATAAAAAAACACTCCTGTTTAGGGGATGTCATGTAGCTGAAAACATCAGTGGAACCAGAGAGATCACATGCCGGAGGACCTTGTGGAGTCTGCCACATGCTGAGCCAACACCACTGATAGCTGGCTTGTTGCCTATGAGGACTGGCAGGACTGGTTGGAGGAGGTGCTAAAAACTCTTCAGTAGACTTTTGTAGCTCAGGACCTTCAGTTCCTGAAACTGTTGCAGGGACTGGAAGGGGGATAAGAGAGGGTCCAGGAGTCAGTCCCCCAGACCCATGAAACCCTTCAGTCCTTTGCAGAATTGCTCAAGAATGAATGAACATTGACATTCATTTCAGAAAGACATGCAAGCCTGTGCCAGAACACTTTAGTGGTTGGCCTTTCTGGATGTTCCATTGCTGACCTCCAAGTGGCTGTTCTTAGATTACAAAAGTTATCTCTCCTACCCACCTTTTCTCCCTCAACAATGTCCCCTTCTTCCCCTCCCACCTTCTCAAACCTTCATATTCTAATCACTGCCTTTTATTTAAAAGCTCTGCTTCTTGTAGTCCTTCATAGCTAATACTATACATCTTTGATTTAGTTAGTCTATGGGTGCACCTACAAGAGATGCTTATTGCAGAGTTGCCTAATTATCTCCATGGTAAAGTGTCACCATCTACACGAGTGGTGCTATTATCCCAGAGTAAACTAATTAATACCATCATAGGATAGTACTGCCCAACACAAGTACTATTCTACAGCAAAGTTATTTACTATGCCACAATGCACATGTAAATGCTCCTTTCAGGAGCAATAAACTCTGGTGTGAACTGTCCTGAAGTTTATTATATCTAATTTCTCTTCCTAATTAGTTTCGTGTGTAGACACACCCTATAAGGTGCAAATCTACCCTACCTTCTCTCAAAATAAAGCCACTTTTGAGGATGAACATACTTGCAGTTCACTTTGCCATATTTTATTCCTAAGTCAATCTTAGTGGCAATTACACACAAAAAGTTAAACTTTAAACCTTCCAATTGATAGGACAGAACACCAAAAGATTTGTGTGTGTCAGAATCTGTCAATATGTAAATATTTCATTCAAGAAAATTATAAGAAATTGCTTTATGGAACTGAGTTGATGAACAATTTTGGCCATGCATTGCCATCCGAAACAAAAGCATAGGTAAGTCCCAGAGTGGTTCCATTGACTATTGTGTTGGGAAGGTTTGTGTTTCTATGAAAAAGATGGAATAAAAAAAGAGGAAGCAGCAGAATAGCTAGTGAAAAAAACCTCACAATCACAAAAGCACTGATGGGGTGATGCTGAGAAAAAGCTCAGAGAGAGAGAGAGAAAGAGAAATCTTTTGAGTTGAAAAAACTTGAAAAAAACTTGACAGTTTTTGCTCACAGTTAATCTTTTTGAAACTGCGAGCAAAGAAACTATTTTGTTTAAGGATTCAGGGCTTTGTATATTTTTAAGAAAACAGAATTGCATTAAAAAAATGAAACTTTGACAGCTTTTTTTCCTAACAAAATCAACTCATCAGACCCCTAATTTGGCTTGCCACTCTTGTGAAAAGGGGTAACAACACACAGTGAACAATAATAGAATTGACAGACTTTTAGTAGCACAAAAGAAACAGAAAACATTGACTTTATCCATTCCTTCTCTTATCAAGACATTATGCAGGTTGAGAAATGATCCAGCAAAGGTAATCCACCTTACCCAGGTATAATACCGTATCTTTTCAACTATACGCTATCCACCCAAACTGAAGTCTGGCCTTAGGTAAGCTAACTGCAGTCTAAAGCACTATCATTTTTTGCAATTTGCTAAGCTAGAAAAGGGAGTCGAGGGAAAAAAAAGAGACATGAGAGCTTGTTTTAACCCCTATTCCTCTCACATCTCTTACAAACAAAATTCCTACTGAGATGAAAATGAAAACAGCTACCTCGTATCCCTGAAGAGGCTGTCTGTACCATCAGTCTATGCAATGCATTAGATGAATGCAGTACACAAAGGCTAATATTAATGCTTTTATGTATCTTGGGCTTATTTTTTTTTCTTTTTATAATTTTAAGGCATTTCAAAGATAACTTATTTGACTGTTGTAGAGGAAAATGCTTTAAAAAATCTAATCAAGCAGAAATTGCAATCATTTCTTGGGAGCAATCAATTTTCTGATGTGTAATTTATTTACTGTACTTAATGACTTGTGGATTGTGTTATCAATAAGCCACATGTTCCAATAGAATGTCTTTTTAATGCAAGTCTTTAGGCATAGTGTAATAAAATATGCTTCAAAAACTATATTTTAGCTCCTCTCCCATGCGGCTACTTAAAGAAAGCTTCATACAACTCAGCTAGTATGGAAAATTAAACAAATGCTTTTGAAAACTATATGCACATAGCTGATGCCACTTAGTTCTCTCCACAGAGCAAGACTCATATAGTTATACTTTGAAAACAATAAATGTAAATTTAAAGATAAACTCTCCCTCCATGCACCCCTTCTCGCCTTAAGTATCTTCTCAGGCATCAGAGAGGGAATGTTGCCCCCGTTAGAGTCACTGGCAAAACTGTCTTTGACTTTAATAGTACCAGGACTCCATCCATATCATTTTAAATGAACTGAGACTTAACACGTTTCTTTGAGCCACTTGTAATTGATGGGAGAATATCCAGCAGATGTCCTCACAAGACTTTTTTTTTCTGTTCTAATTATGGTGGCCCGGAGTCAGCCTATCACTTAATATTGAATATTAGTGCCTTACTCTGAGAGAGATCCTATTGAAATATCTGTGCATTCTTATAAAACACAGTAATGTTCATTCAACATGAGTAAGGATGACAGAATCTGACCAATAATGTATGCCTAGTTGTAGAACTTAGTAGTATTAAAACAATTTGGTCTTCCTTGTATGCACTAACATATGCTGTAGCCTAATTCATTTTTGAAGGGAAAGATCTGAAGGTGCTGTCTGTGAGCTGCAGATTATTTGATCCCACTGCCAAAAGGGTGGATTTGAATGGGAAACTGAGCAGCATAAGCATAATTTGAAATATGTCTTAGCCAGAAACTAATTGGTGTCAATTCCATTTACAATTTTTAGTAGATTTACAAAAGAAATGCAGATCCACAGAATAAGCATGCAGTTCATCCACTGTCTTCTTAACAATAATTCAGCAAGAATGTGCATTAAAGAGATTGTCAGAAAATGTTCTGAATGTATTTTGAACTGGTGAATATGTGTGTCATTTGTATTAATTATATGGACAAGATATAAATCTTACTATATGGCTATGTGGGAATTGGCTGTTGAGATGACATCTGTGCTATAAGGAAGCAGTTCATAATGAGCATGAAGTCAGAAAGCACTGTCAGGTGTTTTCTTATAACAAATAACCATGGTTTAGAAGACCCAGACAAAACTTTATTCTTGGCTAAGTTCTCTTTGCCCCACTGGAATAGCACAAATGGAGTTTACACCCTTACAGTGTTTATGGCATTTCCTGTTCATTCCTTGAGCACAAAAGACCCTTTGAAGCTAGCAAGAAGAGGTATTCTTGATTATGAGAAGGCAGGAGGGGGAGCAGAGTATGATCTCAATGCAGCTGGCACCACTTGATCACTACGGGCTCCTATACACATGCGGGGAGCTTGCTCTGATACACTGGAAATCAAGCACGTCAGAGCACCCTCAATTAATCTAATCTGCTGGAGCACGAAAATTGACATGCTCCAGCAGCTTCACACATCACGTGTAACAGCAATGCCGCATGTCTCCACACTGACAAAATGGCAGTGGTGCACTTTGAAATAAAACATATGCAATGAGCTTTAGTTCAAGGAACACTGCTGCCATTTTTTTAGCATGGAGACACATGGCAATGCTGATACATGTAACATGCAGGCACTTTTAAATAGTATGGCTTGCTAATTAGAGCACCCTGTGACACATCCAGAACATGTTTAAAAATGCCCTAAGGTAGCTCTCGAGCTAATTTAGGTTGCTCCACAAGAAATAATCTCTGTTTGTCTGTCCTCAAGGGCTGGGGAAATGTAAAGGTGTCTTGGTACCTCCTTCACTTTGTCTGCCCCTTCACTCATGGACAAATGAGTGCATCTGGCAATTGTGCCTGCAATATTTCATTTTTCATGCTGACCTTGTGATACTGATCAAATCTCCATGACTGTCAGACAGGCTTTTCATCAGTCTCTAGCTCTGTGATCTTGGCTATTCCTAGTGGAAGTTCAGTTATTTTTCTTTTGGGGGGGAGGGTTCAGGTGAATGCTACAAATATTAGGGTGGCAGTGGGAGTGGGGACAGAATTCTTGGATTTATTAAGACTTAATAGACAGGAAATAACTTGTTACTTGTAAAGTGATTGTATGCAGACATTGCACAGAATTATATATACAAACAAATGGAAATATGGACAGAAGAATGCATTTATGATAGCAGGAGACATTTGCTTCCTGATGATCATTGCTGATCTATCACACTAATTCTCTACCATCCATTCCCTAAGATGATCAATCTAACAGATCACCTAAAGAGGATTTGTAGGCTACTCATAGGGCATCAACCGCAGCTGTAACTATTTGATGGCGATGGACTGTAAGGTCATGCCATCATATATGAACCCCCATTATAATGTGAATGATAATTTAATTTTACAATACTTCTAGTCTATAAGCAGAACTCTTATAACCAACAGCCATTTTCCTTTTGATTTCATTCAGAAATATATATTTTTTTCTTTTTTATCCAATAACCAGAGTTACTGGTGCCACAAGAGTTCATGTCCGCATACAAATTGGCAATGTCTTTGCCTATCTTTGTGCTATTGAAACTGATTTCTAAACAGGTTTGCTCTGTCTCTGGTGCCATATTTCTTCCCCACTTGACTTCCCAGAGTCAACAGAAGGCAAGAACAGCACTCTTTTCAATATCTAGACTAGACTATCTAAATAGCAAGGAAGAACAACATGCCCAGCTTTAATCTAAACTTTAGGGCAGTTGGCCAGGAAACTGGAAAACCCAGTTTCTACGTCCCACTGAAAGCTTGAACTTATATCTAAAGGACAGTGCCCCAACCTCTAGGACAGAGGTCGGCACTGTTTGACAGTGAAAAGCCACTTTAACAGATTATATCCAGGGATCCTGGTTTTCTCTGATAAAAAAATCCCCGATTTTCAGTCAACAAACCCCCAAATCCACTTCCAACCTGGCCCATGCTTCCAGATATGCAGCTGCAGTAACTACTCTCCCAGGCAGTGCTGTTCCCACAGCACACGTGAAGGCCTCTGCTGCCACCGCATAACAGAAGTTCCCTAACTCTGGGCTAGATCTGGCCTGAGGCTTCTAGGGCTAGAGGCAGACGTTACACATGAACCTGTTTAAGTGATCTGAAACTGGCTTCAACCTGTAACATAACAGATGTTCAGTACACATAAACCAGTTTGAAAATGACTGAAACCGGTTTGACATAAACCTGGTTGAATGTAGTATCAGACTTTACTGATTAGGCTCAAACTGGTTTATGCCATAATTATCCCAGACTCCTTGCTGGTTTAAGATAAACCAGAGACCCTCAGAATCCCAGCATGCTCTTTGGGCTGGATGGGGCTCTCTGCTCCAGCTGCAAGGATGGCCCCTCCCCTCTGCTCTCCAGCTGAGCAGGGACGGGTGCTAGAAGAGATACAGGCCAGCATAGCTCTGTTAAGGCAAAACAGAAGGAGTTAATTCTTTCCTGCTTCCCCTCTCCCTTGTGGGAAGCAGAGGGGAGGGGGCTGCAGCAGTAGTCCCTGGAGCTGGCAAACCCTGGATGCCTGGGAGAGAGGAGGGAGGAATTAACTCGTCCCCCTGCCTCCATCACCTTAATAGGGCCATACTTGGTAGGGTGTCCTGCAGGGTGGGGAGGGGAGGCTTTGTTCCATGCTGAGGGGGGCTCTTCCCAGTCCACGTCCCAGGGTGGGGAGGGGGAATCTGTGAGGTGCTGGATTTGATCTCTTCCTCCTCTTTCCCTTCCCCCTCCTCTCCCCACTGTCACCTCTGGGCCTGGGAGGGTGGGGGTGGCCTCTATGCAATACTGCCCAGCTCCAGAGCAGGGGTGGGAAGCAGGACAAGGCTCTATTCCATGCTGGGGGGAACACTTCCTCCTTCCTTCCCCAGAGGGTCTCAGTTGGACAGGGTGGAGGGTGGAGGGACCCTCACACACTCCTCCCATGGCTGCAACTCCTGGAGCCTGGCAGCAGCAGCAAGTAGAGACATCAGGAGCCTGTTCTCCCCCACTGCCAGCTGCAAAGTACTCTGCCACACTTGAGGGATCCTCGTCACTGCTTTCCCACAGAGTCCAGTCTGGGGCTTCCCATCTTTGAGAGTGGAACTGCGGGCAGGCAGTGTGGAACTGTGGGGTTAGAAGCAGGTGGGCAGGCTGCATGGGGCTGCATTCCTTATGCCCAGTGCAGTTCTGGATCCCCCAGCTCCACTAACACAGAGGGGAAGACCTGGGCTGGACTCTGTGGGGAAGCAGGGGCAGGGCTCCCTCCACTCCAGCAGAGTGCTTTGCAGCCAGCAATGGGGGAGAACAGGCATTTGCATACCCCCACCCTGCCCAGCTGATCCCTGTACTCCCACTGCCCCTCTTGGAGAAGGAGGGGAAGAGCTCTCCCCCAGCATGAACAGAGCCTCCCCCTGCTCTGGAAGTGGGGAGGAGTTGGGGGAAGAGTCCCTTTCTAGGGCTGAGCAGAAGCTCATAGATCCCCCACCTCCCCACCCTGCAGTAATAGGGGAGAAGAAGGGGAAAGATTCCCCCTCTGGGGCTAGGCAGCTTCACAGAGCCCCCCTCCCTACCCCACAGAGCCAGCAGGGAGGAGGAAGGAGATCACCCCAGCAGCAAAAAGGGCCCTCCTCCTGGCCCCACAGCAGTGAAGGACAGGGAGGAGGGGGAAGAGTTCCCTTTTGGGCCAGGCAGCCCTGTGTGCCAGGATTGCTCCTGGCTGTCAGGAAGCCCTGGGGCAAGCCTACCAGGACCTGGCCACACCCTGATCAGCTTCCCTGTGGAAGGGAAGGGAGGGCTATTTTAGCGCCCCCTGGGCTCCTGGCCTGAGCCACTGCAGGTATGTGCTGAACATCTATCCACTTGTAAATAGGTTCAGCCTAGCCAGGTTAGACTAACCTGCAAAGACTGAATTGATTCAGGCTTGGGCTTTTTGAATGTCTGTCCCTAGCCTAGGGGTTCCATCCCCTGCTCTAGGTTTTCCAGCCTTCTGGACAAGTGCCCTAAACTTTAGATTAAAGCTGGGCAGGTTGTTCTTCCTTGCAGTTTTTTGGGGACTGGCATGGAGGTACAGGTTCTATAATCTGAGGAAGTGACCCAAACTTTCATTTGTACATTGAAAGTTAGCCGTTTTACCCACCTAAAGAGGAGACATTGTACAATAGCTATTACACTTTAAATGCACTTTAAAGCTATTATGCTTTAAATTTGCTTTTCTGTGGAGACAGCCCTGATTTTCTGCACACCTGGATTCTTTACCCATTACACATTTTCTATTGCACTTGTTCCACTAATAAAGTTCCTCTACTAGGTCTGCCAATAATCTGTCTGTATTCATAGCTACCAAGCATTTGAGTCTTCCAGTAGGTCTGACAGCTACTGAATGAATTTCTGGCAAGAAGTTATCCATTATCCATCATAAATCATACATTCCTTCTTTAAAGGTAGCCAAACTAACATTTCTTAATGGTAAATAGGTTTAGTTTTTCTTTCCCTCAGAACATTAGAAAGTTTAGTCATTCTTGATTGTACTTATGCTAGTCTAACTCTTAATTTGTCCCCATCACACACAAAAAAGTCCAATACAATTGCTAGGAAAAGAGACTGAGAATTCTATGGTATCCAGATGACTAGTAGGGTATGCATATGTGGATTTTATTGAAAGACCAGAGCCCAATTTACTACTGAGTGACAGAGGTCTCTTAGGCAAGTTCACTATTTTTTCAAGCTTCCACAGCAATGAGATGACTTAATAAATCCTTTAATAGATTTTTAGCATGGATAAATGAGAACCATACCCATGTATACCAGTTGAGAAACTGGCCTTTTATTTTCTTTCAGTTGTTTTTCTCTGCCTTGGTATACTGGGTATCTCAGATAAATACTATCTAAAATACCCATTTTACAAAACATAAATAACCAATGGCTTGATTGTCGTTTTCCTTGCATTAGTGTATATCAGCAACTGAAATCAAACAATAGCTGTCATTGAACAACAAAGGGGAAAGGATAAATTGGTCCTTCATTTCTTAATCAAACAAATAAAACAGTGATAAGCTACTTCCACTCTTTATCTTCTATTATGGGCTCCAGCTTTTCCTAGTTTATCAGCCAAACCTAAGTTGAATATGTTCACTATCAATTCTTCAGGGTTTAATATACTGTAGAGTTTCCTTAACATATACTTTATTAAAAAAAAACTTTCTGACAAAATGGAAAAGCCTCTCTGTCCTTGTAAAGATAAACCACTCGCAGGATGGTGTTACAGGTTACCTTTAAACCCTTCTGAAGACACTTAAAATGAAAGCGTTTACATGTTAATGGGTGTTCTAAGTACCCTCTAAACATTTTCAAGTTTTGCCACTTGGGGCAAGAGCTATCTATACTACCCAAGTTAAAATAAATATCATAACATGCTTTCAGGAAAAAAAAGCAATCGTTTTTTAGTACTACAGCATCCCAGAATGTAGCACTCCTGGCCTCCGAGCCACTCTCCATTCTTGACTTCATGGGGAAACTTTCCACCCTCCTGAACTCTACTGCCCAGAGAGGTAGTACAGGACCCAAGCCAGCATTGTGATCTGTGCCAGGAAGCAAGCATACTAAGTCTCAGCTTACTAATTCTCACATTTTTCCAGGGTCAATACCACTATATATCTTTCTATCTAGAATATGTACAATCAGTAAGCTAATCCCATTCTTCGTGGGCATCAGTAACTACATGGTGACTACCACACCAGAGAATTTCATAGATAGATTTCATAGATTTCATAGACATTAGGGCTGGAAGGGACCTCGGAAGATCATCGAGTCCAGCCCCCCACCCAAAGGGCAGGAAGTCAGCTAGGGTCATAGGATCCCAGCAAGATAAGCATCCAATTTGCTCTTGAAGGTGTTCAGTGTAGGTGCTTGAACCACCTCCGATGGCAGACTGTTCCAGACCTTGGGGGCTTGGACAATAAAGAAATTCTTCCTTATGTCCAGCCTGAAACGGTCTCGCAGTACTTTATGACCAT
>NW_017729032.1:74908600-74920288 GCF_001723915.1 Gavialis gangeticus
TATTTGCATTGAGCAGGAGGACGAGCTACCCTGCGGGGTTGGCAGGCAGGGTCTCGGGCCCTCCTGCGCCCCCTCCTGCATGAACTTCACACTAACTCAAGTGCCAGCAGACAAGAGTGCCTGTTTGCGCAGGCTTTTCGCGCAGCTCCGGTCACGTGGCTCTCTGTGGGGCTGGGTGAAGTAGGGACCTGGGCGGGGGCTTGACCTGGCCTGGCTCCAGGCAGCTGCCTCCTCCCACTCAGAGAGGGGTTAACCCCTTCCCACCATGAGCCCTGCTTGCCTTCAGTTATGCTGGGGGTTGGTGGGGAGCTCTGCAGCTGCTGGGGGGTGTCTGAGGTGTCTGGGGGGCTTCAGGGGAGCAGGGGCGTGGCGGGCATTCACCTGCGTATCTCTCTCCACTCTGGAGCCTAACTTTAATTTAATTTATTTGGCTTTACTGCTATAAAAAAGATTTTGTTCACCAATCAATATCTATTGAGCTATTTTACCATTACACAGCAGAATTTATTTCTTTAAGAATATTAGAGAAATCTTTATCCACATCCATATCCATTCACAAAGGTATATTGTAGACCCTCACCATTACACCAAAAGTATCTCTTTTACTCTTATACCCCAAAATGCTTTTGCCAAACCTCTGGATTAACCATAGTACCAGATCTTGTTTTTTGTTGGGGTTTTGTTGTTGTTGTTCTAGTCATGACTGCTATTCCACCATTCATTTGTTATCCATACAATATCCAGCTTCATGTCAGTTCTAGTTTCTTATATTGTTGTTCAGGATACTTACTGCAATATACAAACATCCCAGTTGTCTCTTTCTGACAGAGATTAATTTCCTAAGTAGATTTTCTATCTCCTATCAATATCAGTACCTTATTTTTGCCAACTGTTTTTTATGTTGTACTATATTTTTATCCTATATTTAAGGATTTGTTTACCTCAATATTATCTTCCAGTACATTAAAAGAAGGCATAGAAATTACGTGTTTCTTCTAACTTTCCCTCCTACCTCCTTAGTTTAAAAGTCTTATTCAGTTATGCCAGCATTCATCCCAGAATTGTAGTTCTCCAGACACTCAGCTGGAGTCTATCTGTTGAGAACAGTCATTGTTCTGTGAATGACTCCCAGTGGTGAACATCATAAAACCTTCCTCAGAGAACCAATTCTCAAGCCATCTGTTTATATTAATTATCTTTTCACATCTCCGTCCACCTCTAGGGAACAGAAGAATTCCCTATTAAGATCACCTGAGCTGCAAATTCTCTAAGTGTTTTTCTGAGCCTAATGTAATCTTCTTTTACCTATTGCAGCCAAAATCTGACAGTAAGGACAACCAGTGGAATTTGCCGCATCTTGTCTTCTCACCCTATCTTTCTAAAAGTGGAAGAAATGATCCATGATTAACTTGTGGACTGGAACTGTTGCAGATTGTTTTGCTCCGAAAATATGGAGGAGTTTTGAGGGACCCACTGGGCTGTCATATTTTTGTGTTCCACTTTGACCCAGCCACCTCAGCTGTCCCTGCCTGTGGCCACTCTTTGTCACTCTCGAGCCGCCTCTGCACTGGGAAGAAGCCTCTTCTAGACCACCTACATGTGCTCCTACACGTACCAGGCGGCCGAGCAGGGTGTTCTCTGCCTAGCTGGCTTTCTGGGACCTGCTCAGATGATGCCCTGTGGCTTTTCGGCCTCCTAGCACGGGCACAACTCTCACTGGAGTTTAAGCATGCTGTGCTCTGGTGGGCAGTGCCCACCTTTGAGACATGCTGGACCCTTAAGGGAGCACTATGCCACATGGAGGATGGCTGTCTTCAGTACCTGCTCTGATGTAATGACCGGTCTGGGTGACCAGGCAGGCTCGGTGTTGGACTACAAATCCTAGCTTGTGCTGCACCCTGGGCACTCACCGGGCGGCTCTTTGCTTTTTTTCTGTGTGTGGGAAGTTGAAGGTATTGTCATGTGTATGATTGGATACAGTAGGGTAGGAATTATTTGTTTATAGAGGGTTTTGGTCTATATGACCGTGTGGCCGGTGTCCCGACTTCATAACAGCATGTTAGGCATGACGTGTAATACAGCGAAGATATGTGTCATGGTGTGATGTTATGAATGTAATGACATGGTGCTCTTCATTTGATGGTAGTTTGTTTGTTTTTGCCTTGTATATTGTACCTGGCCCCCAGAGGGGCCAACTTTTCGTACCCTGAACCCCTGAATAAAGTAGTTGAAAAGTCAAAGTCCTTCCTTCCTTCCTTCCTTGTCTTTTTATTTCAGAAGACTGAGTTTTGGGCTGTATTCCTCAAAAAAATATGCTGAAGTGCCAGAAAGGTGTATGAGAGTTTCATACTATAGGAAATTATTGTGGACTTATGGAAATAATTCTAATACAGAGCTAATAAAGATGTAGAATTTATTTTTTTGCAGAAAAGTAGCTTGTAAAAATGAATACTTTCTAAAGTGTTAGCTTGATTTAAGGTACCTGATTCTCTACATCTACTAAAGGGGGATTCTATAGATTTCAATATTATATTATTGAATATTTTAATAAAGAAATAAATATACAATCAAATAAAAATAAAGAAGTCAACTAGCAAAAGTGATCAAATACAAGATATACAACATTTCAACTTTCAGTTTTCTTACCCAAGGGATCAAAAACATAATTTATTAAATGGCAACTAAATGGTATCAGTAGAAGAATGAATACCCTACAAAATAAAAATTCACCACATACTGAATATATAAATGCAGAATTCCATTGACAAGAGTAACATGAAGGGATACCCGGAAGGTGTGCTAAACATTTGATAAAAAATTATAATAAATTAACCACTTCAATGAGAAAACATATAAAAAGATAACACATTAGAGAGGAGAAAACACCAGACAAAAAAGGATAATGAAGAAGATAATGCCATTTCATAATTCTAGTGGGAAAAAAATGCCTGACCAATTTCTATATTTAACAGTGCTTATTGGTGTTGACAAATATCTGAAATCAACCTATATCTTAATTAATGAATAGTTCTGATGTCTCCACAATTAAGAGTTAGAGATATATAGTTTTTAAGGACAGGAGGAATTGTTTGATCTTGCCTTGAGACAGGAGATCAACATGGTGACATTTTCGCTCTATGATTCTTTGCTGCTATTCTGGTTTATATGGAGACCTAGATTTTTGGTCGGTTACTTCTGAATTTTACCCAACAACAAGGTCATAAGCAGGGATATGGGTTTTCCCATGGAAAAACAGAGAAAACCACAGATTCCCTGTTTTTATCAGAGAAAACATGGATTTCTCTTTTTAGCAGATAAATCCGTGGGTTGTCTGCTTTTGCAAAGAGTTCTTGCAAGCTGGCACAGGAAACCCCCAGCCCTGGCCGGAGGAGGAGGAAGATGGGGGAGGGCGGGGCCTGAGCCTTTGAGGGAGCCAAGGCTGGGCTCAGACTCAGATTCACCTTTCACGCCTGGTGCACAAAGGTAAGTGGGTCTGTGGGGCAGGGCTTGGGAAGATGGTTGGGGGCTGAGGGATTGGTGGGGTGTTGCCAGCCCCAGGTGGCACATCACAGCTGGGAGCAGGGGCAGGGGGTGAGGGTAGGGGTGCTCCTTTGCGGGGGGCATTGCAGGTATGTGATGCAGGGCACAGTGTGGTCGTGCTTGTCATGTGTGGGCCGCACACATGCCCCCCGGCTGCCTGCCCAGGGGAAGGGGAGAGGGAGGCTGGCATGCAGCCATCCCTCCCTGTGGCTGCAGAGCTGGCCATGAATCTGTGCTCCGGCCACATGTCAGCCTCCCTCTCCCCCTCCCCTGGGTAGGTGTCTGGGTGGCATGTGTGTGGCCCGCACATGGTGGGCACCACCACACTGTGTCCTGCATCGTTTGCCCACAAAGCCACCCTGAAGAGGCACACCCCTGCCCTCACCCCCTGGCCCTGCTCCCAGCTGCCATATGCCATCTGGGGCCAGCAGTATCCCCTACTCCCTCAGCCCCCAACCATCTTCCCCAGCCCTGCCCCACAACCCCCAAGCCCCACTTACCTCTAGGATCCAGAGGCGAAGGGCATGGCTCTGCGGTGGCAGTGCTTGCCTGCAAAGCACCCCCCCACCACCACCTTGCATGCAGCTGCCACCACCCCGCACTGCCATGGAACCATGCAGCCGGTTGCAGGGCATTCAGCTGTATGCAAGCCCCCCATTTCACCCCTCATTGGCAAGTAACAGGGTCAGCTAAAGGGATTTTGTTTACAAGTTCTGCCTTGTTTTAGTGACATTTTAGCCCTGGTGATACTGGATGCATTTACATAGATGCTGTGGCACAGTAGCAATGAGCTAGTGAGACGTAGCTCATTGCTACTGTATAATAGCAATGCCAGGCACTAATTGTGCAATGATGATACTGCTCAGTAGTAATGAGCTACAGTGCAGTCATTGCAACATAGCATCGAGAAAAACTCGTGTAGTGACAATACTGCACAGTAACAACTGCACAGTCTGCTACTCATGTAGATGCAGCCATGAGGGACAAATGACTGTAATTCCAAATGCAGGGACTTTGATACAGTAAATATAAAAAATAATTATTTTGACCCTGATACTAAAGGAAAATATTCACCTAGGTGTAGAGGAACAATTTATGATAATGTATTCTCAATCGTTGGCACTATGGTATGTTTTGTGTGAACTTAAAGAACACTTTTTTGGGGGGGAGTGCTTGATAAAGGAAAACAACTTACGTGGAAGAAAGACTGAAACCTGAATGTTGCATTGCCTTTCTGTGTGTTTGAATATTTAACATCCTGAACAAGTACAACACTCCATGTCACCCATATCCCCTGTGTTACAGGTTGGAGAGAAACTTATAAAATGCATAGGGCCTTGTGTAGACCTTCAGTGAGGCTTCCTCCTCTTTTCAAGTCCATTCATCTTTACCTATTTTTTTTGGTTTTAGGGGCTTTGGGGGACATTTTTACAAGTTAAAATGGTCTGTTCATAGCCACACATGAATTAACCTAAGCACTGAAACCTTCATACATTCTTACTATTTTATAGCAAATACAAGTATGGTTATATGCTGAACAAATAAACAAGTCCTGTTTTATGTCTGCAGCCACTGAATGTCTGTGCAGACTTAAACTTGCTCTGTTTTATGCTTAACACATTCTTTCAGCCACCATAGTCTACCCGTAAAAAACATCAAGTTTAAAACAGGAGCAACACCTGGGACCACTTCATGTCCATATGTTTTCATCTCTCCAAATATGCCAGTGTTCTTGCAATTTCTTCCCTGAGTCTATAGGTAGAGATAGAGGGCAGAGACATATAGAGTGTGCCTCAAACTACTAGACAAATCTTTCTCTCAAGCACTTTTGAGACTAAGGGGAAAAAATGGTTCAGGCGCACCTTTCACTTTCTACTTTGTTTCAATCATGTTAGTCGTCCATAAAATGTTATTTAAGCCACATAGAGATAAGTCAGAATCATGTAGCTTGCCATAGTGTTGTGGGTCAGTGACAAAGGAAATGAGATAGTTACATTTTAATGGCCAGAATTTGTGAGAGGAAAATTCAACTCGCTTACTGAGGCAGCAATATCTACTGTAGTTCCACTGTATCCTTCCCCTCTTCCTCCTACTGCTGAAATGGTGAGAACTAAGAGGGAGTTGAAGCCCCACTATTTTTTCTCCTTTTCTCTATTTCTCCTGAGTGAAAATAAACCTCATATTTATTAAGACTAAATTAATTGGCACTGAAATATGACAATTGGCACTGAAATATAGGACTCCCTCCTTTTTCCTATTAAAATTTCATTCCTCCCCACCCCCGCCGTTTTCTCAAAAAAACCCCAACCCTGCTGTTTTTACATTGCTTTTTCTTTTTCTGAAAGGTATTTCAGGCCCTTGGGCTCTAGTTAACTCTACCCTTGTTTAGGTTTGAGAGAATTATTTCCTTTCGTAATTTGTTATGGATGTTAACCCAGTTCCATTTTATAGCCCTTCTGGGGCACATAGTGGTTTTGTTTTGCTCTCTTACCTAGCAGATGTTTTATATTCTCTTTTGCCTTTCAGTAATGTCACCATCACCATCAGCTTTTAAATGTATAAGTCCACAAGGGACACAGTTCAAACTATTGGCAAGGCATATTAACGCTGGGCCCCAGTCCTGCAGTTCTGACTAATTCAGGTCGTGATTCCACAATCAGTTCTGCATGGCAGACTCTGTCAGAGTATTACAAATTTATTTGGAGAATTAGTCTATTGCTCATTAGTGTCACCTAAAGGATGTGTGCTGCCACTACTGTACAGTAGTGCCGATTACAGCACGTTAAGTTAGTACCTGTTCTAACAGGTACTAAACTTAATGCACCATAATTATGGTGCAAGTGTAGCAAGATATACACATGCTCTGTATATCTTATTTACTTAGTCTTTAGGGTGCATATCTACCCTGCCTTCTGTAATAGTCTTGCACGTTGATAAGAATGCCCCCAGAGGCAAAACCCGACTCCTTTTCACGTAAGAAAGAGGTGAAATTTTCTGCAAATTAAGAATGTGCACGTTGCATGCCAGTTTTGTAATCCTTGTACTATGGATTTTGTAATTTCTATTACCCAACATATCTTCTACCCAAATTCTATTACCCAACTTTGAAGACTGAGCAAATTCAGTAAAAGAAATGCACTAGAAGCTGAAAGAGCTTTTGGGATTCATCAGATCTCATATGACTGAGATGATCTTGTCTCTTGAGAACCTTTTTATGTTTTTAATGTGAAGCAGAGATAAAGATTTGTGATCAAATTTAAATTAAAGTGTTTCTAATAAGGATTAAATTTAGTTTTCATTAGGCAATTTTTGTATATATCCTAAATCATAAATGGTTGTTACAAACATATTAATTGAGTTTTAATTATAAACTTAGATGCTTACGTGATATGACTGCTAAGCTGCCTTAAAACTGTTTCTAATAATAACTTTACATAAGTTTAAAAATGTAGTGATAAGTATGGACTTTTATAGCAAATAACCAAAATGTATAAGATAAAGAATTATGTGATGATAAAAATAAGTTTATCAAGCACAATTACACTGAAATTAAACAGACATTTAAGCAAACTGAGACATTTCACATAACCTTTAATGTAATAATTAATTTTCACTTCAGTCCTTCCTCTGATATATAATCAAATCAGCACACAGCAGCTACAGTACATGCATCATCTGTACTTGTATAATTATTAGTATTAGTCAGCTTAATAATAGTTGATCATAAGACCATTTTAGTTTCAACAGCCATACAATAAAACATGTATCTATTGCACAGTCATTAAAACACATTAAAGAACTTCTGAATAATCATGTGCTGTAAATTCATTTCCTAATAACACTTTTATCTAAGGGGGAAAAAAATCAAACTACTCAAAGAGCCTTACAAGTACTGATTAATTGTAACACTACAACAATCTCCCCTTTCAGATATATATTACTAGTCTCATTTTTCAGCTGGGAAATTTGAAAGAAAAGTTTACAGAAGGTTTTGCAGGAACTGATATAATTATTTTCATAATGTGATAGCCAATAGAAGCCCCAATCATGGGTCCAAAATCCATTTTGTTAGGTGCTGTACAAACATGAAAAAAGACCTGCCAAGGTACAATTTGGGTGCTATGGCTACAGGAAACAGACAAACAGTGGAAGCAATAAATTTCCACCCATTGTAATGTTGAGCTATATCCAAAAGTGGAAATCAAAAGTATCACTGTTTACCTGAGCTGCATCGAAACTCACTTTCAACTTTAACTTGCTTTTGTTTTAAAAGGTTCTTTTGTTATTTGTGAATAATAACAGATTGTTATCTCACAGTGCTGTTATGACATTTGATTAATGTTTCTGAAGTGTTTTGAGACCATTATATGAAAGACACTAAAAATTACAAAGTATTATTATTATCCTTTTTCTGAATTCCCCCATGTTCCTGGCTGCTCATAGCATTTTAGGGAAAGGCTGTCAGCATAACCCCACAGACACCATTAAAGCGAGGTATTTTGTGGTGTATTAATAATTTCCATTTTATGTTTTTAGATTTTCCTAGGCTCCAGTCTCTTTCATTCAGCTGAATAATGTGTGAGACACAATGATATGTTTGATATGATGAAAACAGGCCTGCAACTGAGACTAGTACTTTTAATCTTGGCAGCCTGCTGATAGACTGCATTTACAGCGTAAGCTCTAAAGTGAAGAGAAACAAAAAACAAAACTAAAATGGGAGTAAAAAATATAGACCGTAGTAGCCATCCTTCAGAGGTTTAGTACATGTCACATGGTTTCACCTGGTATACAAGGAGATCTTAATTCTTTGTTCCCGGTTCTATTCCTGGTTTGTGTGCTTTGCCTTCTGGTGTAGCAAGCAGCAGAGTCATGTTTGCATTTATGACATAGAAACTACCTCAAATACACAGAAGTCACATATAAAGTTTGAAATTCAGCTGTTTTTTATTTTCTAATGGCTGCTAGAATCTCTGTTTTTTGAAAGTTTTCTTATATAATTCAGTCACCTTTCCAGGTTCTCTGCATTTCATGATGAAAAGATATCAGGATGTTTGCTGATATTTTAAAACACAAATACAAATCAAGTTGTTTTTTTGGGGGGCAGGGGGTTGTAATATTCTTCTCACTATATTGGATAGAATACAATAATGTGACAAAATTGCTTAGAATCAATCATACCTCTGTCCACAATGGCATGGTGATTTTTCTACCCCTCTCCTACCACAAAAAAATCAGGAAGATACAAAATTATAGCATATTCTTTCCTTCTTTCCTTCCTTTCTTTTATGTTTACCTGAACTTTAAAACTAGTAGACAGCAGTACAGCAACAGAGATTTAATACATAACATGTCTCTGTTGGTTAAAGCAAGCCACAGGATAAGCAGAATGCAAGGTGACAGAAGCCCTTGCAGTCATGTATTAGTTAAAAAAAAATTAAGGAAAGGCAAGTAAAAGGGACATAACAGACCAAGAAGGATAGGTATCCCATGGCTTGCATAACTTAGGAATAGGACAATATCAGGTTAAAAATAAAATAATTAGGAAGAAAAACATAATGAGTTTTTAAAAATATTACTTTATATTATTATGAAAAAATATCAAGCTTTCAAAAATTGTATTTACTTTTCACTGTTTCTGTTGATTACCTGTGGTTTATATTGTCTCAGTTTAGTTAATTAAAATGCACTAGTCAAGGTTATTTTCCTTTGGTTGTATTATTGCCATCCCTTCACTTTGTCCACCTTTTAAATCAATCTCCAGAATCAAAGCTTTGTGTAAAAAAAAATTTAGCTATGAAAATATCAACTAAGTATAAACTAGAAAAGTGTAGGAGTCTTATGTATTGCACATAGCTTGAAACAATAGCTCTGAAAAGTTTGTATTGTCCCATTTCTTCCAATTCATTGTTAGAAACTGATAAGTTGGGCTGACAGTATAAGGTCTGTTCTATTCCAGAAAGTTTTTCAAGAGAAGTCCTTTTCTGTTGACAAAAAGTTTGCAAGCATCCACACATAAAGTATCTGTAAGCCAATAAAACCATAGGTTTGTATCATTTAACTACTACTACCCCCACAAGTGATGTAAGCCTTAAACTATCAGAAATCTACTGGGTGCATCTACATGTGCCTCTATGGCATTATTGTTACTGTGTGTAGTAGAGTGGCAGAATTCGCCTCTGCTATGCTCACTTGGTGATCGAGCTGACACAGGGAAGGAAGCAGCAAGGCTGTAAGGAATGTGAGCATGGCCCCTTTTAACTGGATGCCAGACAATGATGTCAGGGGTGTGCAAAACTTTAAAGAGGGATGCCAAGACTCTGGGGGAAAGGAGAATTCCCAGCCTCAGGGACTGGAGTATGGATCCCAGAAAAGGGGCTAAGGTGAGGGGTAGTATACTTACTGGTGCTGGTAAGGAGACACTGGTCAGGGAATGCTGGAGCAGCAGCCATGGCAGGGTCCTGTGGATGAGAACAGCTCGCAGGGGCTTCCCAGGATGCTGAAGGCTCCAGACTCTCCAGATCTGCAAAAAAAAAAAAAAAAAAAAAAAAAAAGAAAGAAAAAAAAGAGAATGAAAGGAGTGGCTTCAGATAGAAGCCATAAGTGAGAGTCTAAGCTTATGCTATAAGAAGAGACTTGGCCCAGGTGATAGGAACCCCGGCTGGAGTAAAATGGTACCTACGAGGGGCAGAAAACTTTGGGTAACGTGGTGGGCCAATAGCTGTCAGAAGTGGGAAAACTGTCCAGTGGGGTCACTGCTTCTTCAGGGGTGCTCTTCCTTGTTGTTCTTGCTCACATACTCCTGTTGTTGTTGAGGTCTAAGCATCTGGCTCCACCAGCCCCTACACCATGTCCATGTCCACCCTCTAATCTTAACAGCACTTGGGTCAGTCAATAAATCTTTTAGTTAGGGCTTGTGAGGATCCTGATTGCCGTTGGGACCTAAATGTTCAGTCAAAGACAATTATGAGTCTCCACAGCTTGTTCTTTGCTTTTACTAAACTTCCAGTGGAGGTAGTGAACTAAAATAAAGAGCTGGCAGCACTCATCATAATATTAAACCAAGGCAGTCATACACCATGAGAGGTTGGTATCCTTCCCTCTAGGTGATTCCTCCCTCCTGTTGTGAGCAAGAACAACAGGGAAGGGCACCCCTGAAGAGACAGTGACCCCACTGGAGGGAGGAATCACCTAGTGGCTGAGTGTGCCCAAGGTTTTTGTGGCATACAACCACCCAGATAATATCTAAGGAATTCTGTGACATTATAAGTGAGGCCAAAAGGGCTCTCCTCCAAAGGGGGAATCCCAGGAAGAGAAAGACTGGGGGAGGGAAGGAAACCAACCTCTCATGATGTATGACTGCTTTGGTTTAATATTATGATGAGTGCTGCCAACTCTTTATTTTAGTTCACTACCTTCATTGGAAGTTTAGTAAAAGCAAAGAACAAGCTGTGGAGACTCATAATTGTCTTTGACTGAACATCTAGGTCCCAACGGCAATCAGGATCCTCACAAGCCCTAACTAAAAGATTTATTGACTGACCCAAGTGCTGTTAAGATTAGAGGGTGGATATGGACATGGTGTAGGGGCTGGTGGAGTCAGGTGCTTAGACCTCAACACTAGGGCCACAGACATATGGCAGCCTCCCACGATATATTTTTCCAACAAGTAAGACATCAAGACATGGCAGGTGAGTGTGAAATAAGCTGTCCATACAAGAGAACTCCATACTCCTGTTACACAGCACCATCATTTAATACTTCCTTTTGAGAATGCTAAAAGACAGTGCAATAACATTTGGTACTACATTGTGTGCAATGTGCACAGTTATTTTTAGGCTCTACATTGCCATAGCAATGTGCTATAATGGGGGAGGTCATCATTACAGTGATATAGCTGCGGCATTACAGGTTTTGTCCATGGGTGCTATGGTGCCTTAACATGTTTCTATGGTGACATAGTGTCATATGTAGATTTGCCCACTGTTAACAACAACAATCAGACTAAGGTTTTGCAATGACTGCCGTAGCTGCAGTGCTACAAGTTATAGTTTAGAGACACTTCCTTATTTTAGAAGATTTAGGACTTGGAAGATGGTTCCTCAGGTCAGTTCTTAAGAGTTAAGGATGCGTGTGTGTGTGTGTGTG